>NC_132851.1:13733333-14362500 GCF_048164855.1 Canis lupus baileyi | reverse complement strand
AGCAGATCATGGTAATAACAAAAAAGGCTTCCGGATAAGATATATAGGTATGTGATACTTCCAACTTCAGTACACATCCTACCTACATCCTCACTGTGGTTGTGGCTACAGAACATAAACACAGATACTGTTCAATTAGACATGAATCTAAATCAGTTCCTCCACTGAAGTTTCTTGAACAATTTATATAAACTCTGTCTCAGTGTCTCCACTGTCATGATAATTGTACATCTCTCTTGGGATTTTGGAAATGATTAAAATCACTTAGGTATTGATGACTTCTATATGTTGGTTATTAGTTAAACTGGTATCTTCAATGTTTTTTTCTTCAATAGATTTGTTTCCCTTGAATTCCAACAAATAATAACATTGTCACTCAATTGTGTGTATCTGACCTACTTAATAAGTTGTTTATAAGGTCAAACAAAAGATAAACATACAATGGTAAAAATCGTTGTTTTATTAGTGTCCATCTATTCATGATACTTGATAAATAAGTCTAATATCCAAAGGGAAATGACCGGACATCATTAAAAACCTTTAGTTTTGAAAAAGAATTGTTTTGTCATTACTTCTTTTCACTGAGTGAATATATATATAAATGTATATAAATAGTTCTTCAAGGTTCAAAGATTATATTCCTTTTTTTTTAAATTTTACTTTTCCTAAATCATGTCAGAGGCATGGGTATGTGCTTGTAAAAGAATATTTCAGAACTAATCAGGTGTCTCTTTCTATACAGTGCTCAGACCAAGTCTCCCCCAGCCATGGGTCATTGCTAATCAGTTCAGCTGAAAATTACTTTTATAAATATTTTATAAACAATTCTAGCCAAACAATTCTAGGCATAGGGTTCAATACATTTTGAATTTTAGTTCCTAAAATAAACTTCCATATTTACTAATTTATATAAATTTGCATTTATATCATATGCAAATAAAACACCTGTTGTCTATTTACTTTGATTTTAAAACTGCAAGATGATAGCTTGATTTTAATTTATTAAGAATTCCTCTTTTACATAGAATTGACTTGTCACTGACATCATGTTACTAATATGTATACAAGTTTTATCCTACAATAGATTTGTATGAAATTTTTAAAAAACTTTTATTAGTCATGCGAAGAAGAAATGTTTTTAAAAATTCAAATATATGCCCCAGTCATTAATTTTTTTTTTCATATTTGGATCTATGTTTCTGTCATATGAGCTGTATAAAAGTCTTTTTTATTAAATTTGTGCCCAAAGAGGGAATTTAAAAGTCAGCACATTAAATTGTAGTTTTAATGATTATAATAACTTAAAGGGAAATTATTTAAACCAATTATAAGAATAAATTGTCTACATTATAGACATAACCTTTATTTATGTTGATATTCATGATAAATTTTGAAAACACCACTTTAACCCCAAGAATAACTTGACAGATTGTATATTTTCCCTTTAGAAATAACACGTTATGACATACACATTCCAAACCCAATCTTTTTCTTACTAGTTACCCCTAAAGTCTTATTTTTCTCAGATGAATACATTGAAGTTTCAAAGGGCAAATGGATCCTGCCAGGCTGAATAGTCTTAAAAGTACATATATATGAAAAGCCATTTGACATTATCTTTTGACATTTCAGACTTCAGAAGATGAAGAAAGTTTTATTTTATTGACATTTTTATCACCATATGTAAGCACTCTTGACAGCATGGAAACTCTTTAATAAACTGGGAAAGAGGATTATGGAATGTGTGTGTGGTGGTCTATCTATTTACACATTAGCCAAAATAAAATGTGTGACCTAACATGATCTAGGTGTCTGGAAATCACTTCAAAGTTACATGTAAACAACATGTTCTAAAATATTACTACCAAGATTGTGGCATTTGGGTCCTCTGATGATGAGGAGTACAGCCTCCAAAATTCACTGAAGTATTTGTAGAGCTTTTGAACCACCGGGATGTTAAGGAAAAAATATGTATATTTTAATACAGAAGACTTCTGTGATGATAAGAAGCTCAGAGTTAGTTTTGTTTTGTTTGTTTTTTTAAAGATTTTATTTATTTATTCATGAGAGACATGGAGAGAGCGAGAGGCACAGACATAGGCAGAGGGAGAAACAGGCTCCATTCAGGGAGCCGGGACTGGGACTCGAACCCCGGTCTCCAGGATCACACCCCGGGCTGCAGGGGGGCGCCAAACCTCTGTGCCATCGGGGCTGCCCTCAGAGTTAGTTTTGTCTCCCAAAAGTTTGTCAACAGATTGCCAAGAGAATAGAAAATTGTATGATGTTCATAGGACATAAAATTCACCTGAGTGGCAATTGGCCTATTTTACTTTTGCTTTATTTATTTATTTATTTATTTATTTATTTATTTATTTATTTATTTATGATAAACAGAGAGGTGCAAAAACATAGGCAGAGGGAGATGAGGTTCCCTGTGGAAAGCCTGATGTGAGACTCGATTCCAGGACCCTGGAATGATGACCTGAGCCAAAGGCAGACGCTCAACCTCTGAGCCACCCACACGTCCCCACAATTAGCCTATTCTAAATACTAGTATTCACTTGTAGTTTTTTACAACGCTGGATTATAAAGAATTTCTGATTCATTAATTATACAGTGATTCTTCTGTCTTTTGAAAAGCTTTCTACTGTAGCACACCAGAATCTCCGCCTCATGGATACATTATCAGTCAGACAGGTGGACAGCTGAACAGTGTGGTCCGCTGGGCCTGTGACCGAGGGTTCCGACTTGTGGGGAAAAGCAGTGCCGTGTGCAGAAAGTCTCCCTACGGGTATCATGCATGGGATGCGCCGGTCCCTGCTTGTCAAGGTGAAGTATACTATCCCCCAAATGGATACACACATTAATAAAAGATAAACCCCGTTTAACTTTTTCATTTTGGTCATTGAAACTTCTAAAAATATGAATATTCAGAAGCATACCATAGATGCCCCTTTTGAAAATAAGACTTAAAAATGCAGAATGATAAATTTGAGAATAGTGAGACATGTTATTTTATTATTCTTCATTTGTTGTGATTAATGCCTTGACTCTAACCACTCATACACCTGTACATACTTTAAAATTTATTATTATTATTAATTATTTTTGAGAGAGAGAGATCATGCATGAGCAAGTGGGGTGGGGAGGGGCAGAGGGAGAGAGAGAATCTTAAGGGGTGTTTAAGCCCAGCACAGAGCCCCACGTGGAGCTTAATATTACAACCCTAAAATCATGACCTGAGCCACAAGCAAGAGTCTGACACTTAACTGACTGAGCCACCCAGGAGCCCCCACCTGTACACCCTTAACTCACACATCTACCATTCCCATTACTTTGTTGTCAGAAAATAATTGATCCAGAGCTGGAGATTGCATTAGTGTGGAGTCTGCAGAGAGAAAGAGAGGATTAAGGGGCAGGGTCACTGACCTCCTTCTGAGCATGCAAAAAATGTGTTCTCAGAGCAACAAATTTAAAAGAGGAGAATGTAGCCAGGCACCATGTTACATTTTTCTTCACTGTTTAGCTAACTTAACAGAGATATGTCTTTCCTTTTCATTTGTGTTTTGTTAACAGCTGAAGCACTTTCTGAGCCTTGTATCCTGTTACAGCAAATAGAATGACAAGCTTCTTATTCAACAAATGGCATATTTTAGATCTTTGAACTAGATCTTGTTTTTAAAAAGTAGTTTAATCTCTTAGCTTGGCAGTCATGAAGAGAAGAGCAACATAAGTTAACAAGGAAGTCTAATGTTATTGGACTGTAAATTTTTTTTAATATTTAGCATATCACATTATTTTGTCCATATTAAATTAAATTTATATTTTATTTATTCTTGCCAGCATGTAGAGGTGTATTAAGCAGCAAAAAACCCTCATTTTAAAAAATACAGAATATTCTCAGTTATAAATAATGGGTCTTACCTATAATCTATTTATCAGAAGGAATTTATATAAAACAAATAAAATATAAAATAGATCAATTAAAATTTAAAATTGAACAACAGCAAGTTAAAATAAGCATAGATAATTACCAAACATCTGAAATGGGCTCTTTTACCTATTAAACTGTAATTTTAATTCATGAAAAGATAACTCTCACAGGCATGTATAAATAAATGAGAAATGAAAGAACTATTGTTTCCTCATTTTGTTGATGAAGGAAACATTCATTAATCACTTATTAGAATTCTGTGAAAATTCATAACCTTAGTGGGTTATCAACATTGAAAAAGCTGACTTCATGCTGAATAGATAGATTTTAGAAAACTATCAAAACATCTGCTTTTCTTCGAGTAATGAATAGTATTCACAAATTCTTAGTATTTTCCAGAAGTGGTTTGGAAAAGAATCTTTGATCTTATAATTTCAGAATCATGGGAATTAAAAAAACATATAAACAATAACCTCTAAACTATATATATTAAATAAATATTAAAATGATCTGACTTTGAACTAGTACATTTCAGTTGTGTAATGTGTACATAGATATATAAGATGATATATAAAATAATATTTAAGAAATCTTTAGTAAAAATAATAGCCTATTGGTCAAAATAAAAAAATATCCTTTTTTTAAAAAATGTTTATTTATTCATGAAAGACACACAGAGAGAGAGAAGCAGAGACACAAGCAAAGGGAGAAGCAGGCTCCATGCAGGGAGCCCGATGTGGGACTCCAACCTGGGACTCCAGGAACACACCCTGAATGGAAGGAAGGTAGACACTCAACCGCTGAGCCACCCAGGGATCCCCAAGATGAAAAATATCCTAAACTTCATGAAATTTTGAAACTGCTTTGTATAGTCAGTTGTATAATTTCATTGATTTTTGATGGATGATAAGATATTTACATATGGTGTCATTTTTTTCATTGTTCTCGATTTAAAATAGTTCTATAATTAGAATAGTTAAATCAAAATGCAGTTAAAAAATATTTTCGGCATAGTAAAATGATAATATATTTATGACCCAAGGAGCCGTTTCCAAAATTGATCTTTTATTATCATTGAAACAATTTTAAAAGATTAATTAGTTAATAAAAACCTTTATTGTATGTGACCTATCCGTATTTAAGCCTAGCTAATTACAATGAACTGGTTAAATGTAATTGGAAAGAGCTATTCACATAATGCAAATTTTTGTTGTGTTCCAGGTTTGTTTAAATTCTTCATTTTTAAGCTTTATTTCCTCAGTCTCCTTATACATCCTAACATATATTTACTTGAGCAACAGTTACACAATGTGAGCACAGTAAAAGAAAATTTAGTCTGCTATTTCTAGTTGAGTTTGGGTCGGTGTTTTATCTATTTAACTACACATCACTGATTACCTCTCCTTCAGGGATTGGACCAGTCTCATCCCACTATGCAGTTGGGTATTGTACAGTGTTATGTAGAAAGTTTCTTTGCATTCCCTGCCTCACTTTTAATCTGTGCTATTGAGAGCTCTGTAGAAAAGCCTCTATGACAATCACTCAGTGGTGATGGTTCTTTTAAACTTGATTTGTTTTCTTTCTATAGCTGAGAAGTTAAGATGTAATCTACTCACAGGCATAATTGTCCTATCATTTGAGCATGTTGCCATTTTCTTAGGTCTAAAATATAGCCATTTTATACTAACTACATATATGGAATCTTTTTAAATTTTATTTCTTTTATACTTTGATCTAAGTTCAACCTACACTACTCCAATAATATATAGTTGATTTTTTTGAATCAGTAAATACACAGTCTTTAGTGGGGTTCAGTAGGGAGATGATTTATTACAAATTGAAATTCCCAAAAGTCCTAAGTGGAAATATCAACATTGCTTGAACAGACATCAGGGAACCATTTACATTTGCAACATGATTTTGGAGGCTCTATAATTAAATAGCAGGGATAATAACATAATTATATGAGATTGCTTATATGATTTATTGAGTCAATGTTGCTGCTTTGCTGTTCATAATTTGCAGGTTATCAGATTACAAAAGATCAAAACGCTCACCAGTAAGGAGTCTGCCATTCAATTTTGTGAATTTCATATAGATTTCACTAAGATATTTCACTTCATAGTGAAATTCACATGGATTAATTAAAATCAAACATCTAAATGGTAGGTTTTCTAAAAAAAAAAAATAGAAACAATTTTAGATTTAAATAAAAGGTAACTAGAACACAGGTCTGTAAATACTAAAACCAAACTCACACCTTTCTGTTCTTTATTTCTTTTGATATAAGAAGAATGTAGTTATAAGTCTAGAATATTTTATAGGAAACCTAGAAGACTAGATATTTCAGAATTCAGACATTTTTTGATTTTATGGAATACAGTACATATATCAGATATTACATAATTCCAGCAGGTTCTGGAGCTATACCCACATTCAGATACACTAGTTTTTGTGCAGACATGTGTATAAGTATTTATATATATCTGAATATGATATAAAAGATACAAATAATCTAATTTTAATCAGGGTTTGGCTGCCAACTATATTCATTGAAAGCATGTTTGTTGTTTGTTTTTGGAGACACAAATTGTGTTACTTATAGAGCAAAGATGGCAAAAAATCAATCTTAGAGTGTATCTGTATAGTCATTTGAATTTATAAGATGTGAAAATGCCTAATATATAATAAATAAAAATTTTTACTGTAATTATCACATTGTGGTAAAACTAATTACACGTAAATCAGATTTAGTATAGATGAAAACCAAGACTTCTAAGACATGTCAATGAATGATTCTTCTAAGACATGCAGAATGATTCAACCTAGGTTTTAAGACAATATGTGCAAGCCCTATACTTAATAAACATGTTGATACACATGATATTCTACGGCTGGTGCCCAACTACATAGAGTTTGGACCAAAGACAAAGCAGTATCCAGCTTCTAGTTAAAGTAAATCTGTGCATCTATGCATTGTATTCCTGGCCAAAGTTCTGATGAGTATAAGTTACCAACACCTTTACAGTCTTTAATAATCCTCCACCAAATTAATTGACTAAACTTCCTATGTGGTGGCCCAGTTATAGATTAGCCATAGATACACTATATTTACCCAATTTTCATTCTCATATAACCTGTATGAATGCTAATAACAATACACACAACTGACAAGAAACCAAGTAAAAAACCCAGAAATAAAGCATTAATAATGTATGAATTCACCAATCTAAAAACACATTCAATAGGAGTTTGAAATAAATTATTCAAAAAGTTATGGTTTGGGAAGGCTTTTCTGGGAGATATTCTGAAATTGTTTCAGAGGAATTAATAAAATCCCAAACAGTTTTACATGCTTTACAATTTAAGAGACTTATCTACTAAATTAAGAATTTTTCTGTTTCTATGATTTTGTACATGTATTCATTCTAGCAATTTCCTGTGGGATTCCTAAAGCTCCAACAAATGGAGGAATACTCACAACAGACTACTTGGTAGGAACCCGAGTTACCTATTTTTGTAATGATGGATATAGATTATCATCTAAGGAACTTACCACTGCCATATGTCAATCAGATGGAACTTGGAGCAATCATAACAAGACCCCTCGCTGTGTTGGTATGTGTGTTAAGGAAACGGTGTCATCTGTGTATCTATTGGCATCTGTATGATTTAAAATTTTACGTATTGTTCACATTTTATAACTAATCCCTGAAATGAAGTGTGACATCTGAGAGAGAAATGAAGGTTAATTAAGCTGTCTTATACAATGAACAATTAGAAGACAGTATAAGGACTTTTCACTTGTTTTTGGAAACTCCAGAATATTTATTTAAAAATCAAAGTCCATTTATTTTACATAACAAAGTTTTGCTCATTTTGTAAAAAATCATCCATCAGTCAACATGTTGACTGAAAAAATTTAAAGATTTATTATTAATAAAACTATATCCTAGTACATTCAGCTCTGATTTTTATAATGATAAAAGATGTTGCTGAAATGATCCATAACCTTCAACTTTTGTCAGTATTCTTCAGGTTACTTGCATTTAGAACATTCTCATTGCTTTCATTACTACTTTAAATGATAAATGAATATTATGTAATGGTGATAGAAATACTTCTGTTAAAATATTTGGTAGCAAAAGAATTGGAAAATGTTGGTTTAAATAAGGTTTTTAATTTGTCTCTATATTACATTGACTTATTCTCACTTAATACTACCATTTCAACTTAGTTGCTATTTCATTTAAAATGAAAGTTGTTAAATTATGTACAATCTTAACATAGGTGTTTAATAATGCTTCTGTTTATATTATGGTGAACAAATTTTGAATTAGCCAAATTATAACACAGCTCTTGCACAAAAACACCATCTTCATAAAACAGATTTCCTCAAAACATGGTCCTTCCAAAATTTCTAAATTAATGAGAATAAGTTGTTTACATATCTTGCCTATTGTGACCAATGCTGCAATGAACACGAGCATGCAGATATCTCTTCAAGATCCTGATTTCCTTTGGATATATACCCAGATTGGGGTTCCTTAATCATATGATAGTTTTCTTTTTAATTTTTTGAGGATCCTCTATACTGATTCTACAAATATATTCCATAATGGTTGTTCCAGTTTACATTCCCACCAACTTGTACTAGAGTTCCCTTTTTTTACATCCTGTCATTTATTTCTCATAAAAGTTGGGAAGAAAAATTTCAAAAAGAATACTTTTAAGTCAACTTCAAAGAAAAGAGGCAATTTTAACAAATTAATATAATTGGAATGATGTCTTTCTATATTAAGAAATAAATTTGGATATGATAATCAAAAAAAAAAGGGGGGGGAGAAAAGGAGAGTAGTAGAGGTAACGCAGTATAAAGATTCTGGGTAAATAAAATAGGTACCCAGACTTTGAAGTGTGAAATAGCAGAACATATTCAAGGAATTACCAGAAATACCATAGAATTGGGGGAATGGAAAAGATTAAAATGGAAAATAAATTTTTAAAAATGCTAAAGCACTTTGTTTGGCACAGTAATGAATGAATTAAGGTAGTGGTGGTATAAAGAAAGGGATAGGTATACAGTTAAGAAGTAGAACAGATAAGAATGATTAATATTTATGTTCTTGGTTTTGTGTAGTTGTTACATGTCCAAGCATCAATTCTTTTACCTTGGAACATGGAAGATGGCGAATTGTGAATGGCTCCCATTATGAATACAAAACTAAGGTAGTTTTCAGCTGTGATCCTGGTTATCATGGACTAGGTCCTGCTTCTATTGAATGTCTTCCTAATGGTACCTGGAGTTGGAGAAATGAAAGACCATATTGCCAAAGTTAGTATCCACTCTGCTAAACTTATTTTATTAGCTATTCTTGATTGAATCGCTTGATCACTTCCTTTCCCAAATACTATTTTTTTTAAAGATTTTATTTATTTATTTGACATACATATACAGAGAGAAAACACAAGCAAGGGGAGTGGCAGGCAGAGGGAGAGGGAGAAGGAAACTCCCAGCAAAGCAGGGAGTGTGATGTGGGACTCAGTCCCAGGATTCTGGGATCATGACCTGAACTGAAGGCAGACGCTTAACTGACTGAGCCACTCAAGTGCCCAAGATAACATTATTAAAAAGGTCATTTTATCCTCATTAAATTTAAAAATTCTTTAACGTTTTTTGAGTAAATGGTCATGAAAAAAAGCATAGGCTTTAAATACAGAAATCCTGTGTTAGAATTCAAAGTCTACCATTTACTACAACCTGATAATGCCTATTGTATACTTAACAACTTGCCAGGCACTGCTTTTAGCCCTTTACATGTTTCAGTTCATTTATTGCTCAGTTCTTATCCTATGAATTAGTTGATATTATTACACTTATTTTATCAAAAGGAAACTGAGCCCCAGGTTTAATCATTTCACACAAGTCACAGAGCCTATAAATGGTGGAGAACTGAGATTCAGTCCAAGCTCTTAATCACTGTATTATGTCATGTTTATTTTCTCTGGTCCCAAATTTCTTAAACTAGAAAATTACAATAATACCTATCTTGTAGTTAATATAAATATTTAATGGTATATTATATTGAAAATATCAGCTAGAACCTGATTCACAGCATGATCTCAATAAATATTTATTGAATCAAATTGCACATATTATTCTATTTCCATGCATTCTTATAATTAAATGACTGATGTCTGATATAGATAAGCTAACTGAGCATAGGATATTCAGATGAAATATATTGAAGCCTCTTTGAACTTCCTTCTCTATATTTATTAAGTATTTACTTTGTGCCAAGAAATATGCTAGCCTGAAAATTCATTCTTTCATTTTGTATCCAATACAACTGTATGGCGTTTATGACATAAACACTCATAATCTATAAATAAACTAAAAAGGAATCAGAAGTCAAAATAGGATTATGATTATGATGACTAAGAAGTTCAACACAGCAGACAGTGGTGTAAATGTGATAAGTACACAAGTATCTACTATTATTTTACTTATGAATATTCTATTTTGCAATTTGTTTTTTAATATCCATATAAGGGGTTACCATTTTTTATAAGATAATCATATTGATGAATTAAAATCTCAAAAATAGATGTCTAAGCTGTACTTGTGATATTCTAAAATATGGTATCTCTACTTATAAAATTTTTCCCTATTGTTTCACATTTTCTCCTAGAAACCTTCTTTTCCTCTAGCTTCATTGTTCTTCCACTATTATTTCATTTATACAAGCATGTAGGATAGGGGTATTTCAGGGAGCTAGGAAAAAATTGTCTGCAATAAAATTTTAATTTAATCAGGCTTTCAACAAATGTTTGGTTCTTTTGTGATGATATAGAAGGGTTTAAGGGATGATCTATGATATGAAAGGGTTTAAGGGATACATAAAATGAAGTCCCTGCCTACAGGTAAGAGTTGGGAAAGATAAGGAATCTAAGGATTGCAATTCATTGAGAAAATGGAAAGAATAGCAATTTTGCTGATTCTTCATTTATTCATCTTTTAAATTAAAATAATATAAATAGTGTTATTAATATTAATAATATAGCTATTGGTATCTCTCAAAGGGTTGTTAAGAAATTAGCTCAAAACAATCACTACATTTAAAATTGTAATGCAATGATTTAAAGTTTGCAAATTTTCTTTGTGTAATGACCGCCTAAAGCCTAGATTTGAAAGCCAGAGCTAGAGCCAGCATAAGGCACTGTGGGCTTGTGGCTAAGTATTTGATTCTGGAGCTTGACCACTAAGCTTGTTTAACCTTATTAAAATTAGTTAACTACCATGTGTTCTTATCCTAGTACATGCAATTCAGATAATGACTGCATCTACCTCATAGTTGTTTTGAGAATACTTAAAGTACTAGTGATAGAATCTGATATAAAATAAGCACTAAATAAACATTATCCACTATTGTTTTTTATTTAAGAAAGACATTTCATTTGTAGCCTTTAAGTATGAAGGAGTCATAAGATCTGGGTTCTAAATGACCTAGTGGCTCAATGTCTTTTTTCAGTTTTTAAAACCTGCAAACAAAATGTTGAAATTAATTCTATCTAATGGTTTTTGTGAAAATCAAATGATATTTTACATGTAAATTTCTTTATAGACTGTGGAGAGCTCAACAAAAATTACTTATAATCACAAACCTACCTCAATATTGCAGGTTTAGTTCCAGATCACCACAGTAAAACTAATATAGCAATAAAGCAAGTCAAATAAATTATGACTTTCCAGTGCATATAGTTATATTTACACTATATTGTAGTTTATATGTGTGCAATAGCATTATGCTTAAAAAAAAAAAAAACAAGGTCTATACTCTAATTAAAAAATACTTTATTGCTAAAAAGGCTACCCATCATCTGAGCTTTCAGCGAGTGGTAATCACTCATCACAGTGAAAAATATAATGATAATGAAAAAGTCTAAAATATTGTGAGAATTACCAGAATGTTACCGAGAGACACAAAGTGAGCAAATATCGTTGGAAAAATTGCACTCATGGGCTTACTCATCATAGCGTTGTCATAAGCCCTCCATTTGTAAAGGCGCTCTATCTGCCAAGGTGAGGTATTCCTATACTAAGCATTGTTTCAGATTGAAGAGGAAACTTTGTCTCAGGAATGTCAAAATGATTTTCCCATGTCACTTCATAAGGCAAAGAAATATTTGGGGCCAGTGAATTATTTTTTCTTTCATTTTGTGATTTTTTTTCTTTTCCAACAACCTGCTGAGTGACCAGATCGGCTAAGCAAAGATGCAAAAATAGCTTCGTTACATGTTGCTGTCACTCAGAAGGTTTTATGAGAACTCTAAGAGGATCAATTTTAGATTATGTCATCTATTTTCGCAGCATTTTCACATTCATTCAAACATGTTTTATAAGTGTTGATTTCAGTTGTGAATATGTCAGATCATAGAGAATTCAAAATGTTAAATGCATGGTTTTGTTACAAGTGCACATTGACTATGTCTTCAACTGTTTTTATTTTTCTCTTGTTTACAAGTTATTTCCTGTGGAGAACTACCTACACCTCCAAATGGAAATAAGATTGGAACTCAAACTTCGTATGGCTCTACAGCCATCTTTACCTGTGATTCAGGATTCATGCTTGTGGGCTCTGCCGTACGGGAATGTCTTTCTTCAGGTCTTTGGAGTGGATCTGAAACCAGGTGCCTAGGTACAGATTTTTAAATCATTTTAATCAACCATACCCCAACCTTCACCTCTGGAAAGGAGGCAGCCCTTTTTTCATAACAAGAGGTGATCATTTATATTGACTTAGTAAGGATGCTAACCAGAATAAGTTTAACTTTAAAAATGTCTCATGGTAGAAAAGCTATTAAACAGATAACTCTTGAAGTTAATAAACTAGTATTTCAAATGAGAATCTTATGTCATTAAGGAGAGACGTTTTCTTCCAGGCATGTGAAAATATAAAAAGTTGAAAACTAATTGCTGAAAATTATATGTCTGCATACTCAGCTGGATTAATCACCATAGCAGTTAATTCATTCTAAACCATAGTCCATTCTCCTTTCACTTATTTGCTTAAGGTAATGATCAAGGAGAAAAACGATTCCCACATTTAAAATCTTTCTCTCTTTTAATTTTATAAGATTTTAACATGTGTAATATTACTTTCTATTAAACTTTTTAAAATATATTTTTTCAAACTTGATTTTAGGCAAAAAGAGTTTTTAATTCATTATATATATAAAAAAAACTATTCAGTTAAAGAAACTGAAGCAGCTAGTTCTTCTTGCCCCTCCTTCTTTATTATTAAAAGAATATTATGATTTATGCTTTATCTTTTTTCAAGACTTCAGTAATTTTTAAATATTAAAAGAATGATATGATTTATGCTTTGTTTTTCTCCAAAATGACTTCAAGATAGGACAGGAAGTACTGAATTAGACATAATGAAAATTGTTCTAATAATTATTCACTTGTCTGTTGGGAACAAGAAATCATATTTGGTTTACCAATTTAAGAATTTCTGATTATTATGAACAGGGTATTGCTAAATGTGGACAAGTTTTGTCTCTAAATATTTACTATATTTAAGACTATGAGGCAGGGCAAAAGATGTCTATAGCAATTTAGATACATATTCTTTTACTTGTAAGCTTGAATATATTCATGGTAATGCAATCATTATTTGAAACTTAAAAAGTATAGCCAGAGATTTTGATTAAAATCCTTTTATCCTCCCTTAGGCATATTTAATAGATATACTTGGAAGCCTAGCAACAATGGTTTCTTTACAGAGCATGTATATTTGAATAAGCTGTAAGAATATCATATAAAAATGGTACAATATGGAGTCTTTATATTTTTATATAGGGTTAAATACTCAAAATATTTTTAATAGCTTCTAAACTGACTTTGATTATGCAGATTTCAATTACAGATTACTTAGTCTACATATAAACTTAAAAATGTATGTGTAAATTGAATTTGAAATACTATATTTTATGGCTTTATGCCTTGAGCTGTTATTGTATATTGTGTGTTATTTATTGAATATTGCATATAGAGGGTGGTTTTATTCACCTGTTAAGAATCCTGTTTCTGTTTTTTGAAGAGATAGGGCACAAAGGAAGATTTTAAGAAAACGTTACCTCTCAGTCTATGAAGACAACATCATCATCCATTGCAGAGGATGTGGTGTTGACATTCAATATGAAGTACAAAAGATGTGGATAGAGGGAAAGTGCAATTGCCAAATAAGCAAATCATAAAATCTTATGCTTGAACTTGACTTCAAGGATTAATGTAGCCCAGTCATTCTCATGTTTGAAAAAAAATCTTGTCCTTATAGCCATAGACACTTTCAGCTAAGAATGGCCACTATTAGTGCTTATAATTATTTCTCTAAATAAAGTATATTTATTCCTAATCCCCCAGCATTTTATTATGAGTTTTTTCAGTTGAAATACTTGACAGTGACACTTGACATATGGATGTCTCTATGCCCACCACCTAGGTTCTACAATTAGCATTTTGTCATATTTCCTTATCACATGTCTATCTGTTCTTCCAGGCCTCTAACAATCCATTAATTCATTTTTGGGGATGCATTTAAAAGTAACATACAGAATACAGTGCACTTTTTTGCTAAACATTTCAGTGTGCATATCATTACCAAGAATTGAATATTTCCTTACTCTTCTTGATTCTTTTTTTATACCATGACAAAATGCATATACAATGGAATCTATATCTCATAAACACACAATTAGATGAGTTTTGTCAAATGTGTATAACTGTCTAACTTAAATCACTTTGTAGTTATAGAATATTACTATTACCTTGGAAAGGTTCCTCATGGCCCTGTATAGTCAACCTGCAGCTCCCCCCAACCCTGAGACAATAATTGTTTTTTCACCATATGTTAGTTTTCCCTTTCTAGAAATCCATACGAATGGAATTCTAAATTATATACTGTGTAAGACTTCTTTCATTATCTTTCCATGTTGCTGTGTGTATCACTATTTTTTTTAGTTGCTGAGTAAAATTCCATTATATGAATATGCCACATGTTGGTCAATCCCATATTGATAAACACCTGACCCTTGTCCAGTTTTTGGGCTATTATGAAAAAAGCTGCAATGAATATTCATGGAAAAGTCTTGTTGTGAGCATATGTATTCATTCCTCTTAGAGATTTAGGAGTAAAATTCCCGGAATAGTTCTTGTCTCACATTTTCTCCAGCATGTGGTATAGCCAGTCTTTTAATTTTATCCATTCCATTTGGTGCATAAAGGTATTTTATAGCATTTTAATATGCATTGTCTTGATGATTACTGATATAGTACAGTTTCTTGAGCTTTTTGGCCATTCGTAAATTTTTCTTTGTAAATTGGTGAAGTATCTTTTATACTGAATTGGCTTTTATTATGAACTGTAGGAGTCTGTGTATATCCTGGTTGTAAGGCCTTCATTATTATGTGTTTTATAGATATTTTCTTGCAGCTTGTGACTTGCTTATTTATTTCTTCTTTTAATGAGCAGAAATTTAACAATTTTTAAAGTCTATCTTTCCTGGTTATTGCTTTCTTTCTGTGTCTTGTTTACAAAACTTTTACTCAGCCAAAAGTCACAAAGATTTTCTTTCATATTTTCTTCTATAAGCTTTATATTTTTGATGTTACTTTCATATCTATGATTTATCTTTGGTTTATTCTTGTATGTATAATGAACAAAGTAACGTTGAGGTTGTTTTTTTCTGGAAGAGTATCTGGCACCATTTGTTGACTAGGTTTTACAATAAGTCTTGAATTTTGTATGTTATCCCTCAAATTTGTTCTTAATTTTCAAGATGACTTTAGGTACTATATATCTTTTCCAATTTCATGTAAGTTTTAGACTTAGCTTATCAATTTTTATTTTATTTTTTTTTTCAATTTTTATTTTTAAAAATATATAGTAGGATTATGACCAGGGTGACATTGAATCCATACATTATTTGAGGAGAATTGACATCTAAGAATGTTGTCTTCCAATTAATAAACATAATATGTATGTTCATTCATTTATTAAGTCCTTTTTTTTTCTTTGTAATACAATATTTTGTATTTTTAGCATAGAGGTCATGTTTGTCTATTGCTAAAAATGTTTAGTGTGTTTCTAATATTATAAGTGAAATTGTTCATTTTAATTACATTTTCCATTTAATTTAAATTTTCACATCAATTATTTGTTGCTAGTATATAAAAATATAATTATTTGAAATATTTATCTAATATTCTGAAACTTGGCTAAATTATTAGTTTTAGGATTTTCTTAAAATAGGATTTTTCTACATATATATCATCTAAGTTTAGAATAGTTTTAATTTTCTGGTTTCCCAAATTTATGCTTTCTTTCTTCCTTTCTATTAATGTATTGCACTGCAATAGGGCCAACCAATGTTAAATAGAACTGGTGAGAGTGGACCTCCTTGTCTTGTTCCCTATATAGGAAGAAATTAACTATTTCATTGGTAAATATGTTAGCTGGAGGTTTTTCTTAGATTTCTTTTGGCATTCAGGAACTCAGTTCTCAATGATAAGCAATGCTCTGGGCACCAACGGGGTATCCTATGATTCCATTCAGTCTGTCACTATCTACCTGGAGATAGCATCAGATTCCTTAGATTAAAGGTTTAGGTTTTGTTTTTGTTTTTAAGATTTTATTTATTTGAGGGGAACCTGGGTGGCTCATTCAATTAGGCATCTGCCTTCAGTTTGGGTTGTGTTCTTATGGTCCTGAATCAAGCCCCATGTGAGGCTCTCTGCTCAGTGGGAAGTCTGCTTCTCTTTTGCTCTCTCTTAAATGAATGAATGAATGATCTTTTAAAAAATGATTTTATTTATTTGAGAGAGAGTGAGACAGACTATGAGTTGGTAGAGGGCCAGAGGGAGAGGGAGAAGCAGAAACCCCACTCAGAGGGGAGCCTGGGATCATGACTTGAGCCAAAGGCAGATGCTTAACCAATTGAGCCACCCACATGCCCCTAAACATTCAATCTTATAAGACTGCTTTCCATTCCATCTTTTGATGCCAGTCCTAAGCCTATTACCTGTGCTTCCTACTGACTCTAAATCACAGGTTCCTATGACCCAGTCCCTCCTTGGGTTTGATTAATATGCTAAAGTGGCTTGCAGAACTCAGAGAAACATTTTACTTAGATACTGGTATGTTACAAAGGGATATAACTCAGGAACCACCAGGTGGAAGAGATGCATAGGGCAAGTTATGTGAGAAAGGTGCAGAACTTCCATGCTTTCTTAGGTCCCCACTCTCCTGAATCTTCTTGTATTCACCAACCCAGAAGCTCTCTGAACTACTTTTGGTTTTTATATAGAGGCATCATTGCTTGGGCACAATTGATTAAATCATTGGCCATTGGCAATTAATTCATCTTCTAGTCCTTCTCTTCTCCCCAGAGGTTAAAAGAGTGGGACTTAAAGTTCGAAACCTCTAATCATATGGTTGGCTGGCACTCAGCCTCCATACTTTGGTAAGATTCCTAAAGTCACCTCATTGTAACATAACAAAACACACACACACACACACACGCACACACACACACTACCATCATTTAGGAAATTCCAAGGGTTTTAAGAACTCTGTGCCAGAAACAGGGACCAAGACCAAATATATATTTCTTCCTATAAATCATAATATTGCAGATGTCTTTATCAGGTTGAAAAGTTCCCTTACATTCTAAATGTATTGTTAGTTTTCATCATGAATCGTTACTGAATTTTGTCAAATGCATTTTCTTCATCTATTGAAATAATCCCATTTGTTTTTTCATTTACTCTGTTTATTTGTCACGATCTCTTTTACTCTGTCATATTATAGTGGTTAATTTATTGTATATTTCTAGATTGGTTTTCTAAAAATTTATGGAGTTCTGCATCTATTTTCATGAAGAACCTTGATTTTTCATGTCTTCCAGGTTTACTATTGGGGCTGTGATTACCTCATAAAACAAATTAGGAAGTAATCCTTTCTTTTTTATTTTCTAAGAGTATGTGTAATTTTTTTTTTAAACTTAAATGTTTGGTTAAAACAGTAAAAAATATTTGAGCCTCAGTGTTTTTTGTGGAAAGGATTTTAAGAATTCAAGTACTTTTGGGGGCGCCTGGGTGGTTCAGTTGTTTAATTGTCTGACTCTTGATCTCAGCGCAGATCTTGATCTCAGGATCATGAGTTCAGGCCCCATGCTGGGCTCCAAACTAGGTGTGGAGCCTACTTAAAAAAAATTTGGGCACACCTGGGTGCCTCAGTAGGTTGACATGGGACTCTTGGTTTTGGTTCAAGTCATAATCTCTGGGACATGGGATCCTTTGGGCTCCAGCTCAGCACGGAGTCTGCCTGACCCTCTCCTGCCCCCTCTGCCCCTCCCTTCCTGCACCCCACACCGCTGCTCATGAGCACATGTGCATGTTCTCCCTATCTCTAAAGTGAATGTATAAAATCTTTATAAAGAAAAGAATTCAAGTACTTTAATAAATAAAGGACTATTCATATTTTCTATTTTATCTTACTTTAGCTTTGGTATAAAATTTTCAAAGTATTTGCCCTTTTTTTCTGAACTGTTAAATATATTGGCATGAAACTGTCCTTCATATTACCTTATTTCTAATTTTTGTAAGCTTCTAGTGGTATTTCATTCCTTTCTGTTATTGGTAATTTTTTGCTCTCTTTTTTTGTGTGTGCTAAGTAGAATTAGCTAGGTAAGCAATTTTGTTGCTATCTTTAAATACTTTTTAGCTTAGGTAATGTCCTCTATTATTTTCTATTTTCTATTTCCTTGATTTCTGTAACTATCTTCAATATATCCTTTCATCTACTTTGGCTTTATTTTCTCTTCTTTATTTTGCTTCTCTTTTTCTTCTTCTTAAGATGGAATCTTAACTCATTGATTGCATAACTTTTTCCTTTCTAATAAAACCATTTAACACTATAAATTTTTTCACTAAACAGTTTTTAGTGCATTCCTTTGATATGTTACATTTTTATTTATACACAGATTGAAATGTTTTCTAACTTCTTTTAGACTCAAGTGTTACTCGAAGTAACACATTCTTTTAACTCCTAAGTATTTGGCATTTTGCTGAGTATCTTGTAGTTGTCTTTATGTCATATTATCATGTTTGCATTATTTGTAGCATGCATGTAAATAAACTTTAAAAGTTTGGTAATGTTATATATGTATATAAATACACAAATAAAACTTAGATCACAATATTAAAAATATTACTTTCTGACCCATTTCAGCGGGTCACTGTGGAATTCCAGAGCTCATTGTGAATGGTCAAGTTATTGGAGAAAATTATGGATACAGAGACACAGTTGTTTATCAATGTAATCCTGGTTTTCGATTGATTGGTTCTTCAGTGAGAATATGTCAACAGGATCACAATTGGTCTGGTCAGCTCCCATCCTGTGTGCGTAAGTAAGCATGGCAGAAGTAATTAGAAGCCTCTGGTCTCATATAATTACCGATATTTTTTTCTTAGGTAAGATATAAACACAAACACACACATAAAACCATCCATAAAACCATTAAAATAGAAGAAAATATTAGAATGTTTGTTATTATTTATGTTTTATCTTAAAGACAAGAAAATAAGTTTAGCTATTCTAGTATTTAATATAAATTTATAGCAGTATTAGGTGTATTTTCCTATATGGAAGGTATATTCTTGACAAATTTTAACTTATAAGGATTTAATTTCTTGAGACCATTGTGCAGCAGCATCAATATTGTCATCATGTAATATTATGAAACTTTTTTTTTTTATGAAACTTTTTATAGTGGAAAATACTTTGGATAATTTCTTTCTAATAATTATTATGCTATAGCTGTCACATCAAAATCAGATCCTGATGGAGTATAATTAGGGAAGAAAAAACTCATCAGACATGATATGAAGAACTATTGTTCTCATTTCAGTTCCATTACTAATTATATGAGCTAATACAGATCATTTAATCACTCTAGGCCTTAATTCCCTTATATATAAAGTGAATGGTTAAAGGTATTAATAATTATCATCCCTTTTAGCTTCAAAATCCATCTTATTCTTAAATGCATCAAAAATACATGTACACATCTGATGTAATTATATTTTCTCATAACAGTTTATATGAAATATTTAAAATTTATTTAAAAGTTAGTTTTAAAGCACACTTTTCATTATTTTAAAATTCCTACAAAGTTGTGCAATGCTATGTAACTTGGAAATTGTTTCAATAATATCTCTCATTGGTTTATCAAAAATCTATCTGATCTTTCAAGTTAAAAGATCAGATATGAGCTCACATATGAAGAGTAAAGTGGGCTGTAAAATAAAAACTTTATTATTTTTTAAATACAGATGCTCTGTGGTTTCTATGTGTATAGCATAGATTGCCCATTGTACATTTATTATGACTGTAATAATACAAAAGTAATAGAGTTGAATATTGATAATTCTTTTGCTTTGCTTACTCCCTTGATTCTCCACCAACACACTGTGTTTCACATCACAATCTCTCCTATATTGTACCAGAAAGGCATTTATCAATTTGTTTCTTCTTTTTTTCTTCCTCCTGATCATTTCCACCACAATTACTGAGATTTATATTAAAATTGGTGTTAGAAAAAGAGAATAAACACATATGTTGTAACTTTAACATCATATAATCATACTATAGAGCTTTTGGAGCCTTCAAATAAATAATGCATGGGACTTTTAGCATGGATTCAGAGGAAATATTTCATTTACTCTTGACTAATTACATCCATATTTATAGATTTCAATGTCAAATTCTAATTCAAGCAACACATATTTATTGAAGTTCTAGTTCCATGGAAAATACTTCAGGTGTTGAAATTTAATAGAATAATAGACATAGAGTTAACAATATTACTTTTCTAAGATGTGTGTGTGTGTGTGTGTGTGTCTGCATGCCTGTGTATGCACTCATGTACATGTGGGCATGCACACACACACACACACACACACACAGACTGATGATTTAAAGTCAGCATAATATGCTTCAGTCTGTTCTAGATTTTTTTCCCTTTCATTTAGATTTAGGCATAGCTAACTAATACCACTGTTTTTCTTGTTGAATAATTGAGACTATAAAAGAAAATTGGCCCTTGGGGTAAAACTGGTTTCTTTATTGATAATTTTAACAAGAATAAGATGCAGTTAAATTTCCAAATGAGTAGGTTGACATTAACAATACAGCTGAAAAATAATTGCTCTTAGGTCATTTCAAATGTACTAAAAGTGACTATGGTTTTTCACTGTGGCCAATTATGAAGCACTATTACTGGAATTGCTCTGATTAATAGAGTGAGATATGCAATAAAACAGAAATACAGAGTGTTTGGGAAAAGCCTAACACTACATAAAATCTAGAATAGAACTATAACCCTAAAAACATTTAAGTATAGATACATTATTTCCAAACAAAATTGTGCAAAATTATCAAGTATCAATTGTGAGAAAATAAACCAGTAAGATTGATGGGTTTAGAGAGTATTAATATTAGTATCTCAAAATAGTAAGGAGAATTCTACTACACCATGCATTATTTTTATTATTTACATTATATAGTCCCATTAACTCTTCACACTTTCCTTAGCAATCTAGTATTCATAAAAATTAACAGCATAAATAATATTAAACTATTTCAAAATTAAATATAAAAAACCTGCCTTTATGGGATTTCAATTCATAAACTCAACTAGAAAAGGAAAATAGGTTCAGTATCATTCCTTTCTGCTACCAACTAGTTAGTTGAACTTCAGTCATTACCTGATATCTTTGAATTCTAAACTGTTCCCTTGCAATAGTAAAAGTACTTTAAATATATTTTCATGTAAAAGTGGTCTTCTTTTTATGTTGTTTGAAATGATTAGCTGTCAAATGATAGCTGATAACCAAATACTCTGCTTTATGCTTTTCCTCTCCCCACCCCTTGCTATTAGCTGTTAGCTGTGGTCACCCTGGTAGTCCAATTTATGGAAGAACAAGTGGCAATGGATTCAACTTTAATGATGTGGTGACATTCTCTTGCAATATTGGATATGTTATGCAAGGACCAACAAAGGCACAGTGCCAGGCCAACAGACAGTGGAGCCATCCTCCACCAGTGTGCAAAGGTAAACGTCTAATTATATTCCAGCACAGGGCACGGTGGTAATGTGTCTTTCTGTGAACACAGGGGACACCCTTTGAAACAACTCAGGCAGAATAATAGAAGTAGCTTTCAGCTAATAAAAGAAAAGGATTTAATATTGATGTCCTCTCATTAGCTATGCTTTCCTTTTTCCTTAATTTTTATCTTATGTTTTTAAAAGTTAAAATTAGCAGGTTTTATTTGGGGTGGGGGGGCTTTACAAAATCTTAGCATGCAGTGTAATATTGGTTTCTGGAGTAGAATTTAGTGATTCATTACTTATATTCAATACCCAGTCTCATCACAAGTACCTTCTTTGATACCCATCACCCATCTAGCCCATCCCCCACCCCCTTTCTCCATCAACCCTCAGTTTGTTCTCTGTTGTTAAGAGTCTCTTATGGCTTATTTCCCTCTATACTTTTTTCCCCTAGCCATATATTCATCTTTCTTAAATCCCACAATAGAATGAGATCATATGGTATTTGTCTTTCTCTGGCTGATTAATTTCACTTAGCATAATATACTTTAGCTCCGTCCACGTTATTTCAAATGACAAGAATTCATTTTCTCGATGGCTGAGTAATATTCCATTATATATATATATATACACATCTTCTTTATCCATTCATCAGTCGATGGACATTTGGGCTCTCTCTATAGTTTGGCTCTTGTTTTCAATGCTACTATAGGGATGCCTGGGTGGTACAGCAGTTGAGTGCTTCTGCCTTTGGCCCAGGGCATGATCCCGGGATCTGGGATCGAGTTCAACATCAGGGTCTTTGCAGGGAGCCTGCTTATCCCTCAGCCTATGTCCCTGCCTCTCTGTCTCTGTGTCTGTCATGAATAAATAAATAAAAAATATTAAAAAAAAATAATGCTACTATGAGCATTGGGGTTTGAGCATCTTGTTTGTTGTTAAGCATCTTGTCATTGTCTGTTGGCCATCCGTGTATCTTCTTTGGAAAAGTGTCTATTCATGTCTTCTGACCATTTCCTAACTGGATTATTTGTTTTTTGGGTGTTGAGTTGGTAAATTCTTCATATATTTTGAATACTAACCCTTTATCAGATATGTCATTTGCAAATATCTTCTCCCATTGAATAGGTTGCCTTTTAGTTTTGTTGATTGTTTGCTTTGGTATGCACATTTTTATCTTGATAAAATCCCAAAAGTTCATTTATGCTTTTTTTTTCCCCTTGCCTCTGGCAATGTGTCCAGTAAGGAGTTAGCAAGTTTTATTTTAACTGCTTAGCTCTGTTATCTTGTACCTATTTTATTGCTGCATATAAAAAGTCATTAAGATAATTTTACTTGTGGTTTGCTTTGTAATTAATGTAACTTATCTTTGGCATCATATTTTTTAGAGATTGAGTCCTGAATTACTATGATGCCAACACTTGGAGTTTATTTATTGTTTTTTTTTTTTTCTATAGAAACAGATTAAAGAAATTTTTATTGTTTTTCCATTTGCAAAGAGGTATGATATAGTTCACTGTCTGATAAAGTACAACCAAATTATAATTTTTCTAAATTTTTTATGGTTTATAGCTTAAAGTATCATTCTTTACATCTGTACTTAATAGAATACTTATGGAGTTGCTATCCAAAAAATTTTGCCAAATGGTTTTCCTTTTTTCTATGTTTCAACCACATGGATCTCACTTCATTATCTAGCCTGTGAATTAATTTTATTCCTGGAATCTTTGGTTTGTTTGATTAAATTAACCTTTGAAACTCCATTTCTAATGGAAATCTAAGTTCATCTATATTCATTACTCCAAACATAACTTGCAAAATTTGTCATTTGTTTAGTGGTGAACTGCTCTGATCCTGGAATTCCAGCCAATTCCAAAAGAGAAAGTAAAATAGAACATGGAAATTTCACCTACGGCACTGTGGTATTCTATGACTGCAATCCTGGATATTTCTTATTTGGATCTTCAGTTTTAATATGTCAACCAAATGGACAGTGGGACAAACCCTTACCAGAATGTATCAGTAAGTAGATAATGTGAATTCTTCCTTGAGAAAATGCTATGGAAGCAATATGGATATTTATTGTCTGATAAACTATCTAGAGCTATATATCAGAAAGCTCTTGTTTTTAAGTATTACTTTAGTTTAACTTTTGATTTTATTGTTTCATTTTTAAAAATATAGTTCCCTATATTCTTCCAATGCAATGCCCAAATGCCATTTTTATTACTATTCATGTGTTTCTTTGATTTTGAGTTTTGGTAAGGTAGATAGACTAGGAAAAGCAACATCTTTTATATTCTATGATATTACCATCCCATAAGAAGCAATTACATTTAGATTTTCTTTTGTATTAATATTTTAAATTTCATTGAAGACAATATTAGTCTTAATCTAAACGTCTACCAGGGCTTTAGAATACTTAAAGATTTAGACAAATGTGTTACTTAAAACTTACTGATTTAGACATTTATCATATTACAGACACATATACATACAAATGAGTAAATGTTGATACACATTATCTTTCGAGTCTGTGAACATTTATTTGAGTGTATTTTGTCATGTGTTGGTTGTAGAATATAATAAGGTAAATTATAGCAGATATGCATAAAATTAGAATGTGTAGTAAGGGAATAATTTAACAGAAATAATTATGTGAGAACATAGAGAAATGAACTTGACTTTGAAATATTCAGTTAGTTATTAAGTTTCAACTATAGCTATGTCTCAAAATTGATGAATCATGAAAAGAAAGAGAAGAACTTTATAGATTGAAGGAGTAGTGTGTCAAGAAATCATTGTGCAAGTAATTTTTGGTTGTACTAAATTATAAAATTATTTTATGATAATGTTTTAATTAAAGGCACCTTATATTTACAGTGTGGGATTTTTAAAAAATATTGTGACATAGTTCATGCACTAATGAAGAAACAAAACTTCATGTAGTGTTCATTAAATTTCAGCTTTGGTAGCAAATAATTCAATTGATCTTTTACTTAAAATGTATTTCGCTTCTTTTTGTAAACAGTCTGGTCTAATAGTTGACTAATTCACTTGACTTGGTGTCGCTATAGCATTAAAGTTAAACAAATATTTCATAAGATATGTAAACGTGAACTTCTTCAGATTATCCTAGCTCTCATACTTTTAGCCTTTCTCTGTTTCCTATAGTATCTCTGGCAGTTTGCAAAGCACTCAAGGGTTTTATTAAGTTTATATCCCCTTATGTAGTGTTTAAAACTCTGGAGTCATATTGCACTCAATATTTTTCCAAGTTATAACTAAAAGGCGGTACACAGTTAGTTGCCAAGCTACCTCTAGGTTATAAAGAAAATTCTACAATGCACTAGTATTTGATTCTGCTATGGTTAGTAGTGTTTTAGTTAACTAGCCACTGAGTATTTATTTTGTACAGCATGATTTATTCATTACTGGCTGGGAATGGAATTATTCTAGACTGCATTATTAGATTGTGTGTCACATATCTATCTTCATTGCCTCTCTTTTACCTTCAGAATTCTTTCCTTTTAATTTCTGTGTGGGCTTATTTTGAATCCTATACAGCATTGTAGGTCCTTACCTAGATGATTCACCTTACTCCTCTCTTTAACTTGCATATCCTTGTCCAGGCACATACACACTTTAAACCCATGCATATATGCATATAAACACACACTCACCACCCCCACATATAATAGACTTATACTCACTCATAGATGCTTACTTACCATGTTCCTGCTAAACATGGTGAGTGGGTTAACAGGATTGCTCATGTAGCTGTAACTTCCATTTTGTTTTTGAAAAGCCAGCTTTAACATGGACTTTTGACTTCTGGAGGCTAGGTATATTTGAAGAGATAATTTACTTCTGATTTATTTTATAAAGCATGGTGCAGGTTGTTCGATAGGAGATATAAAAAAATTTTATATTCAATAATTATGTATTGTAGTGATTGACTGTGGACACCCTGGCGTTCCTCCTAATGCAGTCCTGTCTGGTGAGAAGTACACCTTTGGGTCCACTGTTCACTATTCCTGCACAGGAAAGCGTACCCTTCTAGGCCAGTCATCAAGGACTTGCCAATTAAATGGCCATTGGAGTGGATCACAACCTCATTGTTCAGGTACCTCTTGGAAAATTGGACAATGTGGGTTGGAAGTTATATTATTAAGTAATATTATTAGGAATATATATACAAAACAATAAAAAGAGATAAAATAATACATTTTTGAAAATCTCATGAAAGAAGCTGGAACATAGTTTATACATGTATTTGAATACTACTTAAGGCAATATAAATTTAGAACATAAATTAATACTCCTTTAATAGATGTTAAATTACAGGTATATGTTTTGAACTGCATTGTAGCAAACATAAATAATTAACTGGTTTTAGGATGCTACTGTGTATATAGTGCTTTTGTTCATTAAAATGAACTGTTCCATTTTAGCAGATGCAAAATGTTGTTGCAAGAGTTTTGGTTACAGTTCAGTTCTACTAAACTTTCTACATAGTCCATTGCTTAATAGCATACTTTTAAAATAAAGCCCGAAATGTTTGAAAGTAAACTAAGCCAAGTTTTATGAAAGATACTTATCTATCTTAATTTTCTTTGTTAATAGGCAATATATAACTCCTGAGTTTCTGTAACCCCAATAGAATTATCTTATAATAAATGAATATTGAGGCTATTTAAAATTAAAAATTTGCTTGCAGAGTATTTAATAATTTTTCTTTTGAGCTGTTTAAGCCATTGCTCTTCTTAACAAATATCAATTAAGTTTTATATCTGTATTGTCTCCCTATTTGATACTATTTATTGTATTCATTTTTACCCATAGACTAGTTGTTGGTGTTAATGTTTCTGCCTGTTTTTAATTCATATATTGCCCATCATTTTTATATTATTTTATCTCTGTGGAGATCATGTGATGACTTACTAGATGTTGTTTTACATTGTTTTCCCTATAGAAGTAAAAGTTTTGAAATGGTTACTTATTTCAGAATCTCCTGGTAATTAGTGGTTAACCTTGTGAAGTGACTGCTTGGGACTTCAAATTTAATCTACAGGTTTTTTTAAAAAAAAAAAAACTATTAGTTCTAATGTGACTATAAAACCGATTTTAATGAGAATTAAAACTTCTATCTTGGAGTAACTCCTAGTTAATTCAGATAACTATGCATTAAAACATAAACTTATATGCATACATCCCAGTGTATTAGGAAACTGCTACTGAATTACAAAAAAATATGCACAGAGATCTTTAAAAGTGAAATAGTGATCTTAAAGTTTTGTGTGATTAATATAACATCACATGAAAATGAGGAAGTATAAAGGATTCCAAATACACCAGGCATGTCAAAAAAGGCATCTAGACAAATAGTGTTTTCAGTGTATATGTCTTCAACTTTCTCTCTCTCTCTCAACATACAATAATACTGTGGCAACTGTGATTAGAATTATTTAAGACATGATAAAGGAACTGAATAAATCCTTAATACTAAAATTAAAAGATGAATACCTAGTCATGAACAAAATCCTTATTAGAACTTAAGCCAGAATTTTCATCTTTGTTTACAATTTATTTTTATGTTTTCATATTGGAAAAGATACAATTCATTTATCTTTGGTCAATGGCCGTTGGTAGAGAAAATCAGGGGGTGACATTTTAGGCTACAGGAAATACTATATTGTAGCATTTACATTTTCCAGCACATTACAATTCTAATTTAACACACAAAGATTTTCAGCAATTAGGAAAGTCAGAGAAAGAAACATGCAAATTACCAAGTTCAGTTTTTAATGTTAGTTTCATAAATCCATTGTCATTTGAGCTCCTAGTACCATCATTTGTAAATTTTCCATTAACTTAGTTATTAGCCAGGCTTCGGAAATACTAATGAAATGTCCTTAACCTGTTTAATAGGCCCCATATCACCGATATGGAAAGAGACTGCAACTATACTCTGCAACTGTTTTCTTTTTCATTTAGGCTTTTTTAATAACTGGAGTCAGATGGAAATGTCAATTATGATTTTACCCATTCAACCTGTCATATTAAAACACAGCATGCACGAAAACAAAAACCTACAAGAATGTTGGACTAAATCATGAACATAGGAAATGTTTAACGAAATAAATTAACTTGAACTGTACTGAATTTCAGGTGATGCTACTGGTACATGTGGGGATCCAGGTACTCCTGGGCATGGTTCTAGACAGGAAAGTGATTTCAGAACCAAAAGTTCTGTACGTTTTGCTTGTGATATTGGTTATATCCTTCATGGCTCAGAAGAACGAACATGTTTAGCCAACGGCAGTTGGACTGGAAGGCAACCAGAATGCAAAGGTAATCTAAGCAGAAAATAAATATATTAAAAGCATTGGAATTTAATGTGTATCCAAATTCAGTTGGTTACTACAGATGAAATTACTGCTACTCATGCGTCCTGTTTGCAACCACGGAAAAAAGGCAGTGGTATTCCAGTTTTACTGAAATCATCCTATAAGAGAACTATGATAGGTAATAATTATTTAAAAAATATTTCAAGGGCTATTTATACACAAGCATTGTTCACATCATAACAAATATCTCAATTAGAGAAGTTAAAAATATTTGTTAGAAGGGTTTATTTTTTTCCTTTTATCACAGTTCTTCACATTAGAGACACTATCAGGGAAAAGGAATAGATTGTTCTTAACATTACCTCAAGATCTGTTTCAGTTTTCAGGTTTGTAGAAATAGAAAAATATAGAAAATGCCTAAATATAAATGAGATTTTTATTTATTGAGTACAGTTGTTAGCAGCTAGAATCCTTAAAATTTTCAGTGTTTGAGTAAAATTGTTAATCATTCTGACTGGCTCAAAGGTAACATAATTAAATCTTTACCAATTGACTAGAAAATGAAATGTTGCTGAAAAACTATCCTTAAATTTAAATAGTTATTTTTGAGGTGATTTTAGTGCATCAACTAAACTTGCAAAGGTATTTATGAAATTTATTTGATGTTATACCAAATGTATTGGTTTTACAAATAGGAAATAATTCCAAATATAACTTTTTTGACAGTTTCTTGACTGATCATATTTCAGATACTTTTTATGATGTTTGAAATTAATGTCCATATTTTAGGAAAGATAGTTATCTTTTTTTTAACTTTGCCAAATTTAATCCTAATTAAAGGAAACTTGTAGCTTAGTTGCTATTATAGGGAAATGAGTTGAGAAACAATATTGCTAAGCAAAAAACAAGAAGAAGCATATTTCTCAAACTTACTTTCCAAAGGAAAAATCTGTATAATTATATTGTACATGACATGAGTCATACTAAGCCATTCCTTTGTTCAGCTGAGCTGCAAAAAATGTTTTAGATGAAATGTGTGATGCTGACCTTGTTTTGTTAGTATGCACATTATAGATAAAGAACCAGGAGTTATAGCAAATATAACAATTAACATTTTTCTAATTGATGGAACTCATACAAATCATTTAGAAAAACAGTTTCTAGTAGACGAATGGACAGAGGAAATGAACAGAAAATATAGAAGAGCCAAAAAAAATGCAATGCATAGAAAAAAATTCTACATAACTAGTAATCAGAAAATTATATTCAATGTCAAAGCATCTTTTTTCATGTGCTTTAAAATGAAATTCTGCTGTATGTGCAGCAAAACTAGAACTTTAAAACATTTCTAGAGGTTTTTTCATTGTTATAATATTTTAGGGTAATTTTTAATAATTTAGGTAATAAAAATACATATTTATTCATAATATATATAGCTTTGATTTAATTATTAACTTTTAAGGATTTTATCCCCTAAGGAAAATAAAAGTATTAAAGAAAATACATAATTGTAGATGATGCAATTTTATATTTTTAATTGATTATGACTAGCAACAACTGCAAAGATTTTGAAAATACAGGAAAAATATTACATAAGTAGCTGTATATTTACATTATATCAATAAAATATTGTCAATATAAAGTAATAGAATAAAGGCCATAAGAAAATGTAAATCATGCAAAACTTAGTTCAAAATTAGGATTCAAAATTATGCACTCTGGTAAAATCATGTAAAATTATATTTATTTGAGACAAAGTATAAAAGGTAGTACACAAAAGAAGAGAGTGGTGGAATTTGTAGTATTTTTATTCTCAATTCCAAAGTTTTTATAATATTATATTACTTTAGTAACAATAAAATGTAAAAGCTTTCATAGAATGTATGGGTGTGATGAATGAAACACATGTGAAAATAAAAATATCAAATAAATGTGTTAAAATAATTTAATATATAGAAAAATACAAATTTAAAGAATATAGCATTTTGGCAAACTGACAAGGATTTTTAAAATTATGGTGCATGATGTTGCAGAAGATGTGTGAAAACAAGCAAACTTTTTTACACTATAGATACAAGTGCATATTATACCTTGGGTAAGTCTATATATACTTCAAAAAATTAAAAATATTTTTCAAAAATAAAAATTATCCAAATATTCTACTTCCAGAAATTTATCTTAAAAATACCATTGATATCACTTATATTTGGAACTTAAGAAACAAAACAAATGATCATGGTGGGGGAAGGGAGAGGAAAACCAAGAAACAGACTTAACTCTAGAGCACAAACTGATGATTACCAGAGGGGAGGTTGGGAGGTGGGTTGGGTTGATGGGGATTAAGGACAGCACCTGTTTTGATGAGCACTGGGTGTTGAATGGAAGTGGTGATCACTAAATTGCACACCCAAAACTAATGTTATACTGCATGCTTATTGGATTTATATAAAAACTTTTTAAAAATTAGACCAATGTACACACTTGTCTATATAAGCTATATTAACTATAACTATATATATATATAACTATAACTATAATAACTATATTATTAATGCTTTTCAAACCATTCTTGTGTTGTGTCAAGGGTCATGATACATAATAAATATGACCAGATTGTTATCTTAGGCAGGTACTAATAAATATAGAAGAGAGTAATTACTCTTGACAACAGACAAAAATGTTTATTATATCATATGGTTTCCTGAAAATATTACCTGGAGTTTGACTTTGCTGTATATGTATGAAATGTGTAAGCTTCCTACATGCACATACACACAAATATACAAAAGAATGACAAAGTATCAATGGGAAAATTGAATAAGATGCAGAAAGTGATATAGAGGGATCCCTGAGTGGCACAGCGGTTTGGTGCCTGCCTTTGGCCCAGGGTGCGATCCTGGAGACCCGGGATCGAGTCCCATGTCGGGCTCCCAGTGCATGGAGCCTGCTTCTCCCTCTGCCTTTGTCTCTGCCTCTCTCTCTCTCTCTCTCTCTGTGACTATCATAAATAAATAAAAGATTAAAGAAAAAAAGAAAGTGATATAGATAATACTTTTGAAATTGTAAGTACATTACATGTTCATAAAGATAACCTTAAATTCTATAAAATACTAAAATACCTTCTTATATTATACCAAATTTAGTGTTACATTTGATACAGACTTGCTCTTAAGTATCTTAAAAATTCACTTACAGAATTAATGGCAAATAGTTAAACATAATACAGGATAATTAATCATATAAGGCATTTGTGTTTGTGACTCATGTTTAGACTGTGTTGCAAACTTAGTGCAAAACATTCATAGAATTTGATTACTTTATTTTTATTCAGTTTATTTTTTGGACATCTTGGCCCAGAAATAGAGATAATAAAGTTTCAGTGCAAATCAGTTATATGCTTATGTAAATAAAAATATACATGGAATGTTTATAATACTTAAATTGCTTATTTTATATCTATCCTCTTAGAAGAATCTCTGTTGCATCTTGTTGTTACATCTGCTACAGTTTTGCATGAGTTGCTTTTTAGGCAGACCTTCTTAAGATCCTTCTTTGGAAGATTTCATAGTACCCAAAGACAATACTCAAGTAATGGCTTTGTGAAGTTTTGACTGTGGGACCCAGGAAATTTAACAAAAATCCCCTGCCCCTGGACAAGCAGAGCAGGACTAACTACATTTTGTGCTGCACCCACCACCTCCTGTAAGACCCCCACATGACCTGCTTATTGCTTAAGGCGCTGCCCCACCCTAGTCAAGCCGCTGGGCACACCCTTACCAGAAATCGGCTCATAACAATGTAACCCCGCCTTGTGCCTGCCAAAACTGAGCGCCAATTCTGACCAAAGTAATAGGCCAGCCCAAATGGATACTATAGGGAAAAATGTAATTCAATTGGCCACCTGCGTGTGGATGTGTGGACCGACATGACTGTGCAACTTTCTGCATATGTTATAATCCCATTGGCCACTGGCCCCTATAAAGCTGCTACGCCTCTTAGCCTCGGGGTCCAAGTCCCTGCTCCATTGTGTGGGGTATACTTGGACCCAAGCTCCAGCTTGCAAATAAACCCTCATGCGTTTGCATCAGTGTCAGCTCCTTGGTGGTTTCTCGGATTTGCAATCTTGGGCACAACATGACCAAAGTTACTACTAACAAAAGTCTTAAAAGAATAGCTGTTGGATGATTTGCATCCCACTAATTAATCTAATAGAATTAACACAAATTCATCTTGAATTTCAGCTACTTATAAAAGATAATCCAATGCTTATTTTAGATTTTATAGCTCCTTTGGATAATTTGAAGCCACCCTTTAGTCATTTGTTTTTGTGAAAGGAACTTTAATATATATATATATTTTATATACTTAAGAAACACTCTTATATATACACTCTTATACATATATATACACTCTTACCCATCTTGTTTTATTTATAGCTGTACAGTGTGGAAACCCAGGAACGACAGCCAATGGAAAAGTCTTTCGGATTGATGGCACAACGTTTTCCAGTTCAGTTATTTATTCCTGTATGGAAGGATATATCCTTTCTGGACCTTCAGTTAGACAGTGCACAGCCAATGGAACATGGTCTGGAACTTTGCCTAACTGTACAAGTAAGTTTCTTCTCATTGTTTTAAACTATCACCAGTTATGTGAGAAAATATTTGAATATATAAATTTGTATGTATGTTTTGCAAACTTAATCAAATCATGTGAGATTGTGAAGATTGATATCGTCTTTCAAATTAAAAGGTGGTAGTTGTATTATAGTTAGAAGGCACATGAGTGACTTTAAGAATCAGTTGACTTACCAAGGTACTCCATTGGCAGAGGAAAGAGGAGCCACAGAAAGTCAGTGCTGTTAAATGTAATTTAACAGTTTTTTTAAAGAATGGAGATGAATTATCAGCTGTAATCAAGATCAAATATCCAAGAAAACAATTTTATTTTGTCAATCTAACACATATCAATAACTGACTTGGTTTTTAAAATTTGTAAATGAGGAACACATTGCTCCAGGACTCAAAAAGGTATTGGCTTTTGTCGGGGTTTTTTTGTTTTTGTTTTTCTTTTAACATTATGAAGTTGCAAAGGTCAATAGTTGTTCTTCAGTGTCAGTGGTGGAGCAGCCCTTGGCTGATGTGATGTTGACCAGAAACCAACTGAAAAGACAATCCTTACGCTGTGTGTGGGCCAGTGACCCATTTCCCTACTTTTAATCATTTAACTCTTTTGTGAGTACTTGTATCTGAATGACTGGCTAAATGAATCACCCCAGAGGAGGATGCCATCAAAGTCATGTCACATCATATCTGCGTAGCTGGAGAAAGTCACTCGTAGTTACTATCTGGCCTGCAAAGATTGTGTGCAATGACCAGGCTATTGAGGTGCCTCATGTGTATTGTGTCTTTTAAAAGGTGAAGGCTGTAACTAGGAGACTATTGAAATAAGCACTGAATAGAACATATTAGGCACATCTATAATAGCAGAACACTTGCCAGTTGTTGATTGGAGTCGGTAAAAATATTCCTGGCCCTATGTCAGCCCCAGATATTGTTACATCAATCTTTTGGTAATTCTTTACCTGACTTTGGGCAGGTCCTCACAAACTGATCAGTATTTTGATGAATACTCAAGGACCTCTCTCTAGATCTCTCTCTCTCTCTTTTTTTTTTCTGTACATGTTCTCTCTGGTACTCTGTCTCAAACTCTATCCATTTTGTTGTCTTCTGACTTGTAGATCCATCTCTTCAACTCAGGGAGTCAGCCAGGCTCCACATGGGATTCTCCTCCCATGCCAAAGCCTGGAAATTCTCTTACCACAGTAAGATGGGGCAATTGTAGGACTCACCTCATTTGTTTTGTCTCTCAAGGATCACTGTGCTTCTGTGCTTTAATGCCCGATGGAACCTGGTCTTTCTTTCTTTCTCTCTTGCTTGCTTGCTTGCTTGCTTTTTTCTGGTTGTTTCAAATGGAGAATAAATTCTCCTTGATTTCTCCATGTTGAAGGAAAGAAATTCTTTTGCTTACTTTGAAAATGTGCCAATTTTTTGTGATAGTGAAAAATCTAACAATTAACAAATATGCTTTACTGTTTCCATAAAACACTACTTCATTTGAGCCTTTATAACTGTATTCCAGGATCTTTTAATCATCAGTTCAAATGACACATTTGGTTAAGCCTTCCCAAGACATTTCTTCTTCATATCCCTTTTAACTGAAAGGGATATCTCCATTATGTTTAACTTTTTTTTTCCCCCAATGGCAATGACTTACACTGCTAAACAGTAAACTTCATAGGACAGTAGTAACCAGGTCTATTTATTTCTCTAACTTTGTAGAGTGGAACATAGAACCACAGAACCGAATATATGAGTGGCTAAGTAATTGCTTGTTGACTGATGAAATGTCTCATTTACATTTTAACTATTAGTATACATAACTTATAATTTCCCTACATCTTAAAATGTTTGCAGAGAGGGCTTATAATTTTGTAGATAACATGGCACAAGTTTCTGGAATATAGTATGCATTTAACATACAATTATCAAAAAGACTGAAATAATGAGTAACTCAGAGTAAAGAAAATCTGCTAAATAACATATTTTTTCACAAAATAACAATTTAATTTAGTCATGGATAAATACCTAAGTCTTTTATTTAAGATGTTTTCCAATTTTGCTAAAGATAAATAAACATATTTCAGTTTTTGAGACTGAAAATTGCATTTAATTGGATTGTCTTCATTTTTCCTTAGAAATTCTAAATCAAGTTAAATATCACCTAATTCAAGACAGATTGGTTGCAAATAACATATCAAAAATATAAAGAAAGTTTCTTTCCTTATGTCAGCTCTCCAAGGGGAAATATTGTGTTAAATAAGGTATTTTGAGCATTAGCTTTTATTTTTTATTTATTTATTTTTTAATTTTTATTTATTTATGATAGGCACACAGTGAGAGAGAGAGAGGCAGAGACACAAGCAGAGGGAGAAGCAGGCTCCATGCACCGGGAGCCCGACATGGGATTCAATCCCGGGTCTCCAGGATCGCGCCCTGGGCCAAAGGCAGGCGCCAAACCACTGCGCCACCCAGGGATCCCCGAGCATTAGCTTTTAAATGATGAATCACTATTAAATTAAAAGCTGAGAATTGGTAATAGTTGATTCACTTGATAGGCAAAAAGTGCCAACAGCCCAGTAGCAATCCGAACCAAAAACAAAGCCAAAAATATCCCTGAAAGAGGAGCACAGAGAGAGGTTTCAATGGAAATCAAAATAGGCTAAACTTCTACAATTAAAGACTCTAACATATTGATAATGCTTATATGTGGTGGTCAAACTGAATTACAACCACTGACTCAGATTTCTTCTCGTTAATTTGCAGTGGAAGTCAATTCAAACACATTATTGAAAGAACCATATAATTTTCGATCTGGAAGAGATTGTATTATATAGACTTGAACCTGTAGATCAGGAAACTGAGGCATCAAAGTATTTAATTGACTTACTGACTACTAGCAGACCTCACTGCTGAACAGTTATTTCTACCACATATAGATGGAATTTTCCATTCAATTTAATAATTTCCTATATGTACCAGAGAAGTTAAATTCAAATAATAAATATTTTAAATATATTTAATAAATTTTGATTTAATTGATTGCCATTTGAAGACACTATTTTTTAGCATCTCTGTACAAGGACCTAAATAAGAATGTGAAATGAATTAAATTACATATGAAGAAAATGTAAAGTGCCTGAACTGAATTTCCAAACCAAAGCCTTAGCAACAGTTTTTGGCAAGCCCACCTAAACCAAACAAAACTTTCCATTCTTTTTCTTTCCAATCAAATTGTTATTATTTTTACTCATAAAGAATAATATCTATCATTGAGTATTTACCAGTCATTAGGATTTGTACTAAGTACTTTACACAAATTCTCTCACTTAAATACTGTTAGCCTTTCTGTATCATATTTGTTTGTTTGTTTGTTTGTTTGTTTTTTCTGTATCATATTTGAAGAAATGGTATCTTACAGAGGAAATACAACTGTCTTCCTCATGGTAACACAGCTAGTATATGTAGGATCTAAGATTTAAACACAAGTCTCTTTGACTCAAGGGACAATTTTATCAAGTTCACCTCATTCCCTCCTTTTGTATTTTTCCTTCTCTTTGTTTTCTTGCTTTATTTTCGATCTTCACACATTTAACATAATGTGTTATGTTAAATATAACACATTACGTATAATGCATATGGAATTGTTTCGTTAACTTATAGCCTGTTCTTCTAGTTTTTACAATTTCTCTGCATTTACCATTCTGAGTTCTACAGAGTTATATCATTTCTTAATGAATTGACCACTTAAAAGATTTGTTTTTGTTCACCAGTTCTTTCTGCTTAAAATTACAATTTCTTCTATATTTCTTGTCAATAATTTTGTTGTTTGTCTCAAGAGGAATATCCAAACATACAGTGTAAATATATGTTAATAATAAATCTGCAAATCTTGCAAGAGATGAAATATTTTGATGTGATGAGTCAAAGGAAATGAATCGAGCTACTGTTGAATCATTGACATAATCAATGACAAAGTAGATCTGCTAGAATTGGAATAATACCAGCTGAAAGAGATAAAATCACCAAGACAGATGATATGATAAATGATTCAATATAAGATGATTTGAATATGAATTAACAGAGACCCTTGAGGAAATTAATAAAGCCCTTAAAATATAGGTGAATGAATTATCTCTTTACAATGTTGTGGTGAAAGTAAAGTAAAAAGAATTAAATTCTATTTGGATTTTTTCTACTTTTTTTAAAATAAAATTTTAGTTACTCTATGTGGTTGTTGTCCCCCCCGCCCCCCCCCCCACAGGCTTGTTATCTTTAGGAAACTAGTTCTTCCTGCATAGTGAAAATCGGAGTAGTGATCTAATTTTTAGAATATAATTTTATTTTTTAGCCTATAGCAGTATATTTTTTTATCTAAAAATACAGAACTGTGGCTATATAAGGTAATCGGACTACTTATGGATTTAGTTAATAAAAAATCATTTACATAAAATCTACTATCTTTGGGTACTTTCCTAGGAACTGAGAACAGAGTCCAGTCAGTAACATCTCTGGTCTCTAATTCATAGGCCAGTGAAATATCATCAATATTCCAAGCAGTTTTGCCTTTTGAGAATTTTCCACCAGGGTGATTTAGCAAATGTACCTTCATTTGCTTGATTGGCTACTAGACACACACACACACACACACACACACACACACTCCTTTTCTGTTCTTAAAAAAAAAAAAGAACATAGTCCAATCACATGGGTGAATTTGCCTTGTTCATTTTACTGATTTTTGGAAACACTTTTGGAATAAACATAATTTAATAATAATGGTAATGCCCCCACCCTCCCCTTTTCACATCTAGCCAGAGTAGAGATATTGGTAAAAAGGTATAATTTCTCTCACATAAATTCTACCTGCAAATATTCAGCCAGTTTAAGATTATAAATGAATTGAGAAATTGCATATTTAATTAATCATTCTCTAAAAGATGCCTCACATAACTAGAACTCTTCTATCTGTTCCAGACAGGACCTCATCGAACCCACTGTCACTTCTGGAGTGAGAAGCTTCCCCCAAATAACTAGTTTTGTCTTGGGTAGCTAAAAGAGTATATCATGAGATCAAGGTCATGCATCCAAACATCATGCACACTTTGGCAGAGGAATTATGTTAAGAAACATCCATGGAACTAAACCAAGCTGGAAGGAAAAAAAAAATATTTGTCATAATACCAAGAAGCCCATAAAAGTACTCTGATTACAAAATTTGGTGAAATTCTTTTCTGTGATGTTCAGAATGAGAGAAAATATCTAGAAACTAAGTACAAGCAAATACTTAAAAATACAGTATAAGACCCTTACCTTTTGATGTCTTATCAAGCAGAGCCATCTCTGTTACCTAAAGCATATGGTGCATATAGTATTTTGGGAAGAAGATACATCTGCACTAGAACAGGGCTTGTCAAGTGGAGTAAGGATTGGCTTTCGGTGCTAAAAAGAAATACATTCATTTGTTTCTTGGAATTTTTTTTTTTTTTTTTTTTTTAACCCACTAGGACTCCTTCCAAAATGATTAATGCCTGGTATCTGGCAGGTCTTGTTGCTTGGGCCAAGGACAGCATACTCAATCAGATCCAGCGATAAATGAATCTGAGGCTTTTGTTCCAAATAACCAGGACTGAAATGGTCCTTACTGGATCTTTGTTACCAAACTAAGAATTCTCAGATTTTTCCTTCTTCTTCTTTTTTTCTTCTTCTTTTCTTCTTCTTCTTTTGATAGAAAATGGTTCAGGAAGATGAAGCTACTCTCACACAGGAGAAAGCTAGAGAAGATATCCCAGCATGAAACTGGGTAAAGTGAAGCTTTAAAAAGGCATCTAAATCTCCTCATGGAGAGAGAGCTATCTCTCAGTGCAGTGGGTCTCAGACAGGGGTGATTTGGCTTCCTGGGGGATATTTGGCAGTGTCTGGAGATATTTTTGGCTGTCACAGTGTGGGTGAATGAAGTGTGCTATCAGTATCTAGCAGATAGAGGTCAATCAATGCTAAACATTCTCAATGCATAAAGCACCCCCCCATCAAAAGTTAGTCAGTACCAAAAGTCAAAATAGTGTCAAGGTTGAGAGAATCTATCTCTGAGATCTAAAAAGGAAATCAAGGTTTGAATTGGAAGATTATATAAAACCAGAAGCACCATCAGAGAAATGACCACCTTTCAGGAATTTTGTTCTGCTACAGTAGAATTTTTTATGAGCCTGAAATCTACAAAAATACATGTATAATTATGCCTGAGTGAGAAGGTCCATTACTGCATTTTCTCTAATAAAAAACAAAACAATGAGATAACTCAAACCTCCAGGACTTGGTTACATAAACTATATTGCATGTATATCTATATAAGGGAATAAAAGTGTGAGCAATATGATCCTATTTTATTTACAAATGCATACTTATAATTCTCATTTAAGTTAAAAGAGAAAGTAGTTTTGAAGTGGCAGAGACTAGAATTACCACAATTATGTTTTATTTTTAGCATAGAGATTATCTATTTAGATGTATCATAAATGATGCCACATGGGCATAAATTACATGATAGATGCTAATGAGAAAAGACCTCCCACCAAAATAAATTCAAACTTTTAAAACAATGCTTTTTTTTTTTTTAAAAAAAAAATTGAGTTAATCATCCCTTCATATCATTCACATATTTATTCTTTAAACGTTTACTTAATCTTTTATAATGAGTGATGCACTAGACTAGGCCCTGAAAATACACCAGTGCAGAAAAGAGACAAAATAGTCATCTTCGTGGAGTTTATTGGTGTGTGTGTGTGTGTGCGCACATGAGTGTATGTGCTTAGGGGTTTGGGTGACCTTTGAAAATATTTTTCTTGCAATAAAGCATAGCACTCTGTTGTCATGTACTGATGTCTCTGAATTTAGGGTAAAACCCTAAAGAGCCACTATTCTAAAGGGTTTGTCTGAATAGACTAACAGCCTCCTTTTTGTTGCTAAAAACAAACTGGTGGTAAATGAATTGACTTGGGGAGCAGGTGCTGTCTACAAAGACCGTTGCTATTGGAAACTGCTTCTTGGGCCTTTGCTTCACTAGGAAGCCACCAAAGAAATCCTTGTGAAGCTGTTGTTGTTGTCAGGCATTTCATTCATGAAGCTCCACAATATGCAAACTCTTTCTCGGTGCCTCTTTGTAAGATAACCTCTCTGTCTTCTCTCTCAGTGGCTGCCTCTCAGCTCATTGTACCTTAGGATCAGGTTAACTGTTCTTTCTTACCAGGGTTCTATTTCAATCTGCAAATTGTTACCTAGAAAACAACAACAATTTGTAGGTGTGCTCTTTAATTTCCCTCATCTTAATTGGATTGTAGGTTAAAAATATAAAAGGACAGAAGGTAAAATGAAAAAAAATAAATAAATTGAAGGCTTAATACTTGTATATAATTGTAAATTTTGAAACAAAATTTCAAAACTGCAATTTTGAAGTGACATTCCTGGTAAATAAGCAGAATTTGATTTCCTATTTAACTCAGTTGTATAATTAAAAAAAAAATGTTTCCTCTGCAATAATTAAAAGAATAAAAATTGTCCTATATGCAAAACTCTTATTAAGAGCCAGAAACAGTCAATGGTGATTTCAGCAAACTGTCTCCAGGGCTCTGAGGATTATCAGGTGAAGTGCTGTGAATATTGTTCTTTAATTTAAATGCCATTATTCATGGTCTTAAAACTTCTTAGGCTTAGTGGATTAGAATAATATGAAAGAAATCTTGACACTCATAATTTTTAATGGTAAATTAATAAATACAATGTAACCTAAGTGCTATTAAGGTCTTCCATGCCTTAATCTAGTTTTAGTCTTTGGCCCTAGATCTCCAAAATACTTCTCTAATCTGATCCCTCACTCTGGTGGCACCCATGAGATGATCTTTGCTGAAGAATTAATTAAAAGTAAAAATGTGAGAATATAGCCTAGATTTACTTGATGAAGTTATTTACCCTTTTATGAACAAAACGATTTAAAAGCCCCAAAAAAAAAAAAAAAAAAAAGATACTGAAAGGTAAATAACCCATTTATTTTTAAATCTCCAGAAAAGAAATAGTGTAACCTTGTGTATTTTCCTTTCTCTCTTAGCTGCTGAAAAGCTTTTAGATAATTCCCTGTCCTTATCAGTCTTAAATCATGTCCCTTAAAACAGCAAATGCTTTTGTGGCTTTTATATAATCTTTGCTATATTATAAAATTTAAAATTTTTTTTTTTTTCTCTACTATCTCAAGTCTGTCTGAAACATTTGGTGTGGCATGATAAATGATAATGTTGTATATGTAACCAGAGCTAGCTTTGTGGGCCAATAAAATTGATAGAACCTCATGCTCAAAAGGGTCCTGTGCTGAGGTTTAATGCTCTGTGATTGCAGTCTTAAATGTCTTCATTTCAACTTTAAATTTGTATTTTGTAAGTAAAGTCTACTGGGACAATGGAGTATGTGCTGAGGGATCTGCCCATACATAGTCAGCCTCTCTGCTTCTCTGTCTTCCTAGAAAGGGTTAAGAGGCCATTTACTCCCTACCCTGTGGTACTCCTGGCCTTGCCTAATCTACCCATTCCCACCCCTAGTCTGGAACCACAGATACTCTCTGCCCAGCCAGTCCATAGTGTCATCAGCAGAGAGAGTCTCACATTGCAATTATCTTCCACCCCTTTGTGGGGGCCTGGGTGCAAGCATGAAACAGGTAGGAGTTAAGTATATTTATAGAGTCTTAGAGGAGAACAGGGCAGCAGCTCTCCCTGTCCTGGGATGTCAACAAGGCATATTTAGTAAGATTGATGTAGGCCTCTCACTTACCCCCAATATAGAAAGCAAATGCATCCCAGAGTGAAGACTGCAATTTCTTAGAGATCATTCTTTCACTTGAGTTGGCAATGAGTTGGTAAAAACGGTCAATTTATTTTTCTGTCCCTATCTATGGCATTTTCATTGCCTAAAATCATGTATCCTGTCCTACATGTATAGATTCACATTTTATAGCTTATTCTTTCATTTATTCAATAGAAAGCATTCTTTTTGCACGTAGCATTGTTTTAATTAAAACTATCATGGAGCTCCAGGGTAGCTCATTTGGTTACGTGTCTCACTTTTGATTTTGGCCCAGGGCATGATCTCACAGTCATGAGATCCAGCCCTGAGTCAGGCTCTGCACTGGGTATAGAGACTGCTTGAGACTCTCTTTCTCCCTCTCTCTCCCTTTGCACCCCTCTCCTCCCTCTCCACTCCCAACTTGTACTTAGTTCCACATACTTCCTCTCTCTCAAAAACAAAAAAAAGTTATAATATTCAGCTGAGTGACACTATGCAGAAAATATGCTGTCAGTCCAGCAAGCCTGAAAAATTAGATATTTCAGTTGCCATATACAGGAATACATGGATTTCGAATTATATTAGAAATCTTGATTCTATAGGATGACTTCTCCATGATCACCTAATGCAGATCAAAAGAGGCTACTGCATCAGAGTTCCTTACAGTGTAATAGTTTATTAAACTAGCTTCTTCAGAGTCTAAATGACAGTTTCTAAACATGTGCATAGAATCTGTAATAAGCATACCTGATCATAATCAGGAATTGCCAGTGTGTGGTTTAAATATGCTTATGTTTTATGATTAAAAAATGAACATGATAACTAATTTCCCCTACTTATATATTAAGTATGCCATATGCTTACTACTTCTCTCCATTAAATGCATGGCACATTAACCATCTGCTCTTCTAATCCAATCCTGATAGTAATCAGTTGTGGAGACCCGGGCATACCAGCAAATGGACTGAGATATGGAGATGATTATGTCGTTGGACAAAATGTCTCTTACATGTGCCAGCCAGGTTATACAATGGAAGTGAATGGCTCCAGAATTAGGACTTGTACAACTAATGGCACATGGAGTGGAATAATACCAACTTGTAGAGGTACGATAATTTCTTCAATATTTATAAGTGATAAACTGCCATATACTTACTTTTTAATATGAAAATTTAAAGTAAGTTTAAATCATGTTCTTCTATTATTTCATTTTTTCTGATACTGAAAATTGCTGCAGTTTTTATTTTAAAACCATATAGATAATAACATATGGAATTTTAAAAATGATATTTCAAGAATAATCATTATATCTTTTTGTGAGCCATGACAATGATTTTTAGTGCAATCAAAACAACAGAAATATCATGTGCTCTGATATGTACTCACTATCATCATTTATATTGATTAGTGAATATTTTGAAGGGAGTATCATCTTGATGAATTTGCATTTAATATGATGATCCACTTGGGTCAAACAATTCAAAGATGGGGAAAAAACTTTCTATAACTTGAGAACAATCATATTGAATTATAAAATTTACTCTTCATAAAGAAAAGAACATGTTTCTTAATGCAATCTAGCATTGACCTTTTAGTCTACATAGGCATAAATTTGCATAAATATAGGCATTATTTTTGCACTAGAGATACGTTTATAGTTTTTTGCCAATCTTTCTGATTATGGAATGTTATGGATGCAACATCAGGCTATTTATATTCTATAATAATACTGAGATTCTCATTCAGGTGTTTTTTTAAACATCTGTGAATTGATAGTTTAATCTAACAGAAAGTATAATTTCAATGTCTATGTTTTTCTTCTTGATTACACTGTTTCTGAATCAGGTCACTGTATATATACAGTTAGTATATGAAAATAAATGAACAGACATTTTGCATTTAGAAGTTATTTCATACATCATTAATTGATTCTGATAATGGTAATGTAACTCCAAAAATTATTCATATACATTGCTAGTCATAAAAATACAGTAATTCCTTTTTAGATTTTGCAGTGTGTACCCCTCCTTTTCCCTTCATCTCTGTCACTTTATCCTACCCATCTCTGTTTGAAGCCAACTTAAAACAAATATTAAAATAAATGTTTAAACATTTAATAATTTATTTAAAAACCATACAGTAAATTTTAACATATGAATTAAAGTGGTTGATAGAGCCATTTGAATATTTAATGAGTTACCTGATCTAATTTTTTTCCCAAATGTCACAGAATTGCTTGCAAATTCTTTTCTATCATGTTAACACTGTATGTAGCCAAACAGCCCTAATCTTCAGCTTGTCTAAAGGTCATTGGAAAAGTAATTTTATATAAAACCAATAATTTACCAGTTACAGTATACTAGATGGAAGGTCATCTTCTATTTGCTTCCCTTAAATGTCAGGCAGCTTGTTATATATATATATAAATATATATATATATATATATATTTATATATATATATATATATTTATTTATTTTATATCCGGGATATTTCAACAGCTGTGTCTTAATCGTTTTGAATGTAATTGCAGCTGTTACCTGCCCAGCTCCTCCCCAGATCTCTAATGGAAGGTTGGAAGGAACAAATTTTGACTGGGGCTTTAGTATTAGCTACATCTGTTCTCCAGGCTATGAACTATCCTTTCCTGCTGTTCTGACCTGTGTAGGCAACGGTACCTGGAGTGGAGAAGTACCACAGTGCTTACGTAAGTATAATTTCCATACTTAAAGTTATGTTTTCCCATTTTCACTCTCTTGGAATTGCTTGACTGAGATTATTAGTTAATTAAAATTTTCAGGTTTTGCTAGAATATGAGATTGTTAAAGCTCCTTCCAAGTCATAATTACAATTCGATAGAACATCGCATTTACCAATGTAGCTACTTTTCCTGTAATCCACCTATTATGTTCTTTCTTCTCTGACTCCAAATGTTAGGCTAAACTGCTTTGTTTGCAAGCTTTTCTTATTTAAAAAAATATTTTTCAAAAAAATTATTTTTCAAAATAAAGACCCTTATGGTTAATTCTAATGGAAAAGTATTCTTATTTTTGTACAGTTTGTCTCAACTGAACACTCTAATTTACTCCCAAATTTCTTTCCACAATAAATCCATGTTATTGTACATGTTCATTCAAATCAAGTTCTCATGATAGTGCCTATACCTTAAACGATTAGGGTAAGCATGGAGAGGAGGGATTAATATTTTCTTACCGAGGTTACTTTACAATGTATTCCAGCAAGTGTCACTTCAAAATTAATTGGGAAGATCGCAAACAAAACAAAAGTCAGCTTTGTGTTTTACACAAATTATTGTAGCACAGGATATGGACAGTGTTCATTCAGAGGTGTCTACTGCTATCCTGTTCCTAGTCTTCCCTTCCTTTGCCGCATCGGGTAGAGGAGCACCCCACCAATTCCCATGGCCTTGAAGTTAGACAGAGGTAATGGATGAAACTGTTTGGATTCTTCTAATCTTCTCATTCACAGTGGAAGCCAAATCGCCTATGGGCTTCTGTGCCCTTATTCTTCTTTTCTCCTGATCTCATCATATGCTACTATCTCCCAATACTACCTCAAGGTTGATGTCACACAAATTGTCCCTTAAAATTCTATTTTATAAAAAAAAAAAAAAAAAAAAAAAAAAAAAAAAATTCTATTTTATGCTAAGGAGTATCTTAGAAAAAATCAATTCGTTCTAAATAAGACTAGATATTCCATGGGTGCTTCATAATAGATAGGGACAAGGACATTTACAGAGATGAATTCATGGTAAAGTTTGTTTGTTACCACTGGGAAAATCTCAGTCAAATAGTATCTTGATATGATATTTTATTTTTTGGTTCTATTAAAATGTAAGTAATAATAAAATACTTACTATTGACATTGAATTATGACTATCCAAATGTAATAGAGCTCACTTTGTCTGAATTGGTTTACATGTATGATTTCTACTACATATAACAGAACTCCTGGTAAGTGTGTTTACTCATGACATTTTAATTAATAATGACATGGGCTCAGAGAGAGGAATCAAATTGTAAGGACACTGTGTGACCCTGTCATCATTTAGGGCACCATTGTTATATGGCCTGCGGTTGTACTACCACTAAATTAAAGTATCAATTCCAGTTCAGAGAAGGTAGACTAAAGAGATAATGCTCTTATCCATCGAACAGCCAAATTCATTCATTTTAGGGACTTTATAGAAGGGAAAGTCTTTTTGCTTTCATTTTGTTCAAAGTATGTTCTTTCATCTTAAAGTGTATGTCATTGTGAACCGAAGCCTTTTGAAAATAAACCCCGTGTCTTCAGCCTCTAAACTAGACACCAATAGGTTGTTCAGTTTAGTTCATGAAAATCTACAGACAGAAAACAATGGAATTATAAAGAATTGAGGGGCAAGTAGGGAGCAGGTTTGAGGAGTTCATGTGGTTGCATTTCCCTCCTTTCTTTTCTTTGTTGAATAAAGATAAGATTCTGAGAGGAATGACTCAGCAGAAATATGCAAGAGACACACTTTAGAAGTAGGTTACTAAATAATTTGTCATTGAAATGATTGCTAAGCTGAAATGCCCATTGCTAATGTGCACTGAGAAAATAGCCACTGAATTCAAAATGTACTAGAGATACAAAGGTTACTATGAGGAAGACCCCAGGTTCTAGGGTTTGATGTTATATTGCTAGAAGTGTTATATTGCTAGAAGGATGTTATATTGCTAGTAGCACAAAGATTTATAGTATCTAGGAAGTGCTAAAAATTGAAACAGAACACATTAAACAAATGTTTATGTTATTTGTGTTAAAGGTAACTGTGTTCAGGTAACATTTACTCTGAAATTTTCCCCTAAATTTATTTTGTTGAGCGTTATTTTATACTTACTTTTAACAGTTTTATAAAGAAAAAAAAAAAAAAGTAGTTCCTAAAAAACGTTTGAAAATTTAGGTCTCTTCTAGAATCCTGAATTTTAGGAAATGTCTCTCTCTGTACCTTGAGTTTAAGGCTAAGGTATTCTGTTATTAAGGTATTTTATCCATTCCTGTTTGCCTGAGCATTCCTAGTTTATTCCTGTTGTCCTATCGAGTTAGAGGTATCCTTTCAGACTCAAAAATATCTTTGGTTTGGATAATGCACCATTCTGAGGGAGCATTGATACTTAAAGCTTTCAGATGCTGAATCTGCAAATTTAAAAACCAAATATGATTAAAAATGGTTAAAATGGTAAATATGCATTATGTATTTTTTAGAACAATAAACAAATTGAAAATATATGATGTCTTTGTCTAGGTTATCTACTAGATTTGAAACCATCTGATCTCATCCCTTATTATATTTCTGCATGCTCACTGTGCTTCAGTGAGCTGGTCTTATTTTTCCTCCAACGTGCTAGACATGCTGCAACATAGGCCTTTGGTGGTGCTGTTTCCTCTATCCAGAATGCTCTCCCTTAAGATATCCTGACAGACACCCTTGTCATCTTGTTTGAAACCCACCCCCAGCTCCCACCATTTATCACATCCACACATACACAATCCAGAATCCCTTCTTCTACACTACTTATCCACACAGGACTCACTACCTTCCCACATACTACCTTTTCTACCTTTTTTATTTTTTTTGTTTGCTTCTCCTAAAAATACATAAATTCCACAAGGGCAGGAATCTTAGTTTGTTTACTGATAAGTCTAAGTATCTGAAACTTCTTAGGATAAGTTCTTTTAGTTGTTAGGAAATATATGTTGAATGTAATAATCTATTCAGTTTGTTTACAAGTTCTGTCAAGATGGTATTTTCAAAAGCTATGGAACATTGAGATTCCTTGGTTTGGTATAGATTTGGACTCTACTGGCTTCTTTACTCTTTAAAAAACACTCAAAAATCCTCCACAGAATTTCAAAGAGGAAGACAATAAAACACTAGGGTATGTGCTCTGAGTGTTCAAGAGAGTACAACAGAACAAGTAAATGTACTGTTACATACATATAAAAAGAATTTGTGCAGATATGTGGTTTGATTCTGGTCAATACAAAACAACAACAAAAATACAAAAAATTCTACAGTTATTAAGGTGGTTTACTATGTGGAAAATACCTCAATCAAACTTCTTTTGAATATTATCCTGAATTGTACATTCAGTTTTTATCACACAAACAAGTGCTAAAAAAATTTCTTTGGGATACATTAATGTGAATAACATGTCACTTCAGTTCAGTATTCCAGTTATTTTCATCACTTCTAAACTGTTACTCTGATGAATCCTAAGTCTTTGCTGTAATTATCTTTCTTTTCATTTTCAGCTAAGTTTTGTGGTGACCCTGGTATACCTGCCCAAGGAAAAAGAGAAGGCAAAAGCTTTATATACCAGTCAGAGGTTTCATTTAGCTGCAATTCTCCTTTCATATTAGTGGGATCAAGCACCAGAATATGTCAAGCAGATGGCACTTGGAGTGGTTCGTCACCTCACTGCATAGGTAATATTAATTAAAGGTTAATTATTCTCAGTAATCTTAGATTTACTAGATACTAGTAATGTATTACTAGTATATAGTGTATTAATTATTTTCTCTATCCTATAAAGTATAGTTGGCTAAATATGAAAAATAAATGTAAAATATAGAAGCAATTGGAAGGCACTGAAAACAAATACTGTTAAAATATATGATGTTGTATTTAGCATTTAAAACTTCTGGAAGAGGGGATCCCTGGGTGGCTCAGTGGTTTAGCGTCTGCTTTTATGCCCAGGGTGTGATCCTGGAGTCCCAGGATCAAGTCCCACATTGGGCTCTCTGCATGGAGCCTGCTTCTCCCTCTCTTTGTGTCTCTGCCCCTCTCTCTCTCTCTCTCTCTCTCTCTCTCTCTGTCTCTCATGAATAAATAAATAAAATATAAAAAAAAAAACTTCCCCAAAAACACTCAAAATAATTTTCTTGTTTATCAGTAAAATGAAAAAGGACAAAGGTCTCAGATTAATAGCCTCAAGTACTAACATTTGCATATATTTTTATAGTTAATGAATCCTAGTCAAATGTTAAACTTGCTCCAACTCACATTGATCTCAAGGTCCTGAGTGCAAGCCCCACATTAGGCTCAACACTGGGCATGGAGACTACTTAAAAAAAAAAAAAAATACATTGACTTCAAAATGGCTCTAAGCACATTTCTATTCTTTTAAATTAAATGTCACATTTGGTAAAATAACCAAATATTCTGTTTTATAAAGTAGCCAATTCAGAGACTACTAGTTCTACCATTTTTTTTTAAAGATTTTATTTATTTATTCATGAGAGACAGAGAGAGGCAGAGACATAGGCAGAAGGAGAGGCAGGCTCCATGCAGGGAGCCCAATGTGGGACTCGATTCCAGGACCCCAGGATCATGCCCTGGGCCAAAGGCAGATGCATAACTGCTGGGTCACTTAGGCGTCCCAATTCTACCATTTTTATACCTAAATCTCCTACAGGTGTTCCTGAAAAATGCAAATAATTAAGTCTAGTTTCTGGAAAACCTCTTACTTCTTAAGGGGAATATTATCCTACAATCCTAAGATTATAATTTAGCAAAGTCCTTGGGCAAATATTTTATATACGTGTTCTTTTTTCATATCCCTCATTTTTCCTTTACTTTTTATCCACAGAGTTAGTTGAATGTGAAGTGCTTTTATATTAGAAAGGTTCAAATTTTGAGAACTGCATAATCCATGTAAATTATAGTATACCTGAATTCTTGCTTTAAGATTAGCAGGCTTCTGTCCATGGAGAGATACTGTTAGATTTATACTCTTTATTAACACCCATGGTCGTTTTCATTAAGCCCCAGATGACTCAAAATTGCTTTGTATGTGAGAAATATGCATTTAAATATATTATACATTTTAAAGGAATATTATGTTTAAAGATTACATTATGTTTATGATCTTCATTTTAGAACCCACCCGTACCTCATGTGAAAATCCAGGAGTCCCAAGGCATGGATCTCAGAACAATACCTTTGGATTTCAAGTAGGTACTTTAAAGAAGTATTTCTATTTAGTATAAAAGTAGACCAAAAGGCTTCTTTGATTGATGTACATAGAATCGTATTGGTAGAAATAGAAAACCATCATGCTTACATCTGTATTCATAACTATATAAAAAAAGTAAAAGGCATCAAAAGCATGGAAGTAAAAGGACATTAGGAAAATAAATATGTGGTTTAAGAAAATAGCTTCCTAACTGATCTTGACAATAAAACAAAAGAAACATTGAAAATAGCTGTGAGCATAGGAAAATCCATATGTAGTCGTTAGTATGCAAGAGAGGGCTAAGTAAGAGGAGGCAAGGGGGTAAATGATTAAATTCTAAAGGAAGATGTGGAGCAGTGAGCAGAAGTAAAGATGAAAGAAGTTAAAGTGTTAGCAAACATAAAAATGTGGTTATTCAGTAAAGCAAGTAGACTAAAATATGTTTATCTTATAATATGTGTATAATGCTAAAGTATTTTTAAACATTTTCACTGACATGGGAAATTTCTGAGAAAATCATTTATCCTATTGTTAGACAATAGGTGGATTGTTACATTGGAATTCTTCAGCATGCCCAGTCATGTGTGGCTGACTTTCTTATTTTCGCATTTTCTAATTTAGATTTTATGTAGAGATTCAGCGAATTTTTCATTACAGGGACCTTAGGGGAGCCAAAGTGCATACTGACTCCACAAGGAAATAGCCAATATACACATTACCCAATTGCCTTGTGTTGCAGACTTTTCTAAATGGTACTATTTTGTGTGAAATTCAGTGGGAACCTAAAAAATCCATTTCTAAAGGAAGTACTCATCAAGAGTGCCATATTTCTGTTGCTAAAAATAGTTTCCATTTATCTTCAGTTCTGGCACAGTATGAACATTGATTTGATAGCATTTGCAGTTCTTCCGGTTTGCCTCAGGCCTGTCTACATAATACAAAAATGTGAAAAAGATGTCTCAGTCTCCATTATATCGGTGTTTTTAGAAAGCTTTATTTTATTATTTTTTTATACATTTATTTTGTATTGGTGTTATATTTGCCAACATATAGAATAACACCAAGTGCTCATCCCATCAAGTGCCCCCCTCAGTGACCGTCACCCAATCACCCCCACCCCCTGCCAACCTCCCCTTCCACCATCCCTTGTTCGTTTCCCAGAGTTAGGAGTCTCTCATGTTTTGTCTCCCTTTCTGATATTTCCCACTCATTTTTTCTTCTTTCCCCTTTATTCCCTTTCACTACTTTTTATATTCCCCAAATGAATGAGACCATAAAATGTTCGTCCTTCTCTGATTGATTTATTTCACTCAGCATAATACCCTCCAGTTCCATCCATGTTGAAGCAAATGGTGGGTATTTGTCGTTTCTAATGGCTGAGGAATATTCCATTGTATACATAGACCACATCTTCTTTATCCATTCATCTTTTGATGGTCACCGAGGCTCCTTCCACAGTTTGGCTATTGTGGCCATTGCTGCTATGAACATCGGGGTGCAGGTGTCCCGGCGTTTCATTGCATCTGTATCTTTGGGGTAAATCCCCAGCAGTTCAATTGCTGCGTCATAGGGTAGATCTATTTTTAACTCTTTGAGGAACCTCCACACAGTTTTCCAGAGTGGCTGCCCCAGTTCACATTCCCACCAACAGTGCAAGAGGGTTCCCCTTTCTCCACATCCTCTCCAACATTTGTGGTTTCCTGCCTTGTTAATTTTCATATTTTTATAAAAGGTTTTATCAATTAATCTAAATCCTGAGAAATGGACAACTAGTTAAAGAGCATTAGTCCTCATCATGTAGATGAAGAAACTGAAAGAGAACATTGACTTGACTTTGGTCACTCACTCACTTTTCTCAATATCCTGAGAAAATATATAGTTTTGATGGTAGTGTCTGTGCACTAAATCAGGTGATTTTCTGAAGAGTATGAGTCCTTTCTAATACATACTCTCTGAAATATCGGGAATGGAAACGGGCAAGAATGAATTTAGTATAGTCATCCGTGAAATGAATAGAATTATTAACTCTGCATTGTAAGAATTCAATTATAACCATTGAAAAATGTTATCCCAAGGTTAATATAACCCTGAAAGCATATTATTTGGCTAATAAGTATGCACTGGATCATCATATTCTACTTAGATAAATATGAATAGACTATATTTCAAATATGATAAACTCTATATAATTATATTAATCTTTATTAAAATTACAAATGATGTTCTCAGTATGTTAGATTAGGGACATCAACTTTCTTACATGCATATGACTGGTATGTGAGTATATATGTATATGTATAATAAATATATTTAATAAGTTTGTACAAAGCCCTTGGAAATTTTAAAGTTTATGTGATTCTAACTAATATTAATGTATTGTTAGATTCCAAATAGAATCCTGGATAAGCCATCTTTATTGGTTGAGAAAAACTCTCACTTGCAAGTTAAGAGAAACCATTTGGGCTAGCTTAAGCCTAAAAACATTATAAGCCATGTGCAGGTATGTCAAACACCCCAAGAAAAGGGATCTAGGTGAGACCCACCAAGCCTAGAATCTAGAAACTGGACAATAGGACTCAATCTTTTCCACTACTCTGCCTACTTTGTTTTTCTCTTTGCAAATTGGCCACATGATCAAGGGGGTATTTTTCTATTTATCTCTCAGCCACATACAGAAAGTTATTAATTGTCTCAAACTCAGTTCCAAATTTCTAGAGAGAGAATCAGAACATCTCAACTTTTTTATCTATTCCTGGTTTTATCAGGTAGCCAGCAGTGACTTAAGTAAAATTATAGCTGTTAGGATACTCACTTCTGGGAGGGACAAGAGAAAGGAGAAAGTTATGAATTACACAGGCACTCAAATCATTTATTTATTTTTTCTTTAATATTTTTATTCACTCTTTTTCTATATGGATTCATATCATAGATATTTGAACATAGATATATTTATTAACATATAAGGATATATTACCTATTGCTAGAGATGACAAAAACTCTAATATTGGAAAAAGTACTCAACATACTTTCTCTTATATCAAAAATACTGTAAGTTAGAATTATTTTTGGCTAAAATAGAACAGTAGTGAATGGAGTAGCTGTCAAAATGATTGATATAACATCTAGATTAATTATGGAGTTAATGCCAAACACACATATTTCACTAACTGCTGTCTCACTCTTTAAATTGAGATGTGGATTTGGAAGACACATCATTAGGAGTGAGGACTTGTTATATTCAAGTTATTATAGATATGAAATGTTTTTAATCTCACTCTTTGATGTGTAATGCCAAGGTATAGAATAGTAAGACTTTTAGCCCTACCAAAATAACCATGGTGATTATGTATGATTTCCAGTTTATAATCTAAATTAGTATATAAGTATACTGAATGGGACAAACATGTTACATAGTGTTTCATGACTTTTTTTTTTAAATTTTTATTTATTTATTTATTTATGATAGTCACACAGAGAGAGAGGGAGAGAGAGGCACAGGCCTCCAGGATCGCGCCCTGGGTCAAAGACGCGCCAAACCGCTGAGCCACCCAGGGATCCCTGTTTCATGACTTTAAATGATGAATAAGATGACATGAATTTTAAAACAAAAATCCCATAACATCCAATGTTTTTAATTAAAATCTGATAACTTTTTAATACAAACTATAGGATATCCTAGAATTTAAAGTTTTTTAAACCAAGAACCTCAAGTCCAAAATTGATGCTCATTGAAACTTCCTTGAATCTTATCTTAAGCATATATTTTGTCCCTTCATTTTTATGATCCTGCCTTTCTACATCAATTTTATTAGTCAAAATCTATGTATGTCTTTTATTAGAAGCTACTTTATTTTTTCTTGGGTAGAATGTTTATTGTAAACACGTAGTAAAAAATACAAATATAAAGTGGTTATTACAATAAGCTACAGAGGAAGCATATAAATTATGAAGCCTTAGTTTGATGTATATATGTATGTTATATAAATGTATATTAAACATATTTTTAATATATGATGTTAAAAATCAGACACAAATAAATACAGTGATGAAAATTCTAGGAAAACAAAAGTTATTTGCTATGAAATATCATGAAAGACATGGATAGGTCTTACTTAGAATATTCTATATTTATACAAAGTTTCTATTATGCCTTGATTAGCTATCTAGACTTCATGGCTTAGGAACTGAGATATAACATTTAAAATAAAGAGATAGGGATCCCTAGGTGGCGCAGCGGTTTGGCGCCTGCCTTTGGCCCAGGGCGCGATCCTGGAGACCCGGGATCAGTTCCCACGTCGGGCTCCCGGTGCATGGAGCCTGCTTCTCCCTCTGCCTGTGTCTCTGCCTCTCTGTCTCTCTCTCTCTCTCTGTGACTATCATAAAATCAATAAAAATTTAAAAAATAAATAAATAAAATAAAATAAAGAGATAAGAAAAAAATAAAATAAAGCAATAAGGAATAAGAGAAGATAAATTATATTTACTAAATTGACATGTCTTAAAATTTTATAATGCTTTTGCACAAAACATGCTAATTGGGTCCAACTTAAAGTGATTTTTATTTAAACATTGACTGCTATTAAAATGGATTATTTTAAATTTCTGATATGATATTCATATTTTTGCATTGTATATAATTGGTTATATAAGCAGGGCACTTTTTATTAGTAAATATGGATAGGAAAATTGTACATAAATTATTTTTTAAGAATTTTTTGAATTAGATAATGGAAAATTATTTTTCTACAAATGATCAAATGGTATTTTGCATGTTAGAAGTTAATTTAGAATCAGAAGAACCTATCATCACAAGTTGGAAGAGGTTGGAGAACTATATAAAGTATACTATCAACTGGTCTTATAACTGAAAAAAAAATTTATTAATGCACTGATATTTGGAGAAAATTTTGGTAAATGATTTAACTGTAATAAATTCTGAACAAAAAATTAATCAACTACTAAATTTGGTTCTAAGTATATTAGATATTTTGTATAAGTATTTGTGAATATGACAAAGATAGTTATTTCATGTGTTTGTGAGATATAGAAAAAATTAAATAAATTTTATTTCGTGGCATCTGATTAATATTTAAAGTAGTATTTATGATGACTTTGGAAAAGTTTGCAGAAATTAGGAAAGAAGTCTTGCTATGTAATCCAAAATATTTCTTATATCTTATTAAATCAAGTCTTAATGAAGTCACCCAAATGTATCCTTCAAAGAATAAACAGTGATTTAGCTTCCTGCTATGTAAAGTATGGAAGGGATATCACTGTATTTTAAGAAACTATAGTCATGTTAAATCTTTTAAAGTTATTAAGTGATTTTGTATTAAATTATCAGTCCCCGTTCCTTCAGTTGATCTAACGTTTTCAAGAGATCTTGGTGCACAAGGGTGAGTAGTACAGTCCCTAGTCTAGAGAAACTAACCCCTGCTGTGTGGGTGATTTCATAGGATAGATGATAACATCGGTAACTTTGAAAGTTGCTAAGGGAGCACATAAAAGAAAGTTCTCCTAATCTATTGTTCTTGGGAAGCCTTTCTAGAATTTCTGAGCTAAATCTTTTAGGATAAGATCTAGGAAAAGCAAGATGGGAAAAGCATTCAATGCAGGGTAAACAGCATGAAAATAAGCATGCATTAAGGGAACTACAAAAATTCAATATTATATGAGCACAATTTGAGTAAAAGTAAATGGTTAGTGATGAAACCAGAGAGATGAGCTGTGGTCAGGTTATAGGGACTTTTATCTATTAATTTAGCACAATGTAACTTTATCCTATGGGTGATAAGACAGTAAAGATTTTAAGGAGAATGTTAAGGTCATACTTCCATTTTGATCACTCTGACCTTATGTGGAAAATAAATTTAATGTGATCAAGACTGGAGAAATGGAAACAAGTTAGATGATTATTGTAATTACAATTATTATAATTATAATTACGACAGTAGTTCTCAAAGTGCGGTCCCTGACCAAGCAGGAGCAGTACGACTTAAGAACTTGTTGGAAATACAGATTCTGGGCTTCCCCTAGATCTACCTAGTCAGAAACTTTCAAGGGAGGCTCATCTCTCTGTGTTCTGGTAAGTCCTCCTGATTGTGATATCTGCTAAAAAAATTTTTTTAAGATTTATTTATTTATTTATTTTTGATAGACAGAGAGAGAGAGAGAGAGAGAGAGGCAGAGACACAGGAGGAGGGAGAAGCAGGCTCCATGCTGGGAGCCCGATGCGGGACTTGATCCCGGGACTCCAGGATCCCGCCCTGGGCCAAAGGCAGGCGCTAAACCGCTGAGCCACCCAGGGATCCCCCTAAAATTTGAGAACCAAACCTGTAGAAAATATATTGAAGACTAAAACAGGATATATTAAGTAGAGAAATGGAGAATGAGACAGTTTAAGATTTAAGATGCAAAATTATCAGTATTTGGTGGAAGATTGAATGAGGGGAGATTTATGGGTAGAAGGTGGCAGCCATTAACTAAAAGCTACTCTAAACTAGGATCGCTGGATTGATATAGGAGATGGGTTTTGTAAAACTGGTTTTACTGAAGAACAAAATTACAAAGTCTACATAATCAATCACATAATCTAGTCTATATGACAGAGTCAAAATATGTAGCCCTATATTGCATAACTTCAGGGTATGTGAACTGTGTGCTCTGGAGTACAATTTGAGGGACTTCATTTATATAGAATCCGGAATGAACATGCTAACTGGAGTTAGACAGTGGAGTTGGACAGTGAGTGGCCCTGAACAAAACAGGTTGTCAAGAGGGTAAGGGATCTACTCAAGGCTATCGTGAGGGTGTCTGGGAAGACACAATGTAAGATAACTGGAAGAATAAAGGTTGCTATCAGAGAGTGATGGTTGACATTGAATGTTTTTGGTAGAGCATAGTTCTGTCTAATAATGAGAATATAAGAAATTGTAGCATTCAGCTACTCTCAAGGTCCAAATGGAATCTTGGATCAAATTATGTCACCTTAAGCTTAGTGCCATGTTCCTTTAGCAGCAGAGAGTAGGAACTAACCAGGAAGGAAGGACATAGGGTATTTGTGAAACATACTAAGAGGATGATTGATCATTCTCAGACTCCCAATTTCGGGGAAGGCTGAAGTGGCAGGCACTAAATATTTCTCACCTTGTCCTCCAGCCATAATTATTTAATAAACCCTGATGATTTCTCCTTGTAATGTAGTTTGAGTAAACAACATCCTTCCCAAGTCTACTGACACAAGTTAATTCAGCCTTTATCCATTCAAATCTAATATAGTAGTGCTGGCTTCATGATTATAATTACTGCTGGTCATTTTTTTGTTTGTTTGTTTGGTAGTTTCTTTATGCAATGGGCTAATTTAATTTTCAACACAAATTTTACTTGTTCTAGCAAGAGCTTTAGCAACCTTATGATTTCATTAAAGATTTCAAGTGCCGTAGCTGGCTATTTGAGACCCTTCAGAAACTGATTCTTACATGTATCTTTGACTTAATAATTATAGTTGGAATTTATTTAAAACCTATGTGCCATCCCTGTATGGAGTATATTATATGTCCTGTGTCATTTAATGTTTAAAACAAATCTCAAGACAAATATTATCTTTATTTATAGATTCAGCCTCAAATAGGGGATACACCTTATTCAAGCAAGATCAGATCCAGAGTTAAAGCCATATACACATTACTCTGGGGTCTGTTTTCTTTTTTGGTGTATCTCACTGTCACTTTACCTCCCCCACTCCTGAAACTTCCCAGCTCACTGTGTGAATGTCAACCAATCAAATGTACTCTTTTTCCTAAACTATATGATGTATATTTGAACCTTCATACATCGTGTTCTTATCTTTTCTATGTTTTTTATCAGTTGTTCTTACACTTTATTGTTCCTTAAAATCACCTGGAGGGCTTGTTAAAACACAGATTGCTGGTCCCATTCAGTGTTTCTGATTCAGGGGAGCCTGGGAATAAGGTCTCAGAAAATGCATTTCTACATAGTTCCTAATGATGCTGAGGTTACCAGTCTGGGGACCACACTTTGAAAACTATGTTCTATGTATTTATCTAAAATCCACATCCTTAAAAGCTTAGTGTAAACTCCGTATCTTATAGCGTATATTTGCTACAATCACAATCTTTGCATCTAAACACCTTTGCATATAATCTCATATTGCATTTACGATCTTCTATATTCATTTGCCTCTTAAGTTGTTAGTTATCTTTATTTCTCTGTCTTCAACCATCTTGCTTTATCTTTATTTAACTATCTACCTGTCTGTCTTGTGTTCAGATGTAGCTTATTGGCCTTTTGGTATCTTGTATATTTTCTTCAGACTACCATGGCAAAAAGTTTGGCACCTATCCATGCACTGGGTATTCAAATATTTGATGATGATATGTATACAAACAGATGTAAGTTTTTTCATTTTATTTTAAATCAGTTTTATTTTTATTTATTTATTTATTTATTTATTTATTTATTTATTTATTTATGAGAAATACAGAGAGGAGAGAGAGAGAGGCAGAGACACGGACCAAGGGAGAACAGGCCCCATGCAGGGAGCCCGACGTGGGACTCGATCCCGGGTCTCCAGGATCATGCCCTGAGCTGGAGTCAGTGTTAAACTGCTGAGCCACCCGGGCTGCCCTTAAATCAGTTTTAAATATCTTTTCCTTCCAGTTTCTACCATGCAGAATTTCTTTTGAAAGCATTTTCTTATCCAAAGTTTTTTTTTTTTTTTTTTCTATTTGTTGCCATATTAGAAGCTGCATTGGTACATTTGCATTTTTCTCTGTAATTTGCTACAGGTAGGAAGTGTTGTGCAGTTCCATTGCAAAAAGGGACACCTTCTCCAAGGGTCTACAACACGCACATGCCTTCCTGACCTCACATGGAGTGGAATTCAGCCTGAGTGCATACGTAAGTATTGTGGCTAAGAAATTATACTATACTTACCACAGATAGGAATTTATATGCATTTTTTCTTACAAGTGAGAAGTAAATCTAAATCTGTACAAAAGATGTATTACATGGATTTTTAAAGATTATGATAAAACATAATTTACGTCTATAAATTTATTACTATATCAAACCCCAATACCCATTAAGGAGCATTCTTTCTAAAGAAGCTATAAGAAAAAAAAAAAAAGAAGAAGAAGAAGAAGAAGCTATAAGATACGGAGCACTATTTTGGCTTTTTTGCAAACCTCTTGTAATTGTGTTTAGCTTGGTCATCTGGAAATTTTAGATAATTATTAGTTTATCAATTTAGAGATCTGCACCTATGAATCTGAAGTATGCTGAAATACAGAAGGCTCCAACTTAGTGCCTCTTAATTCTTTATCACTTGTGAAACCCTCTGAGAATCTGAGAAAGATAGAAACATCCATGGAAGGAAATACGCATGAATAGTTTGACCAAAAATTTGAATACTATTTCAGGATTTCCTGGAGCTTCTAAATGTGCACTGACCCTAAATTGAGAGCACTTGCCGTACAGATTAAAGAAGAACAAAGCCCAAGGTCATGAAGCTGTCTTTTCTGACTTACAGTTAGAAATAAATTTCAGCTGGTGAATTACTTATCTCTTACCCTCCCACCTTCTCTTTTTTTATCTTCTTTACTATCTTTTAAAATCCTGAGCCTTCTGGGGAAAAACAATAAAGAGTAAGCAAGAGTAGAAATACTCATCAGAATGGTGACCAACTTTTAGGATTTGCTGAAGTCTCAATAAATCCTGTGAAGTTAGGCTAGCCCTGTATAGAACCACCTGAATGAACACAGGAGGCCCCAATGGACCCGAGGCTCACTGAAAAGCAGCAGGATGATCCACTGAGAAGTCATTCACATGCCTGGTTGGTTGATACTTAAATATGGCAATATTCCTTAAAGAGAATTCAGTAGAGCATGTACTTTAGAACATGTGTGAGATGTAACTAGGTATTTCATAGTAAACCAGAGTTCTTTGATAACTTCTATATAGGATATGATCATTTAAATAGAGTGATTACTTAAAGCATTTCAGAACTTCTACTACGTGCACAATGTGAGGACTAAGAATATAGTAATGCCCCTCTCTGCCAAAAAAGGATGTAGTAGAGGCTAACTTTTTGTGTTTATCCTTAGAGTATTTCCTCCATAAGGATTAAATGTTATTAATGGATTCATATTAAATATAAAACATATAACAATGTTTATCACACAATATTTTTTTAAATGTTTTTTAAAAACATTTTAAACATTTTAGCTCTTATTTATAGCTTTGTGAATCTCCATTGGGAAACAAATGGAAATTTTTTTCCAAGCAAATTTGTCCACAGAACATTTTTTTCAGAGGCAAGCTTTTAAGTATCCCTATCCATGAACAAACCATCAGAAAATGCTTCTTGTTTAGGAAGGAAATTCCTTGTAGCATCTATCTCTGAGAAAGGAATAGTATTTATAAGATATAAAATGGAAACTGGGGGCAGGGCCAAGAAGTGGCATACATATGGGTAAAATGGAAGAGAGGTGGAGAATCAAGAGTGAGAGGAACCTTGAAGAAAAGGAGACAGAAGTTAAAAAAAATGAAGATACTGCTACTTATGGACACAAAATATGGCCAGAAAATTCCACATGTAAAAAATTATTAAGTTATGATTTCTGCATTAGGAAGTATTAATGTCAGAGTAACATACTGAGCTGTGGTTGTATTTAACTTTAGAAAACATGTTTTTTAAAATTTATAATAAACATAAAATAAATAATAAAATAATATTTCATAAACTGGTATAGAAAAGCTGAGCTTGACCACCTTTGAAAGGTATCTTACTAAAGGACTTCTTAGATCCTTTAAAATGATAATTATTTTGACTTTCTAGAATAGTGATACAGAACATATTTATGAGCTTAATTATCCCCAGTAAGTCTTTTTCCTCCTTTAGCTTCCCTCTTAACACCTACCCATGTTCCACAGATGACTGCTTAGGACATGATAGCCTGTGAAATTAATATGCATATTGACATTGATACATTTCCTTGATTGATTAGAATAACTATGCAAAAGTATATTTATATAACATGCCTCTAATATGTATTGTGACTCTCATCTCAAAATTTTCTTAACATGTCTATAAAAAATGAATGCTATTCTTTTTTTTTTTTTTCTTAATATAGCCCACAGCTGTAAACAACCAGAAACTCCTGCTCATGCAAATGTAGTAGGAATGGACCTTCCGTCTCATGGCTATACACTCATTTATACCTGCCAGCCTGGCTTCTTCTTAGCAGGTGGAACAGAACATAGAGTATGTAGATCTGATAACACCTGGACTGGAAAAGTTCCTGTTTGTGAAGGTAAGTTTTCATCGTGGAAGTTTCTCACAGAAGCTATTCTAGTATATCAGCCTTCCTAAAATAAAATGCAAGAGACAAAAACTTAACTCAGATTAGCTTAGGAATAAGGGGAATATATTAGCCAACTCCAAGGGCAGGCACTTCTGGATCCAGAGGCACACAGATATTATTGAGGTCTTTTTTATAAATTCTTTTACATGCTCTGTTTTTTCTTCTTTATTTCTTCTTCTAGTTACTTCTTCATGGTACATGTATTAGTTTTCTGGGCTGTTGTAACAAAGTACCACAAGCTGGATAGCTTAATAAAGCAGAAATTTATTCTCTCACAGTTCTGGAGGCCAGAAGCCCAAAATCAAGGTGCTGGTAGATCCATGTACCTTCTGAAATCTCTAGGGAAAAATCATGCTTTATCTCTTCCTACTGTTTAGCAGCTTCAGGCTATCCTTGGCATTCCTTGGCTCAGAGCTTCCCCATACCAAGTTCTGTCTTCTATCTTCTATCTTCATGTGGCTTCCTTTCCTATTTATCTCTACATGTCCTCTCCTCTTCTTATCAAGACACCAGGCACTAGATTTCAAGGTTATTTCATCTAAGGATCCCTATTTAACTACATCTTCAAAGAGCCTACTTCCAAAAAAAGGTCATATTTTGAGATTCGTGGTGAACATGAATTTTGAGGTCACATTATTCAACCTACCACAGTAGGAAAAACTTCTGCCAGCATACTTCTTGGTTTAGAAGAGTTTTTGTCAAAGCTTCTTCTTCTTGATAAGAGTCTGGTTGTCAGTTTTAAATGGAGCCCACCTCTAAATCTGTTAGTCAACCAGGGTGATACAGTATTTTGACTAGATCTAAGTGAAATTTCCACTTCTCTTGCTGTTTGATCAGAATAGTCCCCATCTGGATAAGATGTACCACTGAATTTACCAGAGGAAAAAAGGCTTGTGTGTTCAAAACAAGGAATAAAGGAAGTTTTTTCTAGAATTCTTGATAAGGTCATCAATACATTCCTTTTCCTTTTCCTTTTTTTTTTTTTTTCCAGCCCTTCTAATTCCTGTTCTCTTGCAGCGTTCACAAATGTTAATGACCTTCTTTTTGAAATGTGTTCACTTTCTTCTCTTAGCAAGAACACTATTCAGTTTGTTTTAAATTTTTCATGAGATTGAAAGATTAAAAGTCCATTTAAATCCAACAGAATTTCAATAACTTTTTTATCTATCCACTTTGCTGTTTATCATCACTACTATTGTAGGCTAACAGCATTATCTCTACTGGGACTACTGCTACAGACTCCTAACTTCTCTTTATCAATATCCCTTCCTTTCCAAATTGTTCTCTGTCTTGGAGTCAGAGTGTTGTTCACCCAAATTATTTCCCCTAAAACCTTTTAAAGACATTATATAGTCCTTATAAAAAAGATCTGCCTGTACCACAGTCTATAAGCACTGAGTGTCATAGCTCTTATAACTTTGCAGGCATATCCAGTAACTCATATGATTTCCCTTGTTTTAAACTACCTGTGGTTTGGCTTAAAACCTTAGTATTGACTCTTTAGTTTTGAGTCTATCCAATTTCTTATAACACCATGAGCACCTTAATAAATTTTTATTTTTTTAAAAATATGTATTTATTTATTCATGAAAGACAGACAGAGAGGCAGACATAGGCAGAGGAAGATGCAGCCTCCCTGTGGTGAGCCTGATGTGGGATTTGAACCTGGGACCCCGGGATCATGCCCTGAGCCAAAGGCAGATGCTCAACCACTGAGTCACCCAAGTGTCTCACAAATTTTGATTTTTAAACACATACCCTACCAAATTATTTCTTCTTTTGTGCAATAGGAACATACCCATAGCCGTCAGCTACCATGCTTTAATCAACTATTGACATGTTGATTTACATGGTTTACATGTTCTTTAAAATAAAAAAGAAAATTCTAAAATGATAAGGCAGCACTATTCTTTCCCTTTTCTTATTGGACTATAATGGGGGTAATTGCTGAAGTTGTTAGCTGTACAACAGAAGTGTTGAGTAGTGCTGAAATGTTAGGATGAATAGGACATTTTGGAGAAAACTATATGATATGTAAGAGAATAAAATTGACAATGCATTACTATGTGTGTGTGTGTTATTAATTATATTAACCTTTGTAAACCTTTTAATTTTTTTTTTTCATAGCTGGTTCGAAAATATTGGTGAAAGATCCAAGACCTGCACTAGGAACACCCAGCCCAAAGCTAAGTGGTTAGTAATTTCAGTTGTTTTTTCTAGAAGTCATGATTTCTAAAAGTGATATACTGTTTTCTTGACAAAGTGAACATTATTTAGAAAAATATATATTCAGTATGGGAAAACCATGAATTTGACTATTTAGAATTTAAAAATTTATATTTTAAGATGTTGAATCTCAAGAAATGTAATTCTGAGATATGTTTATATTCCAAATAATGTTTATAGTTCTCTTCATAAAATATCTCTTTAGGAGTATCTGAAAGTTACTATACTATATTGGCATTGCTTTATTTAAAACATTAAAACAAAAAAGATGAGACATTTTCAATATAGATTTTTAAAGAAGGAACAAAATACACTTGATATGAGAGTAAAAGTTCAGCAATTTTGTTTTCTAGTTTATTGATTTTAAAAATGAGAATTTAAAATTTAGTCATTGAAAACATAGGCTTCTCAGTTTTATGATTTTAATGTAATTACCATGTTATTTGCCTCCTACACTATGACTTTCGAAAAGTTATGTTATATATCTGAGCCTACATTTATTTAGCTATTCAAAAGAAACAATGATTAGTTTATAAAATTTGAACTTCATGAAATGTGAAGTGCTGTGCCCATAGTAAGCCCTCAGTATATGAGAGCTGCTTTTTTAGTATTAGTCTGTATTTTATTTATATGATATAAATTAAAAGCTACAGATAAAATTAAAGATTTAGCATTTGTTCTGTACCTTGGAGATAGATTTGGTCTAGTTATATGAAGCCAGAAACAGTGTTAGTTTCTAATTTTAGTTGTGTTCAGAAATTCTCAAGGTACATGCTATAAAACTAGAGTGCCCACAAAAAAAAAAAAAAAAAAAAAAAAATCAGTCTGAAACACTGATTTATTTAACATGCACTGGAAATAGACTGAATGCCATTAGGGCAATCAAAGAATATGTCAACATAAGAGAGAAAGTTTAGCAATGGAATCAGAAAACTACAGTGGTCAAGCAATGCAGAATTTTCCAAGGGAGATGGCTTATCTAGTAGCAGATAGGTGTTTTAAATAATAACTCCAGTATATCAAATGTAAAACTTGAATTTCCCAGGCAAAATATGACTTATGGTCACCAATCAATAAATCAAGCAGGCATAAAAATAAAAAATAATATGGAAGAACACAATTAATTAGTTTGACCCAATATACATATATAAAAATTTTTGCATCAAACAATTATAAATTATATATTTTATACAGAAGCGTATGAGACAAGCATGAGAGTGATCATATATTAAGCAATTAATAAAATGTATAAATTTCAAAGCAAAGTCAGTCTTCAGATCTGATATCTGACCATGATGCAAGAAAAGTTAAAAAGAAAATAGGTATATTTTAAAAACCTCTGATTATGTGGAAATTAAAAACAAAATCCATACTCATGAAGAATTCATAAGTTAAATAAGAAATAGAAAATATAACACTAGAACTTATGTTGAAAAATCTAAATATCAAAACTTGGAGACTATACCAAAAGCAAAATTGTGAGGGAAATTTATAGCTTTAAATTCTTACATTAGAAAAGAAGAAAGCCACAGAATTAATGAATTAAGTAGCCCTATTTATAAGATCTATAAAGCATAACAGACTAAACAAAAGAAAGAAGAAAATTAGTGTAATAATAAAATGAACAAACAATCCCCCCACTCCCGCCTGCTAAAGGTGCAATAGAAGAATCTCAACAAACCCAGTAGTAGTTATTTGGGGGGGAAATGTAGAAAATTTCTGGTAAGATTGATAAAAAAAAAGCAACAAAAATTAAATAATAAAAAGGAAATGTGAATATAACCACACAGATAGTAGATTAAATCAATTATAATTATATTAATGGAACACTGTCAAAAACAACTTTTAAAAAATGGACAACTTACTAGAAAAGTATATTTCACTAGAACTAACAAAAGAAATTCTGAGTGATCCTATAACAAATAAAGTAGGAGTTTAAAACTATTTCCATAGAGAAAAACCAGGTCCTTATGGATCTACTGATGAGTTCTGCCAAATGTTAAAGGAACAGAACAGGTTCATCCCATTTTATAAAATCTTTTCTTGTCAAGAAATCTCATTCTATGAAGGGTGCCTGGGTAGTGCGGTCAGTTGACTCTTAGTTTGCAGCTTAGGTCATGATCTCAGAATTGTGATCTCAGAGTCATAATCTCAGGGTCATGATTTCTCGTAGTGAGATGGAGTCCTACCTCAGACTCCACACTCAGCATGGATTCTGCTTAAGATTCCACCCCCCCTACACCCATACACCCCCACTCCCCCAGTCACTTGCTCTCTCTCTCTCTAAAAAAAAGAATAAAAAAATCAATCTCATTCTATGGATCCAATATAGTTCTAATAATCAATACAAAATACAAAAGGGAAATTTACAAGCCCATTTGACTCAGGATATATAGATGAAAATAATCTACATAAAATCTTAGCAAATCAAATCCAAAATTATAGATAAACAGAAAAACCAAAAGATGACAGAACCAAATTGGGTTCATGATAGATATGCAGGGATATTTTTACATTAAGTAATCCTTAAAAGTAATCTACAATATTGAGAGATTAAGATGCTAACAATTCTGATCAGTGTAATACCTACACAGAAAATATTTGATAAAATGCAACCTATTTATAATTTAGCTGGTTCCAAAAATAAACTTAATAAATTATAAAGGAAAGGAATTTCTTTAACTTTAGTAAAAAAGATCTGTAAAACTTTAGAGTAAATGTTATCTTCAACTGGAAAACATTAGAAACATTTAATTTAGAATCATGAGGCATTGTGATTATATTACTCCAAAATAGCAAGAATGAAATTTGGCAATTGGATCAGAGTCGGGAGCGTGATACTACATTTAGCAATGCTATGAAGCCTGTGAAGTAAAGTTTAAATTCAGACACCTTGAAAGAAAGGATCATGACATCTTAGACTTCTTTTCATTGTCCACATCAATGAGAGAGGGATGACATTTTAGAGTTTACAAAGAACAGCCAAATACACATTCATAGTTAAATCCCCAAATAGACCTACAATAGAAAGAAGTATTATCATTCCCATTGTACACGGGAATATAAATCACCAGATGGTGTCTGCTTTGCCCAACCTGAGCTGCATTTCTCAAAAGGCAGAAGGCAGCAGTGGCATGCTGGAGCCCGCAGGTAGAGGCTTGTCACAGACAATTCTGTGCCTTCTTCCAAACTTTGCATTCAGTGATTTCAGGTTGGTAGGAGTTTGAAATCTGCAATTATGGGAATATTTACACTCTAGAAATCAGCAAATACCGCTCATCAGTTTTTTCATTTGCTTTGTTTCATTTTGTCTTGTTTTTCTGGAGACCCGGTTGTGAAACATTGCCTTCCACATCAATGATTAAAACCTGATGCAGTGTACTTGGCTGCTGCTGCTACCTGCATCTTTCCATCGCTCTTTTCTCCTGCCACTGAGGTTCTCTTTCATCTCCTTCAACCATCACTAATTCACCTAAGGACTACGGATAAGATCAACAGGTGTAATAGGTTTTCTTTAAAGGTTCAGAGATAGCAAAGAGTAATCACAATACAGTCCAGGTGAAAATCAACAATGAGACAGACAACTCCTCTTACGTACTGAGTATGAACTGTTAGGCACTGCCCTTAGGGTATCTTTCTCCCTTGTTCCTGCTTTTACCTGGACAACTAAGAACCTATTAACTTCCAAATTCCAGGTCTTTCAGGGCAAGATAGCTTGTCACTCTCTCCTGCAAACTTGTTTTAGGTACTTTTTTTCACTAAAAATTTTAACATACTTTTTTACTAAAAACTTTAACAAATTGAGGGCTTTTTACTCATTCACTGTATCAAAGTTCTAGGTAAGATTCCTTTATACATACACAGCATACATAGCATTCCCCTATAGCATTCATAGCTGTGAAGTTTGGGGTTTGGGGAAGGGAGTGCCACTGTAAGGATGACTTGGTAAAGGTCACAAAGTCAGAACTATGGATTAGTCATTTTACTAAATACGTGTCTGCTAAATATATATTTTATTAGCAATTATGCAGTAAGGTCTAAGATCCACAGCTTTCCTAATTTATCTGAGTTGTAGCAGCAGCAGCAGCAGTAGTAGTAATAGTAGTGGTAGCATCTATCACTTAGCTGAACACTTCACTTTCTGTATCTCATTTAATCTTCATAATAACTCTAAGTTAACCTCATTTTAATTAGGAGGAAGTTCAGGTTTGGAGAGTTAAGTAATTTATGCAAAACCACACAGTTCAGAAATTGCAGAGGAGGGACTTAAAAGGAGCTTAACTCTACTGTTTGCAGTGCTAACCCTTCAGGTGTACTGCTCTTGAATTATCATAGAGAAAAACATCATGTGTTGAAATATTCAGTCAAAATACAACTCCTGGGGATATTTTATGTTTTATGTAGTTTATGTCTCTAGTAGTTTTGCGATATTGGTTTGCTGAGTAGAATTCAAGGAATGTTACCCCAGTCTCTGTGATCTGGGCAGTAAGAAGTGTGATGTATATAGTGAAGACTAGGTGACAAATTGTCAATAACTTGTTAGGGGAAAACAGGCTTTCCCCTATTCTGTTACTCATTCGTTTGCACAAATAGGCAACTCTAGTATAACTCCCTGGAATAGCTACTTTTGGGGGATGTACCTTATCGTGATGTATAGGACTGATGGAAGTTTCTCTTAGCCTCATTTCAGGATCTGAGTAGATTTTGCCATATTTGACTTGTATACTTCTAAATTACATAACTAATTTCTATAAATATAATGTCTTGTTTGGCTATCTAAAATAAAGAGCATTCCTTCTTTAGATGAGTTTTATAACATTTAAAATATTATTGGATTTGACCACAATTCATCTCCCCCCCATGAGAGTTGAGCAATTCTAGAGACAATTTCTTTATTTCTAAAAATACTGTAATTCAAAGCTGTCAATATGGTGGAGCCCTGTTCTTCGTCAGGAGCATCTATTATTGGAATAACTGAACTCAGTCTTCTGTAAGGGGACAAAAGAGCATCCCTCCTAACAGTCCTTAAGTCCTATTCTGCAAGAGGGGGTTTTAACCCCATGCTCTTCCTTCTATAAATCCATTCATACTGCCTGGAGAAAAGCAGACCTCTTGGGACTTTTATATAGACTGACTTGGCTCAGTAAAATCATTTTATTTTCCTTCTGAAAGAAAGATGTTACTAGAGGATACCAAATATAAGTAAATTTGATGTTTAGCTGGTTCTGAATATAAGCCTTATGTCTTTAATTGGTGTTGTCTATCTTTGATTGATGACTCATGTATGAATACAAATCTAGGTTATTGCAATTTTGGTTTATTCCAAAAAAAGGTTGAAACACATATATGAAGAATTCACTTTGTAATACACATTTCACATTGCTGTGTGTTTAGCAAAATTTCATTATTCAATAAACTAATATCCATTAATCTAATTTTTAATGTTTATATTTACAGGGTACAATGAAATTAATGTATGTGTTTAACCTATTTACAGTTCCAGATGATGTGTTTGCCCAAAATTACATATGGAAAGGCTCTTACAATTTCAAAGGAAGGAAACAACCCATGACCTTGACAGTTACTAGTTTCAATGCTTCCACTGGGAGAGTCAATGCTACACTCAGCAATAGCAACATGGAACTGCTACTTTCAGGTATCCCGTTAAAGAACAGCAAACAGTGCCATTATGCCTTCACTTCTATAATTGCATCATTTTTATTGGTGATTTTTATACTGTGAAATATTTGTTACATTTTAATGACATTCATAATTTATTAAGAAACAAGGCTTTCTGGGATCCCTGGGTGGCGCAGCGGTTTGGCGCCTGCCTTTGGCCCAGGGCGCGATACTGGAGACCCGGGATCGAATCCCACGTCAGGCTCCCGGTGCATGGAGCCTGCTTCTCCCTCTGCCTGTGTCTCTGCCTCTCTCTCTCTCACTGTTGCCTATCATAAATAAATAAAAAACTTAAAAAAAAATAAAAATAAAATAAAAAAAAGAAACAAGGCTTTCTGATTTTTGGATTGATACATGAATATTACTACACAAATGAAAAACTCTGATTCTGAAATAAGCTTGTTCATGAATATTTTGATGTAGCTAGAATGAGACATCATGAAATGGAATAATTCTTTTGATTTGAAAAATTCTTTGATTTGAATAACTAAATCTTTCTGCATTCACATAACACCAAAGAGACCAGATAAGTGACTAGCAACTGTTTTATGGACACAGAATCGTTTCTTCAAATGAGAATATTTAGATGGATACCATAACTGAAGACAGAAAAGGTAGATCTATGCTACTTTAAACATGCTTGAGGGACCCAGAGGCCCTATCCAACTGCTCAGCCTTCTCAAGTTTCTGTGTCCTCGATCTACTGCACATTTCCGTCATTACCTTTGTTCTGTTTTTTTTTTTTTTTCTGACATTCAGATGTTTTCTCAAATGTCTTCCATTAACAGTATCCCAATGATCCTATCTAAAGCAACATTCTCATCACAAACACAGTCAGACACACTCTTAGTCTCACACACTCTTATCCTCTTTCACTTTCTTCTTTTCACTATTTATGGTATAGTATAGTGTGGTAAATTACATAACATGATATGACATTATTTGTCTATACTCCAATAATAAAAGATCTAAAAGGGAAGCTCTTTGCCTTCTAGTTCATACTATTTCAAAAGTTAAAAAAGCATCTGGAACAAAATAAGTCTCAGTGAATATTGTCCAAGTGATGAATTTGAATTGCCCTTATTTAAATAATATTTTTAAAATATTGATATTGAAAATAGGAAATTTAAATGTCTTGGCTGTTGAGGTGCTTGGGTGGCTCAATCAATTAGGCATCCCACTCTTGATTTTGGCTCAAGTTATGATCCCAGGGTCATGAGATTGAGCCCCATGTTGGGCTTTGTGCTGGGCATGCTGCACCTGGGATTCTCTCCTTCCCTCTTCCTCTGGCCCTCTCCTGCCCTCTCTCTCCCTTTCTAAAATAAATACATAAGCTTCTTGGCTATATGTATATCCTAAAGATTATCAATAATAAGATAATTTGTGGTATAAATGAAATGGAAATAACATTATATTTATTGATTTTGTATATTTTAGGAGAACTGTCAAACATTTTGTATTATTGAATGATTCTCTGTTAAAGTATTGGAAGCTAATATGTATTATATTTTTAAAAAACTATACACAGTTACAGTGATGTAAATTGAAAAAGCTTTATAGTAACAAAATAAAATTATGACTACTGATTTGAGACATAACCTTTTTCTCTTTATTTTCTATGAGTTTGCACAAAATAAATGTATATTTAATCTAACCTAGAGAAATTTCAAAATAAATTCCTACAAATATAGAAAAAACATAAATAGATACATTTGCTCTCACTGTCTCCATATAAATCAATTATAACATTTTCCCAGCAATATTATTTTTCATTATTTTTGTCTTTCCCTAGTAACTGTAACTTAGTTTAGGTCAAAATCTATGGATCATCTTTGTATTCCCAGCATATTCTTATGAAACTTTATAACATAGGTGAAAGATTAAATAAATGAATGAAGGAATCAAATTTCAACCATAAGTTAATCATATTTTTTACTTAGACTCTTATCTCCTAATATTCCCCTAAGCACATTTATATCCCAGCTTATTCCTACTCTTAGAATACTCACTGTTTAAGAAAAAAAAAAACATAATATATATGTTTGCTTTTCTCTTTTATGCCATTACCTATATTTACCTTCTAAAACTAAAAATCTCACTTTATTTTCAGGACTCAGTCCATAAGCATTTCCTAATCACTCCATTGTGAAATGATCCCTCTCTCTTCTGGCCTTTTATTTATCATATTTTTTCATGTATTTTAGTTGGTTATGTATCTGACTTATCTCCTACTTTATTGGAAATACTTTTAAGCATCCTATCTTTAGATAGGAACATATATTTTCTCCTCTATGGCTCTAATAGCACCTAGAATATTCTTTCAATTGGGTTGGCACCAAATTCATTATTAAGAAAAATATCAGGAATTTTAACATGTGATTTCCATCTTTGAAGATTTTATTTATTTATTTATTTATTTATTTATTTATTTTTATTTTTATTTTTTTTAAGATTCATTTATTTATTCATTCAGAGAGAGCGAAGAGAGAGGCAGAGACACAGGCAGAGGGAGAAGCAGGCTCCATGCAGGAAGCCTGATGTGGGACTCGATCCTGGGTCTCCAGGATCATACCCCGGGCTGCAGGCGGCACTAAACCGCTGCGCCACCGGGGCTGCCCTGAAGATTTTAAATCTCACTGGAGGCAGAAATAATTTTGTTTACAATATCATGGAATGATGTTATTAAGAATGATAATACTTCATTAATAGCATAGGTAATTTAAAGCTCACAATTAAGATTTAAGTTGAGAATTTCAGCTGAGAAATTAACATATTTTGCAGGATTTGTGGAAAGCATATGGATGAAGCAGGTCTTGACTTGCCCTTGTTTGATTTCTGTTCCTGTCACATGCATTACATGATATATTTAAAGAGTTAAAGACAATAAAATAAAGCAGAACTATTTACAAAATTGGTAGACTAAAATGTCCTTACATTTTACAGGGGTATATAAAAGCCAGGAAGCTCGCTTAATGTTACATATCTACCTTATTAAAGCACCAACTCATGCTTCTGTGAAGAAAATGAAGGAAGACAATTGGGCCATGGATGGCTTTGTAAGTATTGCTCTTTTTTTTTTTTTTTGTATTGCTCTTTAAATGTCTGCTGCTAATTTTAATAACCAATTTGTGCTATAATTTGTCATTAAGATTACGGAAAAAGGTAAATTTCTAAATTTAGCTAATTATGAACACACATGCACATATAAAATGGCAAAAATACTATTCTGGGTAAATTGTTTTGAGAAAAAGATTCAGTGTAAATACTTAATAATCTAGAATGTTAAACCTAGAATGACTGGATCCTGATGAATTTTGCCTACTTTCGTAGTATTTATGTGTATGAAGGCCATATAGGTTTTTTTATGGTTTCATCAAATGTATTTTGTCTATGGTCAATACTATGATAAATAAATCTAGGTAACATATAATTCATTCTTTGTCTGGGTCTACTGTTGAAAACATATGCAGCATATTTACAAAATGCATCAGAAAAACTAAGTATGCTCAACACACTTATTTTTTTTTCCTGTAAATTTAACAGATGTAGGATATTTTATAAATATTTGAGATATTTTATGAACCTGTTTATGAAAAGAAAGTTATGTGAATTATTTCAAGTGGAGAAATAGTTACCATAGCTTCACCATGGAATCACCCTGTCCTATTCAGCCACTTATTTGGGAATTTCTAAATTGGCAGTTAGATGCAACAAGTCTCTATTCACATATTCCCCCAGAGTCTTTCTTAAAAAATGAGCGGGAGAATTCTGGCTACATCCTAACAACTAACAGGTCTTCTTTTATAAGGAAAACCTAGTGGGAAAGAAGATAGTAAGTCATAGGCTTCAGTAAGTTTAGGACCCAAGGAGAAAAAATGTTTATCTTATTTCCCTATCTGTGCCATTATTTGTGGAGTTGGAAATTAACTCATGTCTTCAATGCACTCAAATTGTGTAATTGTATTATTTCATCTAGGAAGTAAACAAAATGAATTCACTCATTTAAATATTAGAGTTTGAGCTATTCTTTTAGGAGCATTTCATTTTTAAAAATGACCATGACTAGACTATGGTGTCTGATAATAAGGAAATAATCACTTCTTCTGACATGTCAGACTGCTATGGCCGGGTGGGTATGATATTTTGCTTTTTAGGGTAAGAATTCAAGGTCTATTACAACCTTTACAATAGTATACAGGACTTAGGTAACTAATTAAAACAATCTTTTTTTTTTAAAAGATTTTATTTATTTATTCATGAGAGACACAGAGAGAGAGAGAGAGAGACAGAGACAGAGACACAGGCAGAGGGAGAAGCAGGCTCCATGCAAGGAGCCCAACGTGGGACTCCATCCCAGGTCTCCAGGATCACACCCTGCAGCACTAAACCACTGCGCCACCAGGGCTGCCCTAATTAAAACAATCTTATGAGCAAATTCATATTACTAGTTATCAGGAACAATGAAATATATATATTTCTATTTTATTTATGAGAGCAAATCACAATATGCACGTAAAGTATTTTTTTTAAATATAAGATTTTATACACATGCAAGATACATGGTATAGTCAGCATTTACAGCATTAGACACAACCACAAAAATCTCAGGGCCAAAGAAGTTTTTTTTTTTTTTTCTTTCTCATGTATCTGGGGCTATTTTTGGGTATTCCACTTGAGGCTGTGGTAGCAAGTTCAGGTCTGCTCTAGGTTCTTATTCTGGGGCCCAGGCTGGAGGGGCAGCAGCTACCCAGAGCATATTCTCTTGTCAGAGGTCAGAAGCTCTGACGGGTAAGGTGTTTTAAACACCTCAATTGAGATACAATTCATATACTATATACTTCACCCATTTAAAGTGTACAATTCAGTGGCTTTTAGTATATTTACAAGTGTATAACCATCACTACAGTTGATTTTAGAATATTTCCATTACCTCAAAAAGAAACTCCACACCCTTTAGCTATCACCCTACCCATCCACCTCTCATCTCCACCCTAGCCCTAAGCAGCCACAAATTTATCTTCTATCTCTATGGATTTCTCTGTTTTAGATATTCATATTTATGGAATCATGTAATATGTGGTCTTTTGTGACTGGCATCTTTCACTTATTATAATGGGAAACATGCCTCTTAAGGCCTAGGCTTAGAACTGACATACTGTTAATTCCACCCACATTTCATTGGCCAAAGCAAGTCACAGGACCAAACCCAATGAGATGGAAAGTACATTCGACCTATGTAGATTGGTGGGACGCAGAGAGAGAGTGCATACATGCGAAATAGTAGTTGAATCTACAAAGTACAGTTTTCTACTTTAAATTTTAATTGATCCTTTGCTTTGTTCTGTTTCACCATATCATTACCCCCTTTTTTTTACAGTAGGTTTCTTAGGCTAAAAGAAATCTCTATATATCTATATTATTATATTAATAACCAATCCCCTTTTTTCTAATATTCTAATTACTTAAAAATCAACATTTTGATTTTGCTTATAATGATGGCAAATTTACACAATGTGTAGTGTTTTATATAGGAAGAAGATACAGAGTTAGAAACTCTGCATAACATTCATTTAAAAGTAAAACTGAATATTTATTAAGGCTGGGAAAATATAGCTGTGTCCAATCTTCAGATTTAATCAACCTTATAAATATTTTTAGGTTTCTGCTGAGCCTGATGGAGCTACTTATGTATTTCAAGGATTTATTCAGGGCAAAGATTATGGGCAATTTGGACTACAAAGACTAGGTAATGTATTCATTTTCATTTTCATGTAGTTCCTTTATTACTCTAGACATAAGAAAAATACAGTGGATTCTGTACATTAGGCACACTTACTACATTTTGAATTTTGCATTGTCAGGATTATACATTGATACATTTGATAGCCTTTTAAGTAATCACATTCTTCAAAATATTGATTCTCTATGTACCAACCCTGTACAGTGCTTGGTTTTTGTCATATTTCTAATAAATATGACACACTGTCTTGCCCTTAGCAAGTAAAAAGGAGAAAAAGCGATACAGATATAAAAGAAAATATTAAACTGTAAATGATTTTTTTATCTCATGAGAACTATAGTACTTTTCTTCAGTTTGAATATTGCAACTTTCTCTTTCAAAAATGTAGTGGCACTTTGAAAAATTCCTATGGTCTGGAAAGGGAAAATAACTTTGAGGAATAGACCTCTTTTGGGGGCTTTGTACTATTCAGATATGTAAATTTCCTATAATGGGAGGCACAGAATTTTGTCATTCTTCTTCCCAACTCTTCTAAAAAATGTACATAAATATTTAATGGTCTTGGGCAAATATAATTATTAACATAGCTTGTGGCATATAATTTTCTTAAGGTATATTGTCTCCCATTATTATATTATGGTATTGATATATAAAGAATAAATTCAGACTCTAAAACTACTATTTGATATTCATATTAGAAATTCCATTACTTTGAACTTTTACCTAAATATTTTGAGTCCCTGGAAAAATGGGGTAAAAAATAAAGTATTAACTTTTAACCTAGACTAAGGTATAACTTAGTTTGAACATAACTATTTATCAAAAAGGGAAATTAGCTTTCTCAAAGTGAATAAGAATAGTAAGATGTCATTTCAGATAATGTCTTGCCTAAAATTGTGTTAATTTTGAAGACCAGATACAACATTCATTAACAGAATACATTAACATAGTTGTGTAATTTAATGCAAGATATTTTTGCCTACTATTCTCAAAAACATCTCAAACACTATATGTCTAAAACAGAACCTATAAAAATGAGTTATTTCTGTCTGGGGAAAATAAAAGGAAAAAGTGAAAGACAACCTGTCTGCAATTTTCTCTTCCCCTATCCGTATGCCAACACATTGACAAACCTGATTTTTCTCATTTCCTAATTGTGCTAACATCTTCCCCATTTACTCATCCTCAAGTAGAATGCTTCTCATCCTGTGCTCTTCTACCTCTTATCCTCACAAACAAGTTCTGTTGATTTTTAACTACAAAATGTTCAGCTAACTCTATCTTTTCATGTTCTTCCTAATGCTCTAAGATACAGATCAATTTCCATTTTTATCTGGGTTGTTGCCATGACCTTTGAAGTACTCCTGCTTCCAGTCCCAATTTTCTCAAGCCTATCCCACCCTAGTCAATGTTCTAAATTGTGTGTCTTATCACAGAGGCTCTTATTTCTAAACACTCTCAGCTGTCCCTCACTGCAGGTAGGTAATAAATTTGAACTTTTTAGAATTATGTGATGGCTTTTCAGGATATGGCCATAGTTTTATCATTTTAGCATCTTCCTCTTACACACTCATTCATGCCTACCTCTACATCCTTTCCACACAGCTACACCTAGCGCTTGTCACATCTTTTAAATATGCTACTCACCTTCCCATTTCTGGGCTTATGATGATCCTGCTTCCTTCTCAATTCATTGTTCTAATGATTCTTCAAAGTCAAGCTCATACTGTATATTCTGCAGAATGCATTCTTATATACCACCAGATGGAATCAGTCCTTCTCTTCCTAAAACACATTGATCAAATTCATGCTTGATGTCTACACTTATTTGTGTCACTGTATTCTTCCCACAATTGTATAAACTCTTTGGTCCAGAGACTCTGCTTTCATTCTGTATTCTTTCCTGAAAAAAATGTCTTGTACATAGAAGGCACTATACAAACTTGTGTGGAAAAGAGTTGAAGTGTCGTGAATTACTTTTGTTTACTATGTACATTTCCAAGTAGATATCCTGAGAAAGAAAGATGATCACTTCATAAAAATAAAAATCAATTGTGATAAAATAAAGTTGACTTTTTTTTTTTTATAGGATTGAATATGTCAGAAGGCTCAAATTCTTCAAATCAGCCTCATGGTACAAACAGTAGTTCTGTGGCCATTGCTATTCTTGTGCCTTTTTTTGCACTTATATTTGCAGGATTTGGATTTTATCTTTATAAACAAAGGTAAGTTTGTTGATATTACCTATAAAACGTTTCCCAAATCTTTTATTTCATGTTCTTTTTACTACTCTAGTTCAATTCCTAACTTCCATTTGTTGTTTTTTTTTTCTGGGTTGTCGAAAACAATGTGTGCCAAATATCGCAACAGTTGTTAGAAACCTAATTTCCCTGGCCTGCCTCCCACCACCCCAACATGACAAAACAAAAATTGCAAGCATTCAATTTAACCCTTGGTACTTTTGCCTATCAGTTTCCTGGTACATACTTAATTGTATCAGTTAGTTTTGCGTTATCCATAATGAGACTTTAGAGATACAAAATCCAGGTTAAGGTTTAAATTAAAAAGGTGATACTTGCTGCCAGATTTAGAGAACTAGGAAATTCGTGTCCAATCCTCTTTAGTTCACATGACAGTACTGACCAATTTTACCCATGCTGACAGACAGTAAAATCCCCTAATCTCCTTTTCCTCTGCTGGTTTTAGGAGATTATGCAATTATTATGGTTATCTTTCTAATATATCTACTCTATGACTATGCATATTATTGGTTTGTCCTTGTTTACTATGCCCATTACAACATCCCAAGTGATGGGCTTTATTATACTGTTGTCTGCTATTTGGACTACTTTTATGAAGAAAAACACATATAGGTAACCAGATAATTAAATGAATGTTACCTAAATGCATTTTTCTCAAAACTGACGTTTTTAAATATATTTCAGTCTAGATTATCTAAGAATAATTTATTTAATATAAATTTATTTAATATTTAATATTACATGAATTTGTAATAATTGAATATTATTAGCTGCTTAGGCCTTGACGATACCAAATTTTATTAAGGATAAAAAAATCTTCACTAAATTTATTTATTAAGCAAGCCATTGCAATCTTTTTTACAAAAACCTATTTTTATAAAATATATATAACACAAAACCATTTGTACAATTTAGTAGCATTTAGTATATTCAAATGCCATGGAGCCATCACTGCCAGTTCCAGAATATTTTCATTACCCCAAAAGGAAACTCTATGCCCATTAATTAGTCATCTCCCATTCTTTCCACTCCTGCCCTAGGCAACTGCTAATCTGCTTTCTCTACTTGTTCGCCTATTCTGGGTATTTCATATAAATGGAATCATGTAATAGTATAATATTTTATATCTGGTTTCTTCAACTTAACATGTTTTTTTTCAAGTTTCTTCCATGTTATAGTATTGATTAGTACTCCATTCCTTTATATGGCTGAGTAATATTCCATTGTATGTTTGAATGTGTTCTGTTTAAATATGTCCATTTATCAGTTGATGGGTGTTTGGCTTGTTCCTACATTTTTGCTATTGTGAATAGTGCTGCTATATACGTTGTATACAAGTTTTGTTTGGACATCTGCTTTAGTGCTTTTGAGTATATATCTCAAAATAGATTGCTGGGTTATATAGTAATTCTACATTTAACTTCCTGGGAAGCACAAACTGTTTTGCAGAGCAACTGCACCATGTTGTATCCCCACCAGCAATGTGTGACTGTTCAACTTTCTCCACCTCCATGCCAACACTTGTTATTTTCTGTTGTCTTTTCTTTCTTTTTTTAAATTATAGTCATCCTAATATATATGTGAAGTGGTATCTCATTGTGATTTTAATTTGCATTTCCTTAATTACTAATAATATTGAGCATCTCTTCAGTGTTTCCTGGCCATTATTCTTTGAAGAAATGCCTATTCAAGTATTTGCCCATTTTTTAATTGGGTTGTATGTCTTGTTGAATTGTAAAAGTTCTTTATATATTTTGAAGACTAGATTGTTAGTGTACATATGGTTTGCAAAAATTTTCCCTTTCTGTGAGTTGCATTTCCACTCTCTTTGTAGTGTCCTTTGATACATAGAAGTTTCTCATTTTGATAAAGTCCAATTTGTCAATTTTCTTATGTTACTTTCTTATGTTTCTTATGTGCTTGTAGTGTCATAGCTAAGAAACTATTTCCAGATTCAAGGTCATGAATCAAGATCAGATTGACCTATATGTTTTATCCAAAGAGTTTATTAGATTTAGCTCTTATACTTAAAGGTTCAATTTATTTCAAGTTAATTTTTGTTGATAGCATAAAACTTTTCAAAACTTTATATCATTTTCCTTAAAACTCTTGTTTAATATTGGTAAAAGGACACATCTTTGTATCTTCACAATTCTTGCTTAATTAAAAGAAAATCATGTTGCTTCTGGTTTTTATTATGACTCTAGTTTGAAAAAAGGGAGACAAATACTATCCATTAGAATTATGCACCTGGCAAGAGCAAGCTGTAAGCAATATAACTAGGTGATCCCATTGAAAGAAACTTAAAATAGCTTTAACAAAATTTATTGTCATGCAAATCACCTAGCAATTTTTAGTATAGAGAAAAATTCAGAAAATGCATTAGGGAAAGTAAAATAATATAATAGCAAATACAAAATATGATAAGGTAGTTGAAATTTGTGGTGTTTGTTGTAAACAAAGGAGTTGAGAAACAGATTTATTTTAAGATATATCTACCTTAGGAATTAGGGCCCAGAAACAGGTAGGGGCAAGTCTGCCATTGTACCAAATGAATATCAGCATATTATGAAGTGGGATGGGGGAAACTAGATACAAGATTTATCAAAGGAGAGAGAAACAACAACAACAAAAATGAAACAGGAATTTAAGATTAGCAAGTTATACCAGCCAGACTAGAATCCATGTATTTTAGTAAAACCAAATGTTCAATTATCAGTAACTCTTTGGAAACTATTTTCATGACTTAATTACCAGTATAGTCATTTCTTCTTTAAGATTTTGAATGTATTATTCTAATGTATATAATTTTTAAGAAAATTGAGTGTTTCTGTTTTTGAGATACTTCAAGTACCTTCCCAAGTTAGGCCTCTGTGTTAGTTTTTTGCTCTTTCTGAAATCCTTCTTTAATTAGTGTAGACCTGTCTCTTTCTTGTCCTTCAAGTCTCAGATTACTCTTTACTTCCTCAGAGATGCTTTTCTTTATCACTTCTCCTAAAGTGGGTCCCTGTTATTTCCTATCATATCAACAGTTTTCCTTGTCATCAGAACAATTCTTATTACCTATTTTTTCTTGCTTTGTTTTTTTTTTTTTACTTTTTAACTTAATTAACAAATATTTATTAATTATTTCCTATCACTACATTATGAGCTCCATGAAAGTAATGCCTTCCTTGTAATCTCTTTAAAAAAAAATTTATATCCAATGCTTAGGGACATGCTTGGCACATAACAGATACTCAGTAAATATTCAAGGAATGAATGAATGAATGGATGGATGGATAGATAGATGGATAGTAATGAGATTTAAATTTTATCATCACCATAGTATTTATAGTATACATGCTAATTCATAATGATTATTTATTATTGCATCAGAAAATTTAAATTTATGAGAATAGCCATAAGACATTTATTTATACCTGTATTACTCATATTGGTTCTGTACATTAATATGTATTATATGTAAATAATAAAAATCACTCAGGGTTTAAGAGTGACTGGTAAATAGTTCAAATTTGATGTATTGAGCTTATGATTTCTCAACCAATACTTTGAAGTCAGATTATGCATTAGCAATGATAATTCAAGTATATTATGTTTGAGCCCTACTTTGCTGTTTCTAGAAGAAAGCTAACATATAGCTAATCAATGTTCTCATCAACAGGACTGCACCCAAAACACAGTATACAGGATGTTCAGTTCATGAAAATAACAATGGCCAAGCAGCTTTTGAGAACCCCATGTATGACACCAACGCAAAGTCAGTGGAAGGAAAGGCAGTACGATTTGATCCCAACTTGAATACGGTCTGCACAATGGTATAATGCGGCAACTCTTCATCTCCTTCAGAAGAGTGGAAATCGACACAAAACAGTGTACATTTAGTTCACTGCTAACAAATTAAAGCACACTTTTCAGGACTTGCTGGGTCACCTTTTCCTGAGGAATGATAGAGAAGAGTGTTTTTTCATAAACTGGACTATAATTCTTCTTCATGTTTACCATGGAGAGTTTTACAGAAATTTGGCTGCACTCTGAGAGTGCTTACTCACAGTTTATTTGCTTTTTTTAAAAAGGAGATTATTCTAAAACATAAACTTATTTGCATATATTGGAGGAGCATCCACTCTCAGTATTTCTGTGCTTTATAAAGTATATTAGAGGGACTGGGTTTAAAAAAAAAAGATATAGGGTAGAAATAAGAGCTATACTTACAAGAGTCAATAGATCACTGACTTCTCTTTAACTGTCATGAGCTACATCATACCATGAATCCATATTTCACACCACTCTATCCACTGTTCGTTCTTGTTAATTGAGCCATTGTCTTCCTTATTTCCATAGTTATTTCAGATTGAGTCATACTCTGAAGTATTTCTGAGCTAATTGATGTCACAAAAGAGATAAGACTGCCTACTCTGATTTGACTCTTTCTGGTGTTCTCCAGCATCATATTGCTATTCTTTTTTTAGACTGGTAGTCACAGTTTCTGCAAATGGCAAGATCATTGTGGTATTCTCCCCATTCCCTCATTATGTTGTAACCAATATTATTCCGTAAGCTGTGGGGCAGTAGTTTATTACCTTGCTTCAATCTGCTTTGTCACCCAGAAACCACTCTAGCTGGCAAAAATTATTTATAATAATGATGATTTTGCAGTTATCTGAGACACCAATCTTACAATCCTTTACCACAATTTCCAAAGTTCTCGAAAGACCAAATAGAACCTATTCATCTACTGTATTTAGTCTCTGGTATATCCTATTTTCCTTCCAGTTGAGCCTTTAAATTTATTTAACATTGTTTTGAACCTTTATCAACAATGAGTTAGGAACATAAGATTTTAAGCTTTTAACTTTTATCTAACAGTGAGTTAGACACATTTTGGACCAGCCCATAAATATAATGCTTACAAACAATTTACACTTTCAAATCACCAATATAAATTTATTTCCTAAATTGTAGATTTTCCCAATTTTCATATATTTTAAAGTTTGTATACTATTATTCTTAAGAAGCAGGTTTCAGATATGACAGGTTTCTTTCGTTGTCAAATTATGGTTTGCATTTGCAAGTTATTGGTGGCTCATTTACAACTGTATCACAGTAATGCCAGCATATTGATTTAATAGGTCATTGTCTTCCTTTTATAGCATGTTTTACGTCATTGAATAAATTATGTACCCAGTGTGAACTCTTTATTGTTGTCCCTCTCAAATATGGATAACTCTGTAAACAGTTTCGACTTTTTGTATCATGAGACAGAGTGCCTAAGAGAAATCATTGCACCCGAAAGCGCTGCTTGGATCTATCTCTACAACATTTAGTGAATTTCTTGTAAACCACTTTGAGATACATTGTTTTGGAAATTCATACAATTTTCTCAACATTGTACTCTACTGACAGGATGCTGTTTTAAATTTTATGCCATCAGTTATTTATTCTTGTTTATTCAAATGACTGCAATAACAATGATTCATTCATTAATGTTAAGGTTAATACATTTAAGATCTTGTTTAAACAACGTTTCTTCTGCAACTGGCTACTCCTCTTATATTAATGCATACACTTTTGTAAAGAAGTATATTTTTATGAAAAAAAAAACTTTGTAAAAGTATGATGTAAATTTTCAGTGCAATGTAAACAAAATAAAAATGGATAATTGCTTTTGTAAAATGTGTATTCTTCTCAAAATTGTCTGCCAGTGTACTGGATAGCAAATTTATTTGGTGTTTTAAAGTTCCCAAACTGCATTTTATATAGTTATTTAGCAACATAATATTGAGACATGGGAGTGTTTTTCTGCTTTATATTTTACAGCTCCCCAAGTGTGACACACTTTTAGAAGTAAACAGATTCCCACTAAATATAATAGTATCATAAGAACCTCATCTTAGAATTCCTTAAATGTAAATAGTTTAACACTACTGTCTATTTTTGGGTATATCTGACGATTTCTAATATTTCTGAATTGTATTTTCTTAGAGATACTTATTTTTAAGTAGGAACTTAATAATTTTTCAATAGCTACATTAAATTAATATTCAAAAAGAAACTTGTCTTGCCAGGGTGTAACATGTAAAATTTTGTATTCAAGAAACTTGTCAAGTTTCTGTAAAGTTCAAATCACAAGTTCACAAGTTACTGAAGTTCAATTTTATTAGAGAACTCTTTTTCACAAAATATGTTGTTTTTATATTTGACAGCCTCCAACTCCATCCTATATAAGTCTCTTTATTACACTTTCATTTGAGAAATGAATGATTCTTGACATAACTGTAGCTTCATTTTAAACTTTAACTGTATTATTTCACTTTAAACTTATTTCATGTCTTCTATATTTTTCCTTGTTGTTGTTTGTCCTTATTTTTATTCCTTTCTGTGCTTTTTTTTCCCCTTTTCTCCCCTACTTTTTCTTTTAAGATTTTATTTATTTATTCATGAGAGACACAGAGAGAGGCATAGACACAGACAGAGGGAGAAGCAGGCTCCATGCAGGGAGCCCGATGTGGGACTTGATCCCGGGACTCCAGTATCACACCCTGGGCCAAAGGCGGTGCTAAACCGCTGAGCCACCCAGGCTGCCCTCGCCCTACTTTTTAATTTGCTTTCTTTTTTCTGATATTTTTCATAATACCCTTTCCTGTTTTATGTCTCCTTTTTAGACTTTGATTATTTCTTATCTTAATGTCCTTTATCCTAATCCTCTCAAAAGTTAGCAGCAGTTTTAGTGGGAATAATTTTATTTTTATTTTTTACCAGGTTTATTGGAGTATAATTAACAAAATTATAAGATATTTAAAGTTCATGGCATGATGATAAATATATACATTTTCTGATGAGAATAATTAAACTCTATTCTCTTATTAAATTTCAATTAATTTTAAAGAGCCTCTAGTAATTCTTTTATATTTAAGAACATTAAACCAATAGGTTCCAAGGTTCCACCCAGGATGCCTTAATACTAGAGCCTGATGATAATAATTGTGGAAATAGACCAAAGGGTCAGAAAAAAAAAAAATATATATATATATCCCTGTTCTTTACACTTACAAATGAAAGAGAGAGAAAAAAAATACCTATCATTGGCCAGAAGAGTCCACAAAAATAACTAGATGTTATTCTCGTAAAGAGATTAAGAGAATACATTGTAAAAGTATTAATCTGTGTATTGATATCTATAAATTTAAAATAGGTTTAGTAAGGGAAAAAATATCTTCTGTAGATTATAGAAATTCATGATGCTAAGAAATATCTTAGAATAAGTATTTTGAAATTTGGCTGAAAATATATTGATTTGCTTCTTTTTTTGTTTTTTTTGTTTGTTTTTTAGGATAACATTGGAGGTAAGGGGATATTGACACAAAAAGATATACATGTTGCAAAAATCTGAGAAATATCTTTTTGTCATCATGATATGAGCTTGGTTTCCAATGTAAGAGCAGATTTAAAAGTTGCTAGAAGAGTAGAAATGGCCACTGGATATTAGATTTCATTCTTTAGTATACAGACAATGGCACTAGTGAACATCTGCCAAATATTTTCCCAACCCATGTGTAATAATTTTACTAGCCTTGAAAACTAAGTATATTCTATATATTCAAATTCATAGGCATAAATTATATTGCAAAACATAAAACAAAAAATCTATTTAAACTCTCATAAGATCCAAACCTTCATTATAACTATTAGCATAACATTGAAAATAGAGATGAACCCAAGTACTTTGGCAGGGCCAATAAGATATATAAATATAGAGAAAAATATAGAACCATCTACATAGTATGACTTAAAAGAAATCTTATGGCCTTCCTTCTCAGCAAGTATCTTTTATACCCTTGAGTTAAAACTGATATCTCCTGAACGAACTTATTAGAATGAAGTATGTTATCTGGAGAATATTGTATGATAGCATTATAATCCCAGTAAGGGACTTAACACAGCCATTACAGGGCAAGTCTGTAAAGCTAGCATTCCTAATCTTCATAATTTTAAACCAGGACTACCCCAGTCTATGCTAGTGTTCTAGAATGGTGTTTCTAAATACATAAGGTTAAAATCCAAAGGAAATTATAAATAAATAATAAAACAGTTACAAAAACATTTAAAATGTTGTAGTATATATATATATATATATATGTAATATATATACACATATATATCATATGTAGGAACTCATATACTAATATACATATAGATACTAACATACATGTATATGTATTTCTATACCAACATATTAAATGTGCAGTGGTGCTAATAATTTCTGTAATTTTAAAGAGTATCATAAACAATATTTTAAGATATTCATAACATTTCACATGAAAATATCTGTGATTTTTATTCGTCACAAAATTCAGTTTATTTTTGCACAACTTTTTACAGAAGACAAATAATATATTTTATTTTATTTTTATTTTTTATTCTTTTAAAGATTTAATTTATTCATTCATGAGAAACACAGAGAGAGAGGCAGAGACACAGGCAGAGGGAAAAGCAGGCTCCACGCAGGAAGCCCGATGTGGGACTCGATCCTGGGACTCCAGGATCACACCCTGGGCCAAAGGCAGGCACCAAACCACTGAGCCACCTAGGGATCCCCCCAAATAAAATATTTTAATTGAAAGATAAGTGGAGGTAAAGGTATAACTCTTTCCCATGCAAGTTTCCAAACTTCTTGAATTCTACTTTCATACCAACTTCTTTTTTCTTTTTTTTTTTTTTTTTTGGTATACCAACTTTAAGACTCTGCCTTGGAGACTGCAATTTACAGCAAGTACATTGTGAAGGGGCAGGTAAGAAAACATTGATCATTCTCTTGAACCCCTGGCAATGAAAATGAAATGCTCAATTTGAACTTTACCAAATAACAGCATAAAGTCAATGGACTTTAAGGAGAAATCTCCAATGAGAAGGAGTGTAGATATTAAAATGTCATTAATCAATTAATTTATTAACACAAATATTTTCTAACATTAGATATATGTATACTACTTTACTGGAAGTATAATGGATACTTGCTGAATAAAAATATAAGAAATGTATGGATCTTATCCTGAAGTAATTTAAAATCTTGTCAAGCTACAAAAACATTCTTTAAAAAAAATTATTTGATTTATTCATTTGAGAGAGAGAGAGAGAACATGAGCAGAGGGGAGAGGCAGAGGGAGAAGCAAACTTCCTATTGATCAGGGAGCCTGACACACAGGGCTCTGGCCAAGAACCCTGAGATCATAACCTAAGCAGAAAGCAGTTGCTTAACCATCTGAGGCACCCTGGTACCCTGCTATAAATATTCTTAAACTATTATCTAGAAGATGCCACACAATAATACTGTGTGGTAATTATGTATATCTATGTATGCTTCCACTCTTTCACTGCTTTCTGTTAATTAAAATAGACCTATGAATTTGTAAGTGAAACATTTGACCAATTCTACTCTAAAAAATTGGATGCTAACATTTTTAAAAGATCTAATTAAGGGGTATAGAAATTACTTCAGTTATATGGCATCAATACATATTTTCCAGAATATTCAGAATTTGATGGAATAATTTAAAAACTGAATATTAAGTTAATTTAGTATCATGGAACACTTGGACATTTCTCGACAGAATGACCATAAACTGTTTACAATTTTAAATGTGGAATGCATGTTTCTTTTATTTCACTTGTTTGTATTTTTAAAGAATTTTTGTGAGTTGAAGCTTTATTTACCAAATATCATTTTCAGTTTAACTGAAGGGAAAAAGCAACTAAAGTTTCAATGGAAATAAATTCAACAAGACAAAACAAAGGTCAAATTTATATTTGAAGATATGCCATTTATTGGGTAAGAGAAACTAGTATTCCTTTTCACCTAGTAGTTCTACTTAATAGGTCATTTAAAAAAAAATCAAGAGAGGGGATAATTGAGATGGTTTTCAAATTATGCACTATTTGTATATGGTGGAAAATATTTCACTAGTTTTCGGAGTGCAAGCAACATAGATATTCACTGACCTGGGATTGTATTAGAAATGACCATACATTTATAACTATTAAAAATACAGGGGCTCCTGGGTGGCTCAGCGGTTGAGCACCTGCCTTTGGCCAAGGGTGTGATACTGGAGTCCCAGGATCGAGTCCCAGATCAGGGTCCCTGCATGGAGCCTGCTTCTCCCTCTGCCTATGTCTCTGCCTCTTTCTCTGTGTGTCTCACATGAATAAATATATAGATTCTTAAAGAATATTATATTAAAAGTTAATGACATGAAGTAGACTTTAATGTTAAAAAAAAAAAACTATTTGTATCTGTCTCCGACTCCCTTTTTCTCTGTCCTATTTTTCTTTTTTTCTTCCAAATCCATGCATATACAAACACAAATGTCTTGAAGCAAAGAAATAAAAACAAATAGTAGTTATCATTGTCAGGAGTGCAATGATTACAAATTTTTGCTGTGGGTTTTTCCAGAGAGAATTTATTTATTTATTTATTTATTTATTTATTTATTTATTTATTTAATTTATTCATGAGACACACACACACACACACACACACACACACACACAGAGGCAGAGACACAGGCAGAGGGAGAAGCAGGCTCCATGCAGGGAGCCCGACGTGGGACTCAATCCCGGGTCTCTAGGATCAGGCCCTGAGCTGAAGGCAGGCGCTAAACCGCTGAGCCACCCAGGGATCCCCTAGAGTGCATATATTTAATTTCATTCTAAAAATAGTAGTTTTAAATGAAAAGAAATAGCTTAAAATTTAAAAGTAGGTTTTACTTTACTGATGATTTTGCTTAGAATAATATCCATGCCTACAAATGATAGCAAAAGAGCCTGAATTTAGGAGACTCATGTCAACTGTGTCAATATGAATAAAAACCCAAGGAATTAAAAGGAATAATGCCTATGTACAGTAAATTGTTTAAATGAGTTAAAGAAGTGAGAATAAAATTAATAAATCTATTAATATTAGTTTTTTGTCAAATATGCATGTATTTTCACTTTCTATTTGCTGTTTGCATTGCATCAAAATTACATAGAATAAGAACACTGGATAAACAGTTAATTTTTCCCTTGATAATTAACTTCCTCTAAAAACATAACTAAAGTCCTGAAAAGAACTAGACCCAATATATATTTTTTATTTTATATATTTTAAAAACTAAATACTTCTCCAAATGGTAGTAGTAGTAGATGTTTTACTTTATAGAACATTTTTTAAATGTTAAAAATCTTTAAAAAATACCTGACCAGGAGTTGGCTTTTTAATGATTCCTCCTTTGAGTCTATGGAGTTGATGAATCTTTTTCTTTAAAGCAATTACACTCTCTAACCTAAGTTTTTTATTTTACATTGCATTATTCTGTTCTTAAGATATATTTAAAGTGTTTTTCCTTGAATAATGTCATGTAAGTAAGTGCAAGGCATCATTATTGACACTTTAAAATATTCCTTAGCCCTACAAAGGAGCAGAAACTATATTATTTATCCAGGAATTTAATAAGTGGTTTCTTTATTTAAAGGACATTTTAACTGTTTGTATGGCCCTCCACCCCTACTCAGCATATGATGTAGTTAATGGCAAATTCTATCAGCAATTGATTTGGGAAAGCAAATCTCAAATTTTTTGATTTTGAGGCATTATTTTAGTAATAGACTCTAGCAGTACTTTATTATTTAAAATTACAATTTCACTTTCAACTCTTAGGATATGATTGAAATTATGCAGAGACAAGGGTGCATAAAGTATTTAGAGAATGAAAGTAAAAGTTATGTGCAATCAGTATAAATTGTGGAAAAGTTAATGTTAACTAAGTCGTTTTAAGAATCAACAAATAAATTTAATCATAAATTAAGTTTAATATGTAAATAATCTTTAAATGGAAATATTAATAGTTCTCCTATAACATTTGTTTTGAAATGCAAATCTATTCCAATGTGATTAATATATCAGGAAACAATTTGGGTGTAGCAGTATTTTGAGTTTGCTTAAACAAGACTCCTCCGACCCCCAACCAGGCAAGCCTGAACACAAATACTTATAGCCAGCAGGACTGACCAGGGTGGGAATATGCAACACACACAGCAAACACCCTACCAGCCACCTCAGGTCCCTATATGTGTCATAGGACACTCCCATCTATATCTAGTGTTACAATTGTAAATCAGATTTAAAATAGTTCTCCTTCCTCTACCACACAATAACTCACAACTGAAATCCCTCTGACATACACTACTATAACATACTCAGATCTTTTTCAGGGTAAACTGCTGTATTTATTATAGTACATAGGTATTTTTTTTAATTTATTTTTTATTGGTGTTCAATTTACCAACATACAGAATAACCCCCAGTGCCCGTCACCCATTCATTCCCACCCCCCTCCCTCCTCCCCTTCTACCACCCTTAGTTCGTCTTCCAGAGTTAGCAGTTCTGTCTCCCTTTCTGATATTTCCCACACATTTATTCTCCCTTCCCTTCTATTTCTTTTCACTATTATTTATATTCCCCAAATGAATGAGAACATATAATGTTTGTCCTTCTCCGATTGACTTACTTCACTCAGCATAATAACCTCCAGTTCCACCCGTGTTGAAGCAAATGGTGGGTATTTGTCATCTCTAATAGCTGAGTAATATTCCATTGTATACATAGACCACATCTTTTTTATCCACTCATCTTTCGATGCACACCGAGGCTCCTTCCACAGTTTGGCTATTGTGGCCATTGCTGCTATAAACATCGGGGTGCAGGTGTTCCGGCGTTTCATTGCATCTGTATCTTTGGGGTAAATCCCCAACAGTGCAATTGCTGGGTCGTAGAGCAGGTCTATTTTTAACTCTTTGAGGAACCTCCACACAGTTTTCCAGAGTGGCTGCCCCAGTTCACATTCCCACCAACAGTGTAAGAGGGTTCCCTTTTCTCCGCATCCTCTCCAACATTTGTGGTTTCCTGCCTTGTTAATTTTCCCCATTCTCACTGGTGTGAGGTGGTATCTCATTGTGGTTTTGATTTGTATTTCCCTGATGGCAAATGATGCAGAGCATTTTCTCATATGCGTGTTGGCCATGTCTATATCTTCCTCTGTGAGATTTCTCTTCATGTCTTTTGCCCATTTCATGATTGGATTGTTTGTTTCTTTGGTGTTGAGTTTAATAAGTTCTTTATAGATCTTGGAAACTAGCCCTTTATCTGATAGGTCATTTGCAAATATCTTCTCCCATTCTGTAGGTTGTCTTTTAGTTTTGTTGACTGTATCCTTTGCTGTGCAAAAGCTTCTTATCTTGATGAAGTCCCAATAGTTCATTTTTGCTTTTGTTTCTTTTGCCTTCATGGATGTATCTTGCAAGAAGTTACTGTGGCCGAGTTCAAAAAGGTAGTTGCCTGTATTCTTCTCTAGGATTTTGATGGAATCTTGTCTCACATTTAGATCTTTCATCCATTTTGAGTTTATCTTTGTGTATGGTGCAAGAGAGTGGTCTAGTTTCATTCTCCTGCATGTGGATGTCCAATTTTCCCAGCACCATTTATTGAAGAGACTGTGTTTCTTCCAGTGGATAGTCTTTCCTCCTTTGTCGAATATTAGTTGACCATAAAGTTCAGGGTCCACTTCTGGGTTCTCTATTCTGTTCCATTGATCTATGTGTCTGTTTTTCTGCCAGTACCACACTGTCTTGATGACCACAGCTTTGTAGTACAACCTGAAATCTGGCATTGTGATGCCCCCAGCTATGGTTTTCTTTTTTAAAATTCCCCTGGCTATTCGGGGTCTTTTCTGATTCCACACAAATCTTAAAATAATTTGTTCTAACTCTCTGAAGAAAGTCCATGGTATTTTGATAGGGATTGCATTAAAAGTGTACATTGCCCGGGGTACATTGGCATTTTCACAATATTAATTCTGCCAATCCATGAGCATGGAATATTTTTCCATCTCTTTGTGTCTTCCTCAATTTCTTTCAGAAGTGTTCTGTAGTTTTTAGGGTATAGATCCTTTACCTCTTTGGTTAGGTTTATTCCTAGGTATCTTATGCTTTTGGGTGCAATTGTAAATGGGATTGACTCCTTAATTTCTCTTTCTTCAGTCTCATTGTTAGTGTATAGAAATGCCACTGATTTCTGGGCATTGATTTTGTACCCTGCCACGCTGCCGAATTGCTGTATGAGTTCTAGCAATCTTGGGGTGGAGACTTTTGGGTTTTCTATGTAGAGTATCATGTCATTGGCGAAGAGGGAGAGTTTCACTTCTTCTTTGCCAATTTGAATGCCTTTAATGTCTTTTTGTTGTCTGATTGCCGAGGCTAGGACTTCCAGTACTATGTTGAATAGCAGTGGTGAGAGTGGACATCCCTGTCTTGTTCCTGATCTTAGGGGAAAGGCTCCCAGTGCTTCCCCATTGAGAATGATATTGGCTGTGGGCTTTTTGTAGATGGCTTTTAAGATGTTGAGGAATGTTTCCTCTATCCCTACACTCTGAAGAGTTTTGATCAGAAATGGATGCTGTATTTTGTCAAATGCTTTCTCTGCATCCAATGAGAGGATCATATGGTTCTTGGTTTTTCTCTTGCTGATATGATGAATCACATTGATTGTTTTACGGGTGTTGAACCAGCCTTGTGTCCCGGGGATAAATCCTACTTGGTCATGGTGATTAATTTTCTTAATGTATTGTTGGATCCTATTGGCTAGTATCTTGTTGAGAATTTTTGCATCCATTTTCATCAGGGATATTGGTCTGTAATTCTCCTTTTTGGTGGGGTTTTGTCTGGTTTTGGAATTAAGGTGATGCTGGCCTCATAGAACGAATTTGGAAGTACTCCATCTCTTTCTATCTTTCCAAACAGCTTTAGTAGAATAGGTATGATTTGTTCTTTAAACGTTTGATAGAATTCCCCTGGGAAGCCACCTGGCCCTGGACTCTTGTGTCTTGGGAGGTTTTTGATGACTGCTTCAATTTCCTCCCTGGTTATTGCCCTATTCAGGTTTTCTATTTCTTCCTGTTCCAGTTTTGGTAGTTTGTAGCTTTCCAGGAATGCATCCATTTCTTCTAGATTGCCTAATTTATTGGCATATAGCAGTTCATAATATGTTTTTAAAATCGTTTGTATTTCCTTGGTGTTGGTAGTGATCTCTCCTTTCTCATTCATGATTTTATTAATTTGTGTCTTCTCTCTCTTCTTTTTAATAAGTTTGGCTAATGGTTTATCTATCTTATTAATTCTTTCAAAGAACCAACTCCTGGTTCTGTTGATCTGTTCCACAGTTCTTCTGGTCTCGATTTCGTTGAGTTCTGCTCGAATCTTTATTAACTCTCTTCTTCTGCTGGGTGTAGGATCTATCTGCTGTTTTTTCTCTAGCTCCTTTATGTGTAAGGTTAGCTTTTGTATTTGAGTTCTTTCCAGTTTTTGAATGGATGCTTGTATTGCGATGTATTTCCCCCTTAGGACTGCTTTTGCTGCATCCCAAAGATTTTGAACAGTTGTATCTTCATTCTCATTAGTTTCCATGAATCTTTTTAATTCTTCCTTAATTTCCTGGTTGACCCTTTCATCTTTTAGCAGGATGGTCCTTAACCTCCACATGTTTGAGGTCCTTCCAAACTTCTTGTTGTGATTTAGTTCTAATTTCAAGGCATTATGGTCTGAGAATATGCAGGGGACGATCCCAATCTTTTGGTATCGGTTCAGACCCGATTTGTGACCCAATATGTGGTCTATTCTGGAGAAAGTTCCATGTGCACTTGACAAGAATGTGTATTCAGTTGAGTTTGGATGTAAAGTTCTGTAGATATCTGTGAAATCCATCTGGTCCAGTGTATCATTTAAAGCTCTCGTTTCTTTGGAGATGTTGTGCTTAGAAGACCTATCGAGTATAGAAAGACTAGACTGAAGTCACCAAGTATAAGTGTATTATTATCTAAGTATTTCTTCACTTTGGTTATTAATTGATTTATATATTTGTCAGCTCCCACATTCGGGGCATATATATTGAGGATTGCTAAGTCCTCTTGTTGGATAGATCCTTTAAGTATGAGATAGTGTCCTCTTCATCTCTCACTACAGTCTTCGGGGTAAATTTTAGTTTATCTGATATAAGGATGGCTACCCCTGCTTTCTTTTGAGGACCATTCGAATGGTAAATGGTTCTCCAACCTTTTATTTTCAGGCTGTAGGTGTCCTTCTGTCTAAAATGAGTCTCTTGTAGACAGCAAATAGTTGGGTCCTGCTTTTTTATCCAGTCTGAAACCATGCACCTTTTGATGGGGTCATTAAGCCCGTTCACGTTCAGAGTTACTATTAAAAGATATGAGTTTAGTGTCATCGTGATATCTATTCAGTCCTTGTTTTTGTGGATTGTTCCACTGAACTTCTTCTTAAAGGGGAATTTTAAGAGTCCCCCTTAAAATTTCTTGCAGAGCTGGTTTGGAGGTCACATATTCTTTCAGTTGCTGCCTGTCTTGGAAGCTCTTTATCTCTCCTTCCATTTTGAATGAGAGCGTTGCTGGATAAAGGATTCTTGGTTGCATGTTCTTCTCATTTAGGACCCTGAATATATCCTGCCAGCCCTTGCTGGCCTGCCAGGTCTCTGTGGAGAGGTCTGCTGTTACCCTAATACTCCTCCCCATAAAAGTCAGGGATTTTTTGTCTCTTGCTGCTTTAAGGATCTTCTCTTTATCTTTGGAATTTGCAAGCTTCACTATTAAATGTCGAGGTGTTGAACGGTTTTTATTGATTTTAGGGGGGGATCTCTCTATTTCCTGGATCTGAATGCCTGTTTCCCTTCCCAGATTAGGAAAGTTTTCAGCTAGAATTTGTTCAAATACATATTCTGGCCCTCTGTCCCTTTCGGCGCCCTCGGGAACCCCAATTAAACGTGGGTTTTTCTTCCTCAGGCTGCCGTTTATTTCCCTTAATCTATCTTCATGGTCTTTTAATTGTTTGTCTCTTTTTTCCTCAGTTTCCCTCTTTGCCATCAACTTGTCTTCTATGTCACTCACTCGTTCTTCCACCTCGTTAACCCTCGTCGTTAGGACTTCTAGTTTGGATTGCATCTCATTTAATTGATTTTTAATTTCTGCCTGATTAGCTCTAAATTCTGCAGTCATGAAGTCTCTTGAGTCCTTTATGCTTTTTTCTAGAGCCACCGGTAGCTGTATAATAGTGCTTCTGAATTGGCTTTCTGACATTGAATTGTAGTCCAGATTTTGTAACTGTGAGAGAGAGGACTTTTTCTGATTCTTTCTTTTGAGGTGAGGTTTTCCTTCTAGTCATTTTGCTCAGTGCAGAGTGGCCAAAAAGCAAGTTGTATTGGGAAAAGGAGAAAAAGAGAGGAGAGAAAGAACGAAAGAAAAGAGAAAGAGAAAAAAAAAGTAAGAAAAAAAGAAAAAAAAGAAGAAAAAAAGAAAGAAAAAGAAAGAACGGGAAAAAAGGGTGGGGGAAGCAAACAAATCAAAAAAGAAAACAAAACAAAACAAAAACAAAAAACAAAAAACCCACGGGGGAGTATCTTCTGATTCTGTGTACTTTATGTCCCTTGACTTCCCCTGGACTTTGTCCGTCTAGCTGGTCTTCTGGGGGAGGGGCCTGTTGTGCTGATTTTCAGGTGTTAGCACTTGGGGGAGCTGCTCTGCCCCTGCCTGGTGCAGGGCTCAGTGGGGGCTGTTTACCCCGTGAGGCCCCAGGAGGAACAACCCCAGTGGTGGGGCCAGCTCTGGAGCCCTGGATTCAGTCCCCGCAGTAGCTCCGGAGCTCTCGGTCTGCAGGGCCTGGAGGCTCCGGGGCGGGGCCGCTGATCTGCTCAGCTCGGGGCAGGAGCGTCCTCGCTGTCCTGGGCCCTCCCGGCCTCTGCCTGTCCCGGGGGAGGCCGGATACTGGGCTGTGTCCCGGCGCCCTGTGCTCGGGAGCCTGCGCTGTTGGATTCGCGCTCCCGCCCCGCAGCCCCCTCCGCGGAGCCGCCCCCGAGCCCCCCCGAGCTGCTCCGGGTCCCGCCGCCCGCGCTGCAGCCCTTAGGGAGCTCGGCGCACTCTCCCGGGGCGCAGGTGCCTGTTAGTGTCCCCGGGAGCCCGAGGGCATCCCCGCCCTCCTGGGTCCTGCTCCACCTCCCCGCGAGCCCCTTTCCGCCCGGGAAGGTCGGTGCAGCTCCTGCGTCTCCGGGACGGGGCTCTCCTGTCCTGGGGACACTCGCCCCGGCCTCAGCCCGGCTCCTGGCGGGGCCCCTCCCCCTCGGAGGCCTTTGTTTCTTTATTTCTTTTTTTTTTTTTTTGGTTTCTTTATTTCTTTTTCCCCGTCTTCCTACCTTGATAGAAGCGCGAACTCTTCTCACTGTAGCGTTCCAGCTGGTCTCTCTTTAATTCTCAGGCCGAATTTGTAGATGTTCAGGATGATTTGAAGGTTTTCTAGGTAATTTGGTGGAGACAGGTGATTTGGAGACCCTACTCTTCCTCCACCTTGCCCCCTTAGTTCCAGTACATGTGTATTTTTTAACCACATAATACGTGTCTAGCTGTGTTATGTGTAGTATCAATATCCGTCAGCAGAAGACCACCAGGATCACACATCTGTTTGAATAAGTTTGTTTTTCCCCTTGTCTCAGTGAAGGAGAACACACTGTCTGGGGAATTATGGTATGTCTCAGTAAGAGAGTGTGAGAATAGACTTAGGATTTGGGCTTGTGTTAGATGATTTAATGAGTGTTTACAGAAGTGTTTTTTTTTTTTTTTTTTTCTCTAGATTAGAAGCAGAGGCAATTCTATATGTGGACAGTTTAAGACATACTAAGGAAGAAGAAACACTAGCCTGAAGTTTAGCTAAATTGTAAAGAAATAACAGTTACTCATTATCAGTCAGAATGGCAGGATGTTTGGTCATTTTTGCGATTTGGATAAAGTATATGTTTTGTCTTTGTTCAGACGTAATTACAGTGTGGCCTGATTTTTGTCTTGATTCATCATATTCATCTAATATTGATGGTCTGTGACATTGTTCATGTTTAACAGGAGAATATTAGGAGACCAGTATAGTGATGTTAGGCTAGTTCGTAACCATGCCATGTCCTGGCTGATTGTACCAGATTAGCTCCTGATTTCAGGAGTTGTTTTTCTCTTTCTAGATGTGTTCTGCTTTGAACTAAATGCTAATATGAGTTACACCAAAATTTAGGCTCAGTAAAAAAGGCAGGTTCCTTATTTCCTCTCTTAGCTTTAGTTGGGACAATATGTTAATTCATTTAATATTTCAGCAATGTTATCAATTGAAATGTTTTGTTAAAATATTATTATTATTATAAGGAATTACTCATTATCTTACTGTAAAGGTGTTTGATTACTACATTTATCAGAATTTGTGAAAATAGATTTTTAGTAAACTATGGATATATTTTAATAAATCCTAAGCAAATATTTAGGAAATATGAAGGTATTAGTTTCACAACATAAGAACTAGATATCTATTTTAAAAAGTGATTGCAAATAATTATATATACAGTGGTTGAAATATCTATTTAATGAGTATGTGATTGTATATAGTAGATTTACCTGGATTTTTGTTTGCATTACTAGCGTTCCAAAGGGAATAACTTTTTGCCTACTTAAAAACCTACTTTAAAGCTTTCAATTATTTGCATTCACCTAAAATTCAGTATAACACAGTGTCCCAATTACATGACATCCCCAATGATTCCTTCACCTTCATTTTCCATGAGCCAGTGTATGACAATATCATGCCAATTTTACCAAATTAATACTTCTCAGATTCATTCATTCTTCTCCCATCCTAGTGCCAAATATCCTAGTCAAAAATAATGTCATCTTTCTTTTGGACTTCTTAGTGTAGTAGCCAGGTAAGTGAACTTTTCACATCTAATTTTGTTTTATTTCTTATCTGTTATCTACAAAGCATTTACACTGATGTTTCAAATCACATATCTTGTTATAAGCAATATAATAAAGTCTGTCCAAAGTACTAATGAAGAATGAAGGAAAAGGTGATTAACCTTGTTGGATGATATTGATTATAAAATAAAATACTTTTTAGTTGATTTTGAAGAATAAGTAAGAGTCCAAAAGGTACATAGATGGTGATGGAAAGGGAAGATTTCAGGTGGATTAGAAGCACATGGATGTGATAAAGAGAGATATAGGTATTCTAGAGTAAACTGTTGGTTAGAAACCCCGAAACCTATGGCACATTTGGAGAAAAGGTAAAAAATGAAACTAGAAGCTTTAAAAGTCCAAGATCAGGAAAGTCCCTGTGTGCTATTCTATGGAGGTTCAAGTCTTCTTTATATTAAGTTGGGATCCAATAGAGATTTTAAAGACAGAGTAAAGTTATTACATTTTTATTTAGGAGGGAAAAAAAGACTCTGGAAGCAGAGAAAGAATGAATTAAAGGAGATGAATTTAGAGTGAAATGTCTGGTTGGAAAGATATTACAGTATTCTACTAAGTTGAGGAACCTGACATAAAGCAGGTCTAATTGGCTTGGAAAGAAAGTATGCACTGAAGAAATATACAGGAGATGGACTTGAAAAATGTGGTAAAGACTGTATGTGTAGGAAGATAGAGAATGACGATGAGTTAAAGCAGTCTAAATGGACTCTCCGAGTTTCTGGTTTGGAGACTATATGAAAAATGGTAACAGTGGCCAAAATAAAGTACAAAAGAGTTAACATGCTAGCTGATCAGTGTAACACAGATCTTAAGCCCAATATTAAATATATCAAGTCCCTAGGATTCATTCCAAAATTTAGGCTCAGAAAAAAATGAAGTTTCTTTATTTGCTTTTACCTTTAGTTGGGGGAATTTGTGATTGTTCTTTTAATTTTAAACCCTATAGTTCATTAAAAACACACAAAGATCCTCCATTTTAACAACGATCTGAAGATACTATTGGAGTTACAGACAACAATGGGAAAACAATGTTGTCGGTAACTATAAAATCTCATTTATATGGGGTGCCTGGGTGGCTCAGCAGTTGAGAGTCGGCCTTCGGCTCAGGGTGTGGTCCCAGATTCCTGGGATCGAGTCCCACATCCGGCTCCCTGTATGGACCCTGCTTCTACCTCTGCCTCTCTGTCTCTCATGAATAAATAAATAAGTTTTTTTTTTTTTAAATCTCATTTATATAGCCTTGCAAACCATAGAGAGAAATAGGAACAAAGTGATACCAGAGTAGTGATGATTCTTAGCTAGTTGAATACCCATTCACCAAAAGATTTATTTTCAGTGAAAGAACATTACTGGTTGTATGGCATAGGGAATCTGCAGGTGACTAGATAATTAAATAACAAATAATATTAAATAACTAAATTTTGCAAATAAATATCAGATATATATCAAAGGAAAACTAAGAACTGCAAAATAATTGGAAAATTGTTCAAGTCAACTGAATTACAATGATATCAAGGATATTGAAAAGATGTTTTTTTTAAATTTTTTTAAGATGTATGTTGTACTTAAACATTTTTCTTTAACCCTCTACTGTACTTGACCTTCTATTTTATTTATCCCAATTAACCCTTATCAGCTTTCTCCTTAACTCCCCCAGACTAGGCATTACTCATTATTGCCAGAAAAATTAAAGAAATTATATTGCTTGAATTATTTACAAGTATATGCTACATAACTTCAATTGGATTCTGGTTGCTACTCATCACTTTGTTTACTGTTTACTGCTTTCATTTTTTCAGACATATTTTATCCGAATAAGCTAAAGTTAAAAACCATACTTTTAACTATTTCTTTTTTTCATATTCTTAATTATACCAAGAAATTTCTATTTAATGCCTTCAATTCCTTTTCTCGTATTTTTAAAAGTCTTTATATCTTTTAGCCTCTCTATTCTGTTGTCAGTTTGCTATCCTGTAAATTTATTTTTCTACTTTATTTTCTTTTATCTCAAAACTTTTCCCTAGTGGTCTAAGTCATTCTTGACATTTTAACTATCACTACTTTGTAAATTATTCCTAAATATCAAGCTCTGACCCAATTCTCCCATTTGAGAAACATCTTTAAAAATCTATTTCCAACTACAGAATTTCCCAGCTTTTAAAATTCAACACTTTTGAACTTAAACTTATTGTACATGATGATAAATCCTCCTAATTACCCTAATTATGTGAATGGCATCTCCATCTCCAGATCTACCCCAGTTAGAAAGTTGAAACCTATCTGATCTAATTACTTCTTTCAACAATATTATTATGTTGAATTATCTTTTCAATCTCAAACTTCTTGCATGTATTTCTTCTTATATCCTCATGCTCAACATTTTAGTTTAACTATTGTTGGACTATTTTTGGAATATTGTAAGGATTTCAATGTAAATTTACCAACCTTATATATACTTTATGTAGAAATGCAAGATTAATTTTTGAAGGCTCAGTCTTGTTAAAATCACTGCTTACTCTGAATACATAGTGACTTCCCATGTCAATGAAATTTTCAATTCTCTTTTGGAATTTGAATTATTCTGAATGTTTTTCCCAAAACTTCAGCATAGAATATTGGTTGCCTACCTACATCTCATTCTTCTACCTCTCTCCCCATTCTTATTTATTAATAGAGCCTCCTGTTTCTACTGCTTCCCCAAAGACACCAGGAAAATTATGATTAGTTTAAGCCAGGAGACTTGTACTATCTCCTTTACCAGTGCATTGTTTATGATAAAGCTTGTGAACCAATCCTATCTCAAGAGAGGAAAGTCTGCTAATATTATTAGAAACTTCCAGGGATCCCTGGGTGGCTCAGTGGTTTAGTGCCTGCCTTCAGCCTAGGGGGCGTGATCCTGGAGTCCTGGGATCCAGCCCCACATTGGGGTCCCTGTGTGGAGCCTGTTTCTCCCTCTGCCTGTGTCTCTGCCTCTCTCTCTCAGTCTGTGTCTCTCATGAATAAATAAATAAAATATTAAAATAAAAAAGGTACTTTCCTTGCTAATAAAAAATACACACTGAAGAAAATCCATCTACCGGATGTTGTCATGTTTGATTATGATGTAATGTGTGATGACCATTTTACACCTGAGTGAAGGAGGGAGGGATTTTGCCTGAGGAAATCCAGTACACAGAGGTTGGTAGAAGATTGGAAAATCATCTCAAGAATCACAATTGTTGGGAACATTGAGTTGGAGGAAAATATCCCTAGGACTGCCCTACCTGTAAACTTCTTGTCATATAAAGTAGCATTGTATGTTTTTTGAAGCCAGTTGAGTTTTCTATTACTTATAAATGAAAGCTTACTGACAGACTTTTCCTATACTACAATTTTACTCAAAAAGTACAAATGCTTGAGCTTACATTAGCTCTGCACTACTTATAAGCTATTCAACTTTGGACAGATTCTTTAACTTCTCAATGTCTCAGTTTTTCTTCTGCAAACTTGGGATAATAAAGTACCTAATTCTTTGGACCATTATAGGTTAAATAAGTTAATACCAGTAATCACTTAGAACAGTGTATGACCCAATATAAAGGCTCAATTAATGCTAGCTATTGTTATTTTATTTTTATTTACATTCTTCTCTCATGCTGCTTTTTACTTTACAGGATAACCTGGCTACAAAAAGAGCAAAATTCAAAAGCTCAATGGATTAACAACAACAAAAGAGTTTCCGTTCTACTCATGCAAATTCCTAGGATGGTCATGTAGCCCATCTTCATCTTGTAGATTAGGCATTGCTATAGAGAATTTGTGTTCCTCCAAATTAATATGTTGAAATCCTAACCCCAAGATGATAGTATTAGGATGTGAGGCCTTTGGGAGGTGCTTAGGTGATAGAGGTGGAACACTCATGAGAAGGACAAAAAGACCTCATAGAGCTACCTTGCACCTTCTGCCCTGTGGATGAAGCCACAGTGAGAGGATGGCTGTAAGGAAACACACTCTCCCCCTACAAAAAATCTGCTAGAGACTTCATCTTGGACTTCTCAGTCTTTAGAACACTAAAAAATAAAGTCCTGTTTCTTATAAGCTACTCAGCATACAGTAAATTGTTATAGCAGTCCAAACAGACTAAGAGGTTCATTTTTATCATGAGCTTTTTGTTTAACAGGAGTCTTCCAGTCTGTGAGTCAAAGGAAGAGGGGCATGAAGCATGGACAGTGACCTCTCATTTCTGGCCAGGAAATTATACACATCACTTCCTTTCCTTATCCGTTGTCAGAACTATCACAAGGACCCAACAACTTCATGGGTAGCTGAAGAGATATACAGCATAGGATAGCAGATATTTGACAAACACTGTCTCTGCCATAGTTCATTTTTCTGCTCACCAAATCTCCCCTTGGCACCTCTTTCTACACATTAAACACACTTGAGTCCCTTCTAAGGGTCACATCTCAAAATCCCATTCAGGTTTTATCCAGCTTAAAGTTCAGGGTCCAGCAGATGATGTGCAGATGCACATCATCAGGCCTTTCTCCATCAGGCCAGATGTGGCTATTCTTTGTCCAAGCTGCCTGCTTCCCTTTCCCTGACTATATATTCCCATCATGGAATGTTTTATTAGTTTCCTGAGGGTGCCGTAACAAATTACTGCAAACTTAGTGACTTAAAACAAGAGAAATTATATCTCATAGTTCTTGAGGCTAACAGTCTAAACCCTAGCTAAGCTGTGCTCCACCTCGGGGCTCTAAGGGATAATCAGTTTTTTGTGTCTCCTATTCCTGGGCCTGTGGCTTTGTTACCCTAACTTCTGCCTCATCTTCATATTGTTTTCTCCTCTTCTCTGTGTTATTTCCTTTGAATCTCATATGAAGACACTTATGATGACATTTAGAAATGCCTGGAAAATACAGAATTGCCTCATCTCAAAATACTTAATTTAATGTGAACTGCAAAGATTAAAAAAAAACACAAATAAGGTAACATTTATAAATTTTGGGCATAAGGACTTGGTTATTTTTGGATGGCCACTATTCAACCGATCACAAACATATTAAAGATAATTTGGAACTAGAGAAATGGCACATTCAAAGAATTCAACACTAAACAGTGGGGCTGGAACACAGAGCAAAGGAAAGAGAATGGGAAGATAAGTTAGAGAGAAAGGAAGAGTCAGATTAACAGAGTTTTGTGGGACACTGTAGAAGATGCCAATTCAAGCTGATCCAAAACCCCATTTGTATTCCTTCTTTTTTATATATTATGTAGGTTAGGACCTCATTTTAAGATGGTGTGGAAATTGAAATTGCTTTTCCTGATATAGCCAGGTGTGAAAAACATCATTAGCCCACAGTCTCCAGCTGCCCTATCTTTGGGATCTGCTGTAGCATTCACTTTGAGGCCACACTTTCCTTATCTCTCTTTATTGGTTCAAAGACATTTTTTTTCCAAAAAATGTTTTATACTCCCATTATCATACTGGTTACTGCCAGACCTGAACAGGCACAGTTGATACCTGGAGTTTTCCAAGAAGGTGGGTGTTAAAATGGGGTCATCTGGCAAGGAAGATTACATCCCAAGTGGTATGTGGGGTATGAATTGTCCTTGGAACAAGACAGCAGCCCGTTTGCTAAAGATTTCACTAATGGGTATGTGAGAAAAATAATTTTACTGGTGAAGGGAATTAACTTGCCAATGCAATGATTCAGGTATTTGAAAGGTACGGGAGGGCAATATAAAAAAAGTTAGGTATAACTAACTGGCTATTACCAAGTTGTATTCATTCTCCTAATGGAGGAATAATACTTTCTTAACAGAAAAAAAATCAAAATTATTTCATTTAATCACTTTTCCTATAAAAATAAGTACTATTAAAAAATTATAGGACTGACATCTAGGGGGAAGGGGCAGGATGGCGGAAGAGTAGGGTCCCCAAATCACCTTTCTCCACCAAATTACCTAGAAAACCTTCAAATTATCCTGAAAATCTATGAATTCGGCCTGAGAATTAAAGAGAGACCAGCTGGAATGCTACAGTGAGAAGAGTTCGCGCTTCTATCAAGGTAAGAACCCGGGAAAAAGAAGTAAAGAAACAAAAGGCCTCCGAGGGGGAGGGGCCCCGCGAGGAGCCGGGCTGAGGCCGGGGCGAGTGTCCCCAGGACAGGAGAGCCCCGTCCCGGAGGAGCAGGAGCTGCACCGACCTTCCCGGGCGGAAAGGGGCTCGCGGGGAGGTGGAGCAGGACCCAGGAGGGCGGGGATGCCCTCGGGCTCCCGGGGACAGTAACAGCAACTGCGCACCCGGGAGAGTGCGCCGAGCTCCCTAAGGGCTGCAGCGCGGGCGGCGGGACCCGGCGGGACCCGGAGCAGCTCGGGGGGCTCGGGGGGGCTCCGCGGAGGGGGCTGCGGGGCGGGAGCAGCTCGGGTGGCTCGAGCGGAGGAAGAGGCTCCGTGCGGAGGGGGCTGCGCGGTTCCAGGAGCAGCTCGGAGGAGCTCGAGCGGCGGAGCTCGAGCGGCGGCTCCGCGGAGGGGGCTGCGGGGCGGGAGCGCGATTCCACCAGCGCAGGCTCCGGAGCACAGGGCGCCGGGACACAGCCCAGGATCCCGCCTCCCCCGGGACAGGCAGAGGCCGGGAGGCCCCAGGACAGCGAGGACGCTCCTGCCCCAGCTGAGCAGATCAGCGGCCCCGCCCGGAGCCTCCAGGCCCTGCAGACCGAGACCTCCGGAGTTCCTGCGGGGGCTGATCCAGGGCTCCAGAGATGGCCCCGCCACTAGGGCTGTTGCTCTGGGGGCCTCACGGGGTAAAAACCCCCACTGAGCCCTGCACCAGGCAGGGGCACAGCAGCTCCCCCAACTGCTAATACCTGAAAATCAGCACAGCAGGCCCCTCCCCCAGAACACCAGCTAGACTGACTGACAACTTCCAGGGGAAGCCAAGGGACTTAAAGTACACAGAATCAGAAGATACTCCCCTGTGGTTCTTTTTTTTGTTTTGCTTTTTGATTTGTTTCCTTCCCCCACCCCCCCTTTTTCTCCTTTCTTTCTTTTTCTTTCTCTTTTTCTTCTTTTCTTTTCGTTTTTTTTCTTCCCTTTTTTTTTCTCTTTCTCTTTTCTTTCCTTCTTTCTCTCCTCTCTTTTTCTCCTTTTCCCAATACAATCTGCTTTTGGCCACTCTGCACTGAGCAAAATGACTAGAAGGAAAACCTCACCTCAAAAGAAAGAATCAGAAACAGCCCTCCCTCCCACAGAGTTACAAAATCTGGATTACAATTCAATGTCAGAAAGCCAATTCAGAAGCACTATTATACAGCTACCGGTGGCTCTAGAAAAAAGCATAAAGGACTCAAGAGACTTCATGACTGCAGAATTTAGAGCTAATCAGGCAGAAATTAAAAATCAATTGAATGAGATGCAATCCAAACCAGAAGTCCTAACGACGAGGGTTAACGAGGTGGAAGAACGAGTGAGTGACATAGAAGACAAGTTGATAGCAAAGAGGGAAACTGAGGAAAAAAGAGACAAACAATTAAAAGACCATGAAGATAGATTAAGGGAAATAAACGACAGCCTGAGGAAGAAAAACCTACGTTTAATTGGTGTTCCCGAGGGTGCCGAAAGGGCCAGAGGGCCAGAATATGTATTTGAATAAATTCTAGCTGAAAACTTTCCTAATCTGGGAAGGGAAACAGGCATTCAGATCCAGGAAATAGAGAGATCCCCCCCTAAAATCAATAAAAACCGTTCAACACCTCGACATTTATTGTGAAGCTTGCAAATTCCAAAGATAAAGAGAAGATCCTTAAAGCAGCAAGAGACAAGAAATCCCCGACTTTTATGGGGAGGAGTATTAGGGTAACAGCAGACCTCTCCACAGAGACCTGGCAGGCCAGAAAGGGCTGGCAGGATATATTCAGGGTCCTAAATGAGAAGAACATGCAACCAAGAATCCTTTATCCAGCAACGCTCTCATTCAAAATGGAAGGAGAGATAAAGAGCTTCCAAGACAGGCAGCAACTAAAAGAATATGTGACCTCCAAACCAGCTCTGCAAGAAATTTTAAGGGGGACTCTTAAAATTCCCCTTTAAGAAGGAGTTCAGTGGAACATTCCACAAAAACAAGGACTGAATAGTTATCATGATGACACTAAATTCATATCTCTCAATAGTAACTCTGAATGTGAACGGGCTTAATGACCCCATCAAAAGGCGCAGGGTTTCAGACTGGATAAAAAAGCAGGACCCATCTATTTGCTGTCTACAAGAGACTCATTTTAGACAGAAGGACACCTACAGCCTGAAAATAAAGGTTGGAGAACCATTTACCATTCGAATGGTCCTCAAAAGAAAGCAGGGGTAGCCATCCTTATATCAGATAAACTAAAATTTACCCCAAAGACTGTAGTGAGAGATGAAGAGGGACACTATATCATACTTAAAGGATCTATTCAACAAGAGGACTTAACAATCCTCAATATATATGCCCCGAATGTGGGAGCTGCCAAATATATAAATCAATTATTAACCAAAGTGAAGAAATACTTAGATAATAATACACTTATACTTGGTGACTTCAATCTAGCTCTTTCTATACTCGATAGGTCTTCTAAGCACAACATCTCCAAAGAAACGAGAGCTTTAAATGATACACTGGACCAGATGGATTTCACAGATATCTACAGAACTTTACATCCAAACTCAACTGAATATACATTCTTGTCAAGTGCACATGGAACTTTCTCCAGAATGGACCACATATTGGGTCACAAATCGGGTCTGAACCGATACCAAAAGATTGGGATTGTCCCCTGCATATTCTCAGACCATAATGCCTTGAAATTAGAACTAAATCACAACAAGAAGTTTGGAAGGACCTCAAACACGTGGAGGTTAAGGACCATCCTGCTAAAAGATGAAAGGGTCAACCAGGAAATTAAGGAAGAATTAAAAAGATTCATGGAAACTAATGAGAATGAAGATACAACCATCCAAAATCTTTGGGATGCAGCAAAAGCAGTCCTAAGGGGGAAATACATCGTAATACAAGCAATCATTCAAAAACTGGAAAGAACTCAAATACAAAAGCTAACCTTACACATAAAGGAGCTAGAGAAAAAACAGCAAATAGATCCTACACCCAAGAGAAGAAGGGAGTTAATAAAGATTCGAGCAGAACTCAACGAAATCGAGACCAGAAGAACTGTGGAACAGATCAACAGAACCAGGAGTTGGTTCTTTGAAAGAATTAATAAGATAGATAAACCATTAGCCAGCCTTATTAAAAGAAGAGAGAGAAGACTCAAATTAATAAAATCATGAATGAGAAAGGAGAGATCACTACCAACACCAAGGAAATACAAACGATTTTAAAAACATATTATGAACAGCTATACGCCAATAAATTAGGCAATCTAGAAGAAATGGACGCATTCCTGGAAAGCCACAAACTACCAAAACTGGAACAGGAAGAAATAGGAAACCTGAACAGGCCAATAACCAGGGAGGAAATTGAAGCAGTCATCAAAAACCTCCCAAGACACAAGAGTCCAGGGCCAGATGGCTTCCCAGGGGAATTTTATCAAACGTTTAAAGAAGAAACCATACCTATACTCCTAAAGCTGTTTGGAAAGATAGAAAGGGATGGAGTACTTCCAAATTCGTTCTATGAGGCCAGCATCACCTTAATTCCAAAACCAGAGAAAGACCCCACCAAAAAGGAGAATTACAGACCAATATCCCTGATGAACATGGATGCAAAAATTCTCAACAAGATACTGGCCAATAGGATCCAACAGTACATTAAGAAAATTATTCACCATGACCAAGTAGGATTTATCCCCGGGACACTAGGCTGGTTCAACACCCGTAAAACAATCAATGTGATTCATCATATCAGCAAGAGAAAAACCAAGAACCATATGATCCTCTCATTGGATGCAGAGAAAGCATTTGACAAAATACAGCATCCATTTCTGATCAAAACTCTTCAGAGTGTAGGGATAGAGGGAACATTCCTCGACATCTTAAAAGCCATCTATGAAAAGCCCACAGCAAATATCATTCTCAATGGGGAAGCACTGGGAGCCTTTCCCCTAAGATCAGGAACAAGACAGGGATGTCCACTCTCACCACTGCTATTCAACATAGTACTGGAAGTCCTAGCCTCAGCAATCAGACAACAAAAAGACATTAAAGGCATTCAAATTGGCAAAGAAGTCAAACTCTCCCTCTTAGCCGATGACATGATACTCTACATAGAAAACCCAAAAGTCTCCACCCCAAGATTGCTAGAACTCATACAGCAATTCGGTAGCGTGGCAGGATACAAAATCAATGCCCAGAAATCAGTGGCATTTCTATACACTAACAATGAGACTGAAGAAAGAGAAATTAAGGAGTCAATCCCATTTACAATTGCACCGAAAAGCATAAGATACCTAGGAATAAACCTAACCAAAGATGTAAAGGATCTATACCCTCAAAACTATAGAACACTTCTGAAAGAAATTGAGGAAGACACAAAGAGATGGAAAAATATTCCATATCATGGATTGGCAGAAGTAATATTGTGAAAATGTCAATGTCACCCAGGGCAATATACACGTTTAATGCAATCCCTATCAAAATACCATGGACTTTCTTCAGAGAGTTAGAACAAATTATTTTAAGATTTGTGTGGAATCAGAAAAGACCCCGAATAGCCAGGGGAATTTTAAAAAAGAAAACCATATCTGGGGGCATCACAATGCCAGATTTCAGGTTGTACTACAAAGCTGTGGTCATCGAGACAGTGTGGTACTGGCACAAAAACAGACACATAGATCAGTGCAACAGAATAGAGAATCCAGAAGTGGACTCTGAACTTTATGGTCAACTAATATTCGATAAAGGAGGAAATACTATCCATTGGAAGAAAGACAGTCTCTTCAATAAATGGTGCTGGGAAAATTGGACATCCACATGCAGAAGAATGAAACTAGACCACTCTCTTTCACCATACACAAAGATAAACTCAAAATGGATGAAAGATCTAAATGTGAGACAAGATTCCATCAAAATCCTAGAGAAGAACACAGGCAACACCCTTTTTGAACTCGGCCATAGTAACTTCTTGCAAGATACATCCACGAAGGCAAAAGAAACAAAAGCAAAAATGAACTATTGGGACTTCATCAAGATAAGAAGCTTTTGCACAGCAAAGGATACAGTCAACAAAACTCAAAGACAACCTACAGAATGGGAGAAGATATTTGCAAATGACCTATCAGATAAAGGGCTAGTTTCCAAGATCTATAAAGAACTTATTAAACTCAACACCAAAGAAACAAACAATCCAATCATGAAATGGGCAAAAGACATGAACAGAAATCTCACAGAGGAAGACGTAGACATGGCCAACATGCACATGAGAAAATGCTCTGCATCACTTGCCATCAGGGAAATACAAATCAAAACCACAATGAGATACCACCTCACACCAGTGAGAATGGGGCAAATTAACAAGGCAGGAAACAACAAATGTTGGAGAGGATGTGGAGAAAAGGGAACCCTCTTACACTGTTGGTGGGAATGTGAACTGGTGCAGCCACTCTGGAAAACTGTGTGGAGGTTCCTCAAAGAGTTAAAAATAGACCTGCCCTACGACCCAGCAATTGCACTGTTGGGGATTTACCCCAAAGATACAGATGCAGTGAAACGCCGGGACACCTGCACCCCGATGTTTATAGCAGCAATGGCCACGATAGCCAAACTGTGGAAGGAGCCTCGGTGTCCAACGAAAGATGAATGGATAAAGAAGATGTGGTTTATGTATACAATGGAATATTCCTCAGCCATTAGAAACGACAAATACCCACCATTTGCTTCAACGTGGATGGAACTGGAGGGTATTATGCTGAGTGAAGTAAGTCAGTCGGAGAAGGACAAACATTATATGTTCTCATTCATTTGGGGAATATAAATAATAGTGAAAGGGAATATAAGGGAAGGGAGAAGAAATGTGTAGGAAATATCAGAAAGGGAGACAGAACGTAAAGACTGCTAACTCTGGGAAACGAACTAGGGGTGGTAGAAGGGGAGGAGGGCGGGGGGTGGGAGTGAATGGGTGACGGGCACGGGGCGTTATTCTGTATGCTAGTAAATTGAACATCAATAAAAAATAAATTAAAAAAAATACAAGTACTATTAACATGTTTCAAACCATTGATACTAGTGGGAATCAAATTAGTTGGAATTTTATGTAGTGCTTACACTATTATGCTAGGTAATGGTTTTCAAATTTTATTGTCACTAGAGTTTCCTGACACCTTATTTAAAATGCACAAAACTCAACAATATATTTTGAATGAATAGGTTCAGGGACAAGGCAGCATTTAACCAGGCATTAAATCTATTCTATAGGCTTTCCAAAAACCCTTAAAGAAAGTATATCTAGATTTATAATTAAATACTGTACTCAATAATGTATCAGAATATAAATAATAGTCATTTCAAGGTTCTTTTTATGTGAAATTTGGAACTCTGATGTTCTCATTATCTTTTAGAGTAACATGATTAGAGTAATTAGGGTTCGGAAGGACAAGCCAAGTCTTAAATAATACTTACAAATGTTTATATATTTGTTCTGATCTAATGAAGCTTAAAAGAGTCCAACTGCTGCCCTAATCTCCGATATATTTAGTAAAAATCAAATTAGCCATATCTCCTTTAGTTCTTTTGGTAAGCTGCCTGTCTACACAGCTCACTTGAAGAACTCACTAGCCATAAACAAACAAGACATGTAATAACTTCATTTTTGAGGAGTGAAAAGCAATCATCCCAAGGTACCAAATTAATCATCCCTGACTACTAGCGTGCTGCTAGAAGAGGTGGACAGAAAGCTAATTGTGGCATTCTAAACTGAATATTTTAGTTAATTAAATGTTTATTGTTTTAAATAAAATAAAGAAGGATTGTTTTGGAAGGGAAGTGTCTTGCCTAGTAGACCACAATTCCCAATATATCTGCTAAATCAGAATTGTGCAGTTGGGAATCTATAGGGACAAGCAGAATGAAAAGCTGTTCATGACTTTTAATAGTTTTTCATATTTGCTTGGTTCAATTATAAAAATCTCAAACACAGTGCATTACATTGGTGCACAGCACCATCTTCCCTCAACAGCAGGATCACAAAAACTTCTTAGGTTTTCTGTCTGCTTTCACTCTTGTTTGCTCACAGTTTATTTTCTAACTGGATATACTGATCTTTCTGAAGAGCTGCTCATGTTTATTGTTTTTATTGTTTTCAGGACAAAATTTATATTTTCTACCTGTCATGACTTCACTCTTGTTTATCTCTCTAGCAAATTTTAATGTGAATTTCCCTGAAGCATATTAAGCCTCAGCATACTAAACAATTCTCTATTTCTGTACCGTAAGCCTCTTATCTCTTAGACTCTGAGCTTGTTCTTTCCTCCAGTTGAAACACACTACCTTTCTCCACTCTTCACCCTCCAAAACTGTTTCACTTAATTTTTATACTTTGAGTAGCAACATAAGCACCACTTCTTCTGAGAAGCCTTCCCCAGATTGGGACTTACCTATGTGCTTTTAAATACCATCTCCTACTTCAACCATAGCATTTATGTCTTTGTAATTTCTTATTTACTTGAATGTCTTTACAATTATACAGACTGTTTGCTAGACAGGGCAAAGCTGCTTAGGCTTTCATTGCTGTTGTTTTTCTAGAGCCCAGAAAAAGGCATTAAGTGTAGTATTTACTAGTAAAGCACATGTACTAGTAATTGTGACTTAGTAACTTTGATTAGTTGTGATTCCTGGAGTAGCCAGGAGAATTTAGTTTAGATAATTCTGACTTACAGTATCTTGAGAGATAATATTATCTCAAAAAGCCTGAGTGCACAGTAGAGGTGAGCTGTAGGGTATCTCCAGCTTGTAATCAAGGAGAACTTTTAAAAGTGAGTTGGATCCCAGAAAGCCATTTATTCATTAGCCTCAACCAATCTGTGTCTTTCTCCTCCAAACAACAAAATTAGAACCTGTCCCCTGCACTATCTACCCATTAGTAATTGATGTAAATGGAAGAATTTGGACTTATTAAATACCTCTGTGTCAGGGCAGTAGTTGTATCATCCTCAATGTTCAACACGCACACCTCAGATCTGCAGAATTTTTAGCTGCTCGGAGATAATTTGAACTGTATTTTCAGGTTTCCTTTTGACAGGAGATATTTTAATTCGTATGTAATTTATAATAGCTCATACTTTTTCCCTCATTCAATAATGCGCCTCTCCCTCATTCAGGGAACATCAATTATGTCTGTTGAACTGAGAGAAGCTAAATCTATTCATTCAAAAGCCTCCTTTATCCTTTATTCTGTATTTGCTAAGTTGATTAATGTACATCTTCTTGAGGGAAAGCACGCCTTCAGTAGTCCAGAGGTTTTCCCACAGGAGGAGAAAGGGTAGCACATGAGTGGATGGCACACTCACGTGAGGGAATTTAAGGAGAGTTTCATAAAGACACTACTTACAAACCTGGAGGCGAGATAACAGGGCTCCTGGGGTGAGCCACAGCACTCACTAGGCATAAAGGAGCAAGATGGTGGAGCCGTCACTAGAGACACAGCGGGTGACCTGCAAGAGCTTTAGATTTTGGTGGAAGGATCTACAACTCTGATTATCCAATAGGAAGGGAGCCGGGGGAAACTGGTCCCTGACCACACTACTCTCTTGTCTTTTGATCTCTGGTGCTTCTCATTTGTAAAGCAAACCAGCATCTTTTATTAATTCTGTGAAGCAACAAAATAAACTCTTTAGAAGTTGGTGAGATTGCAGAGGAAGAATATATCATGTAGAATCTTTCAACTGAAAAGTTGTATGCCCAAGGAATTAGAATTATTTCTGTAGGGACACACATGTATTTCTGCAGTTCATACTAATACATACATATACATTTAACTTACTAGGTATAAATTAATTGCATGTATATGCCCAATATAATTTGGCCTACAAAAATCATATATTTTTGGCCTACCTAACAAAATAGTCACATAAAAGGTATAAATAGAAATATGTAAAGTTATTTCTATAACACATTTTATAATGTCTTATTCATTTTATATTACATTCCCATTAAAGACTCTTTTTAGATGAACACCTTTTGACAATGATTCTTAAATACTTCAGATTAAAAGTAAATTGTATTTTTTAAAACAACAACAACAACAAAAAGTATTCTGTAATTTTTTCCCTGATTCTCAAATTGGCCGAATTGGTTATTTAATTTCAAGTATTTTATGAATGTGCTAATCCGTACAGTTGCGAATCATTTCTTCTCTGATATTCTGCTCCATTAGAGAATAAAAACAAGGCTTTCTTCCTTAAAACCTTTGGATTTGAGTGTTAGTTTGCTTGTATTAGCAAATGTGCTGCTGAGAGAGGGCCTTTTCAACTTACTGACACAGATTACATCATAAACCAGACAACTGGAAGCCTGATATGGAGCAATTTAGGCTGTATCTACACTGTTTCAAGAGAAGGTTTTGGAAAACAAATAATTTCTTGCAAACTGTCCGACTTGTCTACATACATTTTATGCTTGTGAAAAGAAATTGACTGTTTTCCCTGTATTAAATTCACTGCTATTGTTACAATGTGCAAACACAGCTGTAGTCCATTTTCTTGCCTTTGGAAAAAACCTTTCCTGCTCTGTTATAATTAGGTGAGAATGCATGGGCTGGTCCCTAAATCTGATCTGGTGGATCAATACTAATCTCCTTTCCTTTACATATCTTTCTATAAAAATGGAAAAAATAACTGGCATGCCTAAGAACGCCTTTCTGCATAAATACCAATTTCCAAAAGCCAGGGAAAATGCATAAAATTTGTTAAATTCCTACACATGTGATAGCTGTTACATCTTATATTTAAATTTCAACTCAGTTGAGCCGATAAGTATTGATCACGCAATATGAAAAATATACAGCAATTAAAATATTTCACCAAAATAAGAAAACAAACACTGATTCTATGTGGAGATCCAATTGAAAGGATTAACTTAACATCCTCCATTATTTATTGGGAACCAAGTTTATCCTTCCAATTGAATTTCCACACAGAACCAGGACTAGATATTAGGTATGCATGTGTGCTGAGGTCAGCTCTATTCGTTTAATCAACTAATATTTATTGAATGACCTCTATGTGTCAGGTATTTTTGCTTGTGCTGGAAAAGTTAATAATGACACCTTACTGAGTCATTAGTTTAGTCTAAAAGAGCAATCCTTTGACTCTTCAGTAATTTTCTATTATCATTTCCCAAGTGAAAGAAACTTGATTTAAAATAGCTATTCTGGGGATCCCTGGGTAGCTCAGCGGTTTAGCGCCTGCCTTTGGCCCAGGGCATGATCCTGGAGTCCTGGGATCAAGTCCCATATTGGGCTCCCTGCATGGAGCCTGCTTCTCCCTCTGTCTGTGTCTCTCTCTCTCTCTCTCTCTGTGTCTCTCTCATGAATGAATAAAAATAAATCTAATAAAAAAATAGCTATTTTGGGATGACTGGGTGGCTCAGCAGTTGAGTGTCTGCCTTCGGCCCAGGGCCTGATCCTGGAATCCTGGGATCGAGTCCCACATTGGGCTCCCTGCAGGGAGCCTGCTTCTCTCTTTGCCTGTGTCTCTGCCTCTGTCATGAATAAATAAATAAAACTTTATAAAAAATTTTAAAAATAGCTATTCACTAAAAACATAATAGTATAATAATAATTCAATGTTTTCTTTCCAATCAATATCTATCTCCAAAGAATGGACTTGAGGTTAAGGACTTGGTCTGGTATTGGTTTTGGAGCTGGAGATTTTCACTAGAATTTATTTCTTAAAATATACATCCTCAACTTTTCCTTTTGCTTTCTCCAACAGAAACCTTCTCTCACAGCTTAACTGGTCTATTTAGTACCTTTTTCTCATTTCATGCACTATCTTGCCTTCTTGTCTACTTGATGTCCATCCCATTCCCATGAGAAGGAAAGAAGTTCTTTTGCAATGCTAGCACCAGAAGTATGAGCTCCCAGAAGGCAGTGCCTTCCTCAGAAGGAAAGCTGATGTTAGTAGCTTTAGTGGCATTGCTCCTAGTGTGGACAGAAACTTCTGACCAGGGTTCCTACAGTCATTTTGATCAGCAACCTGCCATAACTGTCAACCTAAATAGAAAGGGTGCAAGAACCCAGAATTGGAGAAAGTGGAGTTACTTGTTCTATCTTTGTGGTGTAATCAACATACAATAAACCCCCAGTAAATATTACATTCAGTTTAATAACTAATTGTCCTGTCTTTCCTGTTAAGTAACCATGGAACTTACATTCACTACTCTACCTAAGTTTATTAGAAAATAAATCATGGGTGATACAATTTCTTACCTCATAGAGTTGATTTGAGGATGGAATGAACATTACATGAGAAGACTTATAATCACTTTGAAGCTAGATTGAAGCTCCAATAAATGAAGAATCACCTCTGCTTTGTTCACCAGCAATTTTACTAAGACTGATACATGGTAAGGGATCATTAAATATGATCATATAAATGAAATCTCCCTAGGGACTATATCTTTCATCCCTCACATTTGTATAATGCTACAAAGAACTACTTTGGTGTTAATACTTTATAATATACCCAGAAAGTAAAATTGAAATGGCTAAAGAGCACTACCAATTTTCTCTTTTTTAAAAAAATTCTTTATTTAAATTCACTGTAGTTAACATACTGTATTATTCATTTCAGAGGTCGAATTTAGTGATTTATCAGTTACATATCACACTCCGGGCTCATTACATCAAGTGCCTTCCTTAATGGCCATCACCCAATTACTATCCTTTAATTTCAATAAAGTAGGCAATTCAGGCCATACAAATATATATTCTGCAGTGCATTCAATACGTATTTTTATATATTAAGTGGAAAATAATTGCTGGCATTATAAATTTATTTATTTTTGTTGAATTATGTTTAAGTTAAAATGTTGCTCGCTAGTATTCTAAACTTCTGTCTTTATCATACATAGAAAAGTTACCCATTTTTTTTTTCTTAACCTACTTGGGTGCATATATCATTATATTTCTTTTATTCTTTTATATTAATACTGTTTTAAACACCCATATGTCATATTATAACCAGAATCTTTAGGGGTCTTTACTTTTTTCCTAATTTATCCAAAACTTACAAGGATTCTCATTTCAAAAGGAAAAGTTCTACCTTCCAAAGGTCTATTTCCATCTTACACCTTCTAAACACATCATTGATGGAGAAAGAATTGGAAAATGTGATCAAGTGGTCACTATCCTGGTAGACTGTTTTTTTTACTTTCATGGCATGTGAAGATCTTGAGACTGGCCCCACAGTTTAAATAAATCTCTGATTATTCTCACAATTATGTTCTTACTGATCCGGACCACAGGTGCCACTGGTACCTCATTCATGAGTTTCCAAAGTTCCAACTTCACACTTTACTTAGCAATTTCACGTTCAGACATTTCTTTCAAAAAACTCCCTACATGCTAGATAATCTTTATTGAGAGATTGAACCATTTCAAACTATCAGAAAACTTAATACCATTAAACACCAAAATATAAGTAAAGTTTGACTTAGATATCTTTTATGTTAAGAGGACCCTCGAACACATACAAAATTGTTTTCTAGTTTCAGAGTTTGAGATTTTTGCTTGTAGCCTTGTTAATCCATTAAGATTTTACCCAGAGACTCAGTAGGCACATAACTGAAAATAAACTCATTCCACTTTCAAAAGGGAATATCTTTAACTTTTCTCTTTCTCCTATTGACATTTCAGTTGCCCAAAATAGAATCTGTAAACATAATTTTTGTTATATGCCATCTTTTCTTGACATATTATACCTATTTGGTCACTAAGTCAAGGTAATTGGTTTTTTGAATAATCATTTGATTCCATTCTTTTTTTCCTTTGTTATTGCCATATTTTAGCTCAAACATTTGTAATTTTATGCCTTGAAAACTTTATAGTTGTGCTCTTATTTTTCTTCCCCCCCTTCTAATTATTAGGCATGTTCTAATTTTATTCCTTCATTTGACACTCCCGAATCTAGTGGAGGCCTACTTGAGTCAGACACAATGCTAGATCTTGGCAACAATGCAGACCTATCATTGTCTTTATTTATTTTATTTTTTAAAAGTATTTTTTATTGGAGTTTGATTTGCCAACATATAGAATAACACCCAGTGCTCATCCTGTCAAATGCCCCCTTCACTGCCTGTCACCCAGTCACCCCCCCCCCAGCTCACCTCCCCTTCCACTACCCGTTGTTCATTTCCCAGAGTTAGGAATCTCTCAGAAAGGCTGACAAAACATGAGACTCCTATAATTGTCTTTAGAGTTAGAATAATGAGAAACATAACTTTATTTATTTTTTAATTTTTATTTTTTTTACATATTTTTTTAAATTGGAGTTCAATTTGCCAATATATAGCACAACACCCAGTGCTCATCCCATCAAGGGCCCCCCTCAGTGCCTGTCACCCAGTCACCCCCACCCCCTGCCCACCTCCCCTTCCACCATCCCTTGTTCGTTTCCCAGAGTTAGGGGTCTCTCATGTTCTGTCTCCCTTTCTGATATTTCCCACTCATTTTTTCTCCTTTCCCCTTTATTCCCTTTCACTATTTTTTATATTCCCTAAATGAATGAGACCGTATAATGTTTGTCCTTCTCCAATTGACTTATTTCACTCAGCATAATACCCTCCAGTTCCATCCACGTCGAAGCAAATGGTGGGTGTTTGTCATTTCTAATGACTGAGTAATATTCCATTGTATACATAGACCACATCTTCTTTATCCATTCATCTTTCGATGGACACGGAGGCTTCTTCCACAGTTTGGCTGTTGTGAGCACTGCTGCTATAAACATCGGGGTGCAGGTGTCCCAGCGTTTCATTGCATCTGTATCTTTGGGGTAAATTCCCAGCAGTGCCATTGCTGGGTCATAGGGCAGATTTATTTTTAACTCTTTGAGGAACCTCCACACAGTTTTCCAGAGTGGTTGTACCAGTTCACATTCCCACCAACATGGCAAGAGGGTTCCCCTTTCTCCACATCCTCTCCAACATTTGTTGTTTCCTGCCTTGTTAATTTTCCCCATTCTCACTGGCATGAGGTGGTATCTCAATATGGTTTTGATTTGTATTTCCCTGATGGCCAGTGATGTGGAGCATTTTCTCATGTGCTTGTTGGCCATAACTTTAGTGAAGTGTAATGGATGCTACACTTGAGAAAGTACTAGGTGTGAGGAGAGACTGTAGTAAGGGGCAAGTAATGTAGTTTTCACATGAAAAAGGTTCAGAAAAGGCATTTCAGAGGAAGCTTTATTTAAACAAACTAAGAGGAATTTAAATAAGCATTTAACACAGCTAAATTTTAAAGGGCATATTTTTCCAAGTATGGACAAATGGATAACCATCTCATCTATATAACACAAAGAAACCAGAAACCAGCAGTGATAATAGTATTGATTGAAATAGACATAAATTAATAGAACATTAATTATTATTACTAAAGTAATAGAGTGAAACTTATTTTGCATACATGAAATAATGATCAAAGAAATTAGAATAATATTCTTATTTTGGAGGAAGTGTCAAATATGTGAAATGCTATCTCAAGACTTATTAAGAAACAATCACTAGAAATATGAGTCCCTGCTTTTCCTGTTTAGTCTAATTGTGGATTTTCCAGATTTGGCTTCTGCATTCAAGCCAATTCATATCTTTAAAATAATAACTAATAGGATGCCTAGGTGGCTCAGTTGGTTAAGCAGCTGCCTTTGGCTCAGGTCATGATCCAGGGGTCCTGGGATCAAGGCCCACATCTACCATTATTATTACTCTTATTTCTAATACTACTAGTATTGCTATTATTGGCATAAGTCAGCCTAATTGGATTTTAATCCAGTACTATGGCACCAAAAGTGAGTTGGATCTATTCGAGACAAAACAGTTTGGGAGTCAAAGGAAATAATGCAGCTTAGTTTTGTATTTAATTTTTCTTACAATTTTAAATTCTATTGGGTTAGTATGTCCTATAGTGTATATATGGTATTATATATGGCATTAGCACAGTATTGCATACTTAGCTAAATATACTAAATTTCAGAATATCTGTCAAAAATGTTTTTCTCATGTGAGTGAATAGTCAAATACATTTGTAAAACACTAGTCTAGTAAGAATACACGCAAGTAAGCAACACGTAAATATTATGATAAATCCTATAGCAAATAGGATTTAGATATGAAAGTCTCATGTGAAGGAAAATGCCTAACTTACCACTTCGTATTATATTTGACTTATGGGGTCATGGCTGGTCAGCACCGTGAAGTCTACCCACAGCATCATCATGGTGATGAAATGAGCCAATCAGAATCTCTCGATCAGGTATTTGAATTGGAAGCATGAAACAGAATCAGTCAATTTGTAGCAGGAGCCGAAGCTGAAAAGACAAAGGGGGCTCATTTGAAGAAGGGTCCAGGAAATATAAAGAACTAAAGATATAAATAACTGAAAGTGATGAAAACACAGATGATGTAACATGGAGAATGGAGAAAGAGGAAAATGTGAGATGCTTGTAGAACCAATAGAAATAGAGGTAGAAGCTGAGTCACTACAAAAAGTAATAAATTCATGCTATTGAGTGTATAAAGAGAAAATCTGATCCTTAGAGTTCTTGTATATCCCCTAGCTCTAAATTACATTTTATGCTTTTGGTGGCCCTGACATATCGCAGGTCCTGGAATTCTATGAGATTGTGTTGTCTTTATTTCCATGTATACTGTCTTCAATGTCCACCAATTATTTGGGGTAATCTGATTGATCCCTATGTCTTTGTTGAGCAGATTCAAATCTCAGGCCACAAAAGCAAGTGTAGAAGAAACATAAATTTAATTATTTTTATATAATTCAAGTACTATTTTGAGCCACAATTCTACTATATAGCAGAAACTAAATCTTGTTTAATTCTGTGTAATTCTAGACACTTTGGGTTCCCCTACTATTGCTCTTGACACTCTATTTTATGATTCTTCAATATTGACAGGGCAAGAAGCAGAGGTAGTTCACCTGCTGACTGGTTTCTTCTCTTCCCACTGGCATTCATTACATCCACAACAAACTAATGTGTTAGATTCTGGATATCCAAAAGTTGTTGCTCATTTTTCCTTGCTTCCAATTGCAGGCAACAGTACATTGAGAGAATCTGATAGGCCCATCAGATTTAATGAAGCTGTACGATATCTTTCACCACTCCTATGCTTTTCTCAGGAACAACATCTAATATGCTTTAAATTTTAGGAACCTCTGGGAGACACAGACTTGACTAGATTACTGTCTTAGAGAGGCATTTTCTGAAACTAGATAGTTCTCTATGTTTTCTACAGTCCTGAGGCAAAGGTACATCTTCTCTGAGATCTCAACATCTGGGAGTTTATTGTCTCTTTCCCTCCACTCTGGAACTTATTCCAAGTTTTTTTGATGGGGAGAGCTTGAGCACTTCTCTCATTCATTCTAATTTGAAAGAAATTTTCTTGAGGGGTGAGAAGTTTTTGACCAAACTTCAAATCAATTAACCTTTCCTAAAATGTACCAGAATGGAGCAAGCACATGTTGCACTTTTAAACTTGCATTCTTAGAAAATGGCTTCTTATTTCAAAACATGACCATTTTCCACTTAATAAATGAAGTTTATTTTGAATTAACATCAGAAAATTCAAATCTGAAATATCTGGTTCATCTTAACCTGACATTCTGACCCAGATATTAATAAAGTAAATTTGGTAAGTCTTAATCTAAATGTAAAATCACACTGACAAATTTCCAAAAGAGTTACCTATTTGTTTGCAATTATTTTAAGGCCTTTTTAGCATTATATTCCCTATAAAGCCATTAATAGACATCCTCATTTTGCAACGTGGTAGGAACTTGATTTGGCAAAGGTATTTCTAAGAAAATTGACATAGTAAGGTATTTCTCAAAGGTGAATAGCTAACCAGATTTGATAATGGCAGTTATCTATTTATCAATGCAACATTAAATGAAATGTTCACCTAGATATGTGCTACATATCTCTAATGCAATGACAAGCTCCCTTATTTACTTTAGCTATTATTTACTTCCATTTTATAGGCAGCCATTTATTTGATGTAAATGATCATTTAACCTTAATAGTTATTAAGATGTTAGTGCTTCAAATCCAACATATTCCTCAAAATTAGATCAGCAAAATTATAAATATTATGAGAATAGAGGTTTTAATGAGTTTTCTATTCTTTCCTGAGCAAAATATTTTATTTAACCATACACTAGTTTTTTGTTGTTGTTAGTTTTTTTAAACTTTCATGTTTCTATTTAAATTCCAGTTAGTTAACATACAGTATAATATTAGTGTAAGTTATACATCAGATTTTTTTAAAAGATTTTATTTATTTATTTTGAGACAGAGTGTGTGTGTCTGTAGCAGTAGGGGCAGAGGCAGAGGGAGAGAATCTCCAGCAGATTCCCCACCAAGTGGGGAGCCCAACAAGGATTTTGATCTCAGGACCCTGAGATCATGACCTAAGCTGAAATTAAGAGTCAGATGCCTAACGAACTGAGCCACCCAGGTGCCCCCTATATATACCAGTTTTTAACAGAATGAAACTAATTTTGAGTTCCCCTTACCAGAGAAGCAGATGATTTGTTTTCTATTACTTTGAAGATTTCTAGAAAGGATAGAGAATAAAATGCCTTTAGTTAGGAGTTGTCAAAAAAATAATATTAGAGACTCCAACAGATTTGAGATCCAACAAATTTAAGCTAATGGTTCCTGCCACACCACTCTCTCTGATTCTTCCCCCGGGTGTTATATATCATGTTGTCTGTGTTAGCGTATAGTATTTCTAGCTACCTTTTATTGTTATAAAACATTATAGTACCAAAATGGTTTTTGTATTTTGTATTGTTTTTGTTTCATTTCACAGGTTCCCTCCTCCAATCTCCTCTTCACCATCTGCCTACCATATTGTTCTCCGTCTTGAAAAATGAACTAATGCCCAGAACAAGAAGAAGCAGAGGGGTGACAGCATTCAAAGGCAGGAAAGGACCAGGGGAAACCTGGCTGAGCCAGGATATAATCTGGTTTTGGCATTCAGGTGCTAACCTCCTACTGTGTGCAAGTCACAGTGGAAAGAAATACCACTCAGTTGGTATCCTTGTGCCTGGCATACAGAATCATTCCATACATGTTAAAATGACTAAGAAGTTTCCCTTGCTATCTAGGGGATTATGTATTATTTGAGGAGTAAGCATGTTTTCTGTGAGGTTGTTAAGTGTATGTCTACGTGTAATTTGCTAACATACTCCTGCTGTTTGTTTTTGGTAGTATGTTTCTTCCCAACTCCCTTGAGGGTGGCAGGACAGCATATACCAAGACATGTGCTCCAGAACTCTGGAAATGGCCTGGACAAGTGGCACATGGGGCAGTTTACCTGGGTCTTATAGGAACCTGGAGTGACAAAAGAAAAGAAAGAAAGAAAAGAAAAGAAAAGAAAAGAAAAGAAAAGAAAAGAGAAGAAAAGAGAAGAAGAGGAGAAGAGAAGGGAAGGGGAGGGGAGGGGAGGGGAGGGGAGGGGAGGGGAGAGGAGAAGGGAGGGGAGGGGAGAGGAGAAGGGAGGGGAGGGGAGGAGAGGAGAAGAGAAGAGAAGAGAAGAGAAGAGAAGAGAAGAGAAGAGAAGAGAAGAGAAGAGAAGAGAAGAGAAGAAGAGAAGAAGAGAAGAGAAGGCAACTGGTACTGGAATAAAGGATCCTAGGCAAGTCATAGAGACCTGGAAGCTACATCAGACATGATGGAATCCAAGCAAATACCCTGTTTTTGATGAATGAAGATATCTTCAATGGGTATTTGGTTTCAGCTCTGAGAGTCCTTTCCCATTTCCTGGTACCATGTAGGTCAGACATATGTGTTCTTTATCACATCAAAAGGATTGTGCTATGTGTTCTTCATTAAAAAAATGAATAACTGTACCATTCTACCGTATTTCTCTTGATCTATATCTGTCTCTTTCTCAATAGTGTGAGTCTCTCAAGAGCAGGACAACCATCCTATATCATTGATTGCCCTCTCTTTCCTTACCCTGAACCATGCTCAGTGACTGGTATATAGAAGACATTTAATACACATTTATTTAAGAAATACATTTGGAACAATTTATGACCTAACTCCTCAAAAAGTGACTGAAATTGGACCTCAGTTGATGGCCTGGGTTTCAGCTATAACATGAAGTCATGTTTGCATCACTTGCTGTAATGAATTCAAATTCAGAAACACTGAGGTCCATGAAGTAGTTTAGTCAGAAGGAAGCATTGATAGGTGATAGGTTTCTTATGCAGGAGACATTTAAACAGAGGGCAGGGGTGTAGGGGATGGGGCAAAATGGGTGAAGGGCAGAGAGAAATATAGGCTTCCATTTATGGAAGTTCACTTATGGTGAACATAGAATAATGTATAAGCTTGTCATATCACTAAGTTGTATACTTGAAACTAATATAACCTTGTGTATTAACTATATTCAAATAAAAAATAGTTAATAACTCCAACCATTCCAGTTTTTTCTTTCTATTACTCTACCACTTTGTTCATATCATAATATAATACAAAACCTTAATTGTATTGTAGTCCATGTTTTATGCTAGCCTGAGAGTATTTTAAAAGCATGTCTTACTGAATTCCTAGAAAATAATTTGTCTTGGCCAATAAGAGGACAGTCAACTAATGTGTGCTAAACTCTACAAGATAAATCCCTTGTTGTTGTCATTATTGTTAACTGACATTAGAAAATCTTTGGTATCAAAATCATTTAGTGTTGGTCATGGAGCTTCAGCCCTAATTATTATCATATCACAAAATATATACACCTTTTGTATAGTTAGGCACAGGGATAGGTAGTGTGTCACAACACATTGTACAATATCTGCTAAAGCAAATATATCTTGCAACATAAATAGATAGGTTTCTGGCATAACATTCAGCTATGGATTGCATAGATGTCCAAAACTGAGCTCATTCTCCCCGACATGCTCTACTTTCTCTATTTCCCCTTAGGGATTTAGAGCTGCAAATCCCAAAGTCAGGAGCTAAAATCCTTTCCCCTAGCCATCACATGTAAAAATCACTAAACTCATTGTTCTACATAATATTCCTACAAATATGTTGTCTGGTCACCATCTCTCATCCTTTGGGTTTCAGTTTAACTACTTGCTTCTTGGAGGTCTTGCTGACTCCTCTACACAGGGACAAGTCCAACTTATGTATGTACCTAAGACTCAGTGTATCTATACAGACTGTATTAAAACAATTTGATTCTCTCTTGGACGAGCTCATTTTCCTTTTGAAGGTAAGACTTACAATATGTCTATGATCCCTACTGGCTACCTCACTACTAGGTTACAATAGAAAGCCATCAATGCACTGTCTCTTCCAAATAAAAGTAGAGTGATTCTTAAACTTTCTTTTCTTATAAAATGTTACTTTTAATAACTTCAAATGGTGATGGCTGGAAGCTTAACAATCTTCTAGTATGCACATATTTGTGGACTGAACTATTTAACAATAATGCGAATATTCTAATAATATTTTTGAGGAGCCTGTGTTCCTGTAATTCTGCTAAAATCAGAATTGGAAGTGCTGTTGTCATGCAGATTTGATACGCTTTAAACAGTTTTCAAATAGGTGTGGATCATGGAATACTTTTTTTCCAAGTGATATCTAAATAATATGATTTGACTTTTTGATTCATTTGCTTCATGTCCACATTCATTCACTTGATTCAGTTAGCAGACATTTACTGAATAGCTGATTGACATATGAAAATAGCAGACTTTCAGTGTTTTATAAAGAGAAATAAATTCACTCTTTGAACATGCTTACAATCTGGTAAGAAGAAAATGGAAAAGATATGGATACAAACAGAAGAAAAATGTTGTTGTGGTTATGATATAAATGCTAAGATTTTAGCGTAGCCAAACAAAAGAGGAGTGATTAGTTTTATGAAAAGGAAGGGGAAAAGCATATGTGATAAATGAAGCTATCCTGGGAGGCAGAATTAGATCAGTAATGGTACCCTTTGGGGGCATACACTAATAAAAATAACTCAGGGTTCTTATTGATCTTATTAATAGTGCACTTATATGGTTTTTATTTCATAGGACCTTTGCTGATATCTGTCCTTTTTCTATTCTGTTCACATAGTTTTATTTATTCTGGTATTAAGGAGTCGCTGGGATTATTATTTGGCCATTGCCCAAGGAGAATTTCATCAGTAATGTCATGAGACTACAGTTAATCTGAATTGTCAGTGTTCATTCAACATTTAAGTAGATGAATGGTGTAGGCAAATAAAGGCCCTCCCATGATTGCTACATCCTAACCCCTGGAGCCTGTGACTATGTTAAGTCACATAGCAAAAGGGAATGAAGATTGCAGATGAAATTAATGTTGTCGATGAGCAGACGTTACAATCAGTAGTAATCTGGATTATTCAGGGGGTCTAATGTAATCACAAGGCATTGAAAAGTAAAAGAAGGGATCAGAAGAAATGGAGAGATGGTAACATGACAAGGAAATCAACCCAGGGTCACTGAACACTGAAGCTAGAAGGAGTCAGTATTTAAAAAAGCAGGTGGCCTTCAGAAACTGGAAAACCGGACATAAATTCTCCCTTAGAGCTTTCAGAAAAGGACAAAGGTCTGTCTACCTTTTTATTTTGGGCCACCGAAGCTCATGCCAAATTTTTGACCCAGAGAAGCATAAAATAGTAACTATGTCTTGTTTTAAGCCTCCAAACTTGAAATAGTTTGTTATAGCAGCCATAGCAAATATAATTAGCTTTAATAAACTTCTCTCATTAGGAACTTGAAGTATATTTTTCATTATATCATCATTTTTTTTGTTTCATCATTTTTCATTCACTCCTGGCTTCCTAGCCTTTTAGTTACTTTAAAACTAAAAATTACAGGCCTATCTGGGTCAAATTTAGCTTCAATTTAATCAACAAATATGTCTGGAGCACTCGCCATGGATTAACAGTTTCTTTTCTCAGAGAATTCAAAGTTGGAGAAGAGAGTAGGATAAAAAAAAACCCAACAATGACTTTTTGATATTTTGGTAAGTGCAACCAAAGGAAAGCCCTATGTGCAATATACAAAACCAAAAGACCTAAACTAGTTTGAGAGGAGTTAGAAAGATTTCCATGAAAAACTAATATTTAACTAGTGACCTCAATGAGAAATAGAAAGTATCCAGAAGTGGGGCTGGATTACAGAATCTAGGAATTAGGAACAAATTTCTGTTCAAGGAGATGAGAAAAACCATGTTCACTCTCAGATGTCCCCCACTGATCAGTGTTTTCTACTACAATCTGCTTAGAATGCTTCTTTCCCTTCATAGTCCTACATCCATAATTTATCTATTTTTCAGGGGCTGTATAAAAAAACATCTCCTCTCACATCTCACTGCTGGAAACAATCTTTTTGCCTACTTCTTTAGCACTTTATCTGATCCTCTCCTATGGCATTTATCACTCTCTCCTTTGTGGTACAGTTATTTTTAAGCATTTCTTACTTCCCAGACTAGGTTATAGATTTTAGCTTTTCAAGTGTTCTTGGAAAGTGTGAAAGGGCAGAAAGCAGCATATGGCGTGATAGCACTGGGTGTGATACAGAGATTGAGTCTGAAAAAAATTTGGAAAGCCAAAAAGCTTGAACATGCTGAACAGGGATTAAGAGCTGAATGAAGGCAGTGCTAGCATTTTAGCCTTTTCAATTTCTCACAAACCATGTAGCCACATATGGAGAATCGTTTCTCAGTTAAACAATTGTTATGACTGCTATTTCCAATTCCCTGCCAATTACTGTAATCTGGAGATAAACTACAATGTTCTATTTAAGTAAATGCATCTAAAGGATTTCAACTCTCTGCCACCCAGTGAGCTGGCAACAGTCTAGTGATAAGCATATACCTAATGTGAGAACATATGGAAAAAAGTATAAAATAGAAAGAGTTAACTGAGTTTTCGCTACTTAGCAAAGAATATCTGAATATTTGAAAACACTCCCATATTGCATATAGATATTTTAGTAATGAGCAAATTCTGAGTTGTAATTTTAAAACCCTTCTGTAAGATACTGTACAATATATCACTATATATGTCAGGATATGTTAAGTTATATTGTGATAAAACTAAAAAAGTCAATGCTTTAAAGTAATTAAAAAAAAATACTTCTCACTCTTGCTACAAATAATTCAAAAGTTGCATGGAAAAAAAAAAAAAAAAAAAAAGAAAAAAAAAAAAGTTGCATGGGATCTGCCCATAGTCGTCATCCAAGGACCAGGTTATGAAGCCCCACCAGCTAGAATAGAAGTACTTGCTATGGCTGTGGGAAGAAAAAACATGAATAATTTATTTTGCAACACCCTTCAGCTACATCTTATTAATGTAGTCATCTTACGTGATGAGATCATCTGTACTTAAGGGAGTGAGGACATGCAATCCTCTCACAGATTCAGAAGAGGGATAGTAGAAATATTGGTGAGCAGTAATATTTACTATGTTTATTTATCAATATGCACTACTTAAATAGTATTTTAAATAAATATGGTAAAAGCCAAACAGTTAAACAAGACCAAACAAAGAAAAGCCTCATTAGTCAACGGTGGAAGTGATTGTTACACAAATAACTGCTACTGGAAAATGGTGATTAAAAAATGAAGCACATCTCCTAACTTTTAATGATAATCAAGATTCCACAGTTGATGGTGAGAAGTACTTATGTACAAAAGAATGACAATTAATAATTACAGAAGAAATATCATTAAGTGATTGGTGGCTGCAACACTAAAGAAATGATAGACCCAAGAAGAAAGGTCAGTGGGTGCTAAAACAAGTATGAAAGATTGACTAAACCTGAATACTTCCATGAAATCAGATTTTAACCACACAGTTTACTTGCTGCTCACGGGAGTCAGGGCAGGGGTGGGAAATGTGGCTTCACAACGGAGAGATCTAGTTATCTTCATCTTAACCCTGCCAATAATCTTATCTGTACTAATGGGACAGGGGGTGGGCCGATGAACAGATTTGAGTCCTCATTCTATGTAATAGTGTCACCTGTGAATTATTCTTGCCAAATATGTTTAACTGTGTCTACTACCTTCTTATATAGTTTTGTTTTTACAATATTCAGAAAATAGAGATAGGAGTTATATGGCAAATATGCACTAGATTTATTTATTCAGATAGTTTCAGAGGATGAGATATTCTACAGTTTAACTCACCCACCCTCAACAAATTAGTGTCATAAGAAAATAAAAGGGATGAGAGGATTAGTCCCGGAAGAACAGATTTAAAAGATAAAGTAGCTAAATGAAAACTATGTGGTTTTTGATCCAATTCTGATTTAAACAAACTGATTTTTGAAAATTGAGGAAACTTGATGCAATAATGAATTTTTAAGAGTGATAATAGTTTAGTGGTTATGTAGTAGAATTAGGATAACCTTGTTTTGTGTAATTATGATACCTAAGATATTTAGGGATAAAATACAATGGTGGATTTAATCTATTTAAAAATATTTCAGCAAAAATTAAGCAGATATTGCAAAATGTTAACTGTTCACTCTGGCAGAAGGACTTTATGGGTCACTTGACTAGGAAGATTGGAAAGATTGGCCAGGCCTGAGTCTTGTTTTGTCCACACTTGAAAGTGGAAGTACGGGATCAGTCCAACTCAAAGACATGGACCAAGAGTAAAAGAGCCTTGTTTCATACCGGTTTTAGCACCCACTGATCTTTCTTCTCAGAAAGCCAGGAATTTAGTTATGTGAAAAAATACAAATGGATTATGGATACAGTGGTATCCGGTGATGTATAGTAGAATGAATTGAATTCAGAATGAATAAATGATATGTTTAAAATGAATATTTAATTAACTTTTAACAGTGACTATGATTTATAGTAATAAATTTAAATGCTCCGATAAAAATTAATTCTAGTAGATTCAGCAACATTGTCTTTACCACAGTAAAAAAAAAAAAAAAAAAAAAAAAAAAGGAACTGAATAATATCTGGTGGAAGCTGCAAGATGTTCCTGTACTAAGCCATTTAAACACATGTATCAAACATATACAACTGGATGAACTTCATTTCCTTGGCACTTTTAATACTTTTAACCACATAATTGGCTTTTCTTCAAGACAAGAATTAATCGCCTCTGATCTTACTGAATGTTTATTATGTTATCTAAAAATGTAGCTTCTTTAATTTCATTTTTAGCAGAATAGCAAAGTGTTACAAAAATTATTCCCATGAATAAACTATAACTGTCCTCATCTTCATGTCTCCCTCATATTCTCCTACGATGTTTACTTCTCTGAGCCATGCTATATTATTTATCATGTTAATTCATGAATTAATCTCAAATTTCAGTTATTTGGTCATACCACAACAACTTTGATTTTGAATATATTCTATGCCATACTTTTGAATTTATATTACTGTACATTTGATCTAAAGTTTTTAAGTGAATGTGTACTTCCATGACCATATCAGAACTTTTCTGACAATATCAGATAATCTGGCCTAAATTGGATAGAATTTGTCTTGCTAGAAATAAATCACACCCTCGAGCTAGGTTCCTATTTAGTTGTTTTCTACCTCAGTAGTTGTACTAAATAAGATATTACTGATTGACAGTTTACTCAGTGTCATAAATATTCTCATTCAGTACTCATAAAGCCCTGAAAAAGAAACACTACCCTATTTTACAGATACAGAAACTTATATAACTTTGCTTAGAGTCATTTAGCTAGTGAGCAGCAGGTGGATGAATGTCTTCGTGCTCATCCTGTATAAAACTTGGGTTCCATAAAAGGCAAGCATGCAGGCATTGCTCCCACAAGTGACTGCCTGGCAAAGTTGACAAGGAGTTGTGAAGGAGATGGTGAATCTGAGAGAGTAGTGAGGGCTGCTCATCTGACCTACAGGTCTCCATCAGATACATGAGAAGATGGAATAGCCCAGGAGGGCAAGAATGGTAGCAGCAGGAACCCTATCATCCAACTTGCTTTTAAGCACCGGTGGGCATTCTTGAGTCTCCAGATCTACTTGGCAGAAACTATACTGGTGAATGTAGTTGTGGTATACAGATGGGTTAAATGCAATAAAAATCTTACAATTCTGTCAGTATGTCTCATCTGCATTGGGTAGGTCTTCCAGTTACTCTTGGTTTATTTTTACCTGGATATGCTATATACCAGTCAATAAGATCTTAATTTCTGTTTTGGCCAGTAAAATGCATTATCCTGTAGAATTCTTCTAAAAACCTAAGACTGTCACACACTTTTCTTTTGATGTTGATAGGGTGGAAAGACTATTAAGAAGAAATGTATGGAAGAGGTAAGGAAAGTACTGGAAACCATGTTTTAAAAAAAGGATTTAAAATAGAACATTAAGCAAACAACAAAAATGCTCTTGAAATTTTTTTAAAGATTTTATTTATTTATTCATGAGAGACAGAGAGAAGCAGAGACACAAGCAGAGGGAGAAGAAGGCTCCCTGTGGGGAGCCCGATGTGGGATTGAATCCCAGGACTCCGGGATCACAACCTGAGCCAAAGTCAGATGCTCAATCACTGAGCCACCCAGGTGCCCCAATAATCCTGAAATTAAATATTTTTTATATGTTAGGTCATTTAATATTTGCCAAACATCTTGAATATCATATGTGATTACATTAAATTTTGGAATGGCTCTTAGGTTGCATTTTTATTTAATCACTCATACCTATCAAATCATTCTCCTTTCTCCATTAAAATCCTACATTTATGTGCATGTGTTTAGAAAACAAATTAGCTAGATTAAGAATTACCTAATTACTATATTAAAGAAACACATCCATCATTCTGGCAAGATATTCTAGTCTCATTTTAGGACTAGATCCAAGTCTATAGGATTCTAGCTAGATTTTAGCCCTGCTAACACAAAACAAATACTTATCTAAGGCCTCTATATTCTTAACAATGTTGAAATTGTACTTATTTCTCTAGTTTTAAGAATCTTGCTAGTCAATTCATGCAAAATTACTATGAAAAATATAAAATCATCATGCTATACATGATAAACAATTCTAATGATTACTTAAAAATATATAATTATGTGATCAGTACAGAAGACAACTATATTGTATTATCAATATTGTGTAACTGGAAGTTTATATAAAATAATACCGATAGTGTCAAGATTAACTCTTGAAAATACATAGAACAGAGCAAAATAAAAGCATGAAAATCCTGAGTTATACTTTATATCAGTGATGAGTAACCTTTTTGGATAGAGAAAAGAAGCCTAAAAATATGGTACATTAAGATTTAAATAATTGATATATCACTGGGGGTGGAAGAGGCATTGAACATAAGGTGTTCAATGAAAACTTCAAATGCTTCACTCAATGAGTCTCAATTGATTATTTTCTTAGTTTCATAGATGTTCAAAATCCTTTATGATCAAAGTCTTTGAATATTATATTCTTTGTAAAGCTCTTTTAGAGGAATATGAGATAGGTACAATAATGTATCTTCATAACACTTTCACATACTCTGGAGATTTCTACAAATCTTGAAATTGTCCAGCTTTGTAACTGCATGCAGATCAAACCATTTTGCCTACCAACATTCCATTTGGTATGGAAAAACCATTTATCAAAATAAACATTTTGATTACTTCTCCTTTGATAAATCATCATAAATACATGAAGCATCTGTTGTAAATATCTATTATTATAAATAGGAAATAAGCATTTTGGTTACATCTTGGATGATCAAAACTCAAGTTTTAGAAATTGTTGACAAAAAAAAAGAAATTGCTAACAAAATTTGTGAAGATGAAGTTAGGCGATTTTATCATTTTCATAAAGCTTCCAAGACTATTAGTGCATTGCATAATAAACAAATTCTGCTTAATTTACCAAATCATGTGAACAACTCAAAATAGCAACAACTGATCATAGAGAAAAATTATCACTACAACAAAAGCCTCTTTAACTCAACTTTCTCCAATACAGATTTTTTGAAAATAACGTAATGGGGCTGTCTCAGTCAGTAGAGAATGGAACTCCTGATTTTGGGGTTGTAAGCTTGAGCCCCACCCTGGGTGTAAAGATTACTTATAATAAAATCTTAAAAAAAAAATAAAGAAAATGATGTTAGGAATTTGATTTCACACTTGTTTTTATACTATCATTAAAAAATCATTATTGAGCAACTTAATCTCAAATGCAAGTAATTTAAGAAAATAAAAATCATTTAAAAATTTTTGTAAGTCCTCCACTCAGTAACACATATAAAATTATATATAAATTACAAAGTGATAAGATATTTCTTATAATAAAAACTTTCCTAAATCAGACATTTCTTTTGACTTACTCAGATTACTCTTCCTAGAAATTAAAGTAGATTAAAACAATTTATGTAATTAGTATTTTTCTAATGTACTTCATTGAGAAACTATATTGAAATATTCAGTCATTTTTAGTGAATATTGTGGAGTTAGAAAAGTTAACGAATTCCGAGAACAAAATTTACTGAAATTGTCTACCTGTCTCTGAATCTTTATATTTAAATTTTTTAAAACTTAATTCCAGTATACTTAATTCCAGAGTTATATTAGTTTTAGGTGTACAATATAGTGATTCAACAATTGTATGCACTCCTTAGTGCTCATCGTAATAAGTATACTCTTAATCCCCTTCATCATTTCACCCATTCTTTCACTTACCTCTCCTCTGGTAACCACTAGTTTATTCTTTATAGTTAAGAGTCTATTTTTTTTTTCTTGGTTTTATTCTTAAATTCCACGTAAGAGTGAAATCATATGGTGTTTTTCTCTGACTGACTTATTTCACTTAGCATTATACCCTGTAAATCAACCCATATTGTAGCAAATGGCAATATTTCATTTTTTATGGCTAAGAAATATTCAATTATACATATATCTCACATTTTAAAAAATCAGTTCATCTCTTGATGAACACCTGGGCTGCTTCCATAGCTTAGCTATTGTAAATAATGCTGCAATAAACATAGGGGTGCATATGCCTTTTTGAAGTAGTGTTTTTGTATTCTTTGGGTAAATAGTAGTGGAAGTACTGGATTATATGCTTAATTCTTTATTTTTTTTTAAACTAGTGGCTGTACTAGTTTGCATTCCCACTGACAGTTCATTTCATGTGTCTGTTAGCCATCTGTATGTCTTCTGTGAAGAAATGTCTATTCATGTCTTCTGCCCATTTTAATTGAAGTATTTGGGGGTTTGGCATTGAGTTTTATGATTTCTTTATATATTTTTGATACTAACCCATTATCAAATATATCATTTCCCAATATCATCTCCCATTCTGTAGGTTGCTTTTTAGTTTTGTTGTTTCCTTTGCTGCACAGAAGCTTTATTATTTTGATGTAGTCCCAGTAATTTTATTTTTGCTTTTTGTTTCCTTGCCTGAGGAGGCATGTCTAAGAAAATGTTGCCATGGCTGATGTCAAAGAGCTTAATGCCTATATTCTTTTCTACAATTTTTATGGTTTCAGGTCTCAGAATTTGGCCTTTAATACATTTCAAGTTTATTTTTGTGTATGGTATGAAAAAGTAGTCCAGATTCATTCTTTTGTGTGTAGCTGTTCAGTTTTCCTAACATCATGTGTTGAAGCGACAGTCTTTTTGCCATTACATATTCTGACTTCCCTTGTCTTAGGTTAATTGACCATATACTTATGGATTTATCACTTGGCTCTCTCTTCTGTTTTGCTGATCTCTGTGTCTATGTTTGTGCCATTACCATACTTTTTTTTAAGTTAGTATAGCTTTGTAGTATACTTTGAAATCTAGGAATGTGATACTTCCATTTGTGTTCTTTTTCATGGTGGTTTTGGTTAATCAGGGTCTTTTGTGGTTCCATAAAAATTTTAGGATTATTCTAGTTCTGTGAAAATTGTTGTTGGTAATTTGATAGAGATTGCTTTACAACTGTAGATTACTCTGGGTCGTGTGGACATTGTCACAGTATTTCTTTTTCTAATTCATGAGCATGGAATATCTTTCCATTTATTTGTGTCATCTTCAGTTTCTTTAATCAGTGCTTTATAATTTTCAGAATACAAGTCTTTTACCTCCTTGATTTCATTTATTCCTAGGTACTTTATTATTTTTGGTGCAACTATAAATGGGATTATTTCCTCAATTTCTCTTTCTTTTATTCATTATTAGTGTATAGAAATGCAACAGATTTCTGTATATTGATATTATATCTTGCAGCCTTGCTGAATTTACTTATCAGTTCTAGTAGTTCTTTGGGGAAGTCTTTAGAGTTTTCTACATATATTATCATGTCATCTGCAAATAGTGACAGTTTAAATTTTTCTTACCAATTCAAATGCCTTGATTTCCATTTTTTCCTCTGATTGCTATTGCTATGACTTCCAGTACTATGTGAGAGTGGACATCCCTGTCTTATTCTTGATCTTGGGGGAAAAACTCAATTTTTCACCATTTAGTATGATGTGAGCTGTGGCTTTTTCATATGTTGTCTTTATTACGTTGATGTTCCCTCTAAACCTACTTTGTTAAGGGTTTTTGTCATGAATGGATGCTATACTTTGTCAAATGCTTTTTTCTGCATCTACTGAAATGATCTTGTGGTTTTTATCCTTTCTTTTGATGTGATCTATCACATTGATTGCTAAGTGAATATTGAACTACTCTTGCATCCCAGCAATAAATCCACCAATCCTCATGAATGAATCTTTAAATGTATTGTTGGGTCCATTTGCTAATATTTTGTTGATGATTTTTTAAAAGATGTTATTTATTTATTCATGAGAGACACACAGAGAGAGAGGCAGAGACATAGGCAGAGGGAGAAGCAGGCTCCATGCAGGGAGCCCGATGTGGAACTCGATCCCGGGACTCCAGGATCACACCATGAGCCAGGCAGACGCTCCCAGGGGTCCCTGTTGAGGATTTTTACACTATGTTTATCAGAGATATTGGCCTGTAGTTCTCTTTATTGTAATGTCTTTCTCCAGTTTTGTTATCAGGGTAATGTAGGTCTCATAGAATAAATTTGGAAGTTTTCCTTACTCTTCTGTATTTTGGGATAGTTTGAGAAAAATAGGTTTTAACTCTAAATGTTTGGAAGAATTCACTTGTGAAACGATTTGGTCCTGGACTTTTGTTTGTTGGGAGTTTTTTTTTTTTTATTATTGATTAAATTTCATTGCTGATAATCAGTCTGTTCAGATTTTCTATTCCTTTCTGATTTGGTTTTGAGATGTTATATGTTTCTAGGAAATTATCCATTTCTTCTAGGTCATCCAATTTGTTGGTATATGATTTTTCATAATATTCTCTTATAATCCTTTGTATTTTTGTATTGTTAGTTGTTATTTCCCCTCTTTCATTTCCGATTTTGAGCACATACACTCTCTCCCTCACTCTCTCTCTTTTTATTTATTTATTTATATTTTTTTATTTATTTATGATAGTCACACACACACACACACACAGAAAGAGAGGCAGAGACATAGGCAGAGGCAGAAGCAGGCTCCATGCACCGGGAGCCCGACGTGGGACTCGATCCCGAGTCTCCAGAATCGCGCCCTGGGCCAAAGGCAGGCGCCAAGCCGCTGCACCACCCAGGGATCCCTCTCTCTCTCTTTTTAATGAGGCTAGCTAAAGGTTTATCAATTTTATTGATCTTTTCAAAGAACCAGCTCCTGGCTTTATTGATTTGTTCTATCACTATTTTTGTTGTTACATCATTTATTTCTGCTCTAATTTTTATAGTTTCATTCCTTCTGCTGGTTTTGGGTTTTGTTTGTTCTTTTTCTAGCTCTAGGTAAAGATTAGATTGTTTATTTGAGATTTTTCTTGCTTCTTGTAGTAAGCATGTACTACTATAAAATTTTCTCTTAGTACAGCTTTTCCTGCATTCCAAAAATTTTGGACCATTGTGTTTTCATTTTCATTTGTCTTCATGTATTTTTTGATTTCCTCTTTGATTTCTTGGTTGATCCATTTATTGATTAGTAGTATGTTTATTAATTTCCAAACATTTGTATTCTTTCCAGATTTTTTTTCTTGTGGTTGATTTCTAGGTTCACAGTATTGTTATTCGGAAATGATGCATGGTATGGTTTCAAACTTTTTGAATTTATTAAGACTTGATCTGGCTTAATATGTGATTTATTCAAGAGAATGTTCCACGTACATTTGAAAAGAATTTGTGTTAACAGTTGCTTCATGTATTTTGATGCTCCCATTTGGGTACATACATTTTTGCAATTGCTATATCTTCTTGTTGGATTGTTTCCTTTATGATTATATAGTGTCTTTCTTTGTCTCTAGTTACAATATTTGATTTAAAGTCTATTTAGGGATCCCTGGGTGGCTCAGTGGTTTAGTGCCTGCCTTCAGCCCAGGGTGTGATCCTGGAGACCCGGGATCGAGTTCCACCTTGGGCTCCCTGCATGGAGCCTGCTTCTCCCTCTGCCTGTGTCTCTGCCTCTTTCTCTCTTTCTCTTTCTCTCTCTCGCTCTCATGAATAAATAAAAATCTCTAAAAAAAATAAAGTCTATTTAGTTCTATATAAATAAGTATTGCTATCTCTGCTTTTTTTTCACTTCCATTGCACGATAAATGCTCTTCTATCCCTTCAGTTTTAATCTGCACATGTCTTTAGGCCTGAAAGGAGTCTCTTGTAGGCAGCATATAAGCAAGGAAACAAAATCAAAAGTAAATTATTGGGACTACACCGAAATAAAAAGCTTCTGCATAGTAAAAGAATCAACAAACCTAAAAAGCAACCTACTGATTGGGAGACGATATTTGGAAATTATATATTTGATAATGGGTTAGTATCCAAAATATATAAAGAAATCATACACCTCAATGCCCCAAACCCAAATAATCCAATTTAAATGGGCAGAAGACATGAATAGACATTTCTTCATGGAAGACATACAGATGGCCAACAGACACATGAAATATTTTTTAAACCATTCCATCGACCTATATCTTTTTGTTTTAGAACATTTAATCTATCTACATTAAAGTAATTATAAATATGAACTAATTGCCATTTTGTTTTTTGTCCTATGATTGTTTTTGTAATATTTCTCTGCCCTCTCTTCTCTTTTTCTCTTCTCTCATGATTTATCTGCTTTCCTTAGCGATATACTTGGGTTTCTTTCTCTTTATTTTTTGCATATCTATTACTGGCTTTTCATTAGTAATTGACATTAGGTTTATATATAAATCTTATGCATATAGCAGTCCAAATTAAATTGATGATCATGGAAGCTTGAAACTATTCTAAAACTGCTAAATGTTTACTTCCCATTTACCCCTGCCCACCACTGCCCAGTTTTAGGAATATGGTGTCATACTTTACATCCTTTTTATTTTGTGAATCCTTTGATTGGTTTTTATAGATATACTTAATTTTACTCCTCTTATGCTTCTTACTTTACTTATTCCTGCTTTTGTTGTTGTTGTTGTTTGTTTGTTTGTTTGTTTTTACTCAAAGAGTCTCCTTAAACATTTCTTATTGGGCTGAACTAACGGTCACAAATACTTTTAACTTTTTTCTGGGAAACTATTTCTTCTTCTATTCTTATTGATAGTCTTGCTGGACAGAGTTTTCTTGGCTAAAGGTCTTTTTCTTTCAGCATTTGGAATATATCATGCCACTCTCTTCTGGTCTATATTTGCTTCTTTTAATTTTCTTTCTTTGTCTGCACTTTTTGCTGTTCTCTCTGTACTTCCTGGATCTGGATTTCTGTTTCCTTCCCTAGATTCAGGAGGTTTTCAGTTATTATTCTTTATAAAGTTTTGTCTTGTCTGTCTTTTCTTTTGGGATCTCTATATGAATGTTATACTGATGGTTTTACTGAGTTCCTTTAATTTAGTCTCTTTTTTATTATTCATTTTTATTTCTTCTGTTCAGCATGATCACTCTCTTTTACTCTGTCACTGAGGTCACTGATCTGTTCTTCTGCTTCCTCTAGTCTACTATTTATTCCCTTTAGTGTATTCTTAATTTCAGCTATTGAGTTCTTCATCTCCGATTGATTATTTTTTATGTTTCCTATCTCTTTGCTTAGCGGCTAAGATCCTCTATTCTTTTCTCAAGTTCACTGAGTCTCTTTATAACCATCACTTTAAATTTTCTATCAGGCATATTACTTATCTCCCTTTAATGTAGCTCTCTTGTTGTATATTTTGTCCTGTTCTTTCATTTGAGACATATTCTTCTGTTTCCTCATTTTTGTCTAACTGTGTCTGTTTCTCTGTGTTAGGTCAGCTATATCTTCTGCTCTTGAAAGTAGTGGACTGATGAGGAAGAGATCCTGAAGTGCCCTGCAGTGCAATATCCCCTGTTCATCAACCTGGCACTTTATGGGTCTCTCTTATGCATGTTACATATGCCCTACTATTATGACTGAGCCATGTTTGCCTTTACTCCAGTCATCTGCAATGGCTCTTTTTGACTGTTATGAACAGGGTTTCTTCCCTATATTGTAATAGGCCAGTCTAGGACTGCCTTCGGCTTGAGTTGGGGCAGAGCAGGTGTCTGTTAGAGCTTAGGTTGCACCATGCTGCAGGACACTCTCCTTGTGTTCTCTCCTAAGAAGCTTTAATTGGTGGGCACAACCTGCAGTTAGACCAGACTGCTGTGTGTGGTTATCTTCCCCTCTCCCTTGGGAAAAAATCACTTCAGAGTGGTACTAGCTCCTGTCAGGACTTACTGCACACTGCCATGCTGTGGCATCACTTTGGATTGATTACTACTGAGGCCATGTTGGAGGGGGCTTGTCCATAGGAGAATGTGAGGGTGGGGCATGCTGTTGGCAAGCTAGGTAGAGAGTGCTAGTGCTGGGCTGCCTCCTGAAGATGTTTGTGTATCTAAGCTGGCACTAGGAGGTCTCTTGCCTCTCTAGCACTTACTTTGAGATCAGTAAATAAGTCTCCCTCCTACCCCAGACTCTTATGCTGTATCTCAGTGGGGTTATTTGTTATGCTGTCTTTTTAAGGGCAAGGACTCAGTTTCCTATTGCTCTCCTCTTATTACAGAGCCAGGTCTGCTGATTTTTAAAGTTCCAGTTGTTAAGCCCTCTGTTTGTCAAAGCCAAATGTTACAAGAATTTGTCTTCCTGGTGTGAGTCCCCCATGCCTGGGGTGCCTGACATGGGGTTCACTCCTATCCTTTCCCCACTCCTGTAGCATCCCTCCCAGAGACAGTCTCATGGGTCAGCTTGATTCCTGACTGAACCCCTGGCCTTTCTGCTCTACATTTAGCTGTGGAGATCCTGTCCTGCCAGGCTTCTAGTTGTTTTCTGGGTTATTCACACTGATACCGGTGTTATCTGGGTGTTCTGTGTAATGAGGTGAGTTTAGGATCTTTCTATTCTGCCATCTGCCCAGGAAGTATCTAAATCTTTAAATGCAACAGTTTTCCCATACCCTCAACATGATTTGTTCCAGCAATATTTATTGAATGCCTACTATATGCTAGGCATGGTTTAGATGCTAGAAAACAAAAAGTGAATCCAACTAAGTCCCTGCCCTCTGGAAAATATAGACAAGAAATAAATATATATAAAAAAAGAAATAAATATATAATATGATGTCACATGCTCTGCAGAAGTATAAAGCAAGTGAAGAGATAGAGTGATGCAATCATGGAAGTTACCTAAAACTGAGTGGCCAGATAAGCCTTTTAGGAGGTATTATTGAGCAGAAACCCAAGAAGTGAGACAATATACCATATAAAGATTTTGGAGTCTGATATTTCTGATGAAGGAAACAGCCTGATACAGGAATCAGGAAAGTCTGGTTAATAAGAGGAACCACAACAAGCTCAAAATAACTAGAGTACAATGAATGAGGGGAAAAAAAGAAAGAGGAAAAGGCCATATTATGTAGCCACTGCTAAGCCAGAATAAAGTTTGGATTTTGTTTTGAGTGTGATGAGAATCTATTGCAGAGTATTGAAGAGGAGAATGACTTGATACGATTTACATTTTCAAAAGTTCTCTCTGGCTATATATTTGATAATTTATGTTGGGACAGGACAAAATATTTGTAAATGATATATTGATAAGGAGTTAATATCCAAAATATATTTAAAAACTCACAAAACTCAAATAAATAACTTAGTTTAAAAAGTGGGCAGGGACACCTGGGTGGATCAGTGGTTGAGCATCTGCCTTTGGCTTAGGGTGTGATCCTGTATTTCCAGGATCAAGTCCCACATCAGGCTTCTCATGGGGAGCCTGCCTCCCCCTCTACCTGTGTCTCTATGTCTCTGTGTCTCTCCTGAATAAATATATAAAATCTTTTTTTAAAAAATGGGCAAGATATTTGAATAGACATTTACCAAAATATGGCATATAAATGGCTAATAAGTACTTGAAAATGTGTGCAAAACCACTAATCATCAGGGAATGCAAATCAAATCACAAAATGATACCACCTCCTTCTACCTGTCAGGATAGCTATTACCAAATAAGTCAAAGGATAGCAAGTGTTGGCAAGTATTAGAAGGAAACTTTTTGTAGACTGTAGTAGGAATGTAAATCAGTACCAGTATTATGGAAAACACTATCAAGTTCCTCAAAAAAATAAAAATAGAACTATTTATGATCTAGAAATCCTACTTCTGTGTGTATATCCAAAAAAATAAAATTGTGATCTTACAGAAATATCTGCATGCTGATGTTCATTGCAGCATTATTCACAATAGTTGAGGTGTGAAAGCACTTAGATGTCTGGCAATGTTGAAAATATGATAAAATATGATGCACCGACACACACAAGTGCATGCGTGCGCGCACACACACACACACACACAGAAATATTATTCAGCCATGAAAAAGGAGGGAATTCTTCCCCTTGCGACAACATAAAATCCTAGAGGATATTACATCAAGTAGTCATGTCATACACTTTAAATATATACTTTATTACATGTAATTTTGTCTCTATAAAGCATGGGGGGAGGTAATTAGTGATGAAACAAGAATTCTATTTTGGACATGTTAAATCAAAAATAGCAGTTCAAGAGGAAATGTTAAATAGACTATTGCATATATGTGTCTGATATTCCGGTGGGTAGAATTATATATATACATATTGTATTTAAATAATATAGGTGACTTTCTGTGTAATAAGACCAATTTGCATCTTTGTCACATATTTTTAAAATTTCAACATTTCCTTTATATCTTGCAGGATCAGATAAAATCCGTTCTTTTTACTGACTCAAATCCTGCATAACTCCCAATGATTCAAAATTCTAAGCCTTCTGCCTCCTAAATCTCCTTTCCTACTAAGAACAGGAATTGAATACAACGGAAATAGAAAACAGACATAATAAGTTAAGAAATAGTTGAGAAGTAATTGAATAGTCTATTGTTTAATTAATGAGAAACATCCCAAAACATAAAATATTAATGTCTTTTTTTCTTTTTAAATACACCAATTAAAAAGTATAGTCAATTATATTTTTTCAGCTATTCTCAACTTGTAAATTCACATATGGAAGCTAATTAAGTCATTTATTTTTAAGAATGTTCTTTGTCAGATTAATGAAAACTAATTATTGTTAATTGTTCACATTCTTTCCCAAAACTCCTCTTGTGACCTTTGGTACATATTGATAAATCAATGCCTGTCACTAGGGATCAAACTTTAGTTACAAACAAAATAAAGTGTTTGTTTATTAAAGATTTAGTTTTGAACTGCTTAGTTCAGTTATGCCTGTTATAAATAAATGTAGCAGAAACTTCAATGGATATTATGTAAACTGTTATCCACATTTACCTTGTTATCTCCGGAATGGACAAGAAGCTATATTGTTTTTAGCACTGATTATATGAAAGCCAATGTTTATTCATTTAATGGTCAACAGATGTTTCTTGAACACCTACTCTGGGTTGAACACTGTTTTTGATTTTTGAAATACATCAGGAAGAAATCAGATTCAAATATTTTCCGTGTTACTAACATACTTAACGTTCTAGCAATCCTTTGTGATGTTTAAGTTAGTGGTTTTTAGAAACATACTGAGTATCCAACCTAAATCCTCATGGGTTAAAACTAATAAACACTGTTTATTTTCACAGGTCTGCAAATCAATTATGGTTATGATGATGTGTGTTGGTATCAGCTTGTAGCTCTGCTTCAAGTTACAGGTTGATTGGATATGGCTTTTGGCCATAGTTTAGACTCTGGTCTATGTTTTTGTTCTTGAGCCCAAGCTGAAAGGATACCAATACACCAAAGTCCTGCTCTTTTCATGGTATATTACCAGTGATCACATTTTATGATCCTTCTCTGCCACATCTACAACATCCTGCTGGCCAAAGCAAATCATGAAGACAATAAACACAAAACCTGGATGCATTACAGGCTAGAGAAGAGTTTGGAAAAAGAATTAAATCTACCAGAATGGTGGGGAAAAATTTATTATTTTAAGGTAAGGTATAGAGATACTGTTGACTATTCCAAAGTCATACTGCTAAAATTTTGCATGGTACAGACCCAGCATTGTCTCCTTCCAGAGACTGATCTTAACCAAAAATTTACTATTTTTGGTTACTTATCTATAGGATGACATTTATTATCATTTTATTATTAAATTAATTGCTAAGTTATTTGTTATCTTGTACTAACAAGTTTAGTCCAGTAGACTGATGCTGGTTCTTTTTGTACTTCCTTTCTTCATCCCTGTATTGTCTCTGTATTTCTCTCTCTCTCTCTCTCTCTCTCTCTCTGTGTGTGTGTGTGTGTGTGTATAAAATTCTCTAAAATAAGATACAGAATCTATGAATGCTATTAACAATAAGTAATATTGCTATAATATAAAGGATGGAAATTTGAAATCAAAATCAAAGATCGGTTTGAATCCTGGTTTGGCTATTGCATAGCCATATGATGTTCAGCAGTTTGTCCCTCTGAATGTTGGCTTTATGTATTATTAACTAAGGTAATGATCTGAAATGTTTAAGATTAAACAAAAACTTTATTTGATTTCCCAGGTTCATAGTTAAGAGTTTATAGTTCCCAGCTCACAGTTTCTTCCCTCTTTCCACTTCCAGGTAATAAATTAAGTTGGTCTGTTAGACACATATCATCTAAGGGAGAAACATTATTGTAATTTAGAGGAATTATATTATAGATATATAGAAATATCTTAAATATAAGACCTGTGATATCAAGTGGCTCCTATAGATCAAACATAATTTTATATGTCTTAGAGATTTAGTTACCATTTTTCATTTTATGAAACTATTCAAACTACAAAAATGTTTTGTTTATATTTTCTCCACAAATACATATATGCAAATGTAGTGAAATATTATCTAATTTTGGAATTTAGAAAATAAGCTCTCTGTGTTGATGACCAGCAAGTTTGAAATTCATGTTTAGTGGATATAAGAAAATATGTTTTCCCAACAGATTTCACTTATGGCTTATCTCTTAAATTCCTTAAACCTAAATTATCATAGTTTAAAAGAACTGTAATAATTAAATCCACACAGACCTATAGACAATCATAAATACTGAAGTGCATATTACCATGATAATAGCCTACCATTTACTTTTCCAGTTTATGTATAAAATAACTTATAAGATTGATGATTAAAAAGAAAAGATAAAAAATGTGGAATTTTCATAAGGACAAAAGTTACTGGTGAGTTACTATTTTGCTTTATTAATTCAGGTAAATATTCAGAAAAGTTTCTATACCAGAAAAACTCCTTGAATATTTAGATGATGTCTAAAGGATATGGAAATTCGGGTGGAGAATATAATTTAATATTCTTCATATATTTTTGGATAGTACTACATGTCAATTATTTCCATTTTGTTAAATATTTCCTGTTAACTAAAGTGGCAAGAAGAGGGCTAATTCTGATTAACCTCATTGTATATTTTATATTCAATGATACTTTTAGAAGTATTAAATTTTCTTTCTATATATGTTCAACTTTTTTTTTTTTTTTTTGCATTTATTCTATGCAGAATTTACTCCCGGGCCATAAATTTTTGTTTCTTCAGTTTCTTCTGGGATATCTTTTTCTTCTGTGCAACCTCCTCTTCTGGTTTAGGAACAATCTGCTCTTTTTCAGTAAGAATCATCTCAATGTGGCAGGGAGAGCTCATGTATGGATTAATCCGGCCATGAGCCCTGTAGGTTCTACGTCGCATCTTGGGGGCTTTATTCACCTGGATGTGCTCAATGACCAGAGAATCTACATCTAAACCCTTAAGTTCAGCATTACTCTCCGCATTTTTAAGCATGTGCAGTAAAAATTCAGCACTATTCTTGGGCCACCGACCCTGTGTCCAGCCCCACTGTTTGGCCTGCGCACACCTACCAACTCCACCATTGTAGCGACGGAATGGCACACACTGCTTCTGCAAAGTGACATCTTTCAGATACTTGGTGGCTTTTCGAATATGCATACCCTTGATGGCCTGGGCAGTTTCACGTGTGTTCTTAAAGTGAACACGAAGATTTGAACCTCTTGAGTTGCATGATTTTGTAGGGTTTTCTGGGTCCAGCGAGTAGCGAACCATCTCCGGAGGTCACCTCAGGCCACTCGGGTGCTATATGTTCAACTTTAAGCCCATAAAAGGGTAGCTGGGGATATTAATAGGAGCCATTTTAAAGAGTTAAAAAAATCTTCCTGATTTTTTTAAATAGTAAGTAAACAGTCTCTTAATGACAATGTCAAGGGGAGATCACAGTGTTCTCTCCCCATTTGGGAACTTTCAAGATATTAATTCCTTGGGTGGTTACTGAACCTTTGATTTAAAATAAATGAAGTAATTTCATAAATAGCATGAAAAATACTGTGCTGATCAATTTTAAATCTTAGATGAAATTGATCATTCTCTATAAAAGTAAAATTTATACTTTCGCTTGAGTAAATATAACTGAATAGACAATAAATATTAAAGATATTTAACTGTCATCCAAAATCCACTCACACACAAAAGCAATAAATCCACATGGTCATATATACCTATATTACCAAACTACAAGGGAATAAATAATACCCATTTTATACACCTTTTTAAAGGAAATATAAAATGAGGAAATAGTTCATTCAATTTTGAGGCTTGTGTAACAATTAGAGTAAAATCACACACAGGCTGTATGAGAAGGAAAAGTTGAGTGATCTCACAAACATAAGCATTATATTAACAAATGTTACCATAAAATAAATAGGAAATAAAATCCAGTAGTCTGTGTGTGTACATGTGTGTGTAAGTATATTATGTCTAAATAGGGTTATTCTTGAAATCAAAAGTGGTCTTAACATTAGAAAATCTATTGATAGAATTTATTATGTAATTGAATTATGTATAAACTATTAATAAATTAAAACTAAAAGGAAAATCCTATGATCTCTAAAATAGATACAGAAAGAGTACTTTGATGGAGTAAAATAAATATCTTTAACCTAAATGAAGTACTACAAAATCCATTCACATGGGATATCTTTCAATTTATTTGTATCTTTAATTTCTTTCATCAGTGTTTTGTAGGTTTCATTGTACAAGTCTTTCACCTCCTTGGCTAACTTTATTCTTAAATATTTTATTATTTTTGATGCTACTGTAACTGGAATTGTTTTTTTTTTTTTTTCTTTTTTGGAGGGGAATTGTTTTCTTAATTTCTTTTTCAGATACTTTGGTGTTAGTGTATAGAAACACAACTGATTTTTATACGTTGATTTTTGTATACTGCAACTTTACTGATTTATTTATTCTAACAGTTTGTGTGTGTGTGTGTGTGTGTGTGTATTAAGGGATTAGTCTTTAGAATTATTTATGTGTAAGACCATGTCATCTGAAAACAGTTAATTTTACTCCTTCTTTTTTAATTTAGATGCCTTTTATTTATTTTTCTTGTCTGATTTTTCTGGCTACAACTGGTAATATGTTAAATAGGAGTGATGAAAGTGGAAATAATTTGTCTTGTTTCCAACACTAGTTGAAAAGTTCCTAGTTTTTTATCATTGAGTGTGATGTCAACTATGGGCTTCTTATTTATGGCCTTTATTATGTTGAGGTAAAATAGTTTTATAATTTGTTGAGAGTTGTCTTGAAAAAGTGCTGAATTTTCTTAAATTCTTTACATATAGTAAGATGATCATGGGAGGGACGCCTGGTAGGCTCATTGGGTTGAGTGTCTGGCTCTTGGGTTTAGGCTCAGGTCATGATCTCATGCTTTGTGGGACTGAGCCCAACAATGGACTCGAATCTTATCAAGAGTCTGCTTGAACAACCTCTCTTTCTGCCCTTCCCCCCACTTGCACACTCTTTGTCTCTCAAAATAAATAAATCAATCTTAAAAAAAAAAAAAAAAAAAAAGATGACCATGGCATTTTTATCTTGCAATCTCTTAATGAGATATGTCACATTAATTTTTTATATATTGAGTCATCTTTTCGCTCCAGTGTAAATGCTACTTGATCATGGTAGATGATCCTTTTAATATGCTGTGGAATTCGGTTTGCTAGTATTTTGTTGAGGATTTTTGCATCTATCATCATCAGAAATATTGTTCTATAGTTTTCTTGGATACTTTTGTCTGTCTTTGTTATCAGGGCAATACTGGCCTTGTGAATGAGTTTTGAAGTGTTTCTTTTTCAATATTTTGGGAGAGTTTAGGAAGGATTGTTGTTAACTTTTTTTTTGAATGTTTGGTAGAATTCACTATTGAAGTCATCTGGTCCTGGGATTTTCTTTGCTGGGAGATTTTTGATTACTGATTGAATCTCATTATTTTTGATCGGTCTGTTCAGATTTTCTATTTTTTCATGATTTAGTCTTGTTAGGTTATATGTTTCTAGGAAGACTTAATATTAAAATGTCCATATTACCCAAAGTGATTTATATATTTAGTGTTATCTCCATCAAAATCTCCATAGCATTTTTTTTTTTTTTCAAAAATAGAAAAGGAGAGCAGCCCTGGTGGCTCAGTGGTTTGGTGCCGCCCTCAGCCCAGGACCTGATCCTGGAGACAGGGGATTGAGTCTCACATCAGGCTCCTTGCATGGAGCCTGCTTCTCCCTCTGCCTGTGTCTCTGCACCCCCACCCCCGCCCTGTGTTTCTTATGAATAAATAAAATCTTTTAAAAAAATAGAAAAGGAAAAATTATAAAATCAAAGTCTGGGAACTAAAATAGTGAAACCCATAGAAGCAGAGAATAGAATGGTGGTTGCCAAAGACTTGGAGAAGGGGCAAATAGGGAGCTACTGTTCAATGGTATACAGTTTCAGTCATTGAAGATAAATGCATTCTCAAGATGTACTGTATAATATATTACCTGTAGTAAACAAGATATATTGTGCACTTTAAAACTTAAGAGGGTGGATTTCATGTTAAGTGTTTCTATTCCCCTAGCAAAGGAAAAAAGGAAAAGAGAAAACTTTTGAAGGTGATGAATATATCTATTACCTTGTTTGTTGTGATAGTTTTATAAGTGTATGCATACATTCAGACTCAACAAATATTATACATTAAATATGTGCAATTTTGTGTATGCCAATTATACATCAATAAAGCTGTTTTTAAAAAATGTACTATTAAAAACAATAGCAAATATTGGTGACAATGAAATGCAATCTCTTTAAAATCAGATATATACAAGCCAGACTAGGATGACAATGTATAGAATGTTAAAGGCATGAGTTTTAGAGCACACTGCAAGTAGAATTCTAATTCTGCTTTAGGTGAAATTCTGGACACTTATTAGCTAAATAATATATGTATATTCTTCCTTCTCAAGCTATCTTTTTTTTAAGATTTTACTTATTTATTCATGAGAGACAGAGAGAGAGAGAGAGAGGCAGAGACATAGGCAGAGGGAGAAGCAGGCTCCATGCAAGAAGCCTGTTGTGGAACTCGATCCTGGGACTCTAGGATCACACCCTGAGCCAAAGACAGATGCTCAACCACTGAGCCACCCAGGCATCCCTCAAGCTATCATTGATTTCCCTAAGCCTTTCCTCATGGGCTCTTGTTTTTCTCTTTTTTCCTCAGCTTCCTTCCTTGTCATCAACTTGTCTTCTATGTTGCTCACTCTCTCTTCCATCTCATTAACCCTAGCAGTTAGGACGTCCAGTTTGGATTGCGTCTCATATAATCTATTTTTAATTTCGGCCAGATTAGATCTCAATTCTGCAGTCATGAAGTCTCTAGAGTCCTTTATGTTTTTTTCCAGAGCCACCAGTAGCTTTGTGATTGTACTTCTGAATTGAATTTCTGACATCATATTGAAATCAAAATTCTGCAACTCTGTGGCAGAGAGTACAGTTTCTTGTCCTTTCTTTTGTGTTGAATTCTTCCTTCTAGTCACTCTGTCCAAGGCAGAGTGGCTAGTGGGTGAGTCAAAAATATCAACCACGACCTAAATAAAATACACCCTAGATGATTCAGAAGAAGTCAGAGACCAGAAAATAATAATAATAATAATAAAAATAGAACAGAACAAAATAAATCAAAAGGACCACTAAAATGAAAAATTTTAAAACAAAGTAGTAAAAATAAAAAGCCAAAAACCAAAAACAAAGAAGAAAAAAGAAAAAAGAAAAAAAGATAAAAAAAGTAAAGAGGAAAAAAGAGAAAAATAAAGAAAAAAGAGGAGGATGCTGGTGGTGAGGAAGTGGTAGTGGAGAGAGAATGGAATCTACCTGAGGGTTCCTAGAGGGTGATCCTCTTGGTTCTGAGTATATTTTGTTCTGTATGTTAGAAGATGTTCAATCCCAAATTTACATAAACCAGCAATACTTGTAGAGAGCCCCAACATTGACCACCAAAACATAAACAGGATAATAGAAAGGAGCATAATGGGAAAGACAAGAGAATATAATCTCACTAAATGAACCAGCATGGTATTCCACTTGGTTTCTCGGTGTACGTTGGTCATGTTTTAAAAGGTGTTAACTTCCACCACTGTAAAACAAAATGAGGCAGGAAAAAAACAAAAACCCATATCTCATATATCTACCAAAATTAATCTGAATACATTGAAGGGAATCCAGAAGTGAAAAATATATCTAAGACATGTAATTGTAGAAATATGAAAGTCAAAAAGAAAAAAAAACTTAAAAATGAAGAGCTGGTAAAATATTATAATTAAGGTGGGAAAAGAGAAAAAATATTGGAAATTTTTAGTCTGTTATAAAAAGGAGTTGTAATGGAAAAAGGAAAAAAGAAAAAGGGACCCTCTAGTTCTATATACTATTTTCCCTCAGTCCCAGAGCTTTCCAGCACTGCTTGTTCAAGAAATTGCCTTGTACTTCCAGCTGGTCTTCTGGGGGAGTCCCTGTTGTGTTGATTCTCACGTGTGTGCCTGGGCGGAGATGCCCCACCCCTTCCAGGTGATGGGCTCAGTACGAGCTATTTATCCAGTGAGGCCTTTGTTCCCTGGCGGCCCCTCCTCTCCCAGGCACAAGGTGAAAAAAAGAGGAAAAACAAAAATTTTGGCAGCTAGATCTCCAGCTCTGGAGTCAGCTCCACGCTAGTAACTAACAGTCTCCCAGTCCACACTGGCCTAGATGATCCCGGGGTGGCGCGGTTGCCCTGATCTGCACAGCTCGGGGGTGCCTGTGCCCTCCCTGCTCCCAGCTCTCCCAGGGGGAACGCAGGATCCTGGGCTGTGTCCACTCAGTCTCCTGGGATCCGGGTCCTGTGCTGTTGGAACGTGCTCCCAGGGGCCACCTCTCCCAAATGGAATGGGGCCCAGCCACCTCTGTCCATAGCTGCCCACCTAAGCTGGGACCAGCTTCTCCCAAATGCCCTGAGGGCTGGAGAGCTACAGCCCTTTACTGAGACCCGCCCAGTTTGCAGTGAGCTTTTCCCCAGATGCCCCTCCTCTTATAGTGACTCCAGGAATCTTGAGGCTTCACTGCCCCTCCTGTGATTCTGTCCAATATCCCTACTAAGCACTTTTCTGTCCAGGAAAGCTCCAGTGCAGATTTATAAAGGTCTCGCTTCTCCAGGGCTGGGCTTTCCTGTCCCTGAGGCTCTCCCCACGGCCTTAGCCCAGCTCCTCGTGGTGCCCCTCTCCCACTTTATTCTTTTTAATTTTTTCACCTTCCTACCTTGTTAGAAGTGAAAACTTTTCTCTCTGTGGCATTCCAGCTGTCCTCTCTTTAAATCTCAGGTTGAATTTGTAGGTGTTCAGGATGCTTTGAAAGTTATCTAGGTAAGTTGGTGGGTCCAGGTGAGTTGATGACCCCTACTCTTACACCATCTTGCCCTTCCCTCCTGTAATGGTGCTTTCCTTATTGATTTATAGAATATTGAATCCACTGTCCTGCATAAATGCATTACAAATATCTCCTGTCCATCCATGATTTGTTTTTGTTTTTGGATTCTCTTTTTATAATTTATTTATTTTTCTTATTGTACTAAGTAGGGCCTCTAATACAATGCTGAATAAAAGGAAAGATAATAATAATAATGGGGGGGGAGGCAAGATGGTGGAGGAGTAGCGTCCCCAAGTCATCTGGCCCCACCAACTTACCTAGATAACTTTCGAATCATCCTCGACACCTATGAATTCTACCTGAGATTTTTTTTTTTTATTTATTTATGATAGGCACACAGTGAGAGAGAGAGAGGCAGAGACACAGGCAGAGGGAGAAGCAGGCTCCATGCACCAGGAGCCTGACGTGGGATTCGATCCCGGGTCTCCAGGATCGCGCCCTGGGCCAAAGGCAGGCGCCAAACCACTGCGCCACCCAGGGATCCCTCTACCTGAGATTTAAAGAGAGAACAGCTGGAACGCTACAGAAAGAAGGGTTTTCACTTCTAACAAGGTAGGAAGACGGAAAAAAATAAAAAAAGAATCCAGTGGGGGAGGGGCCCCACGAGGAGCCGGGCTTAGGCCCAGGAAAGAGCCTCAGGGACAGGAAAACCCCGCCCTGGAGAAGTGGGAATTTATAAATCTGCCCCGGATTCTTCCCAGATGGGAAGGCGCTCAGCAGGGAACTCAGCGGAACGCGGGAGGGGCAGCGGAGCCTCCAGTCTGCCGGGGTCCCTAACAGAGGAGGTGCGCCCCAGAGAGAGCATGCCACATACCGTGGGCTGAGCTCGGGGAAGGGCCGGAGCCGCCAGCAGGGCCTTGGGGAGAAGCCGGGGGGCGGGCGGGGGCTCCAGGCGGAGGGGGCTGCACCTGCTGCCTTTGGGGGCTCCCAGAAGCACGATTCTAGTGGCACAGGCCCCGAATCCCAAGGTGCCAGGTGGACACAGCCCCGGACAGGCGGAGGCGGGGAGGGCCCAGGATAGTGAGGACTCTCCTGCCGCTGGGTGCCCCCGAGCTGTGCAGGTCAGCGCCCGCCCCAGGGAGCATCCAGGCCCCTGCAGACTGGGAGCTGCGGTGGTTATTGCAGGAGCTGACTCCAGCGCTGGGGGGCTGGCCGCGCCAGTGGTGTTGTTCCCCCTGGTGTCACCCTGTCCCTGGGAGGGGCTGCCGCCAGGGAACAGGGGCCTCATGGGGTACACAGCTCCCACTGAGCCGGCACTCAGCCAGCAGGGGGGTAAGCTCTCCCAGGTACACACACCTGAGAGTCAGCACCGCAGGCCCCTCCCCCAGAAGACCAGCTGGAAGGACGGGGAGGAGCAAGTTCTTGACCCAGCAGTGCTGGAAAGCTCCAGGGGAAATTGAGGGACTTACAGTATATAGAACTAGAGGGTACCTGTCCTTTTTTTTTTTTTTTCTTCATTTTTCCAGTACAACTGGTTTTTATATCAGACTATAAATATCCAATTATTTTTTTCTCTTTTTCCCACCTTAACTACAATATTTTACCACCTCTTCATTTTTAAGATTCTCCCTTTTTGACTTTCATATTTCTACAATTACATGTCCTAGATATATTTTCCACTTCTAGATTCCCTTCAACATACTCAACTTAATTTTGGGAGATATACAAGATATGTTTTTTGTTTTGTTTTGTGTTTTTTCTTTTCTCTGCCTCATTTTATTCTACAATGGTGGAAGTTAATAGCTTCTAAAACATGACCAGCATGCACCCAGAACCAAGTGGTATGCCATGCTGGTTCATTCTGTGAGATTCCTCATTCTCATTCTACCCCCCTCTTTGATCTCATTTATGTTTTGGTGGTCAATGTTGGGGCACTCCACAAGTATTTCTGGTTTATATAAATTTGGGACTGAACATCTTTTAACATACAGAACTTGATATACTCAGAAACAAGAGTATCACCCTCTACAACCCCTCAGGTAAACTACATTCTCCCTCCACTACAACTTCGTCACTACCACCATCTCCCGTACCCTCCTTTTTTCCTTCCCTCCCCTTTTTTCTTTTTTCTGTTTCTTTTTTTCTCTCTCTCTACCTTTGGATTCCAGGCCTTTTATTTTTTACGACTTTGTTTTAGAATTTGTTTTTCACATTAGTGGTCCTTTTGTTTTATTTCATTCTAATCTGTGTTTTCAATTTCTGGTCTCTGACCTGGGGAGAATCATTTAGGGTGAAATTTACTTAGGTCATGGTTGACATATATATATATATATATATATATGTATATTTTAGATTTTATTTATTTATTCATGAGAGACACAGAAAGGAAGAGAGAGAGAGAGGCAGAGACACAGGCAGAGGGAGAAGCAGGCTTCACACAGAGAGCCCGATGTGGGACTTGATCCTTGGTCTCTAGGTTTACACCCTGGAGGGAAGGCAGCACTAAACCACTGAGCCACCAAGGCTGCCCCGTGGTTGATATTCTTGATGCAGCCTGCTCATACAGCCACTCTGCACTGAGCAAAATGACTAGGAAGAAGAACTCACCACAAAAGAAAGAATCAGAAACAGTACTCTCTCCCACAGAGTTACAGAATTTGGATTTCAATTCCATATCAGAAAACCAATTCAGAAGCACAATTAAAAACCTACTGGTGGCTCTGGAAAAAAAAAGCATAAAGGAATCAAAAGACTTCATGACTGCAGAATTTTGATCTAATCAGGTTGAAATTAAAAATCAATTAAATGAGATGTGATCCAAACTGGAGGTCTTAACGACAAGGGTTAATGAGGTAGAAGAAAGAGTAAGTGACATAGAAGAAAAGTTCATGGCAAGGAAGGAATGTGAAGAAAAAAGAGAAAAACAATTAAAAGACCATTAAGAAGGGAAATAAATGACAGCCTCAGAAAGAAAAATCTACATATAATTGGGGTCCCAGAGGGCACCAGGAGGGAAAGAGGGCCAGAAAGGATATTTGAACAAATCATAGCTGAGAACTTCCCTAATTGGGGAGGGAAACAGGGATTCAGATCCAGAAGATAGAGAGGATCCCCTCTAAAATCAGGAAAAACTGTTCAACACCTCAACATTTAATAGTGAAACTTGCAAATTCCAAAGATAAATTGAAAATCCTTAAAGCAGCAAGAGACAAGAGATTCCTAACTTATATGGGGAGAAATATTAGATTAACAGCAGACCTCTCCACAGAGACCTGGGAGTCCAGAAAGGGCTGGCAGGATATAGTCCGGGTCCTAAATGAGAAGAACCTGCAGCCAGGAATACTTTATCCAGCAAGGCCCTCATTTAGAATGGAAGGAGAGATAAAGATCTTCCAAGATAGGCAGAAACTGAAAGAATATGTGGCCAGCAAACCAGCTCTGCAAGAAGTATTAAGGGGGACTCTGTAAAAGAAAGAAGAAGCCCAAATAAATACTCCAGAAAATCAGGGACTGAATAGGTATTATGATGACACTAAATTCATATCTTTCAGTAGTAACTCTGAAAGTGAATGGGCTTAATGATCCCATCAAAAGTCACAGGGTTTCAGACTGGATAAAAAAGCAATACCCATCTATTTGCTGTATACAAGAGACTCATTTTAGACCTAAGGACAACTACAGCCTGAAAATGAAAGGTTGGAGAACCATTTACCATTCAAATGGTCCTCAAAAGAAAGCAGGAGTAGTAAACCTCATATCAGATAAAATAAAGTTTACCCCAAAGACTTTAGTAAGAGATGAAGAGGGATGGGCAGCCCTGGTGACTCAGCGGTGTAGCATTGCCTTCAGCCCAGCCTGATCCTGGAGACCCAGGACCAAGTCCCATGTTGGGCTCCCTGCATGGAGCCTGCTTCGCCCTCTGCCTGCGTCTCTGCCTCTCTCTATCTCTCTGTCTCTCCGTGTCTCTCATGAATAAAAATAAAATCTTAAAAAAAAAATGATGAAGAGGGACACTACATCATACTTAATGGATCTATCCAACAAGAGGACCTAACAATCATGACTATTTATACCCCAAATGTGAGAGCTGCTAGGTATATCAATAAATTAATAACCAAAGTAAAGACATACTTAGATAATAATACACTAATACTGGGAGACTTCCACACAGCACTTTCTGCAAATGACAGATCTTCTAAGCACATCATCTCCAAAGAAACAAGAGCTTTAAATGATACACTGGACCAGATGGATTACACAGATATTTATAGAACTTTCCATCCAAATGCAACTGAATACACATTCTTCTCAAGTGCACATGGAACTTTCTCCAGAATAGACCACACATTGAGCTATAAGTCAGCTCTCAAGCAATACCAAAAGATCGGGATTGTCCTATGCATATTTTCAGACCATAATGCTTTGAAACTAGAACTCAATCACAAGAGGAAATTTGGAAGTAACTCAAACATGAGGAGGTTACAGAGAATCCTGCTAAAAGAGGAAAGAGAGAAGAATTAAAAAGATTCATGGAAACTAATGAGAATGAAGGTACATCCGTTCAAAATTTTTGGGATACAGCAAAAAAACCTTTCCTAAGAGGGCAAAACATCATAATACAAGCATCCTTCAAAAAAATTGGAAAAAACTCAAGTACACAAACTAACCTTGCACCTAAAGGAACTGGAGAAAGAATAGCAAATAAACTTACACCAAGCAGAAGAAGAGAGTTAATAAAGATTCCAGCAGAACTCATTGAAATAGAGATCAGAAGCATCAAAAAACAGATCAACAAAACCAGTAGTTGGTTCTTTGAAAGAATTAATAAGATAGATAAACCCCAAGCCAGCTCTATTAAAAACAAAAGAGAAAAGACTCAAATTTTAAAATCATGAATGAAAAAGGAGAGATTGCAACCAATACCAAGGAAATCCAAACGATTTTAAAAACATTATAAGTATCAATATGCCAACAAATTAGGCAATCTAGAAGAAATGGACACATTTCTGGAAAACCACAAACTACCAAAACTGGAACAGGAAGAAATGGAAAACCTGAACAGGCCAATGACCAGTGAGGAAATTGAAGCAATCATCAAAAACCTCCCAAGACACAAAAAATCCAGGGTCAGATGGCTTCCCAGGGGAATTCTATCAAATGTTTAAAGAAGAAATGATACCGATTCTACTAAAGCTGTTCCAAAGGATATAAAGGGACAGGATCCTTCCAAACTCATTTTATGAGGCCAGCATTACTTTGACTCCAAAACCAGACAAAGGACTACCAAAAAGGAGAATTATAGACCAAAATCCCTGATGAACATGGATGCAAAAATTCTCAACAAGACACTAGCCAATAGGATCCAACAGTACATTAAGAACATTATTCACCATGCATGACCAAGTGGGATTTATCCCCAGGATGCAAGGCTGGTTCAACACTCATAAAACAATCAACATGATAGCTCACATCAACAATAGAAAACATAAAAACCATATGATCCTCTCAATAGATGCAGAGAAAGCATTTGACAAAATACAGCATCCATTCCTGATTAAAACCCTTCAAAGTGTAGGGATAGAGGGAATATTCCTCAATATCTTAAAAGCCATATATGAAAAGCCCACAGCGAATATTATTCTCACTGGGGAAAAACTGAGAGCCTTTCCCCTAAGATCAGGACACGACAGGGATGTCCACTCTCACCACTGTTATTCAACATAGTACTAGAAGTCCTAGCCTCAGCAATCAGATGACAAAAAGAAATAAAAGGCATTCAAATTAGCAAAGAAAAAGTCAAACTCTCCCTCCTCATAGATGACACGATATTGTGTATACAAAACTCAAAGACTCCACCTCAAGATTGCTAGAACTCATACAGCAATTCGGCCTTGTGGCAGGATACAAAAATCAATGCCCAAAATCATTGGCATTTCTACACACTAACAATGAAACTGAAGAAAGAGAAATTAAGGAGTCAATCCCGTTTACAACTGCCCCCAAAGCATAACATACCTAGGAATAAACCTAGCCAAAGAGGTAAAGGATTTATACCCTAAAAACTACAGAACACTTTTTTTTTTTTTTTTTTTTTTTTTTTTTTTTTACAGAACACTTCTGAAAGAAATTGAGGAAGACACAAAGAGATTGAAAAACATTCCATGCTCATGGACTGGAAGAGTAAATATTTTCAAAATCTCTATGGTTCCCAGGGCAATTTACACATTCAGTTCAATCTCTATCAAAAAACCATGGACTCTCTTCAGAGAGTTGGAACAAATCATCTTAAGATTTGTGTGGAATCAGAAAAGACCCCAAATAGCCAGGGGAATATTATAAAAGAAAACCAGAGCTGGGGGCATCACAATGCTAGATTTCAGGTTGTACTACAAATCTGTGATCATCAAGACAGTGTGGTACTGGCACAAAAATAGACACATAGATCAATGGAACAAAAGATAGAACCCAGAAATGGGCACTCAACTCTATAGTTAACTAATATTTGAGAAAGCAGGAAAACATATCCACTGGAAAAAGGACAGTCTCTTCAATAAATGGTGCAGAAGAATGAAACCAGGCCATTCACTTATACCACACACATAGATAAACTTCAGATGGTTGAAAGATCTAAATGTGAGAGAAGAATCCATCAAAATTCTAGGGGAGAACACAGGCAACACCTTTTTTGAACTTTGCCACAGCAACTTCTTGCAAGATACATCTATGAAGGCAAGGGAAACAAAAGCAAAAATGAACTATTGGGACTTAATCAGGATAAAAACCTTCTGCACAGCAAAAGAAACAGTCAACTAAACTAAAATACAACCCATAAAATAGGAGAAGATATTTGCAAATGACATATCAGATAAAGGGCTATTATTCAAGATCTATAAAGAATTTATTAGCTTCAACAGCAAAGAAATAAGCAATCCAATCATGAAATGGGCAGAAGACATGAACAGAAATTTCATCGAAGAAGACAGACCCATGGCCAGCAAGCACATGAGAAAATGCACCGCATCACTTGCCATCAGGGAAATACAAATCAAAATCATAATGAGGTACCACCCCACATCGGTGAGTATGGTGAAAATTAACAAGAAAGCAAACAACAAATGTTGGAGAGGATGTGGAGAAGGGGAACCCTCTTGCACTGTTGGTGGGAATGTGAACTGGTGCAGCCACTCTGGAAAACAGGGAGGGGGTTCCTTAAAGAGTTAAAAATAGAGCTATCCTACAACACAGCAGTTGCACTACTGGGTATTTACCCCAAAGATACAGATGTAGTGAAATGCCAGGACATCTGTACATAGCAGCAATGTTCACAATAGCCAAACTGTGGAAGGAGCCATGACGTCCTTCAACAGATGAATGGATAAAGATGTGGTCTATATATACAATGGAATATTACTCAGATATTAGAAATGATGAATACCCACTATTTGCTTTGACATGGATGGAACTGGAGGGTATTATGCTAAGTGAAGTAACTCAATCGGAGAAGGACAATCATTATATGATCTCACTCATATGGGGAATATAAGAAATAGTGTAAGGGATTATAAGGGAAAGGAGGGGAACTGAGTGGGAAAAATTAGAGAGGGAGACAAACCATGAGAGACTCCTAACTCTGGGAAATGAACAAAGGGTTGTGGAAGGTGAGGTCGGTGGGGGATGGGGTAACTGGGTGATGGGCATTGAGGAGGGCACTGGATAGAATGAGCATTGGGTGTTATACTATATATTTGCAAACCAAACTTCAAAAAAAATAAATAAAAAAGAATAGCACCATTACAAAAACTGCAAATATATACAACAGTAATTCACAGAAGAGGAAATAGGAATGATCAAAAATAAAAATGACAATCTTGATAATATGCATGAAAGATTATTATTTAATAATAGTTATTTATTCATGAGAGACACAGAGAGAGGCAGAGACATAGGAAAAGGGAGAAGAAGCAGGCCTTGCAGAGAGCCTGATGCGGGACTCCATCCCAGGACTCCTGGATCATGCCCTGAGCCAAAGGCAGACGCTCAACTGCTGAGCCACCCACGCATCCCAGATTAATTTAAATAATGGTACAGTACTTTACACTTAACAGATTGACATAATTTGGCAGTGTTAATATAAATTGCTAGAGAGGATGAAGGGAAACTAGAATGCAAATCTAGTACATGGACATTACTGGTTCATGGAGTGGCTCCCACATAAGGGGAACTATCTCAGGCATTCTTCAATATAGGACACCTCATCTGAGTGATTTTTCAACTTTTTATTAGTTATGTATCATCTTCTAACAAAAATTTAAAAAATAAAGCTATAATTAGTCTATTGAAAGTATTTCCTGTCATATAAATTTAAAGCAAAGTTTTACTTTTTTGCAATTATACTTCAAGAATCAGAAGAAACAAGCAGAGCATTTCTTTTCTTTTTATTTTGTTTAAAGATTTTAATTATTTATTCATGAGAGACACACAGAGAGAGAGGCAGAGACATAGGCAGAGAGAGAAGCAGGCTCCCTTCAACAAGCCTGGTGCGGACTTGATCCCAGGACTACAGGATCATGACCTGAGCCAATGGCAGACGCTCAACCACTAAGCCACCCAGGTGCCCCAACAAGCAGAGCATTTCTAAGAGATAATGGTGAGCAACAATAACAAAAATAGCCAAACATTCTGATTTAGAATATATATGTAACATAATCTCTACATTCGATATCCCTTGGGCCTTGTTTTTTTAATATGTAATTCTCCGTTTCAAGATTAAAATTTCAGAAATTAGTGACAATCCTAATATTAGCAAACAGATGTGCAGAATATTAAAGTCTCTGAGCAGCTATATGGTCAGACAATATACAGATTATAATATAGGGACATTTTCAAGAACCTAAACTAGAATTGAAATATAGATTTATAGATTTATAAAATGTAGGTATCACTTATGGTATATACATATATATTCATCATATACATATATCAATATATCAGACTTCAAAAAAGTTAAAGATCAGAGATCAAATATTTTTATAATACTAGCTTGTATGGACTCTTATAAGGTCTTACAAAAAGATGTGGCAACTTTTACTTAAAGAGGACTGAATACCAGTTCAAGGTCTCAGCTCTTCATTTAAAAATGCCAACTGATGAACTTAGTGATAGTTGACTCATAGTTGCCTTATGTCAATTATTTATATTCTCACATTAATTAAATTTGCGTAACAAGAGTATGAAAATCATAAGATCAACAACATAGATTTTGGAGTAAAAATAAATAACAGATTAACTTTTGGCTCCATTACCTACTTAATAGTAATACCTTTCTTAAGTAACTTTTATTTATTTTCTGTTAGTTCTGTTTAGAAATGGGAATATTATTGCCTATCTTTCAATCTTGTTTTAGTTGGGTTCTTTGTAAAGTTGTATTTCAGAACTGAAGAGTGTAGGCATCAAGAAATACTGATAGCTTCTGTTTTTATCCTTTTGGAATTCCTAAACCACTATAAAGAAATCTAGTTAGCCTCCTATAAAGACCAATTGGAGAGACCAAATGGAGAAGATTCTTAGAGAATGAATGAAAAGGAAAGAAGTCTAGCCATCCAATATTACATCGAAGGATCCATATCACTCCAGCCCCAACACAGAGTCTATGAGAAGAGCAGAGCTTTCCAGTTGAACCAAATCAACCCACAGACCCATGAGATATACTACACGGTTGCTGTTTTAAGCCATTCAATTTGAGACGGTTTATTAAAGAATGATTAAAAAACTCAGTCATGTCAAATATCTTGTAAAGCCATCACTCATTAAAATAATTGTTGTGGAACTTCTATTATGGCTAGGCCCTGAACTGAGGATACAGTGGTGAACTCCAGCATTGAGAGTTCCTGCCCACAGGAAATCAGTCTAATATAGACATGAAATCAAATGATTAAAATAAGATGCTGTGAAGGAAAGTTACAAATGCTGGAATGAAGTAGAATGCATTCAGGACTGTTATGGAAAGCCATTTGGAGGTAAATTCGAATTGAAATGAAGACAGGAAATTGCTAAAACTACATAAAGTGACAGGGGAGACATATTCTCAGGAGAAAAAGAAAGCTTATGCAAGTAGCAAAATATTTAAGGGGCTCAGAGGTAATTACTAATGCTGGAACACTGGGGGTGCCTCGGTGGCTCAGTGGGTTCATCAGTGACTCTTGGTTTCCACTCAGATAATGATCTCAGGGTCCTGGGATCCAAGCCCCACATCAGGGTCCACCCTCCCCATGGAGTCTGCTTGAGACTTTCTTTTCCTCTGCCCTTCTTCCTGCTTTCTCTCTCTCTCATAAAAAATAAATCTTAGGGAAAAAATTAAAAAGCCTGGAACACTGAGAATAAAGGGAAGTAAAGAACAAAATGAGTTTGATTAAAGTCAGATTACAATGAGTCTTGGCAGAGGAGAACATTTCTTTATTGTTATATACAAAATGATCTGACCCTCACTTAAGAGTTATTGTTTAGAGAGATAGGGGATTGCTTTGTATTTCTCTTCTTGGTAGAGAGGGAGGGCTGTTTTATAAATATAGGTACAGATTTCTAAGTCACATTTGAGATATACTGAATACAAATTTTCAGAAGCTGTAATCAGGATTTAGTATGTTTTTAAAACAAGATATCCTTTTTTAAGGCAAATAATCCATAGACTGGTATTAGGGAAACACAGGTCTAGAAGAGCAAGAGCTAAATATATATGCTGCTTACTTCATCTACTTAATCTTATTTAATCTTCACAGTTCTGGGGCAGAAATATAGTTGTCTTTCCCCATTTTATCTGCAAAAAAAAAAAAAAAATCAGATTCAGTAACGTAGCTCTGGTTGCACAGTTAGCAAGTTGAGGTTTAAGCACAGGTGCTTGACTCCAGAACCTGTGCTTAAACACACACTACCATGGACATTAATTCCATTTTTGATGCTGACCTGAACAAGTGATTTAAATCTCTTAATTCTAAGTTTCCCCATATTTAAACAGAGGAAACTGGGCTACATGATTGCTTCTGTCCCTCTAAGCAATTAAGACCTTTTGTCTATCTTGCTTCCCAGATTTGAGGAATATGCACCAGTGCAAAATTATGAGAACACAAATGGAACTTATTGCAATTCATAGTTGGTGATTATTTCTATATACACCAGATATGCCATTAGTTCCCACTTGCAGGTTCTATGACCATTGAAAAAAAGAGACCTCCAAGCACGTATCAAAGATAAGATCATACTGAAAGAGGAATAAAAGCAGGAAGTATGGGTTCATTTCTCAAAGAAAAGTAGTTTCAGGAATTTATTTCTCATTGTTGACCTAAAACCTGACTTCTGGTTTTAGTGGAAGTTTGGATCAACCCAAGCAAATAGTCAAAATGAAGTATTAATGTAAGGGAGATATTGATGATGAAATGGTACCAAAGCCAAAGTGCTACAAGGCTTTTTATAAATTCCCTGCATATCTTTTCTGGGTTGATGATGCCACGCTAAGGATGCTCAAAATTTCTTCTCTCTCTGCCTATATCACAATCCAACCCATTTTATATGTCATATCTTTGGGACTGGATGAATCAATAAAGGAAGTTCTGAATACAACCGCGGTATTTTTCCTGCAAAGTATCTGTCAGTGTCAGAACTCTGCTTCAACAACTCAATTCATTGTGATGAATGAAAGAATAGGTACACTGCACACTTGTAAGGACATTTAAACAATTTTTTTTTTTAGATTTTTTTAAATTTATTTATTCATGATAGTCACAGAGAGAGAGAGAGAGAGAGGCAGAGACACAGGCAGAGGGAGAAGCAGGCCCCATGCACTGGGAGCCCGATGTGGGATTCGATCCCGGGTCTCCAGGATTGCGCCCTGGGCCAAAGGCAGGCGCCAAACCGCTGCGCCACCCAGGGATCCCTTGTAAGGACATTTAAATAATCATTAGATAATAATTGGAACCTGAATTTATTTGATTACTTTATGAATGTTGTTTAACACCAAGGGATTATTTAGACAGAGGAAATTCCAAGGTATTTTTCATTAAAACCGTAATTACCCTTCCTTCCTATATATACATTAAAAAAATTTTTGTCCTTGAATGTCATTAAGCCATAGTCTGAGATATGAGTAATTATCAGATGATAAAGGCAGAGGATTTCCATAATTTAGTTTCCAATGAACAATTTTCTAATTATCTTGTCTCCCACCTCCATGGAATAAATATCTGATGAAAGATAAGTATTTTTTAGAATTGATTTCTAGAAGACCAAATTGTACAGAAATTGTTCCATCTCAAATTTCTTTTGTGTTGTGCATTTTGTTTTTCTAAAGAAGCTTTGCTGTCTTGAGGGAATGGCATTTAAATGTCTGTATATGTGAAATAAATCAAATTATGAGAAAAAGGAGAAAAAATCTGTATTTTAGAGGAGAATAGAGACAAAGTTTTATTGAGATTTGTAGTGGTTTTAACTATATTCAATCAGGATGATCATATGACTCCAAAATATCCAAAATTATGTCTTTATTAATTTGGAAGTAGTGTATTTTTATCAATGCTATGTTTCACATGTTCTGTAGGTTGAGTATTCCATGTGTCAATATTGTCCCTTGAAATATTTTATCTTTAAAATTATACATTGGGATATTTTCATATTTAAGAGCTATAAACCTAGGACAGATGGCTAAGCAATGGGCAGATAAATAAAAATGATGAGTAATTCAAGAAAGGTTACTAACAGTACATTTGTCCACCACATTAATTCAATCTGCTTCTGTCTGGACTACAACTTGAATATTGAGTAAATTTTTAATGAAGATAATAATTTTTATACTTCATTTCTGATGAAATTTGTTTATGTGTTAGTAGAAACCATGTCTTTGTACTTCCATTGTATTTTATTTATAGATAAAATGTTGCATATATTTTCTATTCCATCACTCTTAGAGCATATATTAATATGTTTAGGCAATGAGTGTTATTGAAAATTATATCTTGTATTTTCAAAACTTTTTAGAATTTTTATTAAGCTTGAGACATTTTAATGTGACATTTTAGTGTCTCAAGTGTGACATATTTAATAATAAAAATAACTGTATGAAGGAATGCTAAATACATATCTTGAACAAAAATTAACCAGAAAAAAGTTTGGAGTTAGAGCTTAAGGCATATATAATTAATTGAAGTTCATTTTCTTTTTCTATGCCTTACCTTTCAGACAAAAAGCTTAGGGTCTGACAGAAAATAAGATTAATAATTCAAGAAAAAGTTGCCCTGAATAAAAAAAAATGTTTAAAAGTTACTTCAAAATATTTGAAGATCTATAGCTGAATTTAATAGCTTAAACACAAGAGCTTATAACCAGTACTTCTTAAATCCCACTGAACTATAATGAATATATAAAGAAGTGAAAAAATGCAAGAAAGGAGGTAACACCAAAGAACAGATGTCAAAAAATTTGAAATAAAGAAAGTGGATTTATGTATCCAAAGTGGATTAGTAAAATGCAGAAAGCTGAAATCTTACAATAGAGGAAAGAACATGGCAAGGAAATCAAGGGAATAATTGGAACATGAGTTAACTGTGAAAATAGGTAAAGGATATTTTGTTTGAGAAGTATTTAGATACTCCGGGCACTACTCTAATCCATTAAAGGAAGTGAGTACCTCTCTCCTATTCTAGCAGGAGATAGGCATATTAGTTAAAGGGTTTCAACCAGACAAGCTCTGGTCTCATGCTTTCAGGCACTACAAAATAAAGGGGTTGCTCTTTTACTGAAAATTGAAAACTTCTACTTTCCTTCCCTTAATTGGCACTGAAAACTCTAGCAGACAAGCCTATTATCACTGCCCCTCCCTCACCCTCTCGCCACAAAAATGTATGCATGACATACCCCTGTGAGCTCTATCACTTCAGTAGACTATTGGTGAAAACAAGAAAGATCTGTGTAATGACTGATTATCTTACTCAAAAATCCAAGATAACAAAGTACTCCCCCCGACCCCCAAAAAGAGCTCTGTAATAGTTTGGTAAGGCTGCTGAAACAGATTACCACAAATTGGGTGGCTTACAACCACAGTATATTATTCTCTCACCATTTTGGAAGCTATAACTCTGAAATCTAGGTTATCTAGGTGCCTTCAACCGTTGTCCTCTCTCTAAAGGCCCTAAGGCAGAATCTTTTTTGCCTCTTTTTAGTTTCTGGTGTTTGCCAGCAATTCTTAATTTCTTTGCCTTGTATCTGTATCAATGACCTCTGCTACCATCTTCACATGGCCTGCTCTTTTTGTCTGTCTGTGTCTGAATTGCCCTGACCTCTTATAAAGACATGTCATTGGATTTAGGGCCCACCCGAATTCAGTAGGAACTCATTTTAACTGACTACAGCTGCAAAGATTATTATCAAATGAAGTAAAATTCTAAGTTTCCAGGTGGGCATGGATTTTGAGAGGACACTATTCAACCCAGTACATTTTTTTTCCTCTAAAGATTTTATTCATTCATTTATTTAAGAGAATGAGAGCAGTGGGAGGATCAAAGGAAGAGGAATAAGCAGACTCCACACTGAGGGCAAAGTCCAATAAAGGTGGAGCACCTGCATGGCTTAGTTGGTTAGGCACCTGCCTTCAGCTTAGGTCATGATCCCGGGGTCCTGGGATGGAGCTCTGCACCCGGTTTCCTGCACAACAGGGAGCCTACTTCTCCTTCTCCCTCTGCCTACTGCTCCTCCTGCTTGTGTTCTCTCTCTCTCTCTGTCAAGTAAATAAATAAAATCTTAAAAAAAAAAAAAAAAAAGCCCAATAAAGGGCTAGATCTCAGGACGCTGTGATCATGACCTGAGCCAAAACCAAGAGTTAGAGGTTTAACTGCCTGAGCCACTGAGGTGCCCCAAACCCAGTAAATTTTTAATATGAATTTTACATTTTTGATATAAATAGATACTAAACATTACTAGATACTAGGAGAAACATGACCTGGAAGACCAAGAACATTTTTTTTAAAGGGACTTGAGAAATGGATAAACATAAGAAAACAAAGAAAAAAAAAAAAAAAGAAAACAAAGAGACTGAGATCAATATTTTTAGAGATCCAAGTGGAGTTATTACACTTATGAAATAAGAGTGGAATGTTATTTTTAAAAAGGAAATATGGAACAGATATTAAAATTATAAATATGATAATAAAAAACAACAAAATAGTTAACATTTGGAAAATAAAGTTGAGAAAATTTCTCAGGAAGTAGAATAAAAATAAGGAAAAAATAGTAAAAAGATGATAAATTTAGAGGCTCAAGCAAGGCATTTTAGTATTTGAGTAATAGGATTTCCAAAAAGAGAGACCAGAAAAAATAAATAGCAGGGACAATGGTTTTTCAGAAAAAAATTTAAAACCTAGTAAGGGCCCAACATTAACATAAAAAGAGGCATATCAAGGCATATCATTGTAAAATTTCAGAAAATCAAAAACAGAAGTGTGATCCTTAAAGCTTTGGGTAGGGATACAGATAATATGTAGTGTGAATTGGTCATTAGAATAGTAGCAAAATGATTCAGAACAACATTGTAAGTTGAAAGGTGTTAAATGAATACTTTCAGAGTTTTGGATAAAAATAATTTCAGATGGGATGCCTGAGTGGTGCAGTTGGTTGTGTCTGACTCTTGGTTTTGGCTCAGGCCATGATCTCAGGGTCTTGAGATAGAGCCCTACCTTGGGCTCCACACAGTGTGAAGTCTGCTTAGGATTCTCTGCCTCTCCTATCCCCCCCAACACCTCTCAAATAAAATAAATAAATCTTTAAAAAATAATAATAATTTCAGATTTATAATTCTAGACCACCGTGACATTAATCAAGTTTCAGGGCTCAAGCATATGCAGATAGATATAGATATAGCTATTTATCTATCTATTCTAATATATATGGTTTCAAAAATATACTTCTCTATGGATGCTTTCTCAAGAAATCGATAGTTATTTTTCTACCAGAATATAGCACACATGTTATTCATGAGCAATTTGATTAAATCTGAAATAAAATTGATTCATTATTGCTTAAACAAAATGACATTTTGAGGTAGACATCCTAGCATAGCTGGATCCAAATTCTAAGTTTAATAGAACTCTTGTCTTCAAGTGCTTTTGTCTATTAACTCTGCCTTCCTTCACTTGGCTTCATTCCCAGGCAGACTCTTTTCTTTACTCAGAAGGACCCTCCCTCAGTGCCCTCTAAAAAGAATCATTGTTGGTCTTTTGAAGTCACATATCTCCCTGGATCCTGATATTTTCCACCTCTCTCCCCAAAAGTCATTGGCATAATGATATTAGTTTCTTCGTTTGTTCAACCTGTTTCTTCTTCTTTTAATAGAGGACTGGGATCATGTGATTGATAGATCCAAAAAAAGAAAGAAAAGAAAGAAATTCTCAGGCAATAATAGATTGTATGCACAGATACTTGTGACAAATGTGATTGGTACTTACTGAGTTTTGTGTCTATAAAAAAAACTAGTGTACTAGTTTCATCTTCTATTTGAGAAATGCAATCTTATAGTTCTATTTGAGAAATGTAATCAAATGGTTATATGGATTTAAAATCAGAGTGAAAGGACACCTAGGTGGCTCAAGTGGTTGTTTGCCTTCGGCTCAGGATGTGATCCTGGAGTCCCAGGATCGAGTTTCACATTGCACTCCCCACAGAGAGCCTGCTTCTCCCTCTGCCTATGTCTCTGCCTCTCTCTGTGTGTCTCTCATGAATAAGTAAATAAAATCTTTAAAAAATAAAGTAATAAAATAAAATAAAATCAGAGTGAAATGTACTCAAAACACATGACTTAAGCCACTAAAAAAATACCTTCCCTCAGCTGTAATATAAAGATATGTTCTTTATTTCTGTATCTATTGTAGATTTAAGAATTAACAGTTCAAAAAGTCTGTTTGTTCATGATTGAAAGATCATGATTGAAAATAGGACCAACCTATCATTTAATGTTTACTTTCACAAAAAGCTTATTTTTCCCAGGAAAATATCAAACAGGCAAAAAAGCAAACACAAAAGCCATGCATCTGCAGGTTGCTTCGTATGATTTATTTTTGAAAAGAATGAAAACAACTATACAGGTTTTATCTTCCCTTTCCATTATCTTCTAGAAATCCTGAAACTCAAATGCACAGTTCTAATTTCTGACATCTATTCCATTCTGGTTGTTTGCAATAATTTATGTGTTTTATATTTCAAGGTATTTACTTGTTTTGATAGAATGGATTTATGATGATATAATGTTAAGAAAATAGAGTTTTAATGTAACACTGACTTTTAATATATGTGTAATCTAATGGGCTACTTAATCCTAAACTTCAGTGTTTTCATTTGAAAAGAGGGTAATAATGTCTCCTTTACCAGAATATAATGAGAATTAAGTGAAATAACATAGAACATTTAGCACCATGACAGACACATCCATTCATTCATTTATTCATCTAAGTCTATAACACTTATATGCTACATACAAATTATTATATTACTTACAGATACAAAGTTGAGTGAACAGATAAAAAATATGACTTTGTGAAGTTTACATAATTAAACTCCTAATAAATGGGGGGGCTAAAATTACTAAAACCATAACTCTGATGATAAAGCTATTTTATAAGGACTTACATAGAAGCAGTACCTGGCTGGCTCAGTCTCTAGGGCATATAACTCTCGATCTCTGGGCCCTGAGTTCAAGCCCCATGTTGGCCACGGAGTCTACATAAGAAAAGGACACACTTTAGTTATAGCTGTAATTATAAAATCATGAAACTAAACTTTATTGCTTCAGATTAATTTGGTCATTTTTATTAACCCCTGTATATTCTATAGGTCATATCTCCAATTATTACTTGACTTGTAATGTCTTATCTACATACATTCATTTTTGAAATCTTGACATAAGCTATAAAATTACACTTGTCAAGATGAGTGACAAAACAGTAAAACAGATGAAAATCCTTCTTACTCTAATTTTAGTGTGGCATAACTCAACTGAGACATCCCCCTCTCACACTGCTGCAACCAAATTGTGAGTCAGTAGACAAGACTTCATGTCTATCTTTATATCCAAAACTGTGATGAACACAGTGTTTCATATTCCAAATAAGTATTTTGGGAATTGAAATGGACTCAATAGATTTGGTGTTTAGTCACCACTGTCATCTTATTTGAGCAAGTTCCTCAATTTTCTTGTTTACAAAGAGAAAGTGTTAAATAAGATGATCACTCTCTTTCTTTTCCACAACTGTACCTTATGTTTACTTTAATCAGTGTCCTCATTGTTTGCAGTTATAATTTTTCTATTATATAGCAAAGATTATATCATTTCATTTATAGGACACACAAGATACATTCAGGCACTCAGTTAATATTTGTGGAATAAATAAATGACCTGTAGACTTAAAGGATGCACCATTATTATGTTTAGAATGCACATTATAGTAATTTAGTGTATTAATTACATCATGCCTTATTTTAATTATTGAATTGTACTTATTTTCTTCTAAAACATTTGAGAATGCATAATGAGTAATAAGGGAAATGTAATATTTTATGAGTTGTTAGATAAATTATTGAAGAAGGATTTTCAGCACACCTGCACAAACTCATTTGAAAGCAGAAGATATAGAGTTGTTTGCATTGCAGAAAAGTGCCATGGTGATAAAACAGGAAATATCTGCATTATATCATTTCCAAATGGCACAATATTACAAAAGTTGAATCCAACTAAATTATAGTGGAAATGTATGTCCTTTAAATATAGGTTTCATAAGTTACTTCTAAAAATCAAGGGACTGAGTTTGCACTATTCATGCTATATAAATTGCACAAGTAACAGTGAAATTCCAATTAAATATCAGTAATTTCTTTTCTCCTTTGGTCATGAAGAAAATTTGGAGCGCTTCACTTGAAAAAAGCAACTTGCCTAGTATATCATAAGCTCTAATTTTCAAGTCAAAATGATTAAACTGTTTAAGAAAAAGAAATGTCTTTGAGCATGCAGAAAGGTTTGTGGATTAAAACAATATCAATCACTTTAAAGAATTACTGGAAACATTTATATTATCTAATAAAGATAGGAAGGCAAAAAGTACTTTTTTTAAAAAAAGGAAAGAAGTATAGTGTTTTTTCTTCTTTCCTTTTTATTTTGTCACAATGCTATTTTACCACCATTGGATAGTGTATTAAGATTCTAATTGCTGACAAAAATAAACCCCCAAATTCCCTGACTATAGCCAGCAGATTACTTCTTGTTTGTGTAATAGTCCAATAGGGAAGTCGTAGATCATGAGTAGCTTTCCACTTCAGGGCTGGTAAGGAACAGAGGCTCTTTTTATTCTGTAGTTTTGTCATCCTCTATGGCTTCAGAGTCTTTTGGTGGCAGATGGAGGAATAGAAGAGAGATAATATACACAAATGGCCCTGTATAGATGTAAGGCCCTGAGTATGTCATCCCTGGAAAGGCAGCTTCTTCTCAGTGATATCACTGTACTTTAGAAAGAGGAACACAAATTTATGATGAAAAGTTAATCATCTCTGCTTCGTGCTTTTCAAGTCACTCTGACATAGAAAATTAAGTTATAGTCTTGTCTATTTCAAAACATCACTTTAACATTCTGGCTTGAAACTCCATAGAAGTTTAATTTGTGTGTTTTCCTCTTTAATTTCATAATGGAGAACTTGGTAAGGATGATAAATCAACACTCATAAAAGTAGTTTATGAGCAAATAGGCAAAGGATAAAAATATTTACATGAGTCAGTTGATATTAGAAACTTCTGATGCACACACCTTTTTTACAACACAATCTTTACAGAGTTTTTGCTAATATCTGTAGCATAGTGTACAGTTGATATTGTCAGTTTCTTAAAAAAACATACTTTCATTCATTCCATTGATTCCTTCCTCATGACCACCATTAAGAAATATAGGTAAGAGGTAGTAGCCTTTGCACAATTACCTTTTTTCAAGCAAAGAATTATAAATAGCATCAATTAAGCCAAAATTGCAATTTAAGTCACTGTGGTGCTCTCTCCTAATTTGATGTTCAAGTAAATACTTATTGGAATCTTTAATTAAAATTGTAATGAATATAGACTTTGTTTCAACAATTGGATCCTTTCCCCTAAAATATTTTATTCTTTACATAGGGAATTTTTTTGAAATAGAATTCCAATTTTTCTCTTTTTGATCTTATGACCTTTCTGAGCAGAGACTCACAATATTAATAAAGGAAATAGCAGGGGAGACAGAAGAAACACAGAAGTTTTGAGCATTCCATAAACTAAAACATCTCTTGGATAATCAGTGTAGTAGTTTCAACTTTTATTAAAATTTAAATAAAAATGTAACATGTATGAAGTATTATAGAATATAAAAAATATTACAAAAATACTGCTTGTGAGTAAAATCTGGAATTCTTATACTGTTAAGGAGATTGTTTAAAAAGTTATTATCTTTTCTCCTGCTTTCAATAACTCTTTTAATTTACCAATTAACTAATCTCTCTCCTATCATCTGCTTCTTCATCCACACTTTCTTACTGTTATCTTTCTGGCTTCAATAAATTCCATTTCTCTCGGAATTGACAAAAGCCATTAATTAATGTTATATAAAGGGCCTACATGATCTAAATTTGGACTACTTTTTCAGACTTACTGGCCTTATCTTATTTACTCCCTATATTCCAGATAACTGGCTGACTTTTGCTTCTCTTGACACTTGATTTAGTCCCAGCCACTAATGGCCCACACACGTAGTGTTTCTTTACTCATAATCCTCTCATTCTTTTCTCAGATCTCACTGAGATATACTCCTTAAAGTTGGTATTCCTTTCCTTTCAAAAGAGTTATGTGCCTTGTTATGATGCATTAATTAGAATGAATTTGTATGTTTAATAGGTCTCCTCCACTAGATTGCTATTTGATAAAATTGAAGATCCTATTTGTTCTTTCACCACTGTAATTCAAGTACCCAATACAGTCATCCACACATAATTATGGTAAGCACATGTCTCAAATTTTCCAGGCTTTCCTTGCTTTAAGCCTTTACCACAGCATCATTTTAATAGTATATTTTTCATCCTCAAAACTTGAAGTTTGGATAGTAAAATATATGATTACCTTCCCATTACAATTGAAATGGAAATAATTATTAAATATTGACTGAACTGATTGCTTTATTCTTTCATCCGTTTAAAAAGTATTTATTGATCCAGTATCATGTGCTATACATTCCATTGCCTTGAGATACAGCAGTGAGAAAGACAGATATAGTCTGTATGTCTGTAAGATCACAAACTAGCTTATTCAATAACTGAAAACATACACAAGCCTGGTGGGTCTTAATATGTGTGTGTGTGTGTGTGTGTGTGTGTATTTACACGTATATAGATAGGTAGTTACGTACAAATATATATGTGTATATTTGTGTATAATATATGTATAAATTTTGTCCTGATTTCCTTTTGCCTACATCTCAGAATCTAGAAGCTCCATCGCTATTACCTCTCTTATATTCTCTTATTTTACATTATCAAACTTTTATATTACTTTTTAAAAATTGTAAATTATGTTAAAATATACACAACATAAAATTTTAACATTTTAATCATTGTTAAAGGCACAGTTTAGTCATGTTAATATATTCACTTTGTTGTGCAACAAATCTCCAGAACTTTTTCATCTTGCAAAATAGAAACTCTATATCAAACAACAGTTCTTCATCCTCCTCCCACCCAGGTCCTGGCAACCACCATTCTACCTTCTGTTTCTATTAATTTGATTACTCTAAATATCTCATATAAGTGGAAGCACACTGTATTTGTCTTTTGTGACTGGTTTATTTAATTTAGCATAATGTTGTCAAGACTCATCCATATTGTGGTATGTATGTACCAGAAATTCCCTTCGTCTTAAAGATGCATAATATTCCATTATATGTATATACCAGATATTGTTCATCTATTTATCTACCAACTCAAGCAACTTGAGTTGCTTCTACTTGTTGGCTATTGTGAATAATGCTGCTATGAACATGAATGTAAAAGTAACTCTCTGTGTCCCTGCTTTCAGTTTTTGGGGAGTATATATCCAGAACTGGGATTGCTGGATCATATGATATATCTATTTTTAATTTTTTGAGGAACTATTATATTGTTTTCATAGCAAGTGTACCATGCTACATTCCCACCAATAGGGCACAAGTGTTTCAATTTCTCCACATTTTCACCAGGACTTGTTATTTTTCTATAGGTTTGTTTGTTTGTTTTCTTAAAAAAAATGTATTGGCCTGAGGTTTTTCCATGGAATTTAGTTATTATTTTATTTTATTTTTTAAAATATTTTATTTATTTATTCATGAGAGATACAGAGAGAGTGAGGCACGGCAGAGACACAGGCAGAGGGAGAAGCAGACTCCATGCAGGGACTCCAATGTGGGACTCGATCCCAGGACTCCGGGATCATGCCCTGAGCCAAAGGCAGACACTCAACCGCTGAGCCACCCAGGCGTCCCTAGTTATTATTTTAATATCTGTAGGATCTTTAGTGATATTTTCAAATATCAAATATCAAAAATATTCAAAATACTCTTATGAAAATACTATATTCTTTTCTTCTTTAGATATTCTAAAGTGTAGATATCCTAAAACTACTTATCAAGTGATAAAAATTGGTAGTCAAATCATCTATAAATTTCCAAGTCTTTTTATAAAAAGCTTGTATAACCATTTATTAATGCAGATTTTACTAGCTAAATTAGGACTCTGTCTTAGCCTAGAACTAAACCAAAGTCTTCTGTTAGACAGTGAGCTCTTTAAAAAGGAGATAATCTTCCTTAATAAAATTAATAGTTTATGATACTACAATATATCTCTGATTCTGTTGAGAAATACCAATTACATTAATTTTTTCTAGTCATTATATTATTATCTGAATGTCTTCTATATTAATTGCTCACTGTAACTAACTTATTGAAATGTTATATTTAAAATTAGATAGACCTTAATAATCTGATAAAATGCATGATACCAACCTATTTTAAATCCTAGATGTGACCTTTAAGCTTAAAACAAACAAACAAAAAAGATAACCTCTTATTTCTCCATTTATTCAACTTGAAAATTATACTCAAAGTATAAAATAAATTCATATCAAAAGGTTTAGCTTTCTGTTTCACTTTGCAAAAAGAATAAAAAAGCTATAGCTTTCATATTTAGTAATATCATTAATGTTAGTATTTTTGATGGGCAAATGTTAATGGATTTTAATGAGCTCATCTTTTTAAAAGGAAGTGCTACTCAACAGGATGGTAAAAAAAGGAATCTGTGCTACAGGCATCTTTTGTCCCACTACCTTTCTCCTAGAAATTCATCTATCCCCAATTTTCTTCTGTTGTAGGAGTGCCTGTAATATTGCTAGACTTTATAGTGGTCAGCCAATAACTCACTATTGTAGAAACTACAATAATCATAAGCAACCATACTAGGTTATCTCTAAGGGTATAGTACCTGGGAAGCAGGTGGCCATAGGCACATGGGCACTGTACCTTTGATTTCTATGGTGGTCACATTGTTGCTTTCAGTTTTGAATCTTCAAAACTGTTTGGGGATCTTGCACTAGGGAACACATGGTATATTAGACTGGCAGTGAATGACCTGGAAACCAACCCCTAAGCATTATCCATCTAGGATTCCCTGGACCAGATAGGAAGTAGAAATATCACAGATTCTTTTAGTAATCTTTCAGGAGCCAATAGTTTTGCCTGGCAGTCAAGATTTGTGTGGGCTGCCTAACTTTAATATTCATCAATTAAACAGATAGTATTTAATGAGGGTTCTGGTGGGCACCTCTATGTCAGGCATTGTCTTTAGTTATTGAATTGTGTCAAAGTATAGGGATAGAAAGGAATTTGGAAGCTAGAGAAAGTAGTTATTTACCAATAGCTCAGTTTTTTAACAATTAGTGTAACTGTACTGATGTACTGGGATAAATATCAGCCCTGTTTATATTTAGTCTCAAGTGCAAATAATGATGATTTTCTTTCCTCCTTAGCAATTCTTTAGTTTATTGGCTTTTATATTACTGAGTTATCTATTCTATTACATTTAACTATGATCTGTTTCTGCACTAATATCATACTATTTTTATTTCCATGCAATTGTAAAATTCTTACATCTAGTAGGCCATTCCTTTTCTTTGTTATTTTTTATATATGAACAATTTTCCTTTTTTATAAATATTGGAATGAATTATTGTGTTCCTAAAAAATTCAACTAGAATTTTGGTTACTATTTCTTTAAATATATAGGTTGTTATTAAGATATAGTTGTTATATGCTCTCATCCCTGAACATGATATATCTTTTACATTATTAAAATAAAATTATCCCTATAATAATCTTAATTTTATCCATAAGATTCTAGAGTATTATTTATTTTCTATTAACTTTATGCTTTCTGATATTTTTCATTATATTTTATTTTAATGTATTACTCTCAGCATAACTGTAGATTGTTTAAAGAAAATTTGTTGGGATTGCAACATTATATGGAAAAGTGTATAAATCATAAATTTATACCTTATACTATTAACAAGATTGAACATAAATGTGTAAGCCTTACCTGGATTAGGACATAATATTCAACCTTTTAGTATAGTAGTCCCTACTACTGTTTTCTCCTCTCTGCTCACATGTAATTATTATTCAAATTATTAATACCTAAGATTTGTTTTATCTCTTATTGAGATTTATATAAATAGACTTTTATAATAATCTTTTAGTCTGCTTTATTTTGTTCAAAATTATGCTTGCAAAATTTATCCATGGCTCTGTCTCATATCTTCATTTCATGTTTTTTTTAATTCCATTAGATAAATGTGTCACTTTTAAAATCTATCCACATTTGATAGGCTTTGGAGATGTTTCTAGCTTTTGAATATTATCAATAATGATCTGACAAATTATTTTCTCTTGTTTACATCTCTATTAATCTTCCTTCAATGACATCTGTATCAGTCCTGGTTAAACCAAAGAAAAGAAGCCATGTAATACTTTGAGCAAGAGAAGTATAAAGAATTGGTGACTACAATAGGTCAATAAAGTAATGAGGGATTAGCTAATAAACAGCAAAGAAAACTTTAAAGAATGTAAGAATAGCACATATATAAAATAGTAATGGACAATATGAATAATTTAATAGTCACTACCCTGGGGCTGAGACAGAGCTCTCAAAGAATTCTCTCCCCTCTGAAAAGGAGATCCAGAGCTTGTTGGAGAGGGTCTAAGTATAACTCATTGAATGGCATAAAAATGGTGGTTGTCCTAGCAAAACTTGTAAGAAACTTATCCTATAGGATGCCAGGAAAAACATTTCATAGGAAGGTGTTTCATTAGAGATATTCACTACAAAATTGTCTAATGAAGTAGCTGAAGAAGGTGCTGGCATTGGGTGAAACTGGGGACTGCATTGAAGGAACCAGATAATGAGGAAACCACATGCGCTGCAGGAAATGGATGCTGGAAAAGCTACTGATGCTATAGGAGGCTGCCAAAGGAGAACATCCAAATTGGGAAGCAAAACCATTCCTCTGGCAGCATCTCTCCATGGCCCATGACTGACAAAACTTCATGGCAGCTAGTAAAGAAAAAATATATTTAAATTAAATAAATTCCAAATCGTTAGTTTATTTTCATAGAATACTAAAAAAAGATGAATTTTAAAAAAAAAGATGAATTTGGGGCTGAGTGGCAATAAATTAATAACCTGGTAAAACTCTTTTCTGCCTCTTATTCCTTTGTCCAGGCATACACAGGACAAATGTTTCTTCTCTATCCTTTCAATTTTTGGCTACAATTTCTTATCACTGCAAATAAAGGAAATAACTGTTTTTGTTCCACTGTATGTTCCTTAATTTGCAAAGCATCTGGGTTATAGAAAGAACTTAATGAATAATTTTGACTTAGTGATAGAGTTTTGAATAAGGTAATACCCAAATTTAAATCTTAACGTAATGCTTTTCCTTAAGCTGTCCACATTCACTTGAATGTACTCACATGTCTTATGTGTACTGAGAGCTATATTCATTGCTGTCCACATCTGCTCCTCTTTTTATATTCACTGTATTAGTAAATGACACCATTTTTTGACCAGTGATCCTACTTAGAAATCTGTAAGTTTCTCTTTTTCCCCTCATTTTATATATTTAATCAATTAATCAGATTTTAAGGACACTATTTCTCATTCATTGACTATGTTCCCTACTGTTATTTTCTTGATTCTGGTCCTTGTCACAGCTCTTCTAGATTATTGTGATGTTCTCCCTGCTGGCCTTTCTGCCTTCAGTTTTGCAAGTCTCTGATTTATCCTTCATACTGTTGCCCCAGTTATCTGATAAAATTCATATCTCATCATGTGGCTGCTTTGCTTAAACCTTTCAGAGATTTTCTGTTCCTTAAAGCAATGCTTTTCAACTGTGCTCTTAGGAGTCCCCAGGTAGATGCAGTGACCTTCAGGAGTATGAAGAAGAAAAGGAATAGAGAGAGGAGGATTCTGGGAGGTACATTTTTGCTTCCCACTGAGCAGCTTAATTTGATCTCTTTTACATATTCTTTTTTTGGGAGTAAGATTTTTTTTTTTTTTGGAAGAAAGTGCTTCACTACTAGCAACTATTGCAAAATTGAAAACAATTGACCTAAAAAATAAATTCCAAATCTTTGATATGGCACTGGCAGTCATCTACACTTGTTTTTGAGAAATTTTTAGCTTGATCTGTAATCCTCCATAATCTGCCAAGAGAAAAAAATCAACCACAGCTATACTCAGTTATTCAAAGTTCCCTAAATATGCCACATTTTAAAATGTATTAGTCATTTCAAGAAATAAGTTTTGAGTACTTACTATGCACCAGCTAGTGTAACAAGTCCTGCAACATAATAGTGATCAAAACAGAAAAATAAATAATGAATACATAGTTAAATAAGTAAAAGAAACATAGACTGTAAGAGCATGAAAAACACTAGGAAATTACACAATTGTAAATTGAGATGGAAGGTCTGTGGGATATAGTTTTAGTTATAAACATAGTAGCCAGGGAAGATCTGACAGAGACATAGCATATGAGTAAGGCCTCAAAGTTGGTGAGTAATGTAAATATTCTAGACATCTGAGGAAAGAACTTTCTAAGCAGAGAATAGAAAATGTCAACTCCCTCAGGCAAGATTATGCCTAGTATGTTGGAAGAACACAAAAAAAGCCAATGTGGCTGGAGTAGAGGGAACAAGGTGAAAAAGTAGTGAGAGATGAGATTATGGGCAAGATGGGAACCAAACTGAAGAATTAAGGAGGTCACTGCAATATTTTTGGTTTTTATTCAGAGTGACATGCTCTATTAGTTTCCTGGGTTTACCATAGCAAAGTGCCACAACCTGGATGGGTTAAAACAACAGAAATTTATCCTGTCACATTTCAGGAGAGACCAGAAGTTCAAAATCAAGGTGTCAGCAGGACCATTCTTCCCCTGAAGGAGCTAAGGGAGAATTCCTTCTTTGGCTTTTTCTAACTTCTGATAGTGACTATCAATCCTTGCTGTTCCTTGACTTGCATTTGAATCACTTCAGTTTCTGCTTCTGTTATCAGTGGTATTCTCCCTTATGTGTGTCCCTTTCCTCTTCTTATAAGGACACCAGTCATATTGGTCATTTTGGTCATATACATCAATATGACCCCTTATTACCTAATTAAATCTGTTTCCAAGTAAAGTCACTTTCCTAAGTACTGGGAGTTGGGACTTCAGCATTATCTTTCTAGGGACAAAATTCAAGTCAAAACACATAGAAAGTTTTTATACGTAAGTTACATGATCAGACATAAATTCCTGAAATGTTTTTTTGGTGGGTATGTTTAAAGACCAGAGAGGGCAAAGTTGGAAGCAAGGAAACCAATGAGTAGGTTTTGATAGATGACTGGATTAGTGTAGAGGTGATGAGAAGTGGTGGGATTTAGACATATCTCAAGGGCAAAAACTGAGAGGATTTACTAAGAGTTTTGTAGTAAATTTGAAGGAGAGCAGTATATATAATTCCAACATTTTTCACCCCAGGCATATGGAATGATAGATGGAGGAGAAAATTTAAAAAGAGTCTAGAAGGATAACATAAGGGGTTAAATTGAACCTCATATATCTGAGATATGCTTTAAGCACATTGCTCAAAAAGTCCTGGTTTATACACATGTCTGTGTCCTGCACAGTTCAGCATGTCTCCTGATGTGTTATATTTTAACAAAATACACCGATTAATGCTGTGTTTATTGTGGCTGCTACAACACATTGCCAGAAACTGAGTGTATTAAACCAGCAGAAATTTATCTTCTTAAGGTTCTGGAGGCCAAGGATGGTTCCTTCTGCAAGTTTTGAGTAAGAATTCCTTCCGTTCTTCTCTTCTAATTTCTGGTGGTGGCCAGCAATTCTTGATGTTTCTTGGCTTGCACATACATCACTCTAATCTCTGCCTCTTCAGATTACCACCTTTTCTGTGTCCTTTTCCTTTCTCTTAAGAATGCTTTTTGGATTCAGAGTCTAAATTCAATATCTCATCTTAAGACACTTTTTCTGAATAGGTTTGCATTCACAGATTCTGAATGAACATATTTTCTTGTGGAGGAGGGTCACCATTCAATTCACTGCAAGTAGTTACATTAAAATAAGCCAGATTGGCTTTGGTAGACTTCCACTCTTTGATCACAACTTCTGTCCTAGTGTTTGTCTAGTAGTATGTGAGACACGAAGAATGGAAAGGATTCTCACTTTAATTTGTAGTTAAATTTGAGAGAAGACCAGAAATGACTTGCCATTCTTTTTTACCTTTCCAGTTACATTGAATGACATTTCCCTCTCAAGATCTGATGCAAGATACTTAATGATAAAATCAAATTTACACAAATGGCAGCAACTAACTTTCTTTGGTCTGATGGTAGTAGGAAACGTATTCAATACTGGCTGTACTATGATCCAATTATACCTGCAAGATGCACAGAATCCCAAGCTATTGGTGAGCCGAGTTAGTAGAGCTATAGACAAATATAAGCTAGGTATATGTGAAATATTCACAGGAAATCACTGAGAAGTCATGCTGGAATATATACAGCCAGTTATCTGAATAAGTTTATAATAGTTTTATTATTTAATACATAGTGTAAGTGTAAAAAATATTTATTCATTTTATTTTTTGGTAATGCAATAAGCCCTTTAGTAGCAATGAAGTCACATAATGAAAGTGATTGTTTAATTAAAATTTAATATTGAATCGGCTTTTAAGAAAGTTGATAATCAGCATGTCCTTGCACAATATGTTATAGTTTTTCTCATCTGCTATGAGGGTACTATGTGGACTAAACACCTCCCCCTCCATTATATATTAAAACTCTAACCCCTAATGTGACTGTATTTGAAGATAGGTTCTTCAGGGAGGTAAATGAGGCTAAACGAGGTCATAAAGGTGAGTTCTTAATCCAATAGGATTGGTGACTTCTTAAGAAGAGAAAGAAAGGGCACCCTGGGCGGCTCAGGGGTTTAGCGCTGCCTTCAGTCCAGGGCATGATCCTGGAGACCCGGCATTGAGTCCCACCATGGGCTCCCTGCATGGAGCCTGCTTCTCCCTCTCTCTCTCTCTCTCTCTCTCTCTCTCTCTCATAAATAAATAAATAAAATCTTAAAAAAAAAAAAAGAAGAGAAAGAGAGATCTCTCTTTCTCCATGAGCAGAGGACAAAAGTCCATGTGAAGGTACAGCAAGAAGGGGCCATCTATGAGCCAGGAAAAGAGTCTTCACCAGAAATCAACAATGCTGTCCTCTGATCTTGGACTTTCCAGCCTCCAGAACCTTGAGAAATTTCTATTGTTTGAGCTATGCAGTCTATGGTACTTTGTTATGGCAAAAACAGTGGGCCACAGTGATTCCACTGAGTACATAAAAATCAGAAGGCAAAAAAACTAATTCAAACATTTATAGATTTTAGCAAGATTTCACTCAATGATAACAATATAAACTGTACAACTTTAGATGCAGTGTTTACTTTCTGAAGTTTGGCTTTTCATTTAAATAAAATTTCTTCTAAAATAATTTTGCTCATTTTGGATTTTGAGTTTTCCTGTGCTCATATGAAAAGTGAAGTGATAGTTCCATTAGCAGAAATTCTTCACAGTCATATGATTCCAGTTTTATATCAAAACTGTTCAACGCTTCAAATATAATTCCAACAATGGCTTAATATTTTTTATGCAAATTCGTGAAAGCAAATATTTTGAACATTTATAATGATGAAGTAAATATCTGACAAAACTGATTGTTTATTATAAATTCAACTAAATGGTTCAATATTTAAGGTGAAATGTAGTGATGTTTGGAAAACAAATTTTGTTGCTGAAAAGTTATGAGGTAAAAACTGAAAAGGTATCAAAAAATTTGGAGTTGGATGCATATACATATGCATACTATATATTACATAATAAGAATGAAGCTTAATTTTTTTGGTGATAAAAATGTTATTGAGTACAAAAATATTTTCAAGTATAGAAATGCTTTCTCTTTTTTCTGTCCATGTAGAAATACTTGAGCCTTTAAAGAATCACTTTGTAAATGAACCTGTCTTTTAATAGTATTAAAATATTTTGAAATGGAGTCCTCTAAATTTTTTATGTATTTTATTCCCTTATTTTTAGTACACCTTTATTCTCAAAAGTTCCAGTTCTGATAATAACTTATATGAACACTAACTGTCAACATCTAATTGCACATTTCAAGAATGCAGTTGAATAGGTGTGTAGGGAATGCAAGAGGGGTCTTGGCCAGACATGTAATTTGGAAGTCGACAGTATATAGATGGAAATTTTAAAAAACATGTTAAGTCTTTTTCTTTTACTCTGAAAAGAGTAAAATTAGAAATATTTGATAGGTAAGATCATATTCCTCATTTTAAGTGTGTATTAAATAAAAACTGCCCTTCAAACTGAGCATTATAACATTCCTTTCAGGACTGTTGTGTATTACAGTGTTTCTTTCTTTTTTTTATAGTAGAATATCACCTAACTTAGATTAATAGTTTTGTGAACATAGACACAAATATATGGCACAACAAAATTACATAGCTCATTCATTTCATATTTTTCAATACTTAATGGGAATGACCATTAGGAGTAGTGATTGCCTACATTATTTTTATGATTGCATTCTCCAAGCAGTTTAAAATACCCACTAATAGAATTAGCTAAAATTCTGTATTTTTATTGCAAGAAAAATGCTGAACAAAAAAGCATTTTATACCTACATTTCCTTAAGCTAGCGACTGAACCCCATTCTACTTTCTAAACTTACCTCCCGCTTTTCTAGTTTACACATTATGGGCTAACCAAACTGAACCACTCACTCTTTTACCAAATATAATGTGCATTTTCTCTCTTCAATTCCCTTTCTGAAATTATTTCTTCTGCCCAATTCTTCCAATTCTTCCTTTTTTCACTTTTGCATATCAAAATATATGTAATTAAATCTCATCCTGCCTCATCAGTTTGTGTGTAAAATCAAGCTGCTGGCCTAAGTATCTTGGTACTTAGTTTTAATTTTACACTATAAAAGCAATATACATGGTTATATAAATTCAAACCACTATTCCATTTCCCTGAGATATTTTTTCTATATTTATTTATATTGGTGGTTATTTCAAAATGATTTTATATCAATGTTTAAAATCTAGATTAAAATGGCAAATGAAAGTCTTTACCTTCCAAAATTTATATGTTAGACAAGTTTTTTTGGTTGTCACTTGCCTTACCAAAAAATCAGTTTCTAGTCATGTCTTTCCAGTCCATCTGCAGGTTGTTGAAAGCTCTATTTCAGACCAACTTCAACAGAGCCTGGCCCACCTTTATTAATTTCCCTCTCAGTACTTTATTCCAAGGTTGAGGAGAGAGTCTTCTCTAGACTCCCTGCAATGACAGTAAAAGTAAAAATTTTAATAAAATCAGAGGTAACAAGTTGACTTTCTAACACAGAATTTCTAATTATGGTTACTTTCAGATCCAGTCCCACATTTCAAAATGTTTAGGAAATGGCACTCCCAGCCTAGCTCTTAGTCTCCTCTATGGCTAAGGTCAGCTTATCTTTTCTTAGAAGGAATGTCCTCAGACACATCCAACTGCAACGTGTGGTGGCAAAAATTTTATAGGACAGAGAAAGGTATGGTGTACCCCTCCTCTAAGTCAAAGTATATCTCCTGAAGCCTCATTTTCTCTCTTCAGATCATTTTAAGACAAATGAAAAAATCAAAATATCTGCTTCTTTTATGAGAGATCTACAGGGTGATCTTGCCTTACAGCCTTTAAAGTTGTAACCTCCTGAATGTTATTCCTATTTTTGTAAAAATTAGATTGTTTGGCCATGTAAAAAATATCATATGTAGGATAACAGTGTGATAATATAAGCAGAGCTTTTGCAAAAAGCTATTTGCTAAATTTATATAAATGAGATTTGAGAATTTCATCAACTCTTTCTGCAGTCTTCCAGCTCTGTACTTTCATAGGATGCTATAGATGGGTGATGGGCACTGAGGGGGGCACTTGATGAGATTAGCACTGGGTGTTATACTACATGTTGGCAAATTGAACTCCAATAAAAAATATACCAAAAAAATAGACACACACACACACAAACATACAAACTTTTCACACAACCACATCATAAAGAATAAATAGAGATTAAATTCACACTTAAAAAGGGTCATTTTTCACTAGGAGAAATATGTCTCTAGAAATACGATCTTTTCTTATAACAAAAGTGGTCTCTGAAATGATCACAGAGAAATACAGATCTCTTGGCTTCATAGCACTTCATATAATTCCAAAACCATATTAGATTGTTGATTTATTCTGCACACCTTATGAAAAAGAAAGCTATTTCTTAATAGCTTACTTAAATTATTGTACTTTTTGTTTCTGTATTTTGTAACTTCTTTCATAAGGTCCTTAGGACTAAAGCTTAGCTAAATGACTAAGTCTTTCCTCAACTGCTTAAAAACTTAGCAAAAGGGAAGATTTCTTGTCTGTGGCTGAAGAAGGCAGCCTATTTGAATATCATGGGGATTTCTTACTTACATGTCTAGAGGTGGATGCCAGGTGAAGGAGGCCAGAAGAGAGCGAAAGAACTACTTCTTTTCTTTTTTTTTTCTTTTTCTGTAGCAAGATGTTAAAATTTTGTAACAAGACATGACATACTGAAGGTAGGTAACACTTCCTTCAAAATGCCTAATTTACTAAGGAAATTAATAATAACATATTCCATGATATTAGACCTCACAGCCAGAACGATATTATAAAAAAGCCAGGATACGTATTTTGAAGAAAGGATTTAGTCAAATTATTTTAAAAGAAAATGCAGTATATGATATTTCCAAAGTTGGCTCAATAATGTCTCCCTTCCCAAATGCACATCAAGTGCATTGACACTCTTTATGGAGAGGTAAAGTCTAATTTGCTCTTTGAATCTGGGTAGCACTCTGACTCACTTTTAACCAATGGAAAGTGGCAGGAGTGGCACTACATGTTTTCTGAGGCTTTATCTTTTATCATAAAAGATAATGAAGCTTCCATCATTTTACCTGGGAGACTCATTTCAGAACCTAAACCACAATGTGTAAGATCCAACTACGCTGAAGCCACCAGAAGAGGCTAAATTAAATGTCTGTCCAAAAGCTTCAGTTGTGGTCCCAATTAATAACCCACATCAACTTCCGAATGATTCCATATCCTAATGATCAAGTCACCTCCCAACTTCAAGTGTTCCCACAAGGCTCAGACATCACAGAGCAAGGAAAGTCATTCCCATTGTGTTATGTCTGAATTCCTGACCCAGAGAATCTTTGAGCACAATTAAATTAATTTTTATACCACCAAGTTTTAAAATGCTTTGTTACACAATATTAATAGTACAGAGCACTATATTGTGAGTACAAATGGGAGAGGTAGAGAATCCTTGAAGCCTGAAATAAACCTGAAGGCTAATATACATTCTTTGTAGTTGGAGAACCCCAGGACTGACACTTAAGGCAGTCTAAGTGGTAATGGCAGACTAAAAGGGAGAAACCAGAGAACTGCAATAGGCAATGAATATTTTGACTTTTGACAAGGAATATATGACCACTTCCTATGAACCAGAGCTAGGCAAAGTGGAAGGGACATCTGGCATAGGACCTTTTCAATGTCCTATCAAAGAAGACTGCCTAGGAGGATGAGGGAACTTTACAGCTAATGCCTGAGTGTGGAGCTAAGATAAAAGTATCTAGCTGAAAGAAAGGTACCTCAAGGGATCTTTGGTTAGAAGAGCCCAGCAAGGGATTTTTGAAGAACCTTGAACATTGTCCAGGATAGAAGGAGTTTTAAGTATCTGCAAGGCTTGTGTAGTTAGAAGCCAGCTTACAGTAGCACAAGCCAAGAAATTTCTTGTTCTCTCTTTTCATGACTTTCTTCCAAAATTGCAGTTATAGTTAGGAAAGAGATTAGAAGAAAAAGTAAAAAGTGAAAAAAAAAAAACAAAAACAAAAGCAAATGAAAAACAAAATAGATCTTTTGTAGAAAAGAAGAATGTGATTTAGTAGGGTCTTTACACTTAACCCCTAATAACTTGCTAGAAGGCAGAGAATATGGTACCAGACACAAATGGGCAGATGTGTTTGTCAGTGGAAGTCCTCTTTTCATTTTCTCCCTGCTTTCTCAATGAAATATTTACTAGGAACATCACCAGGAGTGGAGGTAGAGGAGAATATGCAGGTTTGAAGAGAAAGGAGAAGTTATAAAATAATCATCAGGAAGAGTGATTGAACTAGTAACTGTTTAGTGACCAGAATTAATAATTCATTTGAGGTTGGTGTCAAGAATTTAAAGTGATTAGGAGTCAGTGTAGTTATCTATTACTCATGAGCCACACTCAATTGTTGGATTGGGCGCACAGAATAAGTAAACAATTGGATTTAACCAGCCTTGAGGTTTTACCAGATGAAGATGTTGAATAGTAATGCAAAAGGGAGTGATATTAATCAGTACCTTGACATTTAAGCTGGGTAAGGAGAAAATGAGGACATGGGGCATGGTGAAAAAAAGTAGAAGGTGAGTAGGATCAAAGCTAGAAGTTCTGAGCAGTTGGAATGGGGATAGGAGAGGAAATGAGTTAGAAAGGTAGAAGATAGTTGCTGTCTTATTTTATTTTATTTTTTTAGTGATCTTAATTTAATAATCCAATGATACGCTTGAAGTGTAAAATATATTGGCATATTATCAGATTGGCTGTATTGTACAGAATTATATATTATTATATAGAAATAATAATTAGAATATTAAACAAATTAATAGGGCCAATGATATATCACTGACTTCTTTTTGTCCCATATGTCACATATCTCAGTTATGCTAATTATGGGGAACTCAGAAGGAAATTATTACAACTAAAATATTTTACAAATTTTTACTGCATTCAAAAGATACCTTTATAAATTTTTTTAAAGAGAGAGAGAGGCAGAGACACAGGAAGAGGGAGAAGCAGGCTCCATGCAGGGAGCCTGATGTGGGACTCGAACCCCAGTCTCCAGGATCAGGCCCTGGGCTGAAGACAGGTGCTAAACTGCTGAACCACCCAGGGATTCCCAATTTTTGTTTTTAATGAAAAAGCTTGTTTTAGTTAACCTACCCATATTAATATAGAAATTTTAAATGAGCAAAAACAATGTCTATTCTGAATGTCAAACTATTCTGACAGACATTGGGAGGGCAGTATTTTGGAATTTTTGAAAAATCAATTTTGTAATTTAATTGTAATGAATACATATTTTCTCAACACACATACATATTCTGACACACTTATTAACATTTTAAAAAGATGATATACAATCAAATAGGAAATGAATGTGCAGAATTTCATTCCTTCCTCTCAGTATGAATCCCAATCTAATTCTTAAACAATATATATATGACATTTAATATTCTATATATTCTTACTTTTCCAGTTTTCCTTTTAAAGCACTTAATTTATTCACCAAAGCCTGTAATCTTCAGATTATTTATAGATACAGAGGCCATTAAGCCTTGCTGCATAAATGGTAAATAATGACACCATGAAAATAATCTTTTAATATTACTTTATGAATATGTATGGCATTATTGTAATATTCATTTCTCAAAACTTCCTTATAAACAAGATAAGTACAATAAAATAAGCAGTATGTACTCCAATCATATTTGTTCTGTACATGAATTTTATATGAATAATTTATACAAAAATCCTTTAAAAATTGAAATTTTATGCTAGTTCCCCAGATAAGCACTTATTTTTTAAATATTAGAAAGTTCTCTTTTAAGTAATAGAAAAACACAAGAAAACATGTTGTAGTATAGGTGAAAGATGTCAACTAAAAGTTCAACTTCTTTGTCTACAGTTTTACAGGAAAAATGTTGAAAATTTAAAAACAAAAACAGTAACAAGCTAAATCCACCACCTGCTGAATTTTATACTTCAAATGTGGATCTAATTAAGTAAGCATTTTATTTTTGTCTTTGTCTTCATTATTAGCCTTGAATCCCACTATATAGGAATTTAAAAGTGTTTTTAGGGATGCCTGGGTGGCTTGCTGGTTAAGTATCTGCCTACGGATCAGGACGTAATTCTGGAATCCAGTCCCATATCAGGATCCCCTGATCAGGCAGCCTGCTTCTCCCCCAGCCTATGACTCTGCCTTTCTCTGTATGTCTCTCATGGATAAATAAATAAAATCTTTTAAAAAATAATAAAAGTGTTTTTATTGTCAAAGGTATTACACTTTGAAAAAGCTGAATGAATCATGGAAGTCAATTCTTATAATTTTCATTTATAATTTTTTTTCTCAAAGCAGTTCATAATTATAGTAATTAGATATCAATTGTAAATTCCCTACATATCCATAATGATGATATGATTTTAAATTTGCCCCAAAGCATGGTATGTGAATTTAAATTGCCCAACTCCCATAGACAGAAACTCTTAGTAGAAGACTATTCCTATGCATTTCTATCTACCTTTGGTGGGTTATACAAAGCATGTTTATTTTGGTAGAAATGGAACAAATCTTATGACCAATTAATGGGGTATCTTCCATGAAAGAGCCTTATACTCCATTTAATTAATATTTAATTAATATAAATTAGCTACTGCAAAAAAGAAAGTAATGGAGTAGGTTTTAAAGTTGTTACTTTATAGGGGTGACTGGGTGGCTAAGTTGGTTAAGTATCTGACTCTTGATTTTTGCTCAGGTCTTGATATTATGGTCATGGAATCGAGCTCCAAGTTGGGCTCTATACTAGGTTCAGAGTCTCCTTGAGATTATCTGTCTCTCTCTTCCTCTGACCTCTACCCCTGCTCATGCACTGTCTCCCAAATAAATACATACATACATACATAAATAAATAAATAAATAAATAAATAAATAAATCCATGTTTAAAAAATAAATAAGTAAAATTACTATTTTACATAAGGAAAGCCTCTTTACAAAACAATTGGTATCACTTTAAAAAAATAAAGGAATACTAGATATTTTTAAAAATATCTACCTTTACATTTTTTCCTCAGGACAATTCTATGCTTCAATAACAGTTTCAAAGGAAAATATTTAATTTTTGGAATTTCAGATCCAGCAGAAGGATGCAAAACAACAAAATAACAGCAAAGCTATTAAAAACACACATTTGAGTGAATGGTAACTGTAGTGAGACAAGAGTGCTAAGTCAAGTAAACCTGATTTTAATCTTGGGCTCCAGCATTTATTTGCTTTGTAAGTTTGAAAACTTGCTTACTCTTTATGAGGCTCTCATTTCTCATTTGTAAAGTGAACATATTACCTAATTCAGGGTTGTTTTGGACGCCAAAAGAAAAACCACAAAATGGGTATGGCCAGTTACTCCGTGGTAGCTAGCAGTTTCCATTTGCAGTATACCTGAAGTCCTTTCATAGATGTAGCTTCCTGTTGACCACTTCTTACTTCTACTTCACACTACAAAGTAGGACAGAGCTTGTTTTAAAGGCTGAGGAGCAGCCAGAAAATTTTCTATCCCTTTACTAAGAAAGGTGGTGATATCCTGACTACACATGAATCCATTTAGGTATCATTATTTCTCAGTTAATATAAAATTAATATTCTAGAAAGGTTAAAAAGTGGCCTTGATGGCAACAATTCTGGAAAAAATAGGAAACTTAGTATGGCAGACATGACAAAGCCTTCAAATGACAGCAGAGATAGTCACCTGTCCTTTCTGTACAACATTGTTTTGTATTATGGCTTCATTGCTGCAACATTTTATAATTCCTTACACCCTCCCCACCCAAAATAAGTTATATTATCCTTATCCATGAGTGGGGGAAAAAAGCCAAGAAAGATTAAGTCATTTGCCAAGATAATTAAACTAATAATTGATGGGCAGGTCCTAAGCTATCTGATTTTGAAAGCTATGTTCTTAACTACTAAGCTATACTGATCTTTAGATATTAAGTATATCTCTGTGTTACCATTATTCATAAACAAAAGCTTTCTGTACAGAAATGTATGAAGAAAGCTCATCAATGATGTCCAAAGCAATAAAATAGGAAAGATGATTATTTTTTTTAATTTTTAAATTTTCTATTCCACTTCTCTTTCATTGTATTTACTTTTAAATTTGGAAGTGGATTTTCATAAAGAGAAGTATCTAAAAACTTCAAACACTGAAAATTAGACTATTGCGCAAAATATTTCTGTAAATATTAGTCCAACTTATATAAAGATGTATAAAGACTTCATGCAGTCATGTCTCTAAAAACTATAAGCAATTCTGTATAATGTTTTGTAGGTTTTATTTCCCATTTTTATTATTATTATTTTTAACCGTTTTCCTGAGATATATTACAATTCATATAACATGCAATTCATTCATTCGAGTATTCCAGTATTTGTTCTTTGTCCTCATTTCTGGCTGGGAGCTCCCTAAAACTCTCAGAATTTCATAAGTGATGAGGGCAATGAAAATGTCTTTTGTTATATTAATGACTTAACTCAGGATGGTGGCTGGCTACCAGTAGAGTCAACCCTTTGATTAAAGGATTAGGACTTCCAGTCCTGCTCCAGAACCTTTGAGGAGCAAAGAGGGGCTGAGAGTTTAATCAATCACTAATGGCCAATGAGTTAATGAATCATGACTATTGTCAACCAAGAAAGAGACTAAGCTAAAAGAAAAACAAAGGCATGTGGGGTCTCATAATTGCCATGAGGGGAACACAGATTTGGCCAGCAACCCCAGTAGTGCCCCCACCCTCCAACACACAGACACCCAAGAAACGAAAGTCAAAGGTTTTTAAAGACAAAACAATGTTTGTATATGTTGTTTACAAAGAATTTTGATTGGCATTGGTGGCATAAAACTAATCTTGGCTGAATATAATTGGCTACTAAGCCAATCACTATGCAAAGTCTCTTACAGTAGCAAGTTTTAGGTTTTCAGGCTGAGTCCTTGGAATATTTGTGGTTTGGCCTAGATCAAAAATTTGTAGTTCTACCTGTTGAGGACATGCATAGGGCTATCTTCATAATGACTTTCCAGCTTTATTTTAAAATCCCCGACACAAGTCACCTCATTTCATTTCACCTTCCACACTATATAATAAAGCCTCCATAAAAACCCCAAAGGAGAGAGTTCAGATTGCTTCCAGCTTAATGTGAGCATTTGGAAGGTGGGGTGCTGGGAGAGTGTCACACCTGGGGAGGGCATGGAAGCTTTGCACCCATTCCCCATACTTTACCCTATGCATCTTTTTCATCTGGCTGTTCCTAGTTATATCGTTTTATAATAAACTGGCAATCTAGTAAGTAAGATGTTTCTCTGAGCTCTGTGAGACACTCTAGCAAATCAGTCAAACCCAGGGATGGGGGTATGGGAACCTTCGGTTTATAGGCAGTCGGTCAGAAGTACAGATAACAATCTGTTCTTGTGATTGGTACCTGAAGTAGAGGAAAGTCTGGTGGGACTAAGCCCTTTATTTGTGGGATCTGATGCTTTATATCTAGGTTGATAGTGTTAGAACAGAGTTGAATTACACGCTCTGGCATCTGAGAATTGCTTGGTGTTCTGTGGTTAAGTACCCCACCACACACACACGCACATGTGCGCATGCGCATGTACACACACACACACACACACACACACACACAGGAATTAGGTCTGGGAACTCAGACATCACGTGAAAATAATTAAATGAAATCTTTGTCTCTCTCCATTCACAAAATGAATTCTCAATGGATTAAAAACTTAAATGTGAAAACTAAGTTTTAGTATTTTAAACATATGTAGGGTAGCTTTTGCAAAGCACATACACACAGAAAAATCCCCATAAACCATAAGAAACATAATTTTTTAAAAAATATTTTATTTATTTATTCATGAGAGACACACACAGAGAGAGAGAGGCAGAGACATAGTCAGAGGGAGAAGCAGGCTCCCTGAGGGGAACCTAATGTGGGACTCCATCCCAGGACTCCAGATCATACCCTGAGCAGAAGGCAGACACTCAACCACAGAGCCACCCAGGTGTCCCAAGAAACATAAATCAAAAATTTCTTTAAAAAAAAGGAATTTATGTATGAAAAAAGATCAGATAAAAACTAAATATCAGCAACAGATTGGTAGAACAAATTTTAAATATAAAACCAAATAAAATGTTACTTGTAATACAAAAACAATTGTTAGTAATATAATACCTCACCTCAACATGCATTCAAAGGTCCAAAAAATATTTATTGAAAAATTTAAAAATCCTAAGTATGGGAAATCAGATCTACAAAGATTTGATATCACTTGTAATCAGGGAAATGAAAATATTTCTAAACTATGAAATACCATTTCACACTTAACAGATTGAGGAGAAACTTATAGTACCAACTGCTATTTAGAATATAGGAAATAGAAACAATCATGTGCTCATAATTTATATAACAGTATAATAATTTTGCATAGCATTTTGTCAGTAGCTAATAGAGCTGTTTTGTGCTTTCCCAACATTCCAGCAAAACAACTTCTATGAATTCTTGCTGGATGAAATCTCAAATAATGTACAAGAAAACCTGCTCAGAGATGTTAATTGCAATGTTTGTAATTAAAACAAATTAAAAACCACATAAATACTCATCAAAAGAAAATAGATAAATAGCTTTTTGGTCATATCATACAAAATGGTCTTGCATTTAAAGTGAGTGAACCATAACTACAGGCACTTAAATGGGAAAATTTTTGAAACTTAATATTTAGTGAACATATTGCTGAATGACACAAATGATGTAGCATTATTTATGTAAAAGTTAACATTTGCTTAAACCTTAATACAATATTATATGTTGGTTAGGGTTGCATAAATGTGCAGTAGAATATGAAAACCTGCATGGAAAGGATTCAAACCTCCTTCAGGATGGAGGTTATCCCTGGGGAGTTTTGTCTGTGTGGGAGAAGAGTACTGTATCTCTATTGTTTCATGTCTTTAAAAAAAATCCTGAAGCACACTCAATAAATACTGATATTTGTTACACTAGGAGTGGATAGGTGTCACATTACTGTTTTTATTTTCTTTATGTTTGAAATATTGTATGTCTTATCTTCCTGTGGGTGTTGTTCCAAATTACCACAAATAAGTAGTTTAAAACCATAGATATTTATTCTGGAGGCCAGAATTCCAAAAGGTTCACTGGGATAAAATCCAAGTGTTAAGAGGAACATACTTCCTCAGAAGGTTCTAGGGGAGAATCTATCCCTTGGTTCTTCAGCTTCTGTTGGCTGCTGACATTTTTGGCTATTAGTCCATTACTTCAATCTCTGCTTCAGAGATTTTGATATCACCTTCTTTGTGTGTCTCATCTTCCTTCATATCTCTTATGAGGACCCTTGTAATGGTATGTAGCACCCACATAAATAATCCAGGATAATTTTGCAAAAAAATTACCATTTAAGATAACATACACAAGTTTCAGGGAAGAACCTGAAATCTTTTGGGGCCACCATTTTGCCCTCTACATTTTAAAACAAAAGGAAAGAAATTAGACCGAAGAACAGTATTTCTTTCCTTTCTTCATTGTTTTTGTGTGAATGTGTGTATGTGTGTGTGTGTGTGGGGGGGGGGTGTTTCTTTTTTCGGTTTTCAACAAATATTTGCAGAGGACCTATTATATAGCAGGTACATTTTAGGCTTTGAAGATATAATAGTGAGTAAGAGGAACAAGAAACCTGACTGAAGGAAGCTTGCACTGGAGTGTGAGGGAGACAAAGTTAGTAATTATGTAAATAAAATCACCATAAAGTATAATAAATACTATAAAGGAAATATATAATGGTGATTAAAAATATAAGGGAATACAAAAGAGCTGTTTTGTGTTATTTTTCTAGAGAAGGCCGTTTTGTTTGGGCAATATTTGACTTATGACTAGCAGGTTAAGAGTGGGTAATAGAAAAAAAACAAGAAAAGAGCTGATGAAGTTGCAATATTTATAAAAACTGTGATGTCATATATGTACAGTTTTCTTTGTCTAAATTGTTTCTAATAATTTTAGCTGACTTGCTTTGTTGTCTTTGAAAACAACAAAAATCAAAACACATGATTCAAACTAGATATTTTACATAATGAATTTTTTTATTCATATGCAATGGAAAACACTTTCTTCCTTTGGCTAAATTGAGTCAATAATATGTTTATTTAACTGCTATGTGGTAGCATTTGGCCTAAATGCATAAGTACAATAAGATGAGATGCATTTATTTGTATGCTAAAAGGAGTCATATTATTTACTGCTAATGAAAGAAGAAAAAATTTTCACTGCAAAACATTAACAGCTTAGAGGAATAAAAATACTTGAGAGTCCTACCCTTTCATATATTTCACATATGTATGCATATATAATCTATATTATATATATCTCCATGGAGATGATGAAAATCTTCATTCCTTTTGGGACGCCTGGGTTGCTCAGCAGTTGAGCATCTGCCTTTGGCTCAGGGTGTGATCCCGCAGTCCCAGGATCGAGTCCCACATCGGGCTCTCTGCTTGGAGCCTGCTTCTCCCTCTGCCTCTGTCTCTGCCTTTCTCTCTGTGTTTCTTATGAATAAATAGATAAAATCTTTTTAAAAAAGAAAATCTTCATGCCTGCAAGAAATAATGGCAAGACAACTTATTAAACAAAAATAATTTGGGTGTGAGGGAAGGTGAATTTTACTAGAACATAGTGAAAAGAAAAAACAAATTTAGGAAACACAATCAATAGACAAAGGGCCAGGGTAAGTCATTAACCAATGGCAATGCTAATTTTTTTGTGAATATTAAAATGAAGACTATGTAAAGATGCTTTTTAAAAGTGTAGCCTTCTAAGTTCAATGTCATGGCAGTTAAAATGTTATAAGAAACTATTCAGAAATTGTGAGGGTCCAATTTGCCTAGAATCCTTTTGCCTAGAAATATTTCAAAAATTTACTCTGAAGGTCAGAATTTAATAGTTTTGATGGCCTTGTTCAGGCTTTTGAAGGTATGGCAGCAGCAATAGAATTCACTTTCAAAAAAGAAGAAACTAAAGAAGCCACTCCAGTGGCCTAAACTCTCAGTGTTCATACTTGTATTTGATCTACAAACAACACGGTAGCATGTGACTCATGGAAGCAAATGGTCTGTCATCCTGTCCTCCACTGATAGTACACCTAAAAAGATTTTAGCATTTGACCTGGAAAGATATTGTTTTATACCAGGCAAAATATATTTTATGGAGTTTGAATGTACAAGTGTTGTGTATGTATAACTAACTGAAACCAGAAAGAGATGCATATCATTTCTCAGTTGGAAAACACATTTTTAAAATAAGAGATTTTTCTTTTGTAGAGCAGTTTTAGGATCACAGGATCCCCATTTACCTCCTACTCACCAATATGCATAGCCTTCCCCATTTTCAACATCCCCCATCAGAGTAGCATGTTTGCTACACATGATGAATCTGTACTGACACATATCACCTAAAATCCATAGGTTACATTATAGTTACTCTTGGTGTTGTATATTTAGGGATTTGGACAAATGTATGATGACACATATCCACCATTATAGAATCTTTCACTGCCCTAAAATCCATGCTCTGTCTATTCATCCCTCCCTCTTTTCAACTCTTGGTAACCACTAATTTTCCACTGTCTCCATACGTCAGCCTTTTCCAGAATGTGTATAGATGGAATCATATAGTAAGTAGTCTTTTCAGACTGGCTTTTTTATTCAGTAACATATATTTAAGTTTCCTCCATGTTTTTTCATAGCTTGATAGCTCATTTCTTTTTAGTTAAGTTAATTTCCTCATGTCTAGATGTACCACAGTTCATTTATGAATTCATCCACCGAAGGGCATCTTGCTTACTTCCAGGCATTGGCAATTGTAAGGAAAGCTACTTTGAATATCTGTGTGCAGGTTTTTGTGTAGACATGAGTTTTCATCTCCTTTGGGTTAATACTAAGAAGCATGACTGATATATCATATGTTAAGAGTATGATTAGTTTTGCAAGAAACCTCCACTGTCTTCTAAAGTTTCTATACCATTTTGCATTCACACCAACAGTGAATGCGAGTTTCTATTGCTGCATATCCTTGCTAGCATTTGGTGTTGTCAGTGTTCTGGATTTTGTCCATCCTAAAAGTTGTCTTTTGATATCTTATTGTTGTGTTGATTTGCATTTCCCTGCTGACAAATTATGTGGAGCATCTATTTATGCACTTATTTGCTATCTGTATATATTATTTAGTGAAATGTCTATTAAAGTCTCTGACCCATTCTTCAATCAGGTTGTTTCCTTATTTTTCAAAGCTCTTTTGTATATTTTAGGAAACAACTCTTTATAAGATATGTCTTTTGCAAAAATTTTCTCCCAGTTTGTTTCTCATTTTATTCTTTTGATGGTAGATTTCAAAGAGCATAAATATTTGATTTCAATGAAATCCAGATTATCAATTATTTCTTTCATTGATTTTTGGTCTTTTACCTAAAACTCATCTTTATACTCATGATCAGTTAGATTTTTTTCCTAAGTTCTATGAGTTTTATGGTTTTGTGCTTTACATGTACATTTAAATCTGTGATCATTCTTTTTTTTTTATCTGTGATCATTCTGAATTAATTTTTGTTGCATGTAGATGTTCAATTGTTCCAGCTTCATTTGTCAAAAAGACAAATTGCATTGCATTTGCTCCTTAATTAAAGATCAGTTGACCCTATTTCTGGGCTTTCTGTTCTCTGCCATTGATCTATTTTTCTATTTTTTCATCAGTACCACAGTGTCACTTCAATATGATGTTCATTGATTTCACTGTAGCTTTTATAGTAAGTCCTGAAGTTGAATAGTGACAGTCTTCCAATTTTTGTTCTTCTTCAATATTATACAGGTTATCCTGAGTCATGTATCTTTCCATATAAACTTTAAAATCAGTTTGTTGATATGCAAATAACTTGCTGGAATTTTGACTGGGATTGTGTTGAATCTGTAGATCAAGTTGTGAAAAATTCATTTAACAATTTTGAATAGGCCTATTCAAACAGTTTATTTCTTCTTGGGTGAATTTCGACAGATTGTGGCTTTCAAGGAATTGATCCATTTCAACCACGTTATCATATTGTGGATATACAGTTGTTCACATTATTCCTTTATTATTCTTTAAATGTCTATAGTATCTGTAGTGCTACCTTACTTTCATTTTTGATATTAGTAATTTGTGTCCTCTTTTTACATTAGTCTGGCTAGAGGCTTTTGAGTGTGTTGATATTTTCAAAGAACCAGCTTTTCTCTTTGTTTTTTAATTTTCTCTGATGATGCCCTGTTTTCAATTTTATTGATTTCTGCTTTTTTGTTATTTTTTTTCTTCTGCTCACTTTGGATTAAATTTTCTCTACTTTTTCTAGTTTCCTAAAATGGAAGCTTACATTATTGATTTTAGATTTTCTCTTTTCTCTAATTAATGTACACTTTAACAACTATGAATTTTCCTCTAAGTACTGCTTCTGTTGCATCACATAAATTTGGTAATTTTCACAATATTTCAAGCTTTGTCATTGTCATTATTTGAAATGCCACAATCTCATGATAAAACTTTAACATGACGTGTTGCTTCTTATAGATGAGCAAAGAAAATGGTTTCTTGAGTTGGTATCTACTCTTGGTGAAGATACTGTGAAGATTGTTGGAATGATAACAAAGGATTTAGAATATTATACAAATTTAGCTGATAAAGCAGTAGCAGGGTTTGAGAAGAATGTCTATCATGTATAAAATGCTATAACAACATTTCATGGTACAGAGAAATCTTTCATGAAAGGAAGAGTCAATCCACGTGGCAGACTTTACTGTTGTATTAAGAAATTGCCATGGCCATCCCAGCCTTCAGCAACCACCACCTGATTAGTATGCCGCCATCCACATCAAGGCAAGACCCACCACTAGCAAAATGATTACAACTTGCTGACAGCCAAATGATTGTAAAGACGTTTTTTTTGGAAATAATGTATTCTTAAATTAAGGCATGTACTTTTTTTTTAAGACATGTGTTACTATACATTTAATAGACTGCAGTATAGTGTAAACATAACTTTTATATGCATTGGGAAAAAATTCATTTGACTCACTTTATTGCACTATCTACTTTATTGCAATAGTCTAGAACCAAACCTTCAATATTGCCATGATATGCCTATACAGCAGTTTTTGATCCCTGTTAAAACATTCATTAACTGGGTTGTTTTTTCCTAATGAATTATTTATGTGTAGATAGAACCTAAATCAGACTTTGTGACTAAGTTTTAATACATCATGTATTCCTTGTTTCCTGGATTATTAATTTCTTGTAAACATAGTATCTTATACAAATTGATATGTTAATGTATTAAATTTTATATATTCATGACTCATCTATTCACAATGAATAAATGTATATATAGTATATCACTGATACAAAAAAGTTCATATTTATTCCTTCATTAATAGATATGAGAACAGCTTAATATTATTTGAAATTTTCTTTCTTTCTTTCTTTCTTTCTTTCTTTCTTTCTTTCTTTCTTTCTTTCTTTCTTTTTCTTTCTTTCTTTCTTCCTTTCTTTTTTCTTTCTTTCCATCTTTCTTTTTAGCATTATATTGAGATAAATATCTGTTACTCCCAAACAGGCAAAAGTACTAATGTGAATCCAGGGTAGGTTAATGTCTAGATATGAATATCATTTTTAGGATAGCACTTGCTTTGAACTTCATATAAACATTTTGCCAATTAGAGATTTTATTTATTTATTTGAGAGAGAGAAAGAGAGTGAGAGTAGGAGAGAGAGTGAGCTGAAGGGAAGAGTAGAAGGAGAGGGAAAAGCAGGCTCCATGCTGAGCAAGGAGTCTACCAAGGAGCTTGATCCCAGGATACTGGGATCATGACCTGAGCCAAAGGCAGATGCTTAACCTGAGCCACCTGGGATCCCCAACATTTTGCCATTTATATAGCCAAATGGAATTTAATAGTTAAATCTCCGTGCTATGTAATACATAGGGAAAATAATATTTTTTGAAGAAAATATCTAAGTTTAAGTTGGAGAGTTTGAATAGCATCTTTACTTCTGACTACCAAAGTTCATTTCTCACAAGAAAGCTAAAAATCACAGAGGTGTCCTTGTTCCTGCTCCCTTTATCATAGAACATAAATATGAGTTTAGATCATAGCCAGTGGGACCCAAAAGGCGGTACACATTGGAGCTACTAGAGGAAACTCATTAAACTCATAGAAGAAGAATGAGATAATCTCTTCTTCTGTTTTCTGTAAATTGGCACATATACATAACATGAATGGGTCTATATCAGCTATCTGTGATCGTGAGGGAACAAACCAAAAACCAAGCAAATAATTTTGACAACTAAAGATAGAAAAAGACAGAACAACCCTGGTTCCTTGACTATAGTATTAATTCTAAAGAACTTTCCTGCCATATATATTATTATATGAGATTCTCTAAACCTCTTTAAATAGACCGTTTTCCTAGCATTTCAAAATATCTTAATTAAAAAAACAAAACAAAGTATTTTAATTGATACATCTCATCCAATCCATCTATACTTTCTTTCAAATCTCCTGGGAAAACATATTTTGAATTGATTTCTCTTCATTTTTTAATTACCTAGGCTATGTTACCATCATCTTTGATTTGGAATACCACAAAAGTCTCCTAAACGTTTTCCCTTTTACTTTTGCTGCCATTTAGATCACCAAACAACTAGAATTGTCTTTTTTTTTTTTAATATACATTATTACTTTACCTTCTTGCTTAAAATTCCCCAGCACTTTCCCATTGCATTTAGGGGGAAAAAAGTCTAAACTTCATGTTCTATATGTATGGCCTTATGTTATCTGCTCTTGCCTACTCTTTCCTCATACCATTCTCCGACTCATTCACTATGCCTCAGCCACATTGGAAATTTTTGATTTCACAGATATGTCAGGATGTTTCTATCTTAAGATTTTTCCATAAACATCTCTGTGGACTATAATGCTTGTCCTATTGACTTTGTAACAACAGAATCCTTTTTGACATTCATACCTCAACTTAAAATGGCACCTCTGAAGAAAACTTTCCATGACAACTTCATTTGAATTAGCCATCTGATGACTTCCTTTTGTAGCACTCACTTTAGTTATTCAAATAGTATTTATTGCACTTTTTTTCTTTTGTCTTATATTAATTAAACATGTTTTTTATTTGACTTCCTTTAGTTAAAAAAAAGCTTCCTGGAATACCTGGGTGGCTCAGTAGTTGAGTGGTTGGGCTCAGGGCATGATCCCAGGATCCAGGACAGAGTCTTGTATCGGGCTCCCTGCATGAAGCTTGCTTCTCCCTCTGCCTATGTCTCTGCTTCTCTCTCTCTCTGTGTCTCTCATGGATAACTAAATAAAATCTTAAAAAAAAAAAAAAGCTTTCTGTAAGGAGAAACCTTGAGTATTTGATTTCATGTTGTACACATCTAGAACACTACTGCATTCAGAATACGTCTTCAATTTACATTTGTTAATTATGAAAAAGTGCTCAATCCCTTGTCATTTACAATTTTAGTTGTTTTGATGTTGTTTTTGTTTTGTTGTTATTCTTGTTGTTGTTTTATGCTGGCATTTTCATGTATTTCCTTCCTTCCTTCCTTCCTTCCTTTCTTTTCTTCCTTCCTTCCTTCCTTCCTTCCTTCCTTCCTTCCTTCCTTCCTTCCTTCTTTCTTTCTTTCTTTCTTTCTTTCTTTCTTTCTTTCTTTCTTTCTTTCTTCTTCTTTCTTTCTTTTTTTCTTTCTTTCTTTCTTTCTTTCTTTCTTTCTTTCTTTCTTTCTTTCTTCTTTCTTTCTTTCTTTCTCTCTTTTTCTTTCTTTCTTTCTTTTTCTTCTTTCTTTCTTTCTTTCTTTCTTTCTTTCTTTCTTTCTTTCTTTCTTCTTTTTTTCTTCTTTCTTTCTTTTTAATAAATTTATTTTTTATTGGTGTTCAATTTACCAACATACAGAATAACACCCAGTGCTCATCCCGTCAAGTGCCCCCCTCAGTGCCTGTCACCCATTCACCCCCACCCCCCGCCCTCCTCCCCTTTCACTGCCCCTAGTTCGTTTCCCAGTTAGGAGTCTTTATGTTCTGTCTCCCTTTCTGATATTTCTATTCTTAGTTAGTGTAAGTCCAAACCAGAAGACTCCATCTCATTTGTATATATTGGCAAAATTTAATTTCCAAGTGTAGAAAATGAAATATAGAATTTCTAGAATATAGCAAAAAGCATCTTGTTGTTTTTATAGTATTCTAAGTATTCAGCTCAATTTTTTCAAGGAATACCATATATGTTTGTTCTGAAGATCCTTAAATCACATCTCAGAGTTTTTTCCTATATACATTCTTTGCTCCACAATTCCTTTCAATTAAAGTAGTGCAAAAATCCCTATATTGTACATCTGAAACTAATATTATACTGTATGTTAACTAACTGGAATTTAAGTAAAAATTTTAAAAAATAGGAACAAAAAACAAGGAAAAAAGAATTCTCAACAGTTCCAAATTATTGCCTATAATATTATTTTTCCCTTTTCTGGATTTTTTGGGGGAATTATTAAATTTGAATTAATTTAAAAAAGATTTTACACTGTTTCTTGTTCACATTTTAAATCTTCAATTTAATAAAGACACTAAATCACAATGAACATATTGCAAGAATGTGCTTAATTTATTTGTAGATGGAATATGGTTTTAATAAGGTACTGTAGAATTTAATGAAAAAAAGCCTCTAAATTTATAATTTGACTTCAGTATTACTAATAAAACATTAGTGTAGGTTCTTAAAAATTGGAACATGATTTCAGTGTGTTACCACTTAATTCATTACATCTTCAGAGTACAGTCCATTTTTATAACTCCAGTGCTTGGCAAAGTGTCTAACACCTAAGAAGTATGCAAAGATTTTGATTAAACTGGTCTATAGGGCTCATGATCTTTTCAGTGGTAAATTTAAAAATAAAGACAAATAAGCAAATCTTTCATGCCATTGTTGAAGGAAAAACAAAACAAAACAAAACAAAACAAAAACCAAGCTTTTATGTAGTTCCATAAACTTTGAAACAAATATTTTTAATATAGATCTTTATCTTATTAAACACAGCTAATGCTGCATAATTCATATAAATCATGTATATCATCCCATTCTCATCCCTACTTCTTTTCTTTCTTTTTTTTTTTTTTTTCTCTCTACTTCTTTTCATACCAAACATCCTATGCTTGCATTTCCATATTCCCTTGTCTTTTACCTTTTATTTCTTGGCCTTAAACTTTATTTTCCCATTTTTCAATGTGATGAATATCTACTCAACTGAGACTGACCCTATGCTTTGGCTATTTCAACCCCAACTACATTTAATTATTTTCCTTATGGACTTTCACTGCAGAGATTAGAAAATCTAGACATTCTCCTTTCAAATACCTTTTCAGCTCAAGATGGGCATGTGGTAAAATTCTCACACTAGGACACAAAAATTATAGTGGGGATATATTGCTTTCCTTACCAAAGAAGCAGAATTTATTATATTGGAGCTTTCTAAGTTTCTCTTGAATTTGGACATGTTATCTGGAACTGCAGTGCCCATTTTTTAAAGCATAAAAAAGGTCAGTTGAATCAAAGAAATGCTACGCTTGATTTTGCTAAACAACTATGGCTACCTAACAATGCTGGCAGGCTTCTACCTCCACATTTTTCATCATTAAGAGAAACAAATTTCTATTTATGTATTCTAATGTAGGTCAAGTATTGTATGACCAAATAATAGATGTCATCTGTTCAGACCCAGACAAAATATTACCTCTTCTAAGATGAATACAGCAAGCCTTCTGTGCAGAATCAAGGGTGCCCTTACCTGACATCCCACTATTCTTTGTTTATAGTGTTTCTTAACCTCAGTGTCCCTATTATTTAATGGCCTCCCTGCTATGGTATTTTTCTTACTTGCTAGACTGTGATCTTCTTGAGGGCATGAGTTATACTTTGTTTTTGAAGCCACAAAATCTAGACTGTCTTGGAGAGTGTAGCCCTTAAAACAAATGCACATTAGATTGAAAATATTTTAATTGGGGCTGGTATGAGAGTAAAGCAATTACATATATTAGATTTTTAAAAAAAGATTTTACCCATATATTAGAAAGAGAGTAAGAGAAAGAGCACAAACAGGAGGGACAGAGGTAGAGGGAGAAGCAAATCCCCACTGAGCAGGGACCCAACGGGAGGCTCAGTTCCATGATCCCAGGACCATGATCTGAGCCAAAGGCGGATGCTTAACCAACTGAGCCACACAGGTACCCCTACACTATATTAGGTATTAAGAGATCATTGTTAATTTAGTTAAGGGCATAAATGGTATTATGGTTATATAAGGAAATGTCAGGTTTTAGGAGTTATATTTTGAAGTATTTAAGTACTGTTAAAAAAACAATATTCAAATGAGTAAGCTTGAAAATCTAATTGGCTTTATTAAATGATTCATGAATAGCAAGTAGAAAGCTCCACGGAGCAGTATAAAATGGAAGGTTTCTAAGATAGACAGGGGGTGGATAAAAGTAGTTTATTAGCAAAGAATGTATTGTTTTAAGGAAGGTCTCTCTCCTAAGGGGAATGGAAAAAGTCTATAAGGGAAAAACCTGCCGGTATTGACCAGGAAATTCCAGTTTGTCTGTTTAAAGTTTATATTTCTGGTGGGTGTGAAACTGCAGTTAGATTAGGTATTGAGTTGATTTACTGACTTGGGGCTTTAACATAAGTGACACCATTTTGGGTCTGTGGTTTTCTTCTAAACAGTACAAATTACATTATGTCTTAAAATACTTTATAAAACAAAATGAGATCGGGACTGATAAAAATAAATGTGCAAAATGTAGATAATTCTTGATAGGTACATAGACATTTGTTTTACTCTACATTTGTGCATGTTTGGAAATTTTCATAGCAAATTTCATAGCATGAGGCCAACTTCTATAATTTAGTTCCAATCAAATGTTCTTTCTGTATTCAATTGAAATTATAATTATAACTTTAATCTTAAGAATATCTTCTTAACAAATAACTTATATGTGGAAAAAAAAAAACAAACCCAAGTACCTATTATGTTTCACTTCTTTCTAACATAGTTCTTATTTAAAAAGTAAATGGAATTCATACAAGATTCCACTATTGAACTTTTATTTTGCAATCAAGCTGTTATTTTTATATTAGAACACAAAAAGATTTTTTATAAGGAAATATGAAAATGAATTAAAGCAATATTGACTTCTAACCCTTATTAACATAGGATTAACTTTCCAAGAATAGGATTGATTTAGCAAACATCTATTCATTTTAACTCAGGACAAAATTACCCTGTAAAATAATAGTGAATCAACTGCTAAAAAAAAATGCATACTGAAAATTGGCATTTGTCCATTCAATGCGTTTGAAATATGTAAAATTAAAATCAAGAAAAAGAGTAATTTAAATGTAATCAAAGGAGAGTTTGAGTAGCTCAGATAGAAAAAGTGCTTTCAGTCTGGTCTTCTATTTATTTTCATGTACTTATAAAAATATAACTTTCTCCCAGTTTCCTTAACATAAATCTTTATATTTTTAATTTTCAGAAAACAGAAGCTTTAAATGCTAGAAAATGTTGGCATTCCTCAACCTTAGATAACACAGAAGTCCCTGAGGTATTTTTCTTCCTTAAACACTTATGCTAATTGAACCAGAAGTTAACTCTGATAGTCTAGGGGTGTTCAAAGTCTCCTGTGATTTCTGCTCTTTACTTCTTCACGTCCTGAAATAGTTCAGGCTTCTCCACAACTAATATTCCCAACTCACTTCATCAAACCGGGTGACCTGTTCATATTTCTCAATATATTTTTCAGTGGTATACCATATTGTATCCATGGTTGTACTGAAAGTGAGTGGGAGAGGGTAGAAAAATCATTTACACACCTGAAGATTTATGCTTTCTGTAGGAATCATTCTCGTTTTTACTATTTAGGCCTGCCTGACTTCCATTCTAAACACCTAGGTAGGGGAGAAAAAACAAATTTCCCTTTATTTTTCTGAATTCTTAGCTGAGACTCACTATAATAAAAGACTAACAAGAAAAAAAAAACAAATTTATTAACATATCTATCATATATATATATATATATATATATATATATATATATATATATGGAAGATAATCAGGAACAAATAAGTAACTCCCCAGAGGTGGATTAAAATTCAGGATTAAATACAATCTTAATAGGGGAAAAAGGAAGAGAGAGATAGGCCACTTAGGTGGAGAGTAAATGATATTTAGGAAAGATGAACAGGTTCTTGGGAAAATAATGGGAGGTAAGACAGTTCGTGACAAATTGTCTGGGTGTGGTTTTGACTTTTTGTCTCCTTTACTGTGATGAGTTAATGTTCCCTGGTTGACAAACTCCTAAGGAGAAAATTTATGACAATTAAGTTCTGTTTTTGAGTATCTGTCTTTAGGCAGATGTGGGGAGTTCAGAGAAAGCATCTTTTTGCCTTTGCTCTTTTTTAAGTGCCTGCAGCTCAAAATAATCAACATATCAAAGTGGCAAATTTGGGGGTGGCTTGTCTTAATCTTCTGTGGTCATATTTTGGGGTGGCATACTCTATTACCTTTTACTTACAAAATCTATCATCTCAATATTTGCCTTCCTTTATTGTGTATAACTTCTTGGAAGTATAGTTAGTTCTCTTTTGCTCTTGCTGCTTTTCTTTCAGAATGTGATATTCTATAGTCCTGATAAATACATACATGTATTTATGTGTGTGTACATTTTGTATTAGACTGCAAGAGCAGACAAGAGAATAATTCATTTTACTCTTCACATCTTAGGACACTATTATCATCAGCATGTTTAAGACTCTCTCGTAGTGAACTTTAACTGTACAGTGACTGATGTTCTTACTTTGTTTTGTTTGGCCTGTCAAACTGTTCTTTTGCTTTTGTGACCAATTTTCCCTTCTTTTCCTCCCCTTTCATAGGAACCTACTCTAACATGTTCAGATTGTGCCCTTGGATGTGAAGTATCTTTGAAGAAATATATTAGATATTGTGAATCTATGTATCTTATTTATTTTTTTAATGTATCTTATTAAATTACTTGTATTGTGGTGTAAACATTCTGTTTCCTGTAAAAAAAAAGGATTCAATTCTGGTAAGAGATTCTATTTTTCTTTTTGGATTTTTGTTTCCAGTAGTTTTTGATAATCAGAGTTTACTCATTTGAGATATATATATTCACTCTGGTTTAACTATGCCATATACTTAGGAGACTAAGAAACTTATTTAGTTCAAACTGATAAACATGAGATAGCATTGTGCCTAGTAAATGCACATATTGAAAAATTCTAATGAAGTTTAGAATTTCTTGCAATGATAGAGTAATGAAGTATTCACACATATGCCACATAAATAACAATTTTGTAATTAAATAAAATAAGTGCAGAGCTATTTAAAGATAGAAACTTAAGGGATATTTTACTTCAAAAATTATAACAGGAAAAAGTAAAAATGACAAATTCATTAGTTGCTGAACCAAGATGACAACCCAGCTCCCTTTGGATTTGGCTACAAATAGACACAAGTAAATGAGATATCAGGAGAATTATCACTTACAGGTGTCAGAGATGATAGAATTGATCTGGAAAAAAGATAGAAATTTGAAGGGAAAAATCAGAATCGTGAAAACCATTAGAGTGACTTCTAAATATAGAATATAGATTGCACAAACATGATTGACAGCTATGTCTGTGTGTATGAGAGAGAGAGATCTTGTGGGCACAGCAAAAATACAAGCAGAGAGAAGAAAAACAATCTATCCAAAAAGATACATCAGTGAACTTAGAGGCAAATCAATAAAATTGCCCAATCTGAAGAATAGAAATAGATTAAAAAAAATAATTGATAGTAAACAGAACCTTCGAGACCCGTGGGGCAATGTAAGCCATTCTGACATATAGTCAAAAGATTTGTAGTGAATTAGAAGAGAAAGAAAGAGGGAGAAAAAATATTTGAAGAAATAATGGCTCAAAACTTACCAAATTTGTGGAAAACGTTAATTTACAGATCCAAGAAGCTCAACAAACCCCCGTTAAGATGAATACAAAGAACATACTTCTACATATTTCAGGGTCAAATTGCTGAAAGGCAAAGGGAAGGAGGAAATCTTGAAAGCAAGCAAAGAAGAATGGCATAATACAAACAGGAACAAAAGAAATAAATGGATGACTTTTCATCAGAAACTATTAAAGGTAGAAACATTGGGATGACTTATTCCAAAGGATAAAAGAACACAACCCTGTATTTAAGAATTCTATATCCCACCAAGTTATCCTTCAAAAAAGAAGCTGAATAAATCCTGTTTAGAAAAAAAAAAGTGAGAAAATTTTGTTTTGTCTCTAGATTGTCACTATATAAGAAATGCTAAAGAAACTCCTTCAGTCTGAAAGGAAATGTCACTTGATGAAAATTCAGATCCACAAGTTATAGAAGGGAGTTTTTGGAGAAGAAATATTTTTACAGTAATAAATACAGCCTGTATTCACATTGTGGCAATTAAATAAATGTATTATTTTGTCAAAACTCATCAAATAGCATACTTAATATGTTATTGACTATAAATTATATCCCAATAAAATAGCGTTTCAGTGGAAGGGCTCTCAGATTGGTGTGGTAGGGCAAAGTTCCTTTTTTGGTTCTTACTAAGAAGAAAATAATTTCACATCACTATCTACATCATTACACTTCTAATAGCTACTGACAGAACTTGGAAGAAAATTTGTATTGGAGCTTGGATCATAGCAAAAAATGCCAATAATGAGAGTTCAGCATAATTGTAAACAAGTTATAAGTACTTGGATAATTGACATTTCTTTATGGTAAGTTACTTCTGATTTAAAATGTTTTTAATTGGATAGTTTGACTTAGATAAAATAGTTAATCTTTTAAAGGCTTTGGAAGTACAATTTGTCAGTTTTTTTTATAACTGAACTAATTCAAAACACAAAGTATAATGGAGAGAGCTCTCCTTATTTTCATTTTAAAATAGAAAGCTAAAACTTTCAGCTTTAAAATTTATTTAGAAAATGAGTAAGAATTATAATAAGGCAAGATAAATCAAATAAATTAAATTCTAATGCTTATATGTAGAATAGAGTGGGAAAGTAAACAATTAATGAGCCAAATTTTTTCAATAGGTGAAAAAGTATTATAAAAGGAATGTATGGAAAAAAAGAGAAATTTAAAAGTTGATATTAACATTTTTGTAGCCTGTTTTGTTTGTTGCCTATATTTGAAAATTGCAAAAGCACTTAAAATAATCTTATATATTAGACACTAAAAAGTTTAAAACATTTATTTTGTAATCAATATTTATGTATCGAAAAAATAATTTGTTGAAATTATACTTTTTATTTATTAGCTCTATTCTTGTATTAATTTAGTAAAAAGTGGGAATCCCTGGGTGGCTCAGAGGTTTAGCACCTGCCTTTGCCCCAGGGCATGATCCTGGAGTCCCGGGATTGAGTCCCGCATCAGGATCCCTGCATGGAGCCTGCTTCTCCCTCTGCCTGTGTCTCTGCCTCTCTCTCTCTCTCTGTCTCTCTCTCTCTCTCTCTGTCTTTCATGAATAATAATAAAATCCTTTTAAAAAAATTAGAAAAAAACTTTTTTTGGAGTATCAATAAATTTAGTCAGAAATAATAATAATGATAGAAGAGTGATAGTGAAAGAAATAATAATAGCTACTCTTTATGCACTTAAATCTTTTTGGGGAAAAACATCAAAATATAAAACAGAGAAAGAGATATCTTTCCTTGCAAAAAGCAGTCACCTTGGCAGCTTTCTTTCTTTAGTTCTCCTGGATTATTATGCCAATATTTTTTATTTGTTTGTTTATCATATTTCAGGAAATAGAGGCATCCGCCAAAAGGGAATGATAGTCTACAAGTGTGATAATATTAACCCAGCATGATAAATTTGGCTCCTTATGAAACTTATTCTGAACTCTATGACCCTTCTTCTTCTTCTTCTTCTTCTTTTTTTTTTTTTTAAGATTTTATTTATTTATTCATGAGGGACACAGAGAAGCAGAAGGAAAACCAGGGGGCCTGATGTGAGACTCGATCCCAGGACCACTGGATCACAACCTGATCCAAAGGCAGACACTCCATCACTGAGCCACCTAGGTGCCCCAACTCTATGACCTTTCTATGACCCTTTCTAAACCCCTATCATAAACTCACATCCTTTTTTTTCTTTTTCTTTTTCTTTTTAAACCAGTTTGAGATCTTTCCCTGGAAAAGAAGAAGGGGAACCATCTGATTAAAACTTTTAAAATTCACCCCTGGCTTTTATCGGATGGTAAGGGCAAAACTACATTGTCTGTAATATTTACTCCTTTTTTAAAATCAGCAAGCTGGTAATAGAGGAGCCAGCAGGGAAAGAAGTGTATAAATAAACAATATACCGGCAGCCCTGGTGGTGCAGCGGTTTAGCACCACCTTCAGCCCAGGGTGTGATCCTGGAGACCTGGGATCAAGTCCCACGTCAGGCTCCCTGCATGGAGCCTGCTTCTCCCTCTGCCTGTGTCTCTGCCTCTTTCTCTGCGTCTCTCAGCAATAAATAAAAACTTTTAAAAAAATATAAAAAAAATAAGTAGTTCTAACATAAAAACTTAAAAAGAAAAATCCATACACTCATTTCAAAAATAGAGGAAACATGTGGGCTCTCCCAATATTAATAATGGCAATAGTTAATAATGGTAACAGTTGGGTTTTTGTTTTTTTTTGTGTGTGTTTTTTGTTTGCTTGTTTGTTTGTTTTCTTTTTTTTCCTTTTGTATCAAGCAGTGTTCAATGTTGTCTGCACATATTAAATTCTTTAGTCTTTGGGTCTGGCCTGTGACTATTTTTGCAAATGTAGAACCAGGGCACACAGAGGTTAGAGGTGGCACACTCCAGTGACATAGCCATTTCATTAGACCAAATTGTATCAGAGTAAAGGTTGAGATAAATGGCCCAAGGATCATAGCTTATTAATTTAAAAAGACATTTAAATACTACTACTACTACTAATAGATTTGTCCTATGCACCAACAATGTTGCTAAAACAATTAATAAAATAATTCAGTATCTCTACATTAAAATGTTAAAGAAATAAAGCATAATTTTGATATGAAGATGCTAAAAGAAAGGCAATTATGAGAAAAATTACAATTTAATGACCACATTAGTTCCTTTTTCTCACATTTACTGTAAGATGCTGTTTTAGAGTATGTTCTAAATCTTTCTCCTTTATTGAGCTCTGGCCATGAAAATCTGTGTTCAAAGAAGAAAATAATTGGATTCAAAGGAAAAAAAAATGTTTAGAGACAGAAAGTAAAAATGATTATTTACTTGGACTGGATGGCCTCCAAGTTGAAAATCAAAAGTACTTGGTTAAGACTTGAAACTTCTGTTGATATTGTATAAAAAAGCAATTTCTCTTGTTTTAAGATAAATATGTTTCCAGTCCTGGCAACAAAATAAGCACAGGTGAATGTTTTGATTACATATATAAAAAAACTTATCAACTCAAGACTAAAATATACAGAAGCATGCAATTCAAATGTTTAATAACTAATTTTTCTCTTTAACAACTGAAGGTGTTTTGGCATGGGTCTTCCCAAGCTGTGATATAAAGAAAATGTGAGTGTGTTCTAGGGCCTTGATCACTTAGCAAGTCATAGAACAGGGGGGGAAAGTAATTTATGTGGGGAAAGTAGGTAGGTTGGTCAAATTCCCTTTCTTTAGTGAAAGTTATATTTGTGTATGGGAAAGATGGAAGCAGAGAGAGACTTTTAATGGGCTGTTTTAAACAATGAAAAAGTCTATTAGCAAGGTCAGTTAATAAAGTAGCAAAATGTTGTGTATCAGGAATCTAGGAAAGACATAGGTGTCCGTTGAATGCAGGCTAGTTTCTGGTGGGAAGAAAAAGTAATTTGCTTAAACTTCCAATAAGCTAATGTCCTGTAGCATCCCTGTGTAAAGCTTGCACTTAGCCAAGGTAAAATAGAATGAGTGATAGGTATAAAGTCAGATCTGGTGAAGTAAAAGTTGAACTTCCCTGCTTTTTGTTGAATAAGGGAAAATAAGAGGGGAGAGGGGCTCATATGAGAAACTGGGTAAAATGAAGAACCTTAGAAAGAAGCAATTAGTTCTTCCCAGAGGCATCATGAAGGTAGAGGCCAGGTATCTTTGTGTCTTCCCCTGAAGAAACAAGTGACCTTTCCCAAACATAGCAGTAGAAGGGCCCAGGGATGGGACTATGAAAATATAGGTGAAGTTGCCTCAAATCTCTGACTGAATACAGGTACTAATTGGACATGAACAATTAAAACATTTTTATCATCAGCAATTTAAATTAGTTAAATCTCTGAGGATTTCCTGGGCAAAGGCCATCCTTATAAAATCTAGTCTGTTAGAAATAGATTACTGGATCCTCTTAAGGTAAATGTCAAACCAAAGCAAAATGTTAGCCAATAAATAAATAATAACTTCATTAACTTAAATTCCTTTTAAGTTTTTGGTGTTCAGTGTATCACATGAAATTAGAGTTAAGTAAGAATTCTAAGCAAAATTTCAAAGGTGTCATTCCTTTTATTGCTATTTTCTATTAATTGTATGAGGTTCTGGTTTTTATATAAAATCTTTGGGAAAATATAAAAAATTCTTCTCTTTTTAAGATGATATATTACATTGATATTCCATTAGAAGACCACATCTAGATTTATAAACTATAAACATTTCTTGAGATAATTTAACAATATTTTTAAAGAAAATTACTGATAAGCTCTTAAAAAACCTGTGGATGATTCTGATTCTCCTTTTATTCTCCTTTTGGATATTTTTTTAAAATTAGAACTTACTATACTATTTCCAAAACTCTCCCTACAAGATGTGAAATATTTTTTGAGATCACATTCTAAAATTTAAATAAAAATGGACTTGTTGTGATGAGCACTAGGTGTTATATGTAAGTGATGAATCACTAAATTCTACTCCTGAAACCAATATTACACTATATGTTAACTAACTAGAATTTATATTACAACCTGAAACTATAATTTAAACAAAAATGATAATTAAAAAAGAAAATTTAATTTCACACACTGAATATTTGTAATAAAGTCTGGATGGTTGCTTGGTAGTTGCTCAGATTACTTTCCCCTTTTATGCTTACATGTCCCATGGGTAAAAGAGAGAATATGACAGATTTGATTTTTTTTACTGTGTATTAAGAGGAAATTTATATGAATGCTGTCTATAAATTGTATGTTTATTTTTACAGTAATAAAATATATCAAAAAAATGGATTCAATTACATCATAATGAAAAATTTAAAGAATTCCATTCCTCATTGTGGATTGCCTTTTTAACTGCCAATGACTGACAAACCTGTTTCACAGGCAAGGTACTTAAACTGATCAGTAAAATTCAATAGACAGCAAGTCCTACACTTCTAATCTATTTCTAAGTATAGAATACAAGCAAATTTTGAATAGCAGATTAACTAAACTATGGCAGTGTATAAAGCCTAAATCTAAATCAGCCTAAATCTAAATCAGTCTAAAGCCTTAATCATAAGCTCTTACAAGTATAAAGTCTATGTCATATGCAGAACTAGGAGTTACCTTAATAAAATTACTACAGGAAAGCTTATACAGATGCTTACATCTGTACCATGACTATATCCAACTTGTAGTCATAGACATCTAACTAAAAATAACCTCATACTATTGAGATCATTGTTTTCTTTTTTTTTTTTTAAGATTTTATTCATTTATTCATGAGAGACACAGAGACAGAGAAAGAGAGAGAGGCAGAGACACAGGCAGAGGGAGAAGCAGGCTCCATGCAGGGACCCCGATGTGAGACTCGATCCTGGGACTCCAGAATCATGCCCTGGGCCAAAGGAAGGCACCAAACCACTGAGCCACCCAGGGATCCCCTAGGGATCATTGTTTTCAAAAGTGAAGGCCAGCATCTTGTATCTTCTTAACTATAGTCTAATCAAATTCTGGCCATGAAAAACCACATTGGTATTAAACAATGTCAGACATTCTCAACAGTTCATGATGTCATTAAGAGCCAGTAATGGATAATTTAGACTCCTGTATCCTATTGCAAGTTAGCACTTTCTCCAGTGGGATATTAATCTTTCCTGATTATCAAATAATATAATAACACCTCTTCTAAAGCATGGTACTTTTGGCTTTCCCCTCTACCTGAATAACTTAAGACTACACCATGAAAGTTTACTTTTTTAGACATGGATTCCAACTCTTTTGGAGAAATAAGTATTTGAAAAATATACTCCATAATATCTGCTCCTGGTAGGTAATAAATATATTTTGAGACTGAAGTAGATTTTGAGGTCTATGCTTCAAATTAAGTAAAGAATTGATGATGAACTTCTGAAAAACTGCATTAGGAAACCATCCAAACATATGCTTTTGGGGATAGCATGTGAGATCATTGAGGCAATCTTATTTTTAGAACTTGATCTTCTTCATTATGTTTATTCTCTGTCAGCTTACATAGTCTTTGGTTTCCTGACTCATTCTCCTGCCCTAGAAACTCCCTATGAGACTCCAGATAAGGGGTATACTCCTGATTTTAGGGAGCCTTAGTTTTTAGGTAGCACTTGTCTAGGCTTTAGCTGTCCAGAGTAAGTATATTCATAATTCATAATTTATGAATTCATAATTTTTTCATTTTATATTCATAATTTTACAGAACTGATTATTCTGGAGCATTTTCCTGCTCATTCTTTACTAGAAACCTTAGTAGTTTTTGTGATTTCTTACTTGAGAGATTATCCAAAATTCACATGAATATATCTTTAATAAAGCAAGCAGTTTTAAGGCCACACTTCTTCCCTTCTTGGGTAAATATCTTACCACTCTAATTTGTTAATTTAATCCCACAATGATCAACATGCCAGAGGGGTGAGGGAATGGGGAGTTGAGAGGGGAGAAACAAGGTTAAACAAAAAATTTAAAACAGGAAGTCTCTAGGAGTTTACATGTATTCGTTTCCTTTAAAATATAAGGAACATAACATAATCTGTTTTTAACCTTGGCATAAACCATTTCAGCTTTAGGAAACTAATCCAGTTGTTGAGTTTGTGTTCTTCCCTTATAGATCATAATTTGATCCATTATCATCCCCATTAGACTATCCTTTTAAAACAAAAATCATTTTAGTAGTACCAAAATATATTGTTTCCAACTAACTACATCAGCCACATAAATAGCACAATGTGACTATCAACTGATGGAGAATTTGTCATTGCATTGATGTCCCATAGTCGTTCATAAAGACAGTGGAGATTGTGGATTTCAAATCCACTGTTACCATAGGTATCTTGCATTACTCAAATACAAATGTCTAGACTAGTTATTTTGGATAAAGGGCTCTTTGAATTCCTGAGTTCTTTTTTCTTTACTCATTAGTTTCACTAATTAAGCACCTACCAATATAGATGCTGTCCTAGGTGATAAACTTTACTAGTGTCCAAAAATGATTATCTTTCTATTATCTTGAAGTTTGTGATCTAGTGGAAGGAAGACAGTATGTGGAAGAGTATAATGAAAAAACAAAGAGCAAAAAGAGAAAAAAAAGTGATGGGAATATTATTTTACATAGAGAAATCAGTGATGAGGTGAAAGATAGCATTTAACTTTTAGTAATGAGATTTTTGGAGTGTAACAACAGGTATTTTTCAGAGCTACTGATTGAGCTAACCATTTGACAGCTTTTTAGTGACAACAAAATCACAGATTTTTCAGCAAGCAATTTTTTTCTTCTTTTTAAAATTTTTATTTATTTATGATAGTCACAGAGAGAGAGAGAGAGGCAGAGACACAGGCAGAGGGAGAAGCAGGCTCCATGCACCGGGAGCCCGATGTGGGATTCGATCCCGGGTCTCCAGGATCGCGCCCTGGGCCAAAGGCAGGCGCCAAACCGCTGCGCCACCCAGGGATCCCTTTCTCTTTCCCTAAATATGACATATTCTTATTTAGTTGTTCAGAATGAAACTCACTATAATAATGATAATGTTTTTAAAAAGCTAACTACTTAATAATGAAAGAATGATTAAAATATGTGTGTACAGAATATTTTTTTTTCTATTGTAAATGGAATGAAAGGAAAGAAACCATGGTGGTACATCAAGTGAATTATAATCACTTATATACATGATTCTTTTACTGTAGACTTTTAAATTCAGCCTCTTATTAATGTGCACAATTTCCCATCTATAATATCTGTCTCTGGCACTGTGAATGTTTGCACAAACTTTTGACCCATACAGGTGCCTCTGCTTGCAGACCACATCTCTTCCTACATGCTTTTGCTTATTAAGTGGTATAGGTTTTAAGACTCTGCTCAAAGTACAGGGCATTTTCTGACCATTTAAATAAGCACCAAATGGCATGAACTAATCTGAATGCACCCTACCTGGACATGTGAAAGCACTTTAAAACTGGCAAACTCTGCTATGGATGTTTTCAATCTTGTGCTTATTTCAATTGGTAGCAAATATTAACTTGCCTAGACCTACCCTGTGAGAATATATGAAACATTTTAAAGGAATTATTTTAGAGGAAGAAATCTGCTTAATTTACCACACTATCTTGAAATTTCATAACTCCATACCTCAAGAACTTGATTTTGCCCTGAGTATTTATTTCTTTAGCTTCTTTGGACATGACTTTGAAATATTAGGAATTGTATAGGTTATATGCTAATGCTACATCAAATCTTTAATTCTGTAACATTCTTTATCTCAAATAATCATTTGGCACTTAGAGCAACTGTGATGTTAATTTACATTTTTATTATGGACAGTCAATTAATATGGGATGTTGCTGACTCCTTCCTCTGAATATAATATTGAAGATATTACAGAAATATGACTGAATTTAGCAGATCCTGGAACCTAACATGAAGACTGAATAGAGATAAATTTGTAGAGGCCAAAGACATTTGATTGCAGTAGAAGAAGGAAATGAAAAGAGCTGGATTCCCAAGGAAAAGCAAAAGGCTAGGGAAGAATACTTTGCTTTTGCTCTTTTTGCTCGCTTCTAAAATACAAGCTCCATGACAGTCCCAGTTTTGTAGGTAAACATCAAAACTTAGTATCTGCCAGAGGGGTCAGTGGCTGAGTATCCTTCCTTCTCTCTATTTCACTCCAAAGATTACATGATTAAAACCCAGAAAGGCAACTTTTGGAAGAGACCTAGGGGAAAAAAAAAAAAAAAAAAAGAAGAGTTTGAGGTCAATTACGAACAAGAATGTCACCTGGCAGAAGAGGATGAAAATAGGAAAGTCAGCCTATAAGTAACACCAGAGACTCTGCCCTTAAGCTTACCTTTTCCTCCATAAATGTATATGAAATGAAGCAAAATTAGTGGGTCTTAGAAAATAAGAATTTTAAATAAGCATAATAAATATCTTTGAAGACATAAGTGTAATGGAAAGATAAAACAGGAACAAGTAGTTATTAAAATAACCAACTTCAGATATTGCATACAAAATTTTGAAATAAGCCAACAGATGGGTATAGATCAACAGAAAAGTGAATTAGTGAGTCAAAAATCAGACTGCAGAGGGCATGAGGAGGAGATAACCAAATAAAAAATGTAAAATAAATAAAATAAAAGTTAAACAGATTAGAAGTAAAGATATGAGAGTCAACAAACTAAATGGGAAAATACATAAAAGGGAGGAAATATTAGATGAAACAGTTATTTAAAATTAATGAAATATATAAGATGAGAGAATTTTAAATAAAAATTACATAAACAAATCAAAATAGTCACACCTAAATCAATCATTTATAAACTTCAAAGCTTGAGAATTATAATTAAGGTCTCAAGGAAGTTCCCATTCACACACATACATACACATCACATTGACTTAGATTTCCCAATAGTATCGCTGAATGCAGGAAGAAAACAGAGTAATCTTTTCAAAGATTTAAAAGAAAAATTTCAAACGTGCAATTTTATATATATTCCTAGAATATCAATGTAAGACTGAAATAAAATCCTTATTTATAAAAAGTACAGTTGACCCTTGAACAACACAGGCTTCAACTGCATGAGTCTACTTATATATGGATTTTTTTCAATAAACCTACATACTGTACTCTAAATGTGTTTTCTCTTCCTTATGATTTTCTTTTTTTAAAGAGAATTTTATTTATCTACTCATGAGAGACACACAGAGAGAGGCAGAGACACAGGCAGAGGGAGATGCAGACTCCCTGAGAGGAACCTGATGCAAGACTCAATCCCAGGACCCTGGGATCATGACCTGAGCCAAAGGCAGATGCTCAACAACTGGGTCACTCAGGTGCCCCGTCTTTAGGATTTTCTTAATAACATTTTCTTTTCCGTAACTTATTCATTGTAAGAATACAGTATATAATATATGTATAATATACAAAATAGTTGTTAATTGACTAGTTAGGTTATCAGTAAGGCTTCCAATCAACAGAAGGTTGTTAGTGTTAAGTTTTGGGGGACTCAAAAGTTACATGTGGATTTTCAGCTGCATAGGAGTTTGTGCCCCTAACCCCACATTGTTCAAGGATAAACCATAGATGTATTATCACACACATATATACACACACACACATACCCTAAAACTTTGAAATATTTGTGAAAGAAACACTCAAAACAAGAAATAAATGCAGGAGAACATATTAGTTATGGCAAGAAAAAGCAAGTTAGTAACAGCGAATCTTACTCTTTTCACCTATGAAAGGACCGTCTCTCCTCCCCTGATTCATTCCCCAAACCACATAAATGTAAAAACCCAGAATGAAAACTCTAGAATGATTGCACTATCTCTGTGTGTGTATCAGTAGGGAGTGGGAGGTGTGGGGTAGAAGTGGGAAGTAGAAAACCAGAGGGAGGTGGTAGTTTGTTGTGATTCCTATGGTCTGGTGAACAAATTAGGTAAAAGTAAGAGTGAAAATTTAGCAGGAAAAATTAATAAATATTGGTCTTAAATAGCTAGATGTAACCATTAGAGAAACAAACATTTGTATGTGTACTTCCAGTTAAACATTTTTGGTTGATTATGTTTGCCTTTCATTCCCTCCTAAATGTATATTAAAATAGTCCTTAATGAATGACAATGCCATGCATGCATAGCAACAAAGAGAACTGAGTGAAAAGAATACACTGGATGAAAGGTGTCACCATAATTTTAGAAGATAAAAGTAAATAGAAAACTAATTACTGACTGAAAGTCGAGAAAGCTAAAATCTAGATGTGGCAAAGAAGGAAACCAACAAAGAGAAAGATTCATTACTTTTCCCATCTACATTGATCAGGATTCTAGGCCCTGTATGCTTCTGGGAAGTGGGTTCTAGTAAGAAGTAGGACGTGAAATATTGAAGGAGTTGCTGAAATTCTAAATTGCTTCCTCCATTGTATATAGCCAAATGACTACTATTTTCTCACAATGAGAAGATAAGGAAGGTTTAAATTTTGGAGAGATTAAAAAGGAGATTCCTTGATCAAAAACTTCAGGCATAGGGCAGCCCGGGTGGCTCAGCGGTTCAGCGCTGCCTTCGGCCCAAGGCCTGATCCTGGAGACCCAGGATCGAGTCCCACGTCGGGCTCCCTGCATGGGCCTGCTTCCCCCTCTGCCTGTGTCTCTGCCCCTCTCTCTCTCTCTGTCCCTCATGGATAAATAAATAAAATCTTAAAAAAAAAAAAAAAAAAACCCTTCAGGCATAACCAACGGCAATTGGATGAGGGACCTTATTGAAAATAGAGGAATTAAATAAATGTATATATCCATGGAAAATAACAAGACTGTGGACCCCCTTCTCCTATTTATCATCCAGAATCAGTCAACTAGACTTACCGTCTGAAAGCAAGAGAGTGAATTAATCCTCTGTGGAACACTAAACAGTTCAAATAATTCAAGTAATAGAATTAGTTGTTTCCCCAAGAAACCTGGCAAGGCACATTGTTCTGTCATTCTGTGTTGAAGCATACCCAATACCACTCTAAGTTAGCAAAACCAAACCATTCAGTCAAGATTTTCACTTTTATTTTTAAATTTTTATAGAGGAGGGAAGGGGCAGAGGGGGAAAGAGAGAATCTTAAGCAGGATCCATGTCCCGTATGGGCCTGACACATGGCTCTATCTCACGATTCTGAGATCATGACCTAAGCTAAAATCAAGAGTTGGACACTTAACCAACTGAGCCACCCAGGCACCCCCAAGATTTTCACTTTTAAATATAAATGAATAGCTATGGATCTGAAAGATATTTCAGATAGTTTTTTTTTTTTATATATCAACGGAAAAGAACAAAGCAAGTTAGAAAAATTAAGAAACTGACACTTGCAAAAATTATAACTTCAGAGATATAAGAGAAGATACTGTTTTTATGAGTAAAAATAGAATGATATAGAAGAGAACACTCAGAAAAACAAGAAAGTTCTTGGAATGAAAAATTTGAGAACAGAAGAAAAAAGTAGAAAATTAGGAAAAAGATGAAGAAATCCAAAAAGTAGCCTCAAAAACAAACAAACAAAAAAAATGAAAAAAGAGTAATGAAAAGACAAGAATTTTGAGGACCAATCTAAGCAGTTTATATCTGGCAAATCTATACTAAAAAACAAATTAAAAAAGGAAGAGAGAAAATGGGTAAAAGAAAATAATCAACATATGCTAAAGTTTCCCATTTCCAATGATATGTAGGACTGAATATCTTACAAGTGTTCCTGTTACAAAACAATTTAAAATGCTAGATGATATGTAAATTATATCTCAATAAAGCTGTTACACTTTTAAAAATCCTAGATGAAATGTTTGAAAACATTTTTTTAAAATACAGAGCTGAGTTAAGAAAGTAAGCAAGCTCCTCAGTGGATGAGAGTGAGTTAGAAGCATGAATCCAGTTTAGTAAAAAGTTGTTGAATCCATAGCTGCCCTAAGGGCACCTGCCTCAAGAACTTTTATGGCTGCAGTGTGGGAAAGAACTAAGACCTAGTGCTGTGCAAGGTAGAGAATCAGGATAATAACTCCACACAAAGATGTGTGAGGGTCTACAATCTCAGTGTCACAGAAACTAAAAATAATCTATTCTGTAAAGAGAGATGTTTAGCAAATTTGCCACAGCTTTGGCACTTGTTTTTAGGATGAAAGTCACTCCTGAGAATTCTTAACTATACGCTGTCCTTGTGAAGACTGGAGTTTAAATTCCCAGTACATAAGTGGTATCAAAAACATTCAACCTGGGAAATTAATTTGAAGAGATCCCATGTTAGAGGAGCACCTTGAACAATCGCAAATCCTCTGTGGAGTCTTGTGTCTTTTACACCTAGGATCATAAAATGTTCTCAGATAAACCACCGCAAAGGCACTCACAATTTTTAAAAATCATAAAATACTAGAGTAAAACTGGTTTATCATGCTTATCCTCAGAGATAATCACTTTTAAGCATTTAGTTTCTTTGTTATTTACTTTCATCTTTATGAAGAATATAAATTAGTATATTTATGTATTTATTTATTCTGCACTTCATTTTTCTTAGCTCAGACTTTATCTCATTGCTATGTAAGAAGAGTCTTTTAGTTTCATGTCTGCCTTCCTCCCCATGGACATTTGTTCATGTACAGAAAAAAATATATATATTGTTTCTAGCCTCAGCCTCCTAAAGGTGTAAAAACATAATCAATTTTAGTGTTCAAGAGTTTTCATTATTTTGAGTCTATGGTATTTACATTTGAGCTGTGTTGCCTTTTTTTTTTTTTAAGATTTTATTTATTTATTTATTCATGAGAGACACAGAAAGAGAGAGAGAGAGGCAGAGACACAGGCAGAGGGAGAAGCAGGCTCCATGCAGGGAGCCTGATGTGGGACTTGATCCTGGATCTCCAGGATCAGGCCCTGAGCTGAAGGCAGCGCCAAACCGCTGAGCCACAGGGGCTTCCAGCTGCGTTGCTTTTCTTTGTAATCAGAGTATAGCTTTTTTGTCACTGAAGCAAATTCATTCATTCATTCATTCAGGGTATAATTGATACGATGTTCATTTCGGGTGTAAAACATAATGTTTCAATATCTGTATAATTGCAAAGCGATCACCATAATAATTCTGGTTAACATCTCTCACCATCCATAGTTACAGGTTTTTTTTGTGTGTGGTAAATGCTTTTAAGAACTTTTACGATTTGTTCTCCAAGCAACTTTCAAATACGTGATGCAGTATTATTAACTATATTAACTACAGTTGCAATGCTGTATATCACATCCCCATGATTTATTTATTTTATAACTGGAAATTCGTACCTTTTGACTCCCTTCACCCATTTTTTCCACCTCCCACCCCCCACTTCTGGCAACCAGCAACCTGTCTTTGGTATCTATGAGCTTTGTTTTGTTTTGTTTTTAAGATTCCACATTAGAGTGAGAATATACAGTTTTTGTCTTCCTCTGCTTATTTCATTTATCACAAAATCCACCCATATTGTCACAAATGACATTTCATTTTTTGAATAATATTTTATATTTAATTTTAAATATTTTATATTTAATAATATTTTATAATATTATTCAAACCATAATATTTTATGGTGTATATGTATGTACCATGATTTCTTTATTGGGCATTTAGATTGTTATCATAACTTGACCATTGTAAATGATACTAAAATAAACATGGGGGTACATTTATCTTTTTAAATTAGTGTTTTCATTTTATTCAGTTAAATACCCAGAAGTGCAATTGCTTTATTATATGGTAGCAATACTTTTTAGTTTTTTGAGGAGCCTTCATACTGTTTTCCATAGTTGTTGCATCACTTTATATTCCCACTAACAGTGCACAAGTTTCCTGTTCTCCACGTCCTTGCCAGCCCATATTATACCTTTTTGATCACTGCCATCCTAATATAACTGAGATGATGTCTCAGTGTGGTTTTGATTTGCATTTCCCTAATGATTAGTAATGAGCATCTTTTCATGTACCTGTTTGTCATCTGTATGTCTTTTTCCAGAAAAATGTCTATTCGGATCTTTTGCTCATTATTTAATCAGATTATTTGGGTTTCTTGACCATTGAGTTATATGAGTTCTTTATATATTTTGAATGTTAACACCTTATCAGATATATGATTTTTAAGTATTTTCTTCTACTCAGTAGGTTGCCTTTTTACTATATTGATAGTTTCCTTTTCTGTGCAGAAGATTTTTAGTTTGATACAGTCTCACTTGTATATTTTTGTTTATGTTGCCTTTGCTTTTAGTGTTAGATACAAAAAATCATTGCCAAGGCTGATATCAGGAAACTTACTGCTTATGTTTTCTTTTAGGAGCTTTATGGTTTCAGGTTTTACATTTAAGTCTTTAATCCATTTTGAGTTTATATATATATATATATATATATAATATATATATGTATATATATTATATATATTATAAGATAGTGGTCCAATTACATTCTTTTGCGCATGAGTGTCCAGTTTTCCAAACACCATTTATTGAAAAGACTGTCCTTTCACCATTGTATAATCTAGACCCCTTTGTTGTAAATTCATTGACCATGTATCTGTGGGTTTATTTCTTTGCTCTTTATTCTTTCCTATTGATCACTGTGTCTGTTTTTATATTCATGCCATACTATTTTGATTACTATAGCTTCATAATATAGCTTTGAAATCAGTAAGTAAATGCTTCCAGCTTTGTTTTCCTTTCTCAGGATTGTTTTGGTTAACTTGGTTTGTTTTGTGGTTCCACATATTTTAGGACTGTTGTTCTATTTTTGTGAACAATGCCATTGGAATTTTGATAGGAATTACACTGAACCTGTAGATTGTTTTGGATAATGTGGACACTTACACAATACTGATTCTGTGTTCCCTGGCTGGTTCACTCAGTAAAGCATGCATCTCTTGATCTCAGGATTGTGATATTGAGCCCCGTATTGGGTGTAGATATTACTAAAAATAAATAAATAAACAAACAATACTGATTCTTCTAATCCATGAGCATGGCATATCTTTTCATTTATTTATGTCCTCTTCAAGTCTAAAATAAACTGTGTTTTCATTACCTCTTTGTCCTCTCTATGAATCTATCATTAATTTACTCCCAGAGGTACAAAACTCTTCTTAGTATTAAAGTACATCAGGTCACATATCCACCTGTGTTTCTTTCAGTCTCCCTCTCTGGATCTCTTTCTAGCTCTGCTGCCCACTTACTAATTTGTCTCTTTAGTAATATGCTGAGCACCTGCTTTGCCACCCTCATAAGATCCCACACCATGATTTTATTTATTTATTCATTCATCTTTTGGTTAGCCAATCCTCCAGTAGCATACTAAGATGATGTACATTAGATTTAACTTTTATAATGCACCTGACAATGTCTTTATTCTAAGTAATTAATCAAAAGGACAAATGAAATGACTATTATAAATAAGATGTATTCAGACTCATCAGCAATTCAGAGAATCCTGTTGTAGGCACAAATGTGATAAATATTGTGACCTAGGAACAAGGATATTTTAAGATTATAGGAGGTTTGGGGTATGCCAGGAATGTACATCAGCGATTTATTTTGCATCATTGATACTCAAGTTCTAATATGTGTTGATGCTATGTACAATTAATTACACTTTTAAAATACTTTAAGCATGGGCAAGAAGAGTGTTACATTACACATTTAGATGTGATTTCCCACATGTTAAGTAAAAAGTGATACTCTTTCTCCTCACTACCACTCCCAGGATGAGAAAGTTAGACTCTTCATATTAGTGAAGGCAATGCAACTAGTTTTATAAAATAGAATTTCAATTAGGGAAAAATACAAATAAAAAACTCAGATTAGATCTATTTTTGTAAATAAAGGTCAGGGTGGTATGCCAATTAAAACAATACATTTGAAGTGTTTAATATATTAAAAAACTATGGAGAGTTAATATATTTTATAGTGTAGATATAAAGATGCAATAGGAAATATCCCAACTTCAAGGATTTAAAAAATTATGGGGGGAGGGGGAAGATTTATTCACAAATAGTTACAATGGAGGGCCAAAGGTGATGAGAACCATAGTAAAGAAACATTGGTATTTGCTATTTGGGGTATCATTTTAGCTGAATGGTTTCATGGTTAGGACCTTGACAAATGAGTAAGATACTAACATGCCCAGATTAAGGTATAGATTAAGGTACTTAAGAGTTTACAAAAATTTACAGTGTTTTGAAACCATAGAGAACATTTGACATCTTGAAATAGCTGAAATATAAAAAGCAGGATCATGCTTGTACCACATGTTAGTTATGTATGGTTTCTGATACTGACTGGCTTTGCTGATCACAATCTGAATAAATAACATAAAATTCATCTCTTTATATATCTGTCATGTTCAGGGTGAGTTAACTGACATAGTTCAATATAATCATAGCAAATTTTATTTTAATTGTACTTGTGTAGAATTATACAATAATAAGCTATAAATAATAAGTTATAAAGTATAACTTCAGCCACATTTTTATTTTATTTCAAAAATGAAATTATTTTTATATCAGAAAATATACATGCTATATGTAAATATGTATGATATAAAGTGCATTTACAAAAGTGAATAACTTATTTTTTAATTCCCTACCAGTATTTTATTTTTATGGAATCAATTTTGTTTAATACCACAATGTAAGTGATTATACAAATGAATTAGGGGTGATTTTGGAACAATTTTATAAGGTTAAAGTGTGTTATTCTTTACAGTTTTTTTTTTTTGTCATCTTTAAAAATTTGTAAATCAAAGAGTAATAGTAATTCTTGAAATGTAACTTGCCTTTCAAAGACCACAGTCATGTGTGTGAGAAATCTGTGAAGAAGCCACTGGAGTTTTTGAGCTGATTACATTCCAAATGAGGAAAGGAGGAGGATTATAAGGGTACTTCTTGATGCTTGGGCTTTCTAACACATAACTTTCATTTTCAAATGATATTTTACAGGTCTTTGAGCTCTCATTTAGAATAATTTTAGAGTGGGAGTTTTAAAGTTCTGATTATGAAGAAAAAACATGCTTACTGCATCCATACAAATACTCTCTCTGATCCAATGACAAGCTTGCAGTGGTGTTATACATTTTCTATGCATTAAGAATCTTTTTTCTTTTCCTGCTCTTTTTATTTTCTCTGTATCTCCGGGCACTGGATTTCTCTATGTGATTTTATTTTATTCTTATTGAATTGATTTGGATTTAGTCTAGAAATGAAAAAAAAAATAACAAGGGTTCTGAATTCAGTGATATGTGGGTTCAAATCCCAGAACTGCTATTTATCAACTGTGTCTCTAAACAATTTATCATGTGTGCTTCACTTTTCTTTTCTGAAAAGTCAGGACAAGATATCACCAGGTTTATTAACAGTCAGATGCCTCAAAGTGTTCAGCACAGAGTCAGGCTAAGAGGTATTCAATATTCTCTTCCTCTTCTTTGAAGGAAGATACCCTTTCAACATTTCAGCAGCATATGTGTTAAGTACTTCATACTAAACTGCATTACTTTTGGTGACTTACTAAATCCTTTTTAACTAGTCAAGTCCTTTTTTTTTTAATGTGTGAGGTTACATTTGATTAGATATAAGTAATGAAATTTCTGTAGTTTTTGCATTTACTATACACATTCAACCTCTCCTTTAAAAAAAATGTTTATTCATGAGAGAGACAAAGGGAGAAGCAAATACGTAGGCAGAAGGAGAAGCAGGCTTCCTGTGGGAAGCTTGATGTGGGACTTGATCCCAGGACTCTGGGATCATGACCTGAGCCAAGGGCAGATGCTCAACCCCTGAGCCACCCAGGAGCCTCTCAAACTCCCCTTTCCTTGTCATTTTCTACCTTTGCTTGATACTTAAATAATTGAGAGCATTAATTTAGCTCACCACTGCATTTTCCATGGATTAAACTACATTAGTTCTTAATTACATCATATAATTCCAATCCTAAAGTGAGCATAAACTATTAAGTTGAACCATAAGAAATTTCCACAAGAAGTTTCCATTATTACTCTGTATTTGATCTACAAAAGTGGCAACTTAATATAGTTCAAAAAATTATTCAAAGTAATAGTAACATTTGAAAAATACTAATACGTACTGATTTTCTCTTGTGATGAGCTTTACATTAATTGTTTATTCCTATGCACAGCATATATATATATATATATATATATATATATATATATATATAAAGCCAAGAGGTGATAGATGAACAGGATTCCTTAAGAGAAAATGAATACTGCAGTAAGGGACTATATAAATAAAACTGGGAGGGGGAGTGAAATATATTATTCAAATTAAGAGGTAAATTTTGACTTGTAACTAGTTTCTTTAAGTAATTGACTTGAATAAATGCCATATACTAATAGATTTTTAAGGCAGCTTTTATGAAATAAAGATAAGCTTTAATAATATGTTTGCTTCCTTAACAGCTGCAGCATTAACAGAGGGCTTGAAATTCTAATATAATTCTGACAAACCCGAACAATTTGCAGGTCCATAAATAGAGGCATTGAGGGAGTTCATCAGTGCATTGTGCATCTTTGCTTCGGCTAAAAAAATCATCATTCCAGATAAAAATAATTCTCTTCTTAAAATGTCTCCACACATTTTCAATAGTCACTCAGCAAATTATCATTTCAGTTCTTTATATTAGATGATAATGCCACTGGCTAAGATAATGACAGTCAATTTCCCACTTAAATTTTTTTAATTGTATTCATTTTTCTTATAATGTCTAATCCTACTTGGTGCAAAATATGCAAGAAAATCCCTGGATTAATGTCTTAATTACAGTGTTGGTTAATGTTGCTAGGTAGATGATTCTTCAATTTTGAATATTTTAAAAAGTAGGCCCTTTTTTTTTTAACTGTCTGAGAAGTTGGGCAATCATTAGACTGATCTAGTTTTTTTTGCCCCTAATTCTGGCAGATGAGCCATTTAGGTGGAAAGATGGTCAGAAGTTATGCATGAACTCAACAATATAGACTTCTCACCAAGGTTATCACAGGGCTAAACTGCATTGATTTACCCTCCTGCCAACAATAAAGGCCAATGCTGAGACCCTCATGTAGGATCTGTTGCTGGGGCTCACATTGATTCCATTTGACCTCTTCCATTAAGAAAGGGACTCTGGACTACACCTGCATTTTGCCTGTGGATTTGCCTTATGCTCACAAGTTTGTATTAATGAACTTTCAGAATAACTTTATCAGTGCTGTGCTGGTAAATAACAACTGATTTTCTGGAAAAACAAAAAATAAAATACAAGGCACAAAAAAAAAACAAAAAAGTATGCATATATATATATTTATACATATTATATATTATATTGGTACAAAGGGTATATAAGATACATTATACAAATAATATAATATATATTCTATGGAACTGATTGACTCTCACAGAATGAGCTTGATAATTTATGCTGAACTCTTCTATTCATAGCCAACATATAGATGCAGGTAATGAATGAATGATACTCAAACATGAATGGCAATTACCATTTTCCTTCACATTGGTAAGACAAAAGTGAAATAACAAAGATATATGTAGGAATTTCACTCATTGGTTCTGATATAGCTGACATTGATTCTGATAGCATCCATGAAATTTCCTCTTTGTTAAATTGGAAAGTAGTTTTTAAATTCTTGAAGGACTTTATTTCTGTTTTTTTTTCACTATTCACAATGTAACAGTTACAAACATGACATACTTTCAAGTTTGATATCAATTATTACAACTTTCCCAAGTCTAGACAATCAACAAAACAATAAATAAAGTTATGATTTGTACTGTTTGTCAATAAATACTTCCATTACGGCCAATATGACATCCATTAAATTTGGGTTTGGAAAAATACTCAGTAGTACAGTTATATTGTGCTTCTACTATATATGTATATACTAGATCATATCATTCAAGTCCATAGAAAATTGTAAAATGTAGAACAATAATTAGGAAGTGGTGACATTTGTGTATGTGTTGTCTTTTTTTAGTATATTTTATTTAATTGTTATTATTGGATTTTTGATGCTCATCTTTATTAATTTTACCTTGAATGCTCACACACAAAATGTTCTAGATCAGAGACAGATATCTTATTATATTAGAGTAAATAAAAAAGCTTATTGGATGTCCTCTTCTTTGCCTCAGATTTTACCCCTTGGGTGACATAATGAAAACCCAGGAACAATTTTCTCCATTTTCTTATAGGAGAAAGACAGTCATGTCTTGTTCCCCAAGGAAGAGAGAGAGAATGGAAAAAAAGCAAAACAAAACAAGTTTTTGTTGTTGTTCCTTTGAGACAGATGGAAAGGATCCTGTATTCTCATACTTTAGGTTCTTATTCTAACCTTTTGGAATGTAAGTACATCTTTCCAAGGGCCAGATAAATCTGAGGTGGTTGTCTTTTATGTCCTACAGATTTCTTCAAAGTTTTCTTTTCAAACTTAGGGAGGAAAAACCCTAGTATTCCTGGCACTTTGGGAGCTTAACCTAGGGACTTTGTTTGGGCTGTGTTGACTATCTTAGAAAAGTTTCATAACCTTTCTGGATTAGAGAAATTAACTAAATAGATGACTACAAATACAATTCTCAAGGTATGAGAATGGTTTTAGGAAGCTAGGATTTTTACAGTAGCACTAAAAAAACGGAAATTTTATATTTCTACAGTAAATTTAAATAATTTAATTTTTAATAATGGCTATGTTTAATTAATTCACAGAATTCCTGAAAAAATGTTTTGTTTTTTTTTTTAAGATTTTATTTATTTATTCATAGAGACGCAGAGAGAGAGAGAGAGAGAGAGAGAGGCAGAGACAGAAGCAGGCACCATGCAGAGAGCCTGACTAGGGACTCAACCCAGGGTCTTCAGGATCACGCCCTGGGCTGCAGGCGGCGCTAAACCGCTGCGCCACCGGAGCTGCTCGAATTCCTGAAAATTTAACAATTGTTTTCATGCATCAGTATGATCAGTCTAGGACACCACTGCACTATTCGTCAACATGTTACACGTGTTATATAGGTAGTATTTCTGCTAGACAAAGAACTCAATTTAAAGAAAAAGATGCACAGCAATGGGCTTTCGTTCTTGGAATTTCCTCACATTATCGCAGACCTACTCATGCTGAAACAGCTTCCAATAGATTCAATCAGTAAGTGGAGAGGACTTCATTAATACTATTTTTAATAATCCATTTGTGGAATATTTTCTTTCCTTGCCTCTTGAGTTCTGGGCTTAATAAAAGAGGTTTGCTCTACTGTCTGAGATGTTTAATTCAAATTGAAAAAAAAAAAAAAAGAAAAGAATTGCTGCTACACAATGAAGAAAAGGAGGATTGTGGCAGCATAAATAATGGTGCCCCAAAGATCTTCCTATTCTCTGGAATGAGTGAACTATGTTCTGTTATATGGCAAAAGGAAGTTTATAGATTTGTTTAAATTAAGGATATTGAGGCGGGAAGATTATCTTGAATTATCTAATTGGTCCAAATGGTGTAATCACAAGGATTTTCAAAGACAGAAGGCAGAAATGGGGACAAAAATGAAAGAGTTGAGGGTATTACACTCCTGGCTTTGAAAGGAAAGAAAAGGGAGGTGAGCCAAATAATGTAATAGCTTCTGGAAGCTGAAAAGGCTAAGAAAACAGATTGTCCCTTGGAGCTTACAGAAGGAATGCAATCCTGTGAACCCATTTTTAGGCTTCTGACCTCCAGAACTATAATAAATATGTGTTGTTTTATGTCATTGAGTTTGTGATAATTGGTTACACTTTCCCCAGTAGGACACTAATATAAAGACTCTGTCTAGAAATCCAAAGATGCACTGAGGAAGCTTTTAGTATCCCATGAGCAATAACAGAAGTCAGTAGGAAACTGTGAGAACCAATAAACACAGGATAACTTGTAACTTGTGACTATTATATTTGTGGTTCCCACCATGACTTAAAATCTCTTAGCTGTCTTGACTCCAGCAATGGGTCATGAGAAGAGACCTATAGGATAAGGAATAGAAGCAAGAAACCATATGATTCTCAACAAAAATGGAGATTAAAGTGACTATATATGGTATATAGGGTACATATGGTATTATGAGGCCAATTAGTCATAATACTGGCATGTTCTCAGTGTTTTTAACAATGAATGACATTCAGGAGGAAAGAGAGAGAGAATGTAAATTTCCTGGTGCACAGGATAAATAGAAATTGATTGATTGATTCACTCATTTTAATGAGTATCAGACAAATATTTATTGTATCAGGAGATATGTTTCCATTCCTTAGTTTTTAAATTCTGTTTTGGTTCCAAATCTTTTAGATGCCAGGAAAAAAAATACTCATTTCCTCTGCCAAACTATGACCTTTTAAAGTAGAATATCCCATGAGGATGCCTATTTTCATAATGTTCACTTTGGCTTCTTTACAATGGAGCTATAAAATAGAAATGCTGAAATCTGCCCCTGAATCTGTGCATACATGCATACGCCAAGTTAGTAGCTTAGATATTTAAAGTTCCTTCTAGTAGGACAAGTAAAATAGATTTCTCTCATTTATCAAGTATGACATGTTTTATTAGTATCTAACTGGTTAGGGGAATAGAAGGAGTTTCCACCTTAGAAGAAATGAGGTGTAATTATGGGTTATTGTGGAATAAGTCATCTTCTGAGTGACTATAATGAAGCCAATAATAATACAGTCCGATTTTCTTGGGGTTGTTAAGCCAAAAATATTCCTTGTGATAAACTCTTGCCCTAATTGTAAAACACTGAGTCTATCACTTTACTTAACTGCTTTAGGTATACAGTTCACATATTAGTTTATATAAGTGGAACTCCTGGAAATGTACATTACAACTCAACCCCTTGATTACTGGCTTTCTTTGAGTTGAGCTTCAGTTCCTATATTTCCAGCCTCTTAATGGTATTAACCATGGCTCCCACGGACTTAATTCTTCATGAATTGGAAAAGTTCATTTTAATCTATTCCAAAAATGAGCAAAATTAACTATTAGAAATATCTGAGATTTTATTTTTTTTATTTTTTATTTTTTTTAATTTTTATTTATTTATGATAGTCACACAGGGAGAGAGAGAGGCAGAGACATAGGCAGAGGGAGAAGCAGGCTCCATGCACCGGGAGCCCGATGTGGGATTCGATCCTGGGTCTCCAGGATCGCGCCCTGGGCCAAAGGCAGACGCCAAACCGCTGCACCACCCAGGGATCCCATATCTGAGATTTTAAACATCAAACTTGTTTGGGGATTTTATAAACAGGATAACATGATATAAATTCCCATTATTTTCTTACCACTTGCTTCAATGGTAGAGCATATCTTTTATAGAAAACTGGAGTTCTGTGGACCAAAAATGGAAATAACGTATGTGATTGTAGGTATGGTTTTCCAAATTAATCCTGTAGAGCTTTTTATTAGCAGTTTCCTGGTCACTCAAGAAAAGTGAAAAGAACATTGTCAGATTGGTTTTGCTATTATTGCTCAGGAAAGGAAGTAATGCCAAATACAACTTTGCTAGCTGAACTGGCAGAGAGAGTTTGTACATTTGAGAGTCAGTTTCTCAAAATCAGAGATGAAAGAAATTCATTGAGATTTTCCTTTCCATTTCTGGGCATTTTCTTGAGCTAATTCCATAGATTTTTCTTGTTACATTCATTTATTGATTAGCAATCATATTTCCTGGTATTAGAAACATTAGACCAGTGAAATACCAAAATACTTCAATATCATGCAATTAAAACATTTCCTTCCATAGCTCAGGCCTGACTCAGAATTTTAAGACTATAGCAGAAAAGAGAAGCATGCTTTATGTCTTCTTTTTTCCTCTGTCAACTCCGTGTCTCAATAGTTTCTATTCTTTGCTCTTCCAGAATCTGATATAGATGAAAGGAGGATTTAGAAGAAATGGCAGTCTTATGTGACTCATGGTATTCTATCTGCTATCATATCCTTATGTGGAACAGAATCCTAAAATCAACTTTGTGTGTTTGTTTTTTTGGAATCCATCACTCTATTGAGACCTACCACTATGTATTTTTCTTAAATGGACCATAACCCAGGCTTTGGCCACTTACATAATTCACGTCTCAGCTCTTTTCCCTTGACACTATATGCCATGTGGATCCACTCAGATTACATCACATTACCATGATAGCCACACCTCTTTGGTGAGGTCCAGCACCCACCTTTCCTACCATGTTGAAGCCAAAAGACATGGTAGAGGAAGTGGGTGAATGAATGCAGGAAAACAGACACTGATAAATTATCAGTCATTAATCAATGAATTCTTCTACAGCTTTGACATGCTTTAGAGGTTGGTGATGAAGTGAGAGTTACAAAATAGGTTTAGACCCACTCCCTTAGCAACATTCCTGTTGTTCAAGCACATCATTTGAGATCTCATGTTACTTGTCTCCTGTTCTCCTATTGTTCTTATTAGGTAACAGATGAAACAAGGACAAAACAAAGCAAAACAAATCATCTCTTTAAATGGTAACTATGTGTATTATGAATCTACTCTCTTTATATTGTTTATAGAGCCTCTCAGTATTTAGCTTTTGCCTAATTCTCCTACTACGTTATAGAGCACCCTCTCCCTCCCACCCATGCCTGAAGAGCCCTGGCTTTATTTCAGAGCCTTAAACAGAAGCTTGTTCTTGCCTTAAAGGGTTTTGTTTGCTATTCCTTCTTCCTTGAATAATCTTTCTCCTGATATTCACATGGCTGACTCCTTTTTGTTTAGTGCTTTGGTTAAATGCTTCTTTCTCAAAGAAGCCTTCCTATCTGTAGTAGCAATGAAGTCACTGTTAGCACAAATCTACCACACATTTCTGTAGAGAATTCCCTCCCCACTCTGCTATTTCATTCTTTATCTTTCCTCCACAAACACCCAACACTTCCTTCTTCTTCCCTTATTTTATGGCTCTACTTCTTATTTCTTTGAAAAACCAGTAGGAAATAAGGAAATTGCATCATCTTCCTATCAAAAAAAAAAATCTTTTATAGTATTTGTTTCTGTATTTAAACTCTTTTTCCTACTATGAGTGGACTCTCTTTACTCATATCCAAGCCCAACCCTGCCAGTTGTGAGATGGGTCTCATCCTTCAAAGACACTGTTTAATTATCTTTTCTGCCTTACCTTCACTCAGTTATTCCATCCTAATCAGCAAACAAGCATGCTGCAATATCCTGTACCATAAATAAAATACTCTTGTAGTTCCTCATTGCTTGTTAGATATCATTCTACTTCTCTTTCATTTATGGCAAGAATCCTTGAGAAATTTATTTAATATGAATGTCTCTATTTTTTAAATCATGAAATACTTTTTTTTTTAAACTCCAAGTTTTATCCCTATCTTCCAATTGAAGCAATTCTTATAAATGTTACCAATGATTTTAACTATGGCAAAAGCAATAATTCATTCTCATTCCACTTTATTGTGTTTAGTGTTCAGTGTTTTTCAGTACCATTTACAAGCTGAAGACTGCAAAATGTTACCAATTCATGGTTTTATCCCAGAAATTACTCATTCCATTCTTTATCAATCTTTTATATTTTGTGTTTCACCTATGAGTACTTGCCAATCTTCATATCCTAGGGCTGCTGCAACTAATCAATCAGAATTTTCATGCATTATTGCATACATACATACACACACACATAATTAATAACCAAATGCAGTTTTCAGCATATATTCACTGATTATGTTAATGAGTCTTATTGGGCTTTACTTAAATATATCATAAATCTCCTTTTTCCCATTTCCAATACCACCACTTAAATCTATTGCATTTACTACTGATTATCTGATAATCCTCCTTTCATTCCTTCATTCTTTCTTTCTTATTTCCCTACCCATCTCTTATTAATAATGTATAAGCCCCATGGCACACAGACCTAGCCTAACTTCTTCATTATTAAATCCCCAATTTTTATAATATTGCTTGTCATGCAGAAGATGCTTAATAATTGTATATTGAATGAGTAATTGATCATTTCCATGCTCAGAATAGCAGTAGAAAATACAGTAGTTATTGCCATTGATGAGTTGCATTGTCAAATCTCATTTAAACTCATTGGCTTTTTAGGAAATACTTGGTTCTTCATATGGGTTTAGTAAATCTCCTTATTATTCCTCATGCTTATCCTCAAGATAGCTTTTTCACACAAGACTTTGTCAACCTATAATTTTGTTGAGCACACAATCTTTATAATGTCTCTTTCTTTGTATACTATTCACCTGATAAAGATCCCTGAGCTTTTATTATATTTGTCTAGCATAAGACCTTTAAATATATTGCACTGACAAAAGTCATTCCATGGAGTGAAAATACATTAAATAATATTTTATAATACTATTCAGTTCACTCTTATTTTTGAAACAAAGTAATAATTATGGTTAATAAAAAGACATTAAAAAAGAATAAAAATAATATGTCTGGGAAACGAATTTTATGACTAACTTATCCATGAGTCATCTTGCCTATTTAAACTAATGATTTATATTTCATATGCTCCCAGTCTCTTGAATGCTCATATCCAGAGCTTTATAAATAACTCTAAATGCTCCAAAAACAATTATAAAAATAATGAGTATATTAAGGTTCATTATTTTTTGAGAATTCGAATTATTTTACATGTGATCATGATTATACTTACTCATTTTAAAGTCCCCTTTGAGGAAAGATGGATGACCCATAAATATCCCTTTTCAAGTGGGCATCTAACCACATTACACAGGAATAGGAAATTGAAAACTCCTAAGGACCACCCTTAGGACAGGAAATATAAGTAGCATGTCATGAGATTGAGTTACAGTTGCAGAGGTCTTAATAAGAGTATTGCAAATTGCAAATATGAAGGGATAGTGACAGTAAATTATTTTTTATATCTGTTCCAAACTGGAGTCTGCTATCTAAAGAGATACATCTCTTTTGCTGACTCTCTATTTTTGTAATCAAATATAAAATTGGGTCTATATTTTCCACTTTTCTCTTCTATCCATCTGAAAAGGGATTCCTCCCTTGATGGTCCTCTGTAACGCTGATTTTTATTTAATCTGATCACAGATACTACATACTCTAAATTATGCTCCCGCGAGGCAAAGGCTATGTGGTGTTGTGCTAATTATCAATTTCTTCTTAGCTCCAAATTTGCTCTTGAATATATACGATCCAATAATAAACGGAATCCCTTTAAGTATTTCTACTTTAATATGAGCAAGTTAGGTTTTCTTAGTAGAAGCACTGGAGAGACATAACAGATGGAAGGATCTCTTCTGCAGTTTTTGGCTGCTGTGACTGGCTCAGCACAATGGAATAAAGAAATCTAATGAAACTCTACCTGCACCATGCTCCTAGGATGTATGGCCCCTCTATGACATTGTCGCCTCAGCTCTGGTACCACTCACTTGTAGGAAAGATCCCAGTGCATTCAACCCATGCTGCTGCTTATCTGTTACCCATCTACAATCTAGAGGTTGCTTCCTGCAGGCCCAATAACCATGGTACAGTCTTGTCCTGGGTAAACTAATCAACTTTTTTTTTTTGCTATTCAGTAGGCTGAACTATACCTTCTTCAAGGAGGTTTGAACTTCAGCCTTGGGGAGGTACCCCTTTTAAAAATTGATCATTCCTGGGATCCCTGGGTGGCGCAGCGGTTTGGCGCCTGCCTTTGGCCCAGGGTGCAATCTTGGAGACCCGGGATCGAATCCCATGTCGGGCTCCTGGTGCATGAAGCCTGCTTCTCCCTCTGCCTGTGTCTCTGCCCCTCTCTCTCTCTCTCTCTGTGTGAGTATCATAAATAAATAAATTAAAAAAAATAAAAATTGATCATTCCTTAGATACTCTCCATTAGAGAGAGTCTAGAATATGACATAGAGTTTTCCTCTATCTTATAACCACATTCTTATCATATGGGATAATTCTCTCTTTTTAAAATTTATTTATTAATTTTAGAGAGTGTGTGTGTGTGTTTGAGGGTGGGAAATGGAGAGGGAGAGGGCGAGAAAGAATCCCTAGAGTCCTTGCTAAGCATGGAGGCCCACACGGGTCTCAGTCCCAGGAACCTGAGATCATGCTGGGCTGAAATCAAGAGTTCACCGCTTAACCCACTGAGCCACCCAGGTGCCCCAAATAATTCTTTATATTAAACTATTAAACTGGGGCATCTGAGTGGTTCAGTCAGTTAATAGTCAGACTTCATCTCAGGTCATGATGTCAGGGTCCTGGGATCCAGCCTTGCTTCAAGCTCTGTACATTCAGCCAGATGTCTGCTTCTCCCTCTCTCTCTGCCCCTACCCCCACTGGTGTGCATGTGCCAGTGCACTTTCTCTCTCTCTCAAATAAATAAAATATATCTTTTAAAGATTTTATTTATTCATGAGAGACACAGAGAGAGGGAGAAAGAGGCAGAGATAGAAGCAGGTTTCATGCAGGGAGCCTGATGTGGGACTTGATCCCGGGACTCCAGGATCACACCCTGGCCGAACGCAGGTGCTAAACCACTGAGCCACCCAGGGATCCCTTCAGATAAATAAAATCTTAAAAAAAAAAAAACAACTATTAAACTATCTGGTTTCTAATTCCTGACTACACCCTAACACCTACCACACTTTATAGAATTTAATGTGCCAAATTTATTCATTAAATGAACAATCAATAACATGTTCTATATTCCAACTCAGTTTTCTTATCATTCAGTACTTGGTTACTCTCATGAACTCATTTCTGATGAGTAGGAATATTTGCTCTGGGTCTCTATAGCATTTTTTATCTGTTTCCCAATTAATCAAATTTATGTTTCTACTAAGCCTCTTTAATAACCCATTTCTCTCTCATATTTAAATCAATGAAATTTAGGAAAATCCTGCTTTTTTTTTTTTTTTGATGCTTAATAGCTATTTTATCACAGTGTTTCTTGACTTCGCATGAATATTAAGACATAAATCCCTGTTCTGATTTCTATCAAACCTAACAGGCACTTACTAGATTATGGATTTCACCCTTTGGCAATAATATTATTTATAAAGGAAATTTTAAGATTATTAAACAGAAATCAGTTCTGTTGATACCCAAATGATTTTTCACATATGGCCAAATGTATAAAAGTGCTTGGCAAACAAAAATGTTTAACATCTATTATTTTTAATTAAGTAAGTGATCCAGTTTTATATATTGGTTGAGATTGCACAATATAGAAATTTTGAGGTCACTCTATGAGGGTGGAGAGTTTTATTGGAAACTAGAAGTGGTTTTTATCTTCATGTTTCCAGAAATACTTTAAAAATATTTTAAGTTCTAGGCAATTTGAGTAGAAGAAGGTTGCTTTGCAACTTTTAAAAAATAAAATTATCTACATTATCTGAAATCGGGAAAATTTGTATAATGAGGTTATAATCTCCAATGTTATTAGTACATTTATTTTCACACATTTTAGAAAGCCCCTCTTCCACCCAAAGTACTATCCTAGGTGTTCTAAGCACAAAAGGGGAATGAGATAAAGTGCTGCCTTCAACAGAAGTACAATATAGTGAAAGAGAGAAACTGATACAAAAATATTACAAATTAGTAGATCATAAGGGAGTAGGAAATGTTTGGTATGAGCTAAGTATAAAAATAAGGCAAAAAACGTTAGTGATTATAACAAGGTTGCAGGAAAAGAGAAAGAAGAAAGGAAGAAAGAGAAAGAAAGAAGAAAGAAAGAAGAAAGAAAGAAAGAAAGAAAGAAAGAAAGAAAGAAAGAAAGAAGAAAGAAAGAGAAAGAGAGAAGAAGAAAGAAAGAAAGAAAGAAAGAAAGAAAGAAAGAAAGAAAGAAGAGAGAGAGAAAGAAAGAAAGAAAGAAAGAAAGAAAGAAAGAAAGAAAGAAAGAGAAAGAAAGAAGAAAGAAAAGAAAGAAAGAAAGAAAAAGAAAGAGAAAGAAGGAAAGAAAGAAAGAAAGAAAGAAAGAGAAAAAAAGAAAGAAAGAAAGAAAGAAAGAAAGAAAGAAAGAAAGAAAGAAAGAAAGAAGAAAGAAAGAAAGAAAGAAAAAGAAAAAGAAAGAAAGAAAGTAAAAGAAAGAAAGAAAGAAAGAAAGAAAGAAAGAAAGAAAGAAAGAAAGAAAGAAAAACAAGGTTGCATGAGATAAGGTTAATATACAAAAGCAGTTGAAAAGTTATGTACTCACAAAAACCTGCAAATGGATGCTAATAGCAGCTTTCTTCATAATTACTACTACTTGGAAGCAACCAAGATGTCCTTCTGTAAGGGAATGGACAAATAAACTGTGTTATATCTAGACAGTGGGACATTATTCAGGACTAAAAACAAATGAGCTATCAAGCCATGAAGACACAGAGTAAACTTAAATGCATATTACTAAGTGAAAGTAGCCTGAAAAGGCTACACAATGTATAATTACTATATACATTCTAGAAAAGACAAAACTATGGGTAAAGTAGAAAAACAGTGTTTGCCAATGTTGGGGGTGAGAGAGACGAATTGAGGGGCACAAAGGATTTTTAGAATGTGAAATTTCTATGATACCATATGTTGGATACATGTCATTATATGTTTGTTCAAACTCATACAAAGTACAACACCAAGAGTGAATTCTAATATAAACTATGAACTTTGGGTGCTAATGTGTCAATATAGGTTTATCAGTTGTAACAAATGTAACACTTTGGGAGGGATGTTGATAATGAGGAAGGCTATACATACAAGGGGGCAGAAATTACATGGGAAATTTCTGTACCTTCTGCTCAATTTTGCTATAAACCTAAAACTGCTCTTCAAAAAAAAATGTCTATTTAAAAACAAAACAAAAACTTGTTTAACTTCCAAATTGAAATTCTTATGACATGAGATAATTTAGGAAACAATTTGGGAGGAATGAAATTGTATGGGCTAGCTAAAGTTTTCAAGTAAAACTTTTAATTCTTTCTTTTCAATACAAAATGAATGTATGCTGATTGTTAGCAAATGTAAACATTTTATTCAAAAATATAAGGGACAAACTATAAAATCTGTTCTTACCTTTTTCTTCAATGACCCATTCTAGTCTTGGAATAAGTATGCATTGTTTAAGACTGGTGTGCCTGTTTCCACAGCATCTCATATTCACTTATAAATATTGCATTATTTTCCATTATAATGTGTAATAAAAACCAAAGGACCTTGTTTATTTTAAACTTTTATTTTTGAGACAGGAGGAGGAGGAGAGAGAGGCAGGAGAGAGAGAGAGAGAGAGAGAGAGAATCTTAAGGAGGCTCCATGCCCAGTGAAGTGCCTGATGTGGGGCTTGATCCCAGGACCCTGACATGACCTGAGCCAAAATCAGAGCTGGATGCTTAACTGACTGAGCCACACAGATGTCCCAGGACCTTGTTTATTTCGTTTGCCATTTGATATTCCCTGCACAGAGCACTTCTTAGCACGTAGCGATGCTTCAAGAAATGTTTATTGAATTATAAATGAATATATATATAGACATGGATGGATATGTGAGCATACACAGAAAAATACAGTCACCATCTATAAATTGTTTTATAATGTCCTTGCTATCATTCAAACAATACATTTGGAATCTTTTTTTAATATCAGTAGTGTTAAAATATCTTCACTATTTAAATAGCTCATGGTATCTAATTGTACCATAACGTGGTAAGCCAATATCCAAATTGGGGCTTGGGCTTGTCTATAATTATTCACTAATATAAACAATTGAATATTCTCTTATGTATATTTTTGCATGGTGTTGGAATTGCTGGGTCAAAACGTATGTGGGTTCTACATTTGGTGTGTATGGACAACTTCTTTGCCAAAAGTTTGAAGCAATTTATATTCCTGCAAATGCTGTGGAAGAATTAGTGGCTACATTAAACATAGATTTATAAGGCTGGGTCTTTGTCAGATAATTGAGATGATTTATAAAACTTGGCATTTGAATTCCTTTTTTTTAACCCAGTGTAAAGTTCATTTTCCTTAGTGATGATTTAGTAAACAGGAAAATGAATTCTGAATTTCTATTCATTGCAGGGCATAGCATCTGCTTGCTGTGTGTAAATATCACAGAATATTACATTTTTTTTTATCTGAAAAGCTAAGAACACATGCATTCAATTCCAGTGTCTTTTCTATTCATAGGTTTCCTTATTAATTCATCCACTTGATAAGATAACAATGGTTATTGAGACCTCTTATTTGCTGATCACTTATTTAGGCCAAGGTAATCAGGATAGACAGTCTCTTAGGGAATTCATGGTTTTGTGGAAAGACAATATAAATAGCACTGAAAATTGTGACAATTGCTGTAGTTTGATTACATAAGTGAAGGGTACAATGAGAACACAGACTGCCCACCTAATTACGTTTCAGGTGGCAAGGTGACAATCAGAACATAGGCTTGAAGAAAAAGTGACATGCAAGCTGATATCCAAAAGAGAAGTGGGACCTGGCCAGGTAGAGATTAGGGAGAATAGTGATTCAAACAAAACAAGGATAGTATATAAAGTTCTTGGAGAATTTACCCAACATCTAAAAGACACTTAAGGTATCTATAGCATTGAACAAAATGGTGTCATTTCCTCCATTTCTTTTTCTAAAGCATGTTGCAAGTTTAAGCTTGTTTTTTTGTTTGTTTAAAGAACACTCTCTTGCTATGTTCTTAGTATATTCCAGGTTTACTGTAAAGTAAATTATTTTTAGTCATTTTTTCCAGTATAGGTTTTTATGAAAAATTTTCTGAGTGATACTTGAATTTCAAAGGAAATTTCAAAGCTACATATATTTAAATCTTCTTTAGCAACTGTGGCTTAATAACATTTTGTCCAGCTGCATTGCTAGGTATGAAGTCATTAACATTTGTTTATAATGTATAAGTTATGACTATATAACTTTACTTTTTAGTGACATCCACATGATTATGAAATAGCTGATAAAATGTAAGAAACATAATAATTATTATCTAAGCACATATACTGTCAAACTTATAGGGCTTTCAAAAATGGCATTAACTCTCATAAATTATACTTGAAGTAAAATGTCATTGTCCATTTGAAAACTCTCCATTTAATAAATCATTATATTCCAGAGATGAATTCATAGTGTACGAATATCAAGTATTAATGTGATAGAATTTAAATTTCTCTCTTATTCCAAGTGGATTCTTTTTGTGAGACATCTGAATTAGCCAATAAAGAATACACAAAGGAATTTACATTTCTTTCCTTAGTGTCAAACAGAATTAGATTCTCTGAAATTTGCAGCCAGACTCTTCAATCTTCTAACACATAATCCTGGCGGCTTTCCGTAATTTTCATTTTAGTTAGACTTCCAAAAGTGATTTCTATTTGGCACACATACAAGTTTGGTCCTAAATTAGTGATCTTCCCATAGAACACATAGAATTTCTAGTTTGAAAATCTTTTATAATTCAACTTCCAAGCTTCAATGAGTAAACCAGTATCTGACCATGCCAATTATATCAGCTAAAAATAGGATTTGATGTAACATGATGGGTATTGATAGACTCATAATTCCCCAAAAGATGCATACAGGCAAAAAAATGAAATCATAAATAAGAACAAAATCTGTAAGCAGTCTTTACTGCTTTTTAAAAGCCTGAATGTGGGCATCCCTGGGTGGCTCAGCGGTTTAATGCCTGCCTTCAACCCAGGGCATGATCCTGGAGTCCTGGAATTGAGTCCCATGTTGGGCTCCCTGCATGGAGCCTGCTTTTCCCTCTACCTGTGTCTCTGCCTCTCTCTCTGTGTGTCTCTCATGAATAAATAAATAATATCTTTAAAGAAAAGTCTGAATGTGGTGGAATAACCAGAAAAAAATAAATTTGTACCAAGTATACCGTTATTTGTACTTATGTGGAATTTTCAGGTATAGTTTTCATATGCTGTCTGTATATATTCTATAATTTTTCTCCAGTTTTGCTTTTATATAATTTAGGTTGAAGCCTTGTGATTTATTTTCTGCAGTCGTTTCTATGCATAAATGTAGTTGTACTATCTCAAGTCTAAGAAATACCTCATTTTATTTTCAAGGATTTTTTCCCCCTGGTAATCATTCAATTAATTAAAATCACAGTGTAACAACAAGCTTTGTGTTCAAATCATCTAAAGGAGATTGTCCTTTAAGAGTTAAACTTTCTGAAGTAGTTATTCTGTCAAAAATTATCCATGATCATGAAAAGAAAAACATATAAAATTAATGCAACATTTTGATATAATATGAAAATAATTTCAAATTCACAAATAACTGAAAGTGTTTTAAATGCCTCACAATTGGAACTAAGAAGGTCATATATAAGGTACAAATTTCAGCCTAATCCCTGTTCTTTATGCAGATAAACCTTTCTTTTTACGATGAACAGGGTTTCTCTCAATGAGGATTTATAGGTTTATGCTCCCTAAATTGAAGTAATCCTTATCTCTCCTGTCAATCACAATTGAAATAAAAGTAAACAGTTAGGTCATTGTCAGTATAAACCTACTTCCATGTGGATGACATGTGCATATTTACAATCTCCCTGATATAACATTAATGTTCTTTAAAGGCAAGAGAATTTGTACAGACACAAAAATCACAATAGAAAAAAGTAGTCCTATGAATCCTGAATAGAATATATTTACATTGTATATGAAGGGTAAGATAATTATAGTGAGGGCAACCCTGGAAACAGGATCAGATTTTTAATTTAATCCACTCTATCTGGCCAAAGCCTATAGTTTCCAAATTTAGAATACCTGAAGAATGATTTACACAGATAGCTCCTTTTTAAAAATAGTTGCTACCTTAGTGGAGTATAGCAGACCTCCTTATTCACATATTTAATTTTTGTATTTCAGTTACTCATGGTCACCTGTGGGCCAGAAGCAGATGATTCTCCTTTGACAAGGTGTATTCAAGTCAATAGTAGCCTAACACTGTGTCACAAATCTGGTGTCATTCACTTCATTTCATCTCATCACATAGACATTTTATCATCTCACACCATCACAAGGGTAAGTACAGTACAAGATATTTTGAGAGAGGGAGAGACTACATTTCTATAACTTTTTATTACAGTAATTGTTAAAAGATTCTACTTTATTATAAGTTATCTTTAATCTCTTTACATGCCTGATCTATAAATTAAACTTTATCATCAATATATATGTATAGGAAAAACATAATATAGAGAGAGTTTGGTACTGTCTGTAGTCTCAGGCATCTACTGGGAGTCTTGGAATATATCCTCCATGGATAGGGTGGGACTACTATATATTAATTTGTAAGGAATCCAAAGTATATTTCTTTATGGCAGTTATCTTATTAATTTCCTGTGGCTCCTGTAACAAATCACTACAGACTTGGTAGCTTAAAACAACAAAAAATAATTTCCTCACAATTCTGGAAGGCGGGAGTCCAATATCAGAATCACTTTGGCCATAATCAAAATATCAATAGGGCTATGCTGTCTCTGGAAGCACTAGGGGACAATCTCTTCCTTGTCTCTAGCTCTGGTGGCTGCTGGCATACCTTGGTTTGTGGCCATGTCATTCCACAATGCCTCTGCCTCTGTGATCATATTGCCTTCTGTCTGTGACAAATCTCTCTCCACTTCTTATAAAGATATGCTTATTATCAGGGCCTATCCAGAATAGCCTCCCAGTTTCAAGATCCTTAACTTAATATCTACAGAGACTCTTTTTCTTTTAAGGTAACATTTACAGGAGCGGATAGCTTAGGGTGGCAGTTATTCAACCAACTCCAGTCATGGATAATGAAAAGATTCTTATGATGGCTTTGAAATGTTCATTGAACTCGTTTTTCACAGATTTGTTTTGTTTTGTTTTCACAGATTTTAAAATGTGCTATTTGTTTATCCTTTGATTTCTTGAAGAGGCCTTGACATCTTTGCCATTATCATAGAATGGGGAGATTTAGAATGAGAAAGTGGCCCAAATATTTTGTTGATCCCCAGCTATTTCATAGGGGCAACCAGAAAAGAGAGCCCTATACCCTTCCAGGAGAGAATTACTTCAAGAAGTAATACCAGCTAGCAGAATATAAGAGTCAGAGACTGAAGCCTGTGAAACAAAGATTATTTCTATCGACTTTAGGAAGAATCTGGGAGAAGGGCAGGACTCCAAGATGCCATCATGCAGACTCAAAACTGTTATTCTTATTTACAAGACAAATTCTTTAGTTTCTCTGCTAATATTTTTCCCCAAAATTTTCACTCTCCTTATTAAAGGAATATAATAAATATTTAATATTATAAAACAAACTTTTGATGGGAAACAAAAAAAATTAACAAAACAAAGGGAAAATTATTAGACTGATCCAGTAAATAGAAAGTAATTGAATCCTGCTCTAAAAATTTTATTGGTAACATTTAAAAATAAAAGGAGATTTTTTTTGCAATAAACTGAAGGCAATTGTTTAAATTATAGCAGGAATAAATGATAAAAGTAGTTTACTTGGTGAAAACATTTAGTTATATAATTTTGTTACCATCCTTACATCTTACTTCCAACCAGTTCAAAAGAAATAAACAGCAAGCCAAAACAACCCTCATCATTATATTGATTGTTTGCAAAAACCTCTCACTATAAATATACAAAAGCTTTATTTAGAAGTGATAAGAGGGGAAATAAAAGAAAGGATGCTATGATTGTTTTGCCTGGGAGCAGGTTTAAAAATTTATAACAGAAGCTTCACTGAAACATTTGTAAATTTCTAAAAGCAAACGGAATTTTCAATGTTAATCTTTTTTACAAATAAAGTCTACTTCCTGAGAATAAAAATACTAAAAAACAATTAATTTGTTTGTTTTAATATTTGATGCTAATGCTAAAAACATTGTTTGGTATTTGAGACATTGCATATCCTTGCAGCAAACCAAAAATTTCACATAGGAAAACTTTTTTTTTTTTTTTTGTGGTAGTTAGAATCGCAATCCAGACTCAATGTATTCTACTTTTGTTTGCATTAAGAATCATTCCATATAGATTAAAATATAAACTTTGCCACCTGCTTTTAAATAGTTAGAGAAAGGGACGCCTGGGTGACTCAGCGGTTGGGCATCTGCCTTTGGCCCAGGACGTGATCCTGGGTCCAGGGATCCAGTCCCACATCGGGCTCCCTGCAAGGAACGTGCTTCTCCCTCTGCCTATGTCTCTGCCTCTCTCTCTGTGTCTCTCATGAATAAATAAATGAAATCTATATAAATAAATAAAAAATAAATAAATAAAGACATTCTTCAATGTATGTCTATTTTCTTGGAATTGAACTTTCCAGGATGTTAAGGGGAGGGGGAGGGTTGTTGAATTTTCTATATACTTAAATAACTTCCATTAGAACATAGGTTAGCTAATTTCCATGGTGTAATGAAATGAGGGTTGGATTTAGATGTAGAAATATTAGGTTTATAACTTGGCTATATCTTGAGTAACTGGGGGCATTTTACTTAGTTCCTCATTCCTTATGGTTCATTGCTTCCTCATTTCTTCAGTAAAGGGAGTGAAGTAGCATACATTTGCAGCTAGTGGAAAATAAACTCAAAGTGATTTAAGCAATAACAAAATTTATAATCTCATACTAAAAAAAAAAAAAATCCCAAGGTATGATGACTCCAGGATTGGTAAATTCAGTGGCTCAAAGACAGTCAATTACCCACATTCTTTAAATCTTCCTTCTTTGCTGCTCTGAAGTTTTTACTTTATTCTTAGAACCATTCTTGGTTCAAGTTGGCTTCAGATATTTCTGGTCATATTACCAGATAATAACTAAAGGTAAAAGAGACTTGTCACTTTCAATCTCAATCTATCTTTCTCACTGTCTATCCATCTATGCGTCTATCATCTATCTATTTATCTATCTATCAATCAATCATCTATCTCTATCATATATCTACCTATCACCTAACTATCAACATTTCCTCTTTCTTATCCTATTTCAAAAAGCATTCTGGCAGACTCTAATTTGCCTAACATTTGCCCAGAATTTGGTAATTTGGTAACATTACTTTTTCTAAGTTGATCTCTATTACAATGAATAAAATGACCACAGTTGTTTTAAATTAATCACCTATAATGGTTTGAATATTAAGAATAAACAAAATTCTTTCAAAAAACTGGCCATTGTATTGAATGCTAGCTATTATTAAATTTTCATGTAGATAGAAAAACTGCAAAGAAATTTGAATGATTCATTAACAATTTTCATAGCAAATGTAAAATTAACCCATGGCTTGTTGAAGAACTGGCTCTATACTATTTTAGTCCATATTCCTCCCCAATATGAAACTCTTATCAGCAACATTATTACAGAGTAGGAAGGTGGAATGAAATCTATTTTATATCTCTTGTTCATAGTGTTTTTATGGCCTATCAAGTAGAAAACCAATGTAACTAGCTGTGTAATTTTATAGAACTTTTGATTTGGAACATTATATCATAAATTGCACATAAAATTCTATTGCATTATGCCAAGTCATATCCAGTTTTACACTTGTGGTTATCAGAATAAAATAATTGAGAAATATTTATCAGATTTTGAGAATAAAGTATTAATTTTTTAGTTTATGTTCTTCAGAATAGATGACTGCTATGCATATTTTCAAACATTTATATTGTTTAGCTTACATGAAAAATTAGCTTATTGCTAAAATCTAATTAGGCAAAGAATCCCAATATGGGCAAGAAAGTGTCAATCCTACCTACCTCAGAACTAGAGACTAAAGATGTTCCTTATTAATTGCTCAGTGAATAATTTTTGAATTAATGTCCCTGGACATCCTAAAATTTGGTAATGTGTCCTTATAGCCTATGTCAATATTGTTTTTCTTTTTTTTAAGATTTAATTTATTCATTCATGAGAGACATACAGAGAGAGAGAGAGAGAGGCAGAGACACAGGTAGAGGGAGAAGCAGGCTCCATGCAGGGAGCCCAATGCAGGACTCGATCCCAGGACTCTAGGATCATGCCCTGGGCCAACGGAAGGTGCCAAACCGCTGAGCCACCCAGGGATCCCTCAATATTGTTTTCTTTTAAACAGTGTATTTTAGGACATTTATATTAGAGTAGGTTTTTGTTTTTTGTTTGTTTGTTTGTTTGTTTCTTTTTCTGCTGTACTTTGCTGAAAAGTATCCTGATATAAATGAAAATGATCTGGTGATTAGAACCAAGTTCTAAAAAATTATAGCAGATATTATTTTATATGTCTCACTTTTATACTTTGGTAAAACTGATTCTTAAAATGAATAGAAATGAAAAGAGGGGAAATCTTTAATACTAGTTTAGGAAAATGAAAAACTTACTCTCTAGCATTGCTGTTTTCTCAACAGATTAAAGCATTATCATGCTTATTCTCCATTTATATGAATAAACTCATAAAATGTATAAAAATACTCTTCTTATAAAATAGAAATAAATTAGTTTTAGTGTATAATAACAGCTCTAATATTGGTTCATGTTTTACTTGACCAGTAGAGCAGTGGAAAAGCCTAATAGGGAGAAATATATGTTTTGGACTACTTTCCACATAAAAGATGTGCAGTTTATAAAATCTCTTGCTTTACAGAAAACTTCTCTTCCTATATAATCTGAAATAAAGTAATCTGTGAGCCTAGTTTTCTCAGGTTGATCCCAGAGTGGAACCTTAAAAATTATTTATGTTTCGAGAATCATATTTATTGGTATATTTTCACATTTATTTACTTCAAAGGAACAAAAGGTAGACTGACAACATGCCTTTCAATATTAACAAAAGAAACCAGAAAACAGTGGAATGCTATGTTTGCTGTGCAGAAAGAAAATTACTACAGATAAAGAATCTCATCCTTTTTGAAAGAACTTTTCAAAAATTAGGGTTAAGGAAAAATTATATTCAGAATAAAATTATTTGCCACAAGCAAAATTTCCCTAAATAAATTCTAAAGAACACGCTTATGACATAAGGAGATATCCATTAAGGTTGTAAGATGCAAGAAGGAATGAATAACAAAGAAAATTCTACATAGGTGATACATATAAATAAAAATTGATTGTATGAAAGATTAATTGTAATAATGATTCATATAGTTGGGTTAAAATAAATGAGGCAGCATTAAAATTACAATAACATATAAGCTTGATGATTCATAAATGTGTACATAATGTTAAAATGTTTTCAATCATTTGCATTATCTAGGAGGAAGAATAATACTATTTTATAACTTTAAACTCATAAATTAAACATGTGAATTATAAGTTCTTGGATGATTATAAAAATAATTTTTAAGAAAGCATGGAGAATGACTTTTCTGGTATTGTTTCACCTCAAATTTCTTTCTTTCCCATAGCTAGTTCTGCTGAGTATTGCAGAGGAGATAACATCTATAGACTCCATTTCCACTTCTCAGATTCCCTTATCCACCAGCTTGATGCTGGATTCAGCCAATGAAAGTTACTAACAGGAGTTTAAGAACAGTAGGAAGAGGAGAACCTGGGAGTTTCTCTTCCTTTCTCTCTGACCTAAGCGATATATTTGGAAACCATTGAGTCTCCTTCATGGGTTCTAAACCTTGTCAGAATGGCCCAGCACAGTCCCAGCTTCTCCTGGATAACCCTAGTCCTGGCTCCAGTAGTACTACTTCCTACATTTGCATCTCTAGCCTAAGTGTGAAAAATTCTGGTTTGCCATTCTTTCTGCTCTTAGCCTCAGATATTTGATCATTTGGGTATTCTGAATTGATTTTTCCTTTAAAAAAGTACAAGGAGAATTATTTTCTATATTCAAGTTGAATTCAAACTTATAAGAAGATACATAGAATAATATAAAATAATTGACATTTCAGTTCAATAATTGAGGCTAGTACTATCCAATAATATTTGTAATATTTGTAAGTTCTAGATAAAATATTTAACAGAAATACACAATAGCATGACAGAATGCCAAAAAATAGACAAACTGAAGGGCATTTTACCGTTAAAAGAAAGTGCACTAGATAAGTTTCAGTTCTGTATGGCTTTTTCTGAGGGCAGTCCTGAAACTGAACATGGGTCAGCCAATCCTCAAAGAGGGAGCCACAGCCCTTTGGCTCAAAGTGTTAGAGTCTGAGGCTCCCAAATCAGCTGGAAATTAAGGGAGGAAATCTGGGAAGAACTTCCATCAGGGAAACCTCCAAATCTTTGTCTAAACTCTCAAATCCCTGACTGAACCCTGAATTGTACATGTATCAGGGAGACACCAGTGAACACAGAAGAAATGGACTTGATGGAAAACTGAAATGATTGAGTGAGAATTTTAGCTGTTGAACGTGAAGTGAAATATAGCTTGATGTTTAGGTCCAAATAAGTTGTAGGGATTTAATACACACCGACCATCACACAAACGCACTCTAATAAAGCATGAAACCAAATCACCACAGTGTCTAGTAGATCAACCAGCAATTTTACTATTTTCTCAGATGAGTCAACTCTAATAAATGAACAATATCAGACCCCATAGTACACTCTATAATGTACAGTCCATAATCAGTATATGATAAAAAATTACTTAGTCTACAGGCAACAGTTTTACATTTTATTTAATGGGACATTTTCTGTAACCCCTGGTGGGAGGGTTTCTCCTTGGGAGAATAGGACATCAAACTCTGCAGAGCCCAGATTTGTGAGGCCACTTTCGAGTTCTACCTCTTAGTTCCAACACACTGTATTTTTCCTACCAAAATACAGTACCATAGAAAGTTCTTTGGTTCATTGTGTAAATTGCTTCCTGGGGGATGATATCCCATCTGAGCTAGTACTTCCACTTTATCTCCAACAGGCTATTCCAATGCTCTAAGGCCACCAGGTTCTAGATAAAGTGACCAAAGTATCCTATGCTTATTTGCTCACTTCATATTTCCTTTACCCTATGAGGGGTCCCCTGGTTGGATGTGATGTATGTAATATGTGAGATCCATCCCAATAAACAAACACTTTTTAAACTTGCAGAGAGTGGCACTGGCTAAGTCTGTGAGAACATATTACTAGTCTTTCCTTATGTGCAATCTTATGTCTTTACTCCAAATCTCTTCCCTTTGATTTTCTGATCTTTTGTTCCTAGGCTAAGCCATTCACTACTGCATATGATTCCGTATAAAATCTACACTCAAGCCACTTCCTTTTCTAAGTTTCTCTACACCAAGTAAGTAGCCATTGGGAGCCAAGTAGGTAGCCAAAAGCCATTGACTCTTGTCAATTTGTGTAGTTGATTGTTTAGAATCATACAATTAATGTATTGATAGATTTATCTGTTTTCACTTTTATCCTAAGTATTAAGAATTTGCAGACACTTTAGTAATTAACAGAAAGAAAAATGCCAAAAGATAAACTTGGTAATATCTTTTGTCCTGTGGCTAAAGATTATGAGTTTCCTTCACAAGGGAAGAATGAATTTGATCATTATTGGTACATATAAATCATGTTAATTATACTCCTTTTTAGTTTGAGAAGAGGTAGTGGGAAAACAACTTTTCCATGTCGAGATTTAAATAAGCACTCTTACCTCTCAATGAATTAAGATAGAAAGTAATATAGATTTTATTTCGTCCATGAATGGCCTTTCATGTATATAAGAAGCAAATGATGATTGCCTAAAAATAAATTAGCAAAATTAACAAAATCTGTGGAAACATAGCAGTCAAGGGGACAAGTTAAGCAGAAGGACACAAGAGCTCCAAGCAGCTATCAGCAGCATAACGACAGGTGAGACCTACAGGTGATGTTACAGGGGCCAGTGCAGACACTTAATGAAGCTGCCAAGGAACCAGCTGTTGCTGTGGGGAACTGTGGTTCATAGCTTGGCATCTGGGTCAGTGTTAGCCATATGAACAGTTAAATAGCTGAGAGTTTTAATGTGGTAGGGCAAATGGGACCTTTCCATCACTGCAGTCACCTTTAAAAGGCTGCTTACCATCCCTGCTGAATGATGTCAGTGTTTCAAGTATTTTTTTATAGATGACAACTCAGAATGAATTAAAGCATTTTTACTAAAAATTTTTTAAAACCCTCAATATTTGTCCTGTAAAACTATATAAAAATGGACATAAGTTAAAATCCTTTCATAATATTAAAGGAATTTTTTAAACATTGTAAAATTTAGCTATCATGCTCTCTATCAAATATAACCTAATTGTAATGTTTGTAGTACTCAGTAAAGGGGGCAGTCATACTTCCTGCTTTTTTAATGCAGGAAATACAAAATAAAGTAGAAATCAGAAATCCTGGGGTCTTGTTCTGATTCAGTGTCTTATGTGAATCATTCAATCCCCTTGAGTCTTTCTTATTTCTCAAAAGTTGAATTCTTCCTAGGCTGATCAGGTATTTAGGAAAGTGCTTGAACAGTATTTACCTAATAAAAAAGACATTATTTTTATGTAATCATCACACTTAGCTTAGAATGTAGGCAGATCAATGTGTTCACCATTTTATAGGCCTCAGTCTTAGAAAGCTTATTTGTCTTGCTCAGTATTACACAGATTTTTTTATTTGTTTTGCTTAAAATATACAGTTTTGTATTTGTTTGTCTTGCTTAATGTTACACAGAGATTTTTTTTGCTTAATATTGCACAATTTTTATGACATGGATGACAGAATGGAATGTGGGATTCAGTACTCTGTTGAGTCTTTTCCCACTGGTCCATGGGTGTCTCTATAAACTTAGAAATTACTAAATAATAGAAGATATTATCTTTTTTGTTAATAATACATAATGTTAATATTCTGTATCCATTCTACAAAATAAGTTTGTTTGTTTTTAAACAAATTCAATGAAGATTTTTAAAACATTTTTAAAAATATTTTATTTATTTATCCATGAAAGACACAGAGAGATGCAGAGAGAGATGCAGAGACACAAGCAGAGGGAGAAGCAGGTTCCACACAGGGAGCCCGACATGGGATTCCATCCTCAGTCTCCAGGATCATGGCCTGGGCAGAAGGTGGCACTGAACCACTGAGCCACCTGGGATATCCAAATTCAACTAAGATTAATGATGTTAGGGTCAATCAAATCACTCTACAGGGGATGGAATAGACAAGATTCTCAACTAGAGAATTGACCAGATAGAAGGACTTCTGATTCTGAAAGGAAGGTGTGTTATCAAGTTTAGAGAGGTTACCTAAAGCAAGGGAAATGAGCATGCAAGGTATAGGTGGACAGTCAAGGCGACACACTTATGTATCAAGCATTTGGAATCAGGATCCCAAACTGAATGATTCATATAACATTTATGAACATTCCAGGCAGGACAGCTGGACAAAAGGAGTGTTAAGCTGTACACATATTTAAATAAAGATCTCCATTCAAAACTAGAACAATTTCAGGAAGATCTCTGTCAATATATTTGAATAAAAAGTGTTTGTTTTTTTCTCTTTTTATGAAAACCAACAACAAAAAAATGACTATTCTTTTGTGAAACACTTTTGTGAAATCTGCAGGAGGAGCTCTATCATGTTTTTTACTTCTGAGGATCCACCTGCATATTTCTGTAGTTAGATGTAGAAATAGCGCCATAATGCATGAGTCACTCATTTGAGTGCTAAACAAGTCATATTCAATATGTGTTTCCTGGAAACAAAAATCCAAACTGTTTTCATTTGAAATGTGTTAAAAAATTCTGAAATACCACAATGCAGAACTTGTATATTTTATGTAGTAAAAATAGATCAAGGAATTTTGTCAGAGCTTATATTCCAAATCAGAAAATGAATTTGATGTATCCATTTCTTATAAGTTGAAGAAAAATATTAAATAAGAAGCACACATGTTAGAAAGGAAAAGTAAATTGGATTAGGCTATCTTTCACATTCAGCAGTTCCATAGTTCCATTTCTGGAAATCAGCTATACAGATATAGCAACTCTGAAAAACAGTATGGAGGTTCCCCCAAAAATGAAAAATAGAACTACCCTATGATCCAGCAATCACACCAATAGGTATTCACCCAAAGGATATAAAAATATTCATTCCAAAAAAAAAAATCATTCCAGGGGGTACATGCACCCCAATGTTTATAACAGCATTATGAACAATAGTCAAATTATGGAGAGAGCCCAAATGTCCATCAACTGATGAATGGGCAAAAGTAAGTAAATGATAATGGAATATTACTCAGCCATCAAAAGGAATAAAATCTTGTAATTTGCAAGGATGTATGTGGGGCTAGAGTATATGTGTGCTAAGGAATAAGTCAGAGAAAGACAAATACCACATGATTTCACTTTTATGTGGAATTTAATAAACAAAACATGAACATAGAGGAAGGGGCAAAAAGAGGAAAGCAAATCATAAGAGACTCTTAGCTACTGAGAACAAACAAGATTGATGGAGGGGAGGTAGGTGGGGGATGAACTAAATGGGTGATGGGTATTAAAGAGGGCATTTGTTAGGTTGAGTGCTGAGTGTTATGCGTAAGTAATGAACCACTGAATTCTACTGAAACAAATATGGCACTATATCTTAACTAACTATAATTTAATAAAAATTTGAAAAAAACAACAGTTTATTACTATAATAATACAAGTAATATGAAATGGCAGAAAGCAATGCAGTATTTAAAATGCAATACATATATATTTATAGTAATATATACACAAAATAAATATATGTAACATTATATATAATTAAATATATTAACATATATGTAATATATATTTATATAAGTATATATAACATGTAAGTATATAAATAAAATATAAATTTATAAATAATTTAAAAAATTAAAATATAAATACATATATATTTCTGCCATGGCCCATATATCTCACTGTTACACTTCATAAAGTTTGCTCATAAACACTGCTATTATAGAGAAGTAGCCGATGTGATAAAGGGACCAAACTAGCCTATGTTTTCTTACTCAGTCACATATTAACCCCAAAGAGTATAGATTCACAACTGTTTAGGACCCAATAATGAGCTCAGTAGATTTTAAGTGTTTTCTTCTTGCTCACTGATCTCTATCATGATCATTCTGGACATTATAATAAATGTTCTAAGAACTGTAGAAAAGGCATTATAAATCTCAATCCAATTCTCTCTCAGGTATCTACTTAACTCCAAATTTTTTACTTTAAAATTACCCTTCACGGCAAAAAGTATATAGATAGACCAGCCATAGTTTGGCCAAAATCTTGCTTTGTCGTGGAAATATAAAGTGAAACATTATTGGCAAATATATTGATTGGCATTCTGTAATATTTTATATTATTGATCCCAAAACTTATTAGGAACATCCATTTTTCTTCTTGTTGAGCATGAAGAATAATAATCCATCATATATGCGAGAGATGTGGGGAAAAAAAGTGTCCCACTTTTTTTTTTATAGCCAGTTCCAAATAAGCACGCTGAATCTCAAGTTTTACAGAAACTACGGTTTATATTATTAAAACTCTGATCAAGCAAGTCAGTATTATTCAATTTTTCTTCCAAGTGAAATTGGTAGTGATGCTTCATAACAATGATGGATAAAAAAGGTATTTGGAAAAGAGAAAACTGAACTATAATGGATATTCCACAAATATAAAGAAAGTTAATATTTTAACCTCTGCTTAACTATACTTTATGGTTTAATTAATTAAACATTTTTATATTCACTCTGCATTTTATATGTTATTGAGCCATTTAAAGTGTTCATGGACTCTGGAATGGAAGAGATATCATTTAGAACCAATTACCCGATATATGGTTAAGCATATTACTTCCAAATGACATAATGTCACTTAAAAGGGAAAAAAAAAACATCCATTTTTATTAGATCAACATTTAATATTAGTTTTGTATCACTGATAGGACAAAATGAATGTCACCAAACTTTAAATATCAGGATGCATAACATCAATGAAACATGAAGAAAAATAGATTCATTTTGTAAAAAGTTATCGCCTATTATTGAGCCACACAAGTATTGGAGAAAAAAAACCTATTCATTGATATAGTCATGTTATTAGAATTTAGTGTCTTTTTAGAAATTTCTTATCAAGCAGCATGTTTACAATTACACCAGATGAAAAAAAAATTCATTCATTAAAAGTAACAATGATAAATATCCTTATTTGCTCATTGGAAGTGCATAATCAGATTGATTAGTGCTATGAATTAATTAGTCTATAAAATTAGAAGTTTGTGGTAATGTCAAGTAGATTAAGTAAATAAATGAACGAATGGATAGAACTAATCAATTTCAATGTGAGATGCTGTCTGAGATGTAGAACAATTTTAGTTCTACAGAGAGTACCTCAATGTGGTGCTGAAAAATATATTCTGTCTTAGATTATATTGCGTGTAAAAGATGATAGCATATATTTGACTTTTGCAATCATAAATTTTTCAGGTAAATTAACTAAAGTTGTTTATTTCCCTCACAAAGTTATGGCTTTAATATAGAGAGAACACCGAAAAGTAAAAGCAAAAAGAAAGAAAACATGAGATATAATTCCCACATTTTAAAATGCACAATTAAGCTAAAAGGAGATGAAGACAAATTCTCACAAACTAGAAACAATGGAAAATCATATCCAGAGAGTAGAATACCTCTGGATATGATCAGAAGACATCTGTAAATTCCTCCCTAGTAGCTTGGAATCTGTCATTTTTAAAAAAAATATACTTTGCAAGAGGCCATTTCATGAAGCTGGAATTTATGAAAGGTACTTCGTTTATTGGAAAAATTCTAGAATAAAACACAATTAGACATTATTTTTAAAAATAACTTATTTTGGTCAGATTCTTGTCTACTATAACCGTGAGACAGAGGGTGTTGTTGTGGGGAGAGATATGAAAAACTCTTACTGATAATTCTTACCACAATCCTGCCTTCCATTGAGGAAAGGCTGAATTACCATACATGTAGTTCAAAGAGACTCAATTTAAAAATTTCAAGTGTTTCAAGATTTTTACCACTCCTCTAGTACCTGGCAAAGGACAGGGAAAAGTTCTTGGATAAATTATTTTAAAATATGACCTCAAATAATTTCCATAATATAGTTACAAGGGATATAAACTCACTTTTAGATAATAGAGACACAGATCAATATGAATAAGAATTTTTTAAAAAGCAACAGCAGAGTGCTAAATTTATATGCATTACATAAAGCATATTAAATGCATGTGTTTAATAAATTTATACAAATAAAGAACTGAAAATTTGGATAAGAGGTAAGGTGCTAAAAAAACAACTGGATATAATTAATAAATTATAAAAATACTAAAGGAAAAATAAATGCAAAAGTTTAATAAATGTGTCAGCCAATTAGATACAGAATGGAACAGAGAGATGAATAAATAAAACATTGTATAAAAGGTTAAGTGATAAAGAAGAGTGCATTTAAAAAAATTAAAATTCCTCAAATTAAGTACTAAAAGGAGATTATTGAGAGAAGAAAGAAAGACCAGATAAAAGGAGATAATGATTAATAACATTACAGAACTGAGGCATCTGATTGGCTTAGTTCGTTAAGTTTCCAACTCTTGATTTTGGCTCAAGTCATGATCTCAGAGTGGTGAGATCAACCTCTACGTTGCACTCCCCACTCAGCAGGAAATCTGCTTGAGATTCTCTCTCAAAAGAGAGAGAGAGAGAGAAAGAGAGAGTGAGAGAGAGAGAGAGAGAGAGAGTTTGACATTATTAATCACATGATGGAAGATGACACCACTATTTATGCAATAGTCTTGCCAAAAATATTTAATATGTATCTGATCCAATTTCCAATATTTTTGGATCTAAGTAACAACAGATAATTATAAATCCTCCTAGCAAATGACTGGAGATAGTACATGCCAGGCAGAGAGCTAAAAATATGTTCAAGGTACAAAAAGTGAAACGCCAGAACTTGTTGGAGATCTGTTTGGTGAGTGGTATTACATTTATAGAGTAAACATTCAGGAGTACATGCAGGTAGTGAAATAATAAAGAGATATATTTAGATATTTCTAGACTATGGGGGGGGGTTGGAATAACTGGTTATTTCAACTTGTTACCAATAATGCAAAACTAGATTCACCTCTGAGTTTGCTGGTCTTTTCTTGTATAAATTCCTGGAATTGAAAGCTATTCCTGGGGACCCCTGGGTGGCGCAGCGGTTTGGCGCCTGCCTTTGGCCCAGGGCGTGATCCTGGAGACCTGGGATCGAATCCCACATCGGGCTCCCGGTGCATGGAGCCTGCTTCTCCCTCTGCCTATGTCTCTGCCTCTCTCTCTCTCTCTCTCTCTCTGTGACTATCAGAAATAAATAAAAATTAAAAAAAAATTAAAAAAAAAAAGAAAAGAAAGCTATTCCTGACCCGAGACTTAGAGTGAGCAACTCTCCACATTAAGTAAGCAAGATGTCTCACTTCTGCTAATAAGACTAGAACCCCTGGAGGCTCTTTCAGGACCTCAGGGGCATAAGAACAGGGATTCTAACTCATCAGTTTCTCTTTTTCCTTAATTCTAGGGCTTCTCCTGATTTATTTATTTAGTTTTTAAAAAATATTTTATTTATTTATTCATGAGAGACACAGAGAAACAGAGACATAGGCAGAGGGAGAAGCAGGTTCCCTTCAGGGAGCCTGATGCAGAATTCGATTCCAGGACCCCGGGATCATGACCTGAGCCAAAGGCAGACGCTCAACCATTGAGCCACCGAGGTGTCCCTAGGGCTTCTCCTAATTTAAAAGTTTGCAGCTTTGCTGCAGTAGCCAGTGCTTCTGCATGACCCTAAAAATATCATGTAGTGTTGATAGATACCTCCTACCTGCTCACGCAATTGCTTTCTGGTATTTCTGTTTGAACTCCCTTACTCTTTATCTTAGTCCACAGACCACTGAAAATTGTATCTGCTTCATTGTCAGATCTGTTAATTCCTTTTTTTCCTTATTGAACTCTTAAAATAGGCCAAAGTTTTAGTCAATTGGTATTAAACATAACCAAATATATCCAACAGATTTCAAATATTTATGTAGTCTTTTCCTCTTCCTGTGACCTTTGTTCCATTGTTTTTGTCTGGTTTTATTAGTATATTAATTTTAGTGACTTGGTTTTTAGTAGAGTAAAGGGATCTACAAACTTTTTTATATTCCATTCCCAACATCTAATTTGCTGCAGTCTCTAGAAGGTAGAAAAGCATTCCCACCTTTTTTAGTATCAAAAACTAGAGCACCATTGATTACTTTTATCAGTTATTCAATTAAATTAAACCACTTCATTTCCTATTTCCCTTACAAAAGAAAATAGCTTTTCAGCAGAACAACATCAGATGTGGAAATATGGAACACTGTCATCAACATGTCAACTTAACATAATTTGATAACATTGAAATTTGATCAAAGTTCAAAGTTGTATTGTGTTTTTCACATCACTGTTACCCATATTTCACTTTTGACTTGTGGGAAGAGCAAGTGACTGGTAGAAGAACAGAGTGTGCATTATAACAGCTGTTATCAGATATAAGTGCTCAAACATTGTCAGCTTAGAAATTAAAATTCCTGGCAGATTGCAAAGCTTTCATTTTGAAACATTAGAATTACCTTTCCATTTCAAATAAGGAAAATGACTTTGACCCCATTCTAACAGTTATTACCAAGAAGATTTCAGAAAGCAGATTAGTCAAAATATGCTTTGTCTTCATTAGTATTCCCTGCACCATGTAATAACTAATGATTTCTATTAATAATTATCATTACTAAACAGGTCTTATTTGGAAGCTTCATGACAATTTTTATGCCTTCTTTTGCTTTAATTACTGTGAAGAAAAGAAAATTTTATTATATAATGATATCTTCTTTCAGTCAGTTAGCAAAATAAATTGGTTACCCACTGTGTGGATAATACTGTGGCAAACACACTTGGGAGGATTCAGAGGGGGGAAATGGCATATTCCTTCTCTCTCCTGAAGTTCATAAGATAGTTGGAAAGGTAGAGGGTAGTCAAGAAAAAAAGATTTCTAGGTCCCTGAGGAGATCTCAAAGAATTACTTTCTACCATATATAGTCTCCTGTTGAAATAGATTCCTGGTGAATTATAAAAATCAGTAGTTTTATTTAAATGATGCAATTATTGGATTAAAAAACTTTAATAAATCATAATCTTAATTCAATTTTCCTTGAAATACATATAGCCCTGGGTATGTGTCCAAAGATTCCAATGTTTGTGATCAAATTTTAGAGAAATGGATTTTAATAAAGGAACCGAGCTGAAATTGCCAAATGAGAAAATTGGAAGAAAATTGATTTTGGAATGAGATATGATAGGATTTGAGGATGAGCTGCAGCACTCACTAGCCCTATGCTCTTAGTATTTGTCTATTCCAACTTTGTGTTTCATAATCTGAAAGGTGAATCTGATTGCATAGAACTTCCAAGATTTTAATGAGGTTTACAGGTGATATTTATATTAAAATCATGGCACAATGCAGAAGTTAACTAAATCGTGGCTATTTATTTATTTATTTATTTGCTGAAATACAGGGAAATGCTGATATGTTAACTGATAGTGGAAGATAACTGGATACTTGAAATCATCGAGGTCATTGTTTTTAAATGGTTGTAATTACATCCTTTGCTTCTTGCTTTGGTCCTTATCTTTTCATCAGCGGATCATTTTTATTTCTAGATCCAGGTTCAGCCCTATTGCCAAAAGTAAAGTGTCTTCTGTCCTCAAGCAGAGTTGTAGGAGATACCAGCAAATCACACTTTCCGCTTTCTTCCAAATGTGTACTCCAGTTCTCAGAACCTGCCTCTTACCTTTCTCCTTTGGGCCATGTAACCTAGTTGTTAAGAGCAGGATCTTTGAAGGTGATGCAGTTCCCACACAAAGGCCTCGTGCCCACACAAAGGCCTCGTGAAGTAGAGGAAACAATGCAGAGAAGTTGAGAATAGACCTGGAGAGACAGTGAGAGAATAATTAACATAATTCTGCATTCTACCCTCATTTCTTAATAAAGATATAAGACTTATAAATCTGAAACATAATATAGACATGAGGTACCCATATTTCAATATAGATTTTCAAAATATTTCTCATTAGCAGGATAGTCTGACAGAAGTGATATCAGAGAGACTTCATAAGAGGTTTCCTAAACTTGTTATTATTTATTCTCTAAGCTGAATATGTTTTTGTGCAGAGAGAAGAAAATGACACAATATCTTCTATTTACATTGAGTTTAATACATAAACTAAGCCAGTCAATCACTTTAGGATGCCTGAAGTATAATAATAGAATAGAATTTTGCTTGTCTCTCTACCTTTGATACATTTACCGAGCTTGAACAAGAAAGTAGGTGAGAGCTTCAGACATTTTTGGGCCACATTAACCTTAAAAGAGTGTACTTATTGACAAATTGATATTACAAAAACCCCACAAAACCCAAAAACACAAAGCACAACATTGTGAAAGTAAATATTTGAAATATTACACAGCTAAGTTTGACAAAGTGTGGTTACTTTCTATGTATTGGATTATTTCTTTCCTTGGAAATTTCTAAATTTCTTTAATGTACTGCCCATTAGCATACTTTTGTCTTCACACTATTCATATGAAGTCAGATAAAATTAACTTTTGGTTATGCCGGAGAAAACTGACACATACTAAGATTAAGTGACTTGTCCAAGGTCACGGCTATTGAATACAGAGATGTGACTAGAATTAATTTTTCTACAATCACCCTGGGAACTTCTTCTATATCACACTGCCTAGCATCCTGTTTCCAGACGTTAATATGGCTTTTATTCTTGCCTAGCATCAAGTGGAAAGTTTCTGCATACATTTTATAACAACTTCTAGTTTATAGAATAGATCCCATGTCAAAAACAAAGACAAAAAACCAGACTGTATAAGAGATCATTTTAATCTTGCTCTTGATATGTAGTCTTTTAAGGGAACTATTTTAATATGTTATCTTAATATGTAGTCTTTTAAGGGAGCTATTATATGTAGAAGCTAAAATATGTACTACATATTTTAGATTAGCTTAATCTACACTTTTGGGTAAATATTCTTAAATTTCACATTTAAATAATCTTTAATTTCACAAAGTGATAAAAAAGTTGATAATGTAAATTAAACTTTGGTGTTATAAACCAATGAAATGTTATGATTGCACCATCTGCCAAGCAAATATCCTTTTTCTTTGATTTTATGACAGAATGATGGTCATAAACATTTTATTAACAAGCATATGTTGCATTCAGAAATAGAAGCCTTGTCAAGAAAATTGTATGAATTTATAAAGAAAAGGTAATAAGTCACATGGTTCTACCTAGATTATAATATCTAGGTCTAGTAATTTCTCAACAACATATTTATCATTCATATTATGCACAGTTTTTAAGTCCAGTGTGACATATTTATTAGTGAAAGTAAAACAACCCACCATACTTTATTTCACACTGCACATAGAAAAGATCAAATATTGCACTGTCTTAGCATCTTAATCCGAGTAAATTTTGTTTACAGGCATACAATATTTCTCACACAATTTGCACTTATTAACTATGACTCACTTGTAAAGATAATACAAGAAAATAGAGTATAAGGTTTAAAATATCAAATGCCACTCACAGAAAGAAGATATTTTGGAAAAGTTGTATTAGTCATCTGCTGCTATTTGCCTTATCCCCAAGTTTTTGGAGAGTTTTGTCATCTCCATCCATATTAGCATCAAAAGAATAATTCTGTAAAATAGATCTTCCTTTTATATAGTTCACTGGTAAAATGACAGTAATCTGATCTATGTTCTGTAGATTTTAGATTTTAGAACATGAAACTGATCAATCTTTGGGCATTTGGTTATAACACACTATGGTGTCCATGTTAAGTTTGATTATTAATATAATAATGACTATGGTAACTTAAGTGAGTAGAAGCTTATTGATTTATCAAAGAAGTCTGGAGGCAAATATTCCTCTGTTGGTTTGATGACTTCATAATTACCAGAGAACTGGGTTCCTTCTGTGTTTCTAGCCTGTTATCCTTAACTCTAATTTCCATTTTCTTGTTGATGTCATCACCAAAGATGGCTGCATTTGTATTTCAGCCAATGGGATGGAGAAATGAAGGAATATCTCAAATACTTACTTAAGGTTTCTTTCCTAACAAATTTTGCATATATTTCTTATCTACTACCATAGGAAAGGAGGCTAGGGAATGTGGCCTTTATTCTTTGAGTCAGGGTAATCATCTATAACTCATGCTTCTATTATCAATAAAGTTGCAAAAATAGCATTATATCAGTAGGTAGGAATCTCTGTCATAGAAATAAGACTTATTTTTTAAAATTTTTTATTTAAATTCAATTTGCCTATATATATATAATATATATATATATATTATATATATATATATATCACCCAATTCTCATCCCATCAAGTGCCCTCCTTCGTTCCCATCACCCAGTTACCCCATTCCCCCTTTCTGCAACCCTTTGTTTGTTTCCCAGAGTTAGCAGTCTCTCATGGTTTGTCCTCCTCTGTAATTTTTCCCCACTGTTTCCCTCTAAAAGTCAGGTTTTGAAGCTGGTGGTAGTTGTGTTCTATCATTAAAACAAGGAACAGAAAAGATTGTTTTGAAAGAAAAGGAGAGGCCAAAATTCAAGGAACAACAGACAAAAGTGAGAAAAGATGACCAGCCTGCCCTGCTATAGATCCTGTCTGTGTTTCTTTTCCTGACACCCAGCTTCATCCCTGCTCAGTGTCACAACCTAGTGAAAGAGTGTTATATCTGGAATTTAAGCCTGCAATTGAGTCCCCATTCTAAGTTATCAGCAATTATTTTTGTCTTCTTCAGATTCTTATATGTTAAAGGCAGATAAAATGCCTATGTTATAGAATTTTTTAAAAAATAAAAAAATACTGATAAGAAAATTTGTGAATTATAATGTACTGTAAAAAGGAAATTTGTAACTATTTTTATTATAATGTTAACTTACCCCCAGAATATGACATACTTTGAGAATTAATATAGCAATACTGGTGGCAAATTAAGAAAGAAAAGTGATAAGCACTATGATTGGATTAAAATTGAGGCAGGAGATGGCAAAAATTTAAGAAGAAGATAAAGAATAAAGTTCTTGACTTGGCAGTATTACAAGATTCTGGTTAAGAAAGGATTGTGCAATGTATTCTGATTTTATGTAAGAATATTTGCTTCATCTTAAATTGGCAGTCTCTGATAACTGTCATCTCCAGATCCCCAGGACATTTTAGTCGGCCAGCCTCCCTAAACAAGATTTTGGACCTAAAGCTCTAAAGGGCAAGGCAATCTTCTTTGACAACTCACATTTATTTTAATAAGTTGAAAGGATTTGTTTATTCAGTAACACAGAATAATGATGCTACCACGTTTATTTATCCACCTCTCACTTATTCATCTGTTGTTTGCTTCTTGAACAGATGTTTGAGAAATATTAACTATGTGTTAGATACTGTTAGGAAGCTAACGGTATATAAGTTATCATGCCCACTTTCAAGAAATTGGCAATCTAAGTTTTAAGACAGCATAGCTATGTGGTACATATTGATATCATAGAGTACAACAAATGACTTATGAATTTGCCTTATTAGAAGGATTGAAAAAATAATAATAACTATAATATTTGATGTTGACTTATGCAAATATGTGTACATATTCATGATATAAAGGATTACTTTTCACTCTTACTATTTACCTGTGAGGTAGTGATCACTGTGAGAGGTATTACAACCTTCAAAGTGGTCCAAAATTCACTTCTTCATTTGTGGTTCCAAATTTTCAATGTTTATTGTTCATTTTCTCCCGATCTCCTGTTGTCCTTTAACATTCTTGAAAATGTTCAATCTGAATATGTCATATTGGGATGCCTGGGTGGCTCAGCAATTGAGCTTCTGCCTTCGGCTCAGGGCGTGATCCCAGGATCCGGGAGGGCTCGAGTCTCACATTGGGCTCCCTGCAGGGAGACTGGTTGTCTCTCTCCCTCTGTCTCTGCTTCTCTCCTTTGTGTCTCTCATGAATAAATAAATAAATCTTCAAACAAAATGAATACATTATCCTCCACAGCAGACACTCCCTCTTAACTTCTGTGTATAATTAGGATAGTGTCAAACCCAGAATCATCGGTAACAAACATTCCCTTTCTTTCTTTCTTTATTTTTTTTTTTTAAGATTTTATTTATTAGAGAGAGAGAGAGGCAGAGACACAGGCAGAGGGAGAAGCAGGCTCCATGCAGGGAGCCCGACGTGGAACTCGATCTCGGGTCTCTGGGATCAGGCCCTGGGCTGAAGCCGGCGCTAAACCACCGAGCCACCCGGGCTGCCCATTCCCTTTCTTTAGTTCATCATACCTAACTAACTAACTAACCATCAATCCTGCATTTTTCCCATTGCTATTTTAAAAGTGTTCTTTTCTTTCCTTTTTCATGTCTACCATCCTTGTCAGTATATGGAACATATTAGCTTATAATTCAGGTTTGGCATCAATGCTAAATAAGCTGTACAAAATGATTTAGGTAGCTGATATAGGAATGATGGCTTACCCAAATGTGTGAGGAGCCATAAAGGGCTGAAAAGCTATGCTGGATGATTAGAAGAACTGCCATAATTTTCCAAAAATAGTGATTTCTGCTTTACTTCTACCTGCTAATGCATATATAAGTTCATCTCATTTACAATTCTATCCCAAGACCATACTGTGAAAGAGATGCTTTCCCAGACTGCTGGTGAGAGTGAATATTTAAGCCATCATTTTGGGGGAAAAATGTTGGCATTATATACTGAAAAATAGAATAAATTCAAACTTGAAATGTCATACAGCTCTGGAAATGAACACACTATATCTATGTTCAATGTTCAATGATTCTAATAAAATAATATTGAACAAAAAAGCTATGAACCAACAATGAATACTGTGTGATTTCATCTATATATGTTCCCTCCAAAATAAAGATGGATGGAACATAACTATATGTTTAGTGAAGCAAGTTTAGGGAGTAGAATTTAAAAGGAACAGGAGGAATGGTCAGTCCACAAATCACAATAACTCCAATATTTTAGTAAGGGAGAGAAGAAACAACAAGTGGAAGGAGGAATAAAGGATTTGGGGGAATATTGAAAATATTCTATTTCTTACCTTCAGGGGAAGTAATATGGGTATTCATTCTGAGATAAATCATTCTGTATATTTCTCTTTAGGTATGTTATAATTTTTAGTATAGAAACACTTAAAACTATAATAACTAGAGGAAAATTCTGTATTAAATTTTCCTCCCAAAGTATAAAAATAAAGAAGCATAGTGCAAAAAAGCACAGCTCATCAAGGCAATAAAATGTTAAGGAAATTCAGATAACAGGAGCAGTAGATGATGTACTATTCAATCTATTGTGTTGCTCTGGTTATGCTTACAAGAATACATGCTGGACTCATATTAAAGTAAAATAATATGAAAAATGCTTATCTAAATGCCAAAGTTGAAACTTTCCTATCTTCTTGTGAGCAAGGGATCTTCCTAATAAAAATTGCTAGAGACCACAATCAGAAAGTCTCATATTTTCAAACTACACTAGTTTTAAGTTATTGAGACTTATTTACTATTAAAGAAAAAGGCTAAAACAGTTACCATTTTTAAAGTAGAAATCATATGAGAATAATAAAGAAGAAAGAAGAAAACTTTGGAGAGAAATTACAAAATTGCTAGATAATAGGTTGAATACCAAGTCTAAAAGAAGAAGGAATTGCAGGAAGTATACTTCAGACTTTCTATTCCATTAATCTTTTATTCTACAGCTATATAAATCTCTAGTCCTGAAGCAGTTTCTGAAATTTTCTTTATTAAGATTAGATTTCATGGCTTTATAACCATAAAATTTAACTTTAGATTCCAATTTTATGGGAAGTCTATGTAGAACGAAATCTATCTAATGCAAACCTATATGTAGTAAGAAGACTGCTTTTCCTGCAAAAATGATTTCAAATTCTAAACCATACAACTCACAGTAAACATCTCTAAGGTCATTGCCTATGCTGGTTTACTTCAAGGATATAATCAATATAATCTACAGGTCATGGTTGACATTTTCTTGAGTATGGTAGCCACAATAGTGAACATTCTGTCAATTGATGACCAACACTATTGAAAGTTAGATCATGTATTTATTTTATAAAATATGCATAACAAAGGCTTATAGTAAATTAATTAGTTCATGATTCTTTCATTTTTTTTTCACATTATACTGCCTCTCCTCTGGCCCATAAATAATGTATATATTTTCTTTCCTCCTCTTTAATATGTAATTATGGTATCCTTTCCCCCTTCCTGATGGACAACCTATACCTAATTACTTCCAAACACTTCTTGCTTAAAAATATTGTATTTTTTATGACTTTTTCTTATCTCTTGTATGATCCAGAATTCCGGGAGGAAACAGATGGCATACTCAAAAATGGAGTAATTAAGAAGAGTTTGATAAAGCAGCTAATTATAAAGTTGTGGGTGAAGTTAAGAGAACCATTAGAAGTGTAGTACCCCAGGACTAGAGAACCTGAAAGTAGAGCTTCCTACAAATCAAAGAGAACTATGTATAGCAGTTGTGAGGTTCTCTAGAAGCAGTGAAGAAACCTAGGTAGTAGACACCTTGACCATAATCTAGCCCACCATGTATTCTAATTCCTCCTAATAGCTGAAACTATAACCAGAGGGCAAAGGAGTTTGTTTGTCTAGCTCATAAGGATGAGCCTCCCAGAAATACATTGCAAGGCAGAGAAAACGTAAACAAAATATCTGTCCCATGTTCACAAGGCAACTCAGGTAAGACCTTAAACTTTTTATGGTATATTATAATAAAATATAGGCCCATAATATTTTCTTTTGAGGTTTTTTCTCATGAATTGTCCTGTATTATTAATTTTTGCACAATATAAACTTTGTATCCTATCCATTTTATTTTTTTATTTCAAAGATTTATTTATTCATTCATGAGAGACACAGACAGAGAGGCAGAGACATAGACAGTGAGAGAAGCAGGCTCCTCGCAGTGAGCCCGATGCGGGACTCGATCCACAGACCCAGGATCACTCCCTGAGTGGAAGGCAGATGCTCAACTGCTGAGCCACCCAGGCATCCCTCCATTTTACTTTTTTTTTTTTTTTTTTCCATTTTACTTTTTAATTTAATTTTTAACTTAAAAAGCATCATGAGTTCAGAGTCCTATTAGCTTACCAGTTTAGGCCTTTCTACTCCATAGAGGGAACTGGATTTGAAGTTAGACAAAAATGACTTCAACTCTGACTCTTTTACCCTTGCAAGATATTCTAATTACCTGAGCCTCATTTCCTTCTTTTGAAAAATGGAGGTTGTAATAATACTTAATGGTGAGTTTCCAAAGGAACAAACTTAAAGTATTTAAAAATCTTTAATACAGCTCTACACTTGAGCTCCCTGCAGGGCAGAAACTGAAATGAACTCTTGCATGAATGAAGCAGAAATGCAAGAGGGGTGTGAAGTAAGGGAGATAGACAAATCAAGAGTGCATTTCTGAGTTCACTACTGCTATGGATCACTGGTATTTGATTGCATCAGTACATTCTGAAAAGCCTTATTAAATGCATTTTAGAACTGATTACCCAGAGGCCAAAAGGATGAAACCCATATCCACCAATTCTAATCCCTTACTGATCATGGACTGCCTCCAGTGTTCACTTCCTCACCTCACCTTGTACATGCATGAATGCAGATAATTTCCTAAGGATACCCCCATGCAAAACCAGTACCTACCTGGAACTGGCTGCTGCAGCTATGGTTGGAGTAAGAGTCTGGGATGAAAGGATGATGAAATGGTGAGGAATGTTCAATATAATTCCTGACACATGATAGGCTGTGGACTATACAACATAAATATAATTATATTATTATTAACTAACCACCAAACACTGAAATAATACAGTAAACCAGAGTGTGAAATTATCTATGAGTGAGATAAAATGTTCTAAGAATTTGAACACAGTACTATGCAAGTAAAACATAGCTCTGACAATCAGTGTTAATCAACTGAGAACTTTCTATTTGATTTCTCAGAATTTTCATATCCACCTCTCTTTTCTTTAAGTTCATGCTTATTAATAAATGTTCCCTCTGAACAAAAATATTTAAAATTCAGCTACTTCATTTACTCACGTTTCTTAAACATTTACTATGTGTCAGGTATTGTACTGTGTGCTGAGGATAACAATGAACAAAAGAGTTTCAAATCCCTATGTTCAGTCTAGTGGTGGAGACAAATAATTGAGGGGGAGAAGGCTACATATTATTTGAAATGGTGGTAAGTATAATGGAAGACTATGACAAGTTCTAGAAACAGGTGGAGGCAGCTGTTATATTATATAATGTGGTCAAAGGAGCCCAACTGGAGATGAAGTAGGTAAGGACACAAGGCACTGATGGAGGAGCTTTTTATTTAAGGGTAAGAGCCCAAAACAAAAGCCTTGATCATGACCTATTATTTGAGAAAAAGATGGAATAACCAAGACTCACATATTTGAGAAAAGGTAGCCACTGTGGCTAAAATGGAATAATTAATAGGGAGAATAGTAAAAGAAATTGGAGAGGTAGCAGGTCCAGATCATATATCCTTCCATGTAGTAGTATGATTTGGTATTTACTATGTGAGAGAAAGCCACTGGACCATTTCGAACTGAAGAGTGTCAAGATTTGTCTTACAATGATCACTCTGATGGCTGTGATGAGAAAATATTTTACAAATGCAATAGTAGAAGCAGAGAAATTATTGATATAATGCAGATTATTTAGTACAGTGTTGTATTAGTACAGTGTGGTAGCAGTAAATGGTAAAAAAATATGAGATGTCAGAAGTATTTTAAAAGTATGCTCATGGAGTCTTTTCTGATGGATTTTACAAAGAGTGTGAAGGAAAGAGGAGTCAGGAATGAATGACTGAAACTTGAGTACCTGGAAGAATGCAATCTAGTTGGCTAAATGGGGAAGACTGAGATAAAAAGACTTTGGAAGCAGGAGTAGGCTTTTGATGTTTGGTATGTGAAGTTTGAAGTGTATTTCTTGTTTACATGGAAGTATAGGATAGGCTTTTGGATATGAGACTGGAGTTGAAATAAGAAACCTAAGATGCAGATAAAAGTTGGGGAGTGCTCAATAAGTTGATATTCTTTGAGGTTCCATACAAATTTTAGGATTGTGTGTTCTCTGTGAAAAGTGTTGGTGATATTTTGACAGGGGTTGCATTAAATGTATAGATTGCTTTGGGTTAGTATTGACATTTTAGCAATACTTGTTCTTCCAAACCATGAGCATGGTCTGTTTTTCCATTTGTTTGTGTCTGCTTCAATTTGTTTTATAAGTGTTCTATAGTTCTCAGAATACAGATATTTTACCTCTTAGATTAGATTTCTTCATAGATATCTTATGCTTTTTTGGTGCAATTGTAAAGGGGATCGATTCCTTGATTTCTTTCTGCTGTATTGGTGTATAGAAGTGCAACAGCTTTCTGCATGTTGATTGTGCATCTTGTGACTTTATTGAATTCATGTATCAATTCCAGCATTTTTTTAGTGGAGTCTTTCAGATTTTCTACATAGAGTATCACGTCATCTGCAAATAGTGAAAGATTGACTTCTTCCTTGTGGATTTGGATGCTTTTTGTTTCTGTTGTCTTATTGTTGAGGCCAGGACTTCCAGTATTATGATAAGTAATAGTGGTGAGGTGAGAGGACAGCCCTCTCTTGTTCCTGACTGTAAGGGAAAAAGTCTTGTTTCCTCATTGAAATTTTACATATATCACCTTTATGATATTGAAGTGTGTTCCCTCTATTCTTCTTTGTTGAGGGTTTTTATCAAAAGTGGATGCTGTACTTTGGTAGACACTTTTCCTGCATCTATTGAGAGGATCATATGGTTCCTATGCTTTCTTTTATTAATGTGATGTATCATATTGATTGATTTGCAAGTACTGAACCACCCCTATGGCCCAGGAATAAATCACACTGGATCATGGTGAATAATTCTTTTAATATACTATTGGATTCAATTTGCTGGTATCTTGTTGAGAATTTTTGCATTCATGTTCATCAGGAATATTGCCCTGTAATTCGCTTTTTTAGTGGGGTCTTTGGTTTTAGAATCAAGGTAATGCTGGCCTCCTAGAATGAGTTTGGAAGTTTTCCTTCTATTTTTATTTTTTTGAACAATTTCCAAAGAATAAGTATTAACTCTTCTTTAAATGTTTAGTAGAATGCCCCTGGGAAGCCATCTGTCCCTGGACTTTTGTTTATTGGGAGATTTTTTTACTGATTCAATTTCTTTGCTGGTTAAGGGTCAGTTTAAGTTTTCTATTTCTTCCTGCTTCAGTTTTGGTAGTTTATATGTTTCTAGGAATCTTTGCATTTCTTTCAGATTGCCCAATTTGTTGGCATATAATTTTTCATAATATTCTCTTATAATTTCTTATATTTCTGTGTAGTTGTTTTATCACCTTTCCTCTCTCATTTGTGTTTTTACTTAGGTCCTTTCTCTTCTTTTTGATAAGTCAGGCTAGAGGTTTATCAATTTTATTAATTCTTTCCAAGAACCAGCACCTAGTTTCATTCATCTATTCTGCTGGGTTTTTTGTTTGTTTGCTTTTTTTTCTATCATTTATTTCAGTTATGATCTTCATTATTTCCCATCTTCTGCTGGCTTTAGGCTTTATATAACGTTGTTCTAGATCCATTAGGTGTAAGGTTAGGTTGTTTGTTTAAGATTTTTCTTGCTTCTTGAGGTAGGCCTGCATTGCTGTATACTTCTCTCTTAGGACCACTTTTACTGCATCTCAAAGGTTTTGGACCATTATGTTTTCATTTTCATTTGCTTCCATGTATTTTTAAAATTTATTTTAATACCTGATTAGCCCATTCATTCTTTATTAGGATGTTCTTTAACCTCCAAGTATGTGTGATCTTTCCAAATTTTGTTCTTGTTGTTGACTTCAAGTTTCCTAGTGCTGTGGTCTGAAAATATGCCTGGTATCATCTCAATATTTTTGTATTTGTTGAGACCTGATTTATGTCCCAGTATGTGATCTATTCTGGAGAATGTTCCATGTGCACTCTAAAAGAATTTGTATTCTTCCACTTTAGGATGAAATGTTCTGACTATATTTGTTAAGTCCATCTGGTTCCAGATGTCATTCAAGGCCACTCTTTCCTTGTTGATTTTCTGTTTAGATCATCTATCTATTGTTCTAAGTGTGGACTCAAAGTCCCCTACTATTATTACATTATTATCAATGAGTTTTTAAAATCTTGTTACTAATTGATTTATATATTTGGGTGCTTCCAAGTTGAGATCATAAATATTTACAATTGTTAAATCTTCTTGTTAGATAGCCCCCTTTATCATCATATAATGTCCTTCTTCTTCTTTTATTACAGTCTTTGGTTTAAAATCTAGTTTGTCTGATATAAGGATGGCTATATTAGAGTCCCCTTTAATATTTCTTTCAGGGCTGGATTAATAGTCAATGAAATTCGACTTTAGTTTTTGTCTAGGAAACTCTTTCTCTCCCCTATTCTGAATGATAGCCCTGCTGGATTATATATATAATTATATATAATATCTATTATATATAACTATATAATTTATATATTTATTTATATAATTTATAGAATAATTTATATATTTATAAATTATATATATATATATCGTGACACTTTCTTCTGGCCTTCCAAGTTTCTGTGGAGAAATCTGCTGCTAAACTTATTTGTCTTCCCCTGTAAGCTAGGGACATCTTTCCTCTTGCTGCTTTTAGGATGTTTCCCTTATCTCTATATTTAGCAAATGTTACTATTGGTATTGGCCTGCTTTTGGTGATTTTGATGGGAGTTATCTGTGTCTCCTGGATTTGGATATCTGTTTCCTTCCTCAGATTAGGGAAATTGTCAGCTATACTTTCCTCAAATAAGCCTTCTGCCCGTTCATCCCTCTCTTCTTCTTTTGGAACTCCTATGATACAAATGTTATTACACTTTACGAGGTTGCTGGGTTCCCCAAGACTCATGATCCAATATTTTTCTTTCTCTCTTATTTTCAGCTTCACTATTTTCAATAATTTAATCTTCTATACCATTTATTCATTCCTCTACTTTCTCCATCCTTGCAGTCATTACATTCAGTTGGTTATGCATCTCAGTTATAGCATTTTTTATTTCAGCCTGACTACTTTTTAGGTCTTTTATTTCTGCAGTAAGGTATCTTTTGTGTCTTCCATGCTTTTCTCAAGCCCAATAGTATCCTTATGATTGTTGTTTTTTAAATCCTGGTTCAGGTACTTATTAATTCTGGTTCTTATATCTGTTTTGATTAGATTTCTGGCTGTGACCTTTCCTTGTTTTTCTTTTGGGATAAATTCCTCTGTCTCAGTGTTTTGTCTAGGTCTCTTCTTCTCTGTGTTAGGAAAGCCTGTTTTATTTCCTGCTCCTGAGAGTAATGGCTTTATTAAGAAGAGGTCTTATACTGTCCAAGGCCTGGTGCTTCAGGAAGTGTTTCTTGTGTAAGCTGCGTGCATTCTGCTGCTATGTTTTAGCTGCTCTTTCCCTCAGGTCAGTCCTCTGCAGAGTTTCTCCTTACCTCTGGTGGGGAGTGTTTGGACCTTGGCCAGAATATGGTGAGTTTAAACTAGGTGTGCACTCATCTGCTTGTTAAAAGAGACCTGATGCTATTTCTTAGTGAAGAAGCACCTGCAGATCACTAGGTGGAAGAAGGCTTGAAGTGGCTTATGCTGCCACTGTTGGCACTGTACTGAGGAGGAAGAAAATGGCACCAGCCCTCTCTCTAATCCCGCAGAGGGGAGTTCCCACCTGCTGCAGTCTGGGAAATCTTCAGAGAAGAGTAAAAATATCTCCTTATGTGTCCCAGGCATCTCTCAGATCCTTGACTTCATCCTGTCTGTGTCTGGCCTGTCTTCCCACCTGGCAATGCAGTGTACCTGTGTTTTATCCCTGGCAGGTTGGCTGAGTTTTAAAACTCCAAACTGTAGAGACCTGATGTGATGCAGACTTGCATTGGTCCTCTGGGGGAGAATCTTGCCATGCTGGGGCTGGTGCAGGTTTGTTCCAGGGGGACAGATGCCCCAATGTGCAGGAACTTGGAATTTGGAGTAAAGTGTAGCAAAAAGCCAGTGCCCAGATTAGCCACCCTCAGCAGGTGTCTCTGCAACTATGCTAAAGGGTAGAAGAACATAATGGTACCCACCAGCTCATTGGTGGCAATGCCACCACTCCCAGATGTGTTCTAAGAAAGGAGAACTGCTTCTACCAGTGCAGCCCAGGGGACCTTCAGATCACACTGTCTGCCTCCAGGTCTCTGTCCTCCTTCTCCACAGGAGCACTGCAGTGCCCACCAGCTCCACACCTGCCACTGCAAGGACCTCAAAAACTCCTGACTTTGAGCTCCACTGGTTGTAAAAACTCATAATAATCAGCCCCTCTCATTTTCCCAGTCAATGACTTTGGGTAAATGTTTTCCTTGTGCTATCTTCTGCGTGCTCCTCTCTCTCTTTCTCTCTCCACCCCAGACCTCTTTTGTGATCAGGGCTCCCTTATATCCACCGCATCCATGGTCCTTTTGTCCCCCAAACCATTATCTCCACACATCCTTCCTTCAACGTTGTGACCCCTTCTCTTCCTTTAGCTGTGCAGTTCGTTCTGTCAGTACTCAGATCAATTTTTGGGGTGTTCAGAATGATTTGATATTTATCTAGCTGTTGCAAGGGATAAAACAAGTCTAGAGTCCTCATACTACTCCACCATCTAAGCTCCCTCCACCTTCATCATATACTAACTATAATTTCTACTGAAGCCACATATTTCATTAAGGAAGCTATCATGATTACCTGCCTAAAAGAATCAGCGAGTCTCCTTTCATTCTAAGTATACATAGAATGTACATTTTATTGTTATATATATTATTATAGATGCATATCTGGTCAAAAACTGTACCTGTTTTTTTTAAATTTAGATATATAATTTAGCTGTTAGGCATTTAAGTGTCATTTCTATCATATTTCAAAAGTCTTTCAATAATAAAATTAAACAGATTTTCAGTTTCCACCATTTTTAAAGAGAAAGACCAATCTGAGCAGTATTAAAATTTCATAAAATCTGGGTGGCTTTCACTAAAGATACTTTAGGGTGATGGGTAGATATGATTTTGAAGGAAAATGTTGCATGTGGATAAAATAAACCATTTGGATTTAGTACACCTTACAAATAAGACCTATTCATTCCCCTTTTATAGCCATATGACTACTTAGTTTTCTACATTGACTATTATGTTCAATAAATGACAGTTAAGAATTCACTTTCTTCCTCTTTTTCCCTTTCATTTTGCTCCTGCTTATGCTCAGTATGGCAAATGTAGCTACTGTGTTATTACGCCAGTCATCTTCCCTGTCCTGAATCATCATTCTTGTTTTAAATGACACATTCTGTATATCTGTTAATCATTTATTATACTTTCATAAAATATCACAAAGCTGCTGTTAGTTTATACATGGTAGATTGCTTTGTTAAAGCAAACAAGTAGGATCAGTAGCTATTTTTACAATCCTCTAGACTCTAGGAACAGGATCAAACTTTGACCAATATATTCACAAATGGGAAATATTTTTTAAAATACATAATAAATTTTCTGGATTTTCATTTCAAATTGTATGTATTTTTACTATCTTAAGGTCTGTGTGATATACTTCACAATTTCCTAGTGAATTTATAAAATTATGATGTCACCCCACAAAACCTCTGTTGTAGAGGTTTATATTTTCAACAATACCATACCTCTAGATCCCACTGGCAGTGATCTTCAGCATTTATTTATCCTTGCCTTCTGAAAGTAGATGTACTCAGCTACATGGAAAGGTATTGGAATGATTATTCAGTTTCTTATGTTTAGAACCTATTTCTTTGAGACAATTGCTGGTGAAGATAAATCGTATGGAAGTTCTCATCTTTAAACTGAGTATTTTTCCTTCTACTAGCATGTCTACCAACCACACATAGCCTTGGAATCTAACTAAAAGTCTATAAAATCCTTCATGGAGAACACCATGCATGTTACAGGAGTTCAATTCAGTAATATAAGTTGGAAAGACTCTACGTTAAGGATGATATTTTACTTGCCTTGATTTATAAGAAAGGTTGATCCTACTGCTTAGTCATATGCAGTAAGCCATAAATAAATATAATAAAAAACAGGCCCATTTGCACAAAGATGTAATACAGAATCCAAAAACAGACAGCTATGGAGAAACTTACATAACATATTAAAACTTTTTGGAAATAACTGTCATTACCCTAGAGAAAAATTACCTAGCGTCAGAAAAGCATTTGAAACTCTCAAAAAAAAAAAAAAAACATTGAAAATATTCTGAAAATATGATTTTAACACCCTGATTTCCACATTTCCTAGTTAACATAATGACTAATTAGAAGAAAGATATTCATTCCTCTCCAACAACTCCCTTAGCTCCTTATTTGTTTGATTATTCATATAGTCTTAATATCTCTCTTATGGTTATCTTGGTTCTTATACTTGTAGAAGATAGGGATCATACCGAACCTATTACTTTAACTGACTAATGTGCATGTGCAAATTGGCAGCCCATGGAGGAGCTTAATGCTGATAGCTGTATTTTGCTATAGCAACAGATATTCATGACCCTTGTATTTTACATAAGCCATATTGACAGATTTTTTAAATTTTCATTTAATCCAAACCTCAAGCCCTCAAAATGAGTTGGAAAAGTTGGAGTTTTCAAAAAATAAGACAAAGAAAAATGAGAGTAAGCAGTTTTATCAAAAGTACAGTGAACAACTTTAGTTCTGTTTCTCTTTCGCTGTGGATAACCAAGGCTAATCATTAGCACACCTGTCAAGAAGAAGTAGCAAAAGACATAGTTCCACCAGAAATATACATCAACTCAGAGATTCTATGGATACTCAGGGAGCTTGAGGTCCCATAGGACTTCAGAGAAGCATAAAATATATGTCAAATTCAAGGATTTTTTTGAATAAGCAGTATTTTATTTCATGATATATTACACATGTGTAAGAGTCAGTACAGCTCTAACTCAGATTTGAGAGCCACAAAAGTTAATATTAAAGTGAATTTTAGCTGTTGATCTGATAAAAATTATTGAACAAATCAAATTTAGCTAAATGAAGAAGAACTGAACCTATGTCAGAATACTGATGAAAGGACTAGACTGAATCCAAGAAATTAATATTATTTTCAACTGTGAACTATTTTTTACAGAAAAAATTCATTATCTGGGACAGTATTAGTATTTAATCAACAAATAATATATCACATCACACTTCCATCATATGGTCTGTTGATTTACTTACAAAAAGTAGTTGAAAGAGGAAGAATAAATAAAGTTAAATCATGTTTAAATTACTGTTTGTTGGGGATCCCTGGGTGGCTCAGCGGTTTGGCGCCTGCCTTTGGCCCAGGGCGCCATCCTGGAGTCCTGGGATCGAGTCCCGCATCGGGCTCCTGGCATGGAGGCTACTTCTCCCTCTGCCTGTGTCTCTGCCTCTCTCTCTCTCTCTCTCTCTATGTCTATCATGAGTAAATAAATAAATAAATATTTTTAAAAAATTACTATTTGTTATTTTCCTCCAAACAAGCTTTTCATTTTGTTTCTGTCATTGAAAACATCATGCTTAACAAAATTATTATACAGTTTAAAAATATATTTAAAACAGTTATGTAAGTACAGTGAATCCTCTTATAACTCAAATTTTCAAGATTTTTTTTGTATGTGAGTTATGTGTACCTTTATTTGCTCTAAAGTATTTAAACAAATTCCACACATCATTTTACGACTGAATCTCTGAAAAAAAGTTTATATTCTTATAAAAAAGTAAAACCAATATTAATTTCAAACAGAAGTATCAAGTGTTTCCTTGATATGAAGTACTAATGCATCAATAATCAAATTTTTCTGATGTCATAAAAAATATACCATTTGTTTATGTGAATCAGGATCCATTAAAGTCCACATATATTTGTATTAGGTTATGTCTCTTAAGCTTCTTGTATTTTAGTTCAACTTTGAATATTTGAATGAACAAAAAATATAGTAACTATGGAACTGTCAACTGCTTTATATATTTTCTATAATAAGGTCACAATAAATATTAATTATTAAAATATAAAATCACTATTTATTCATGACTGTTGGAAGGTACAGATAATTAGGGAGCAAAGAAAAGTCAAAATGTGGAAAGACAGAGATATCAGTAGAGTTGGAGAAGAAATAGAAAAGGAATTTTTCTAGTGGTTACAGGGAAAGGTTATTCAATGAAGATTTTTCAAGAGAGATCCAAGGTTGAAGGGAAGGAATTTTGTGTGATTGTAGGTGAATGAATTTATGAGCAAATGTGGGAATAAAATCATAGAGTTCATTCAGTTCCATAAATTTTTATTGTGTTAGGCTCTGTGATGCATAGCAGAAAGACAATAATAAATGCATTATTACTAGAGTTAAAATCAATTTTATTGATCATTATAATATATAAATGTTTAATAGTATATCAGTTAAATATTTTAGGGTGCAAGTCAAAATATATAAAATTAAAATTATTTTAAAATATAAATGTATATATTAATTTGAAATATTTGGAAGCCAAAGGGTTCCAAGCCTGGCTAATACAGTAGGCCAGTGGCATTAGAATTAGAACTCTGGGTTGTTTCATGACATCTGGGTGGCTAAGTGGTTGAGCATCTGCTTTTGGCCCAGGCCATGATCCCAGGAGGCTGGATCCAGTCCCACATCGTGCTTTTTGTGGGGAGCCTGCTTCTCCATCTGCCTATGTCTCTGCTTTCTCTCTGTGTCTCTCATGAATAAATAAATAAAATCTTGAAAAAAAAAAGAATTCTGGGTTGTCTTCTGTGGGATATTTTTGTCTTTCTCTACAGATGCCTGTCACTATACAAAATATCACATTACATGGTAAGATACAAGATAATAAATGGTTGAGGAGTATTATGGCTGGATTGTGTCTCCCCACCCCCAAATTTATATGTCAAAGCCCTACACTTTAGTATTTTAGATTGTGGCTATATTTGGAGATGAGTCATTAAAGAGATAATTAAGTTAGCATGAGATTATTAGATTTGGCCGTAATTTAACCTTACTGGTATCCTTAGAAAAAGATGGAATTTGGACACACAGGCATCAGGGTACATATGCAAGGATGGATAATTATGTAAAATGACAGCAAGAGGGTAGCCATCTACCTCATGTGAGAAGTCTCAGAGGAAATTAATCCTGCTGGCATCTTGATCTTGAACTTCCTGCTTCCCAGAACAGTAAGAAAATAAATTTCTATTGTTTAAGCTCCCTAGTCTCTAGTATATTGTTATGGCAGCACTAGCAAACTAATACAGGGAGTATTTGGAGAAAGTGGGCTTCCTCACGTTTCTCTTTTTTTATTAAGAAGTAAAATCTTTTCAGTTACTCTCAGCAGACATTCCCTCAGGTCCTTACAGCTAATACCGAGTCACAAGCCTATTGCCTAGATGTAGCAAGAAACCCAACTGCATATCTACACATTGATATTATAGTCCATAAAAAGTGACATGGGGTCTTGCAGTCTTTCTGTCAGAAGGAAAGAGACTTTGCATTGGGTTGGCAACTAATCACTTATGTGAGTTAGAGGACTTACATAATTTGGGACATTTACCCAAATTTTAAAGTTTAAGTAGGCAAATTTGTAAGATTTTGTACAAATTAAAGGAAAAGTAATGTTTCTTAATTAAACTTAATTATACTTTATGACCATCTGCTAACAGTTTGTTGCAACAACAAATCTATTCTAACTACAAGTGAATGGTACCTTTTGGAGTTATGGTGGCTTTGGTTTCAGGAAACCATAGTGAAGTATAGAAAGCTTGAAAAGAGTCATAAGAGATATGTGAGAATTAGATAAAAAGAAAGTAAAGTGTATTGTAGCAAAGGATACAAAATGAGCAAGGTTACAGAGAAATTAAAATACCATACAATACTGAGGACATACAAGCTGTTTCACATTATTACAGCTTGGAGCACAGGTTAGGGGGCAGTGGGAGCTGAAATGGAGGAGATTCACAAAGCCTGGTCATTATAAATCTGGAAGAATGGCAAATTCTATGGCTTAAGTAGATGCAAGTGTATTAATTTATTTAATATACACAGGAAGAGATAATGCAGGAATAGAAAGTAAATGGTTTGCAGTGATGAGTATGACATACTTGCAGAAGCAATTATTGCATGGAGTCTAGAACACTAACATTGTTATACATATATGAATTCTCATCCTTTTCTTTGTTCTTTGTTGGCTATAAGACCATAGGCACATTATTTAACCTCTGTAGGCCTTAGTATCCTCATGTATGAGATTTAATAAAATTATATTTGTGCTTGAATCAAGGGTTTTGTGAAAACCAAATATGGTAATGCATGATAGACTAAACATTAAATAAAGCTTTATTTTTATTTATTTATTTTTATTAAAGATTTTATCCATTTACTCATGAGGGACACACACAGAGAGAGAGGCAGAGACATAGGCAGAGGTAGAAGCAGGCTCCATGCAGGGACCCCAATGCGGGACTTGATCCCTGGACTCCAGGATCACTCCCTGAGTCAAAGGCAGATGCTCGACAGCTGAGACACCCAGGCATCCCAAAGTTTATATGTTAATAAGGTTCAGCTACTTTTGTTTACTCTTGCTTCTATTCATCCTTCTTCTCACATTTCTCTTTATTGTAATAAAGATGACTGCTGGGGTTTTTTGTCGAAAGCCCATGAAGTAAGCCAATTTTAGACATAAATAAGGGTGACATCATAATAAAATGACTGTTAAACTTTTGAAAGTGGATGAGATTATCTGAGAGCATAACTGAAAAGTCAGAAGAGCAATGACATTTTACAAGGCCATACGGAATTCTAATTTTTAAGGGATGAGAGAAGAAATAAATTTTTGCTAACAGGTTTGAGAGTGCTCAAAAAGATAATAGGAAATCCAAGGAAATTTTCTTTTGAGATCCAAGGATGTTAGGAATTTCATGAAGAAGTGAATAGTTTTAAACACAATAGTTAGATTCATCTAACACTATATGTAGCAGAAAATTATATGCTACTCAAAATATTTAGAGAGCAAGAAAAAGAAGAGAAAAAATTTTCCATTGACTGTAGAATCATGGGGTTTATTGCCAGAGAATTTTACCTGATAACTGGGGCAGAAGGGAGGTGGAAAAAGAGAATGTCAACTCTTATACTAAAAAAAATAGACTACCAAAAAATATGGTAGTCATGAAAAAGTGATACTGTACCAGATTTTAAAATATTTTTTTTTATCTTTTCTGAGGGAGTTTGAACATATTTACAGGGTGAGCGGAAGATTATATAAAAGGAACAGGAAAAGATCAAAGAACAATGGAGAATCACTGACAGAGTTATGTTTCAGTGTTAGCAAGATGATAGAATGAAAAGCAGAGTACTTGACTTTTTACAGAAAAACAGTTCTTCAGAATCAACCTAAAAGTATGCCAAGAAGGATTTATATGCTTTTAGATGAGATAAAATAGGTAAAGGATTATTTTTGTGGATTTCTGAGGAAACCAAATGCTTCTTGTTAGTGGCATTGAGAATGGGCAGTAAAAAGTAGTTCACATCCAATCAAACACATCTACCCCACTGCAGTGTAGCAGTGAATGGAGCATGCTGAGGGGTTAGGGTGCACATGCAGTGCTAAAACTTCGCTTTCGTGAAAATGAGGCCTTCAACTGGTAGACTCTACGGCAAATAAATAGTAGTATCTCACCATGTTGTCTTCATTTGTCACCTTCTGGAAAACCTCCAATCATAGTAGAGATGGTAAAATTTACCATGAAAAGTTTAAATAAGAGCTCAAAGTTAACCTTAGAGCCTCTTTATTGTCATTGAAAAAGACACTTAGAAGTTAGAAGTTGTAGCATTTTATTAATATCTTGGGATTCATATTTGAAATAAACTATATCTTCTAGAGGCCAGTAGTAGTGTGTACTAACTCAGCAAAATGGATGGCAATGGATGGCTCTTCTCCATCTGAGGTCACAACATGGGCTTTATTTGAGGACACCATTTATGTTTATTGCCGATAGAATAAATTTCTCTGTCTGCATATTATATATATATATAGTATACACTATATATTTGTATATATAATACAATATATTATATATAATACACACATAATACATACATTTTATATATATATATATATATATATATACTCATGTAAGTTTGCTATATGCCATCGAGTTCATGATAAAATAATGAACTTAATGATGGTCTCAGCTTCAAGTCATTTCCTATCTTCTACATTCTGCTCATTTTCCTTCTCAATTCTCTGACATAAGAACATTACTTTGGGACTAATTTTAATTAATGCTTATTAATATTCAGGAAGAATAAAGTTTTTGAAGAAAATAAATGTTGGGAGTGAATACAGACTGGCACCCTTCTGGGAACCAACCTGAAAGATTTTGGATGAGATTCATCAACCCAACTTGTGCCTTTGCTCTGTGAACGTAGAGAACATTCTTTCTGAAAGGTCAGCCCGTGAAACTCTATCCATTCTTGGGCTTCATTACATTTATTTATAAGAGATAGAGTTTACTGTGGCTTTCAAGCTCTATAAGATCTGACACCTTCTGTCTTTCTGCCTTCACTTCCTACCACTCTTCCCTACTAACTTCACTTCTATCACTGGCTTTTTTGAAGGTTCTGTACCCATAAAACTCACTTCTGATCCAGGTAATTTGCATTTGCAGTTTTCTCTGCCTCTGGTGTTCCTTCTCCATATATCCTCATGCCTGATTTCTTCACTTCCTTCAGTGCCTGCCCATATGTCACCTTATGGGCAAGGCATTACCATAGGTATTCTGTATCTCTCCACATGCTGAGCACAACTTGTCATACCGTGCTCCCCTTCTCTGAGGTTTCACCATCCATGGTTTTAGGTACCCATAGTCAACCAGGATCTGAAAGAGATGATCCTCGTTCCAACATATAATCAAAGGGTCAGTAGTAGCCTAACCCTATATCACAATGCCTATGTCTTTCACTTCACTTCATCTCATCACATGGGAATTTTATCATCTTACATTATCACTAGAAGAAGAAGGGTCACTACAATGATTTGTGAAAGAAAGAAAGAGCCCACATTCATATAACTAACTGTGGTATACTGTTATAATTATTCTATTTAATTATTAATTATTGCTGTTAATCTCTCACTGTGCCTAATTTATAAATTAAACTTTATCATAGGTATTTATATATGAGAAAAAAATTTGGCATATATAGGAATATATTGTATATATAGTACTATCTGTGGTTTCAGGCATCCGTTAGGAGTCTTTCAACATATTCTTCATGGAAAAAGGGTGGAGAGGTGTTGTATTTGCCTTGATTCATTTTTTTCCATAGCACTTATTACTATTTGTTATACAGTAATGTAGAGAGGGAAAGGTCTTTTCTGTTTTGTTTAGCATTATATGCTTAGAACTTAGTACAGACACTGAAATGGTAAATTTTTGTTGAATGAGTGCATGGAAGTAATATCTGATAAATAAAATTATTAATTATCATTTAAATATAAACCAGTATATATGTAAAGCATTATTATTATTATTATTATTATTATTATTATTATTATATATTTATTCTTTTGTAACATGAAAAAGAAGCAATGGCAATATTACTCTACCAAATCACAGATTAGAAATATCCCACCATCCTTCCAAAACAAGTTTTGTGGATATTTGTTTGGCTAAAACACTGTTTCCTCAAAACAAATTACTGTCATCTGCAGAGTGATTACATGCTAACTATACAAATCTGTGATAGCTGCATTAAGAAAGGTGTATATTGTATTTGGGCAAAGCATCATTACATATGTGTGGGGAGGAGGGGCTCTGGTTGCAAACTTCCAGCCAGTTCTAAGCCAGGTAATGAAAGGGTAACATATATTGTCACTTCCATATTTAAGATTCTTGAGTTTTAAAACAAGTTTTGACAGGCAAATAATGATTACTAGAAACACTCTTTTTAAAATTTTAGTTTTGGTGTGTGTGTGTGTGTTTGTAGGGGGGATATTTTTAAAATAATAATCAATATTCTGAAAGGTGATACATTTCTTTCTTTGAGAGTAAAGAATGTATTTTTTTCCAAAATACAAAATTAAATGTATGCCAAAAATAATAGTTATATATACTTAATGCATGCATTAAAATATTATATTAAATAGTGAAGTATTCTAAGCCATTAAGCCCATACAGGTCTCAATATCCTTAATATGAGTTAAATTATGGTTATCATAGAATTTATTCTGGCTTACCGTTATATAAAACTTCCACATGTTCTACAATATGACACATGATCTTCTTATAAAATTTCATACTAACTTCTTTCAGGAAGAAATAAATACATATATTTTCAGGCAGAATAGTGGCATGGTAGGGCAGGTCCAAAAGTAATGAATAAGGGATTTTAAAACTTGCCTCTATTTCTCACATATTGAGAGTGACAAAGTCCTAAATTTGACAGAGGTCTCTAGAGACACACATATTCTACACAGTATCGTGAACTGAGAGTCTCTTAGATCAGAGGAAATTGAAATATCATTAATAGAGAAAAACATCTTCCAGGAGTATGCATCAATTCAACACTTCAGTTCCCAATTCTGCAATAAAAGCAGATTGTTCCATTTATCACTGATCTTGTTATTTAGAGTCTTTCAATCCAAGGGAATGCATGTACTTCTTCTATATTTGTTACTAAAGTAGTTGTTAAAGAATTATTTTGTAAGCTCCAAAATCCCATTTAACTGAGCAATGGTGTGCAAGGTGTGTAAGTGGTTAGATAAGGAGATGTTAGAAGTTCCCAGTGCCCTATTAAATTCTGAAATGGGATATGACTCTTGCCACCTAAGTGAGAGGAAAAAAATCATCCAAACTTCCCCCTAGTTTTCCAGGGTAAAAGAGATTAAAATAAGATATAGAACATTAGAATACCCAGGAGATGATATTAATTTCCTATAAAAATTGTTGTAACATGAGCCATTTATAATGTAATTATTATAGCTCTTGATGAATAATAAAATCCAGTCTCTCTAATATTTCATGTCTTAATTTTTGCTAATGTCGAATTGCATAGCAGATGTAGAGTTAGAGGACTATGAATTGAAAGATATTTCTAGAAAGTATAAACTTAAGTATGACTCTGTGGACAACAAAATGAAAAGCAAAACATAAACTGGATTACATTTTGGAAAATAGGGCAAGTAATTATATATCTATGTAAATAAATAAATATATATATATGTAAAATTATGAGTGTAAGAGAGTGCTTTTTTCAATTTTTGGCATCAAAATAATTCAACTTTAGGTAAGTCATAATTAATTTGCCATTAATATTATTAAGTATTGAAATGTATAAATGATTTATTTTTAACTAATAAAATTTATGTATATATATTTATAATTACATCAATTTTACTCAACATGTTTTATATCATGCTTTATTTATTGGGAGAGAAAATACTGAGTTACTACCGATATACTAAGATAATTAAATAATAGATAGCTATAGATAGGGTTTGTTGCTCTTAGCTGGTCTCACTTACTTGTTCCCTGTGTCTGCTTTTTTCTCCTCCTGGGATCAGTGGACCAATGTAAACATATCCTTCTTACTGAAATGTCAGAGGCCAACCAAGCAAGCAAGTACCTTGAGATTCAGGCTCTGAAGTGGCCCATTGTTACTTCTGCCTCATTCTATTGATAAGAGCAAGTAACAAGGCTGCATTCATATTTAACAGCCTTTTTAATTAGAAGAAATTGCAAGTCATAGAGTAAAAGACATGATAGTTGGTGAAGAATAAAAAAGAATTGGAGAAATATTCAAATGAGAAATGAAAGTATACTATTGAATTGAAGAATTGAAGCCACCAATAGAATCAATCATGTTTTCTAAATTACTTCTACAGATATGCAGAGAGTCCAAAATGAATATCAATTGTCTTATAGATGAATCAGGAATAATTTATTCAGTTGAGAGTTATCTGAATTACTTATAAACATGGCTTTAACAATAAAAATATTAACTTATTTCACCTAGCAAATGCCATATTAGGAGTGCAGGTAACAATGTTATTGAAGACCTATGCTCTTCCTTTCTTTCTGCTCCAATATTTGAACAGTTTTGGCAATGCCATCTCTACAAAGTGACCAATAGAGTTCTGTATTAATCATTGTTCTCCAAAGAAACAGAACTGATAAGATATATAACAGGGATTTATTACAGGAATTGATTTACACAGGGAGAGAGGCCAATAAGTCTCATGATCAAACCGGAGAACATACTGGTAATATAATTCAGACCAAATCCAAAGGCCTGAGAATTGGTACAGAGCAAAGATGGCCAATGGTGTTATGTCTCTGTCTGAGCACACATGTCTAAATGCAGGAGAAGATGGATATCTCAGCTCAAGCAAAGAGAGTGAATTTATTCTTCCTTTGGCTTTTTGTTCTGTTTAGGTCCTAGTGGACTGGATGTTGCCCACCTGTATTGGTGAGGAAGATCCTCTTTACTCAATATGTGACTCAAATGCTAATATGTTCCAGTAACAGCTCCCTCCACACACATGGTCAAAAAATGTCTTACCAGCTATATGGGTAACCCTTGGTCCATAGAAAGTAACACATAAAATTAACCATCACAATTTCCAAGTGCTTTGTCCTTACACAGAAGTATGCCAAGAAAGAAAGAAATGATGGGCCAATCTGTTATCAAGCAAAAAAAATTTTCTTTTTTTTTTTTAATTTTTATTTATTTATGATAGTCACAGAGAGAGAGAGAGAGAGAGAGAGGCAGAGACACAGGCAGAGGGAGAAGCAGGCTCCATGCACCGGGAGCTCGACGTGGGATTCGATCCGGGGTCTCCGGGATCGCGCCCTGGGCCAAAGGCAGGCGCCAAACCGCTGCGCCACCCAGGGATCCCCAAAAAAATTTTTCTAAGATGACTTATTTAACTTAGCATAATGCTCTCTGGCTCCATCCACGTCATTGCAAATGGCAAGATTTCATTTTTTTTATGATTGAGTAATATTCCATTGTATGTATGTGTCACATCTTCTTTACTGTTCATTAGTTGATGGACACTTGGGCAGTTTCCATAATTTGGTTACTGTAGATAATGCTGCTATAAGCATTAGGGTGCATGTATCCCTTTGAATTAGTAATTTTGTATTATTTGGTTAAATACCTAATTATGCAATTGCTCGATCATGGGATAGTTCTATTTTTAACTTTTTGAGGAACCTCCATATTGTTTCCAGAGCAGCTGCACCAATATCATATGATTTCATTCATATATAGAATTTAAGAAACAAAACAGAGAGAGAGAGAGAGAGAAACAGACTGTTAATTATAGAGAACAAACTAATGGTTATGGTATCCACGGTCTAAGGGGATGATGATGAACATACACACACACACACATATCTATAATTCTAACGGTATCTTTTCATTTAGGTTGATGAATTGAGAGTTATGCATCAGAATGTATATCTTTACTTACATGATAAAGAAAATTTTTCTAGAAGTGATAAAAGCATGCTAGTCTTAACATATAGAAAATGTACTTGAATAATATTTTCCCATTATACTCCTCAAAATATCTTCAGATTTTGCAAAAATTATATGGAAATATTTGAAATGTTTTAGTGTTTTTTCCATCAATAATGTCAGCAGAAAGTCGTTATGATAATAAGATAGCTATACAATATCCTTTTTAAAAAAAGAAGAAGAAGGGGAGATTTACTGATGGATTGTAACAAGTATTCTCATTCTTACCTGTTTTCTTTAGGGTTCTCTAACCCAAATATTATTGACTGTATGTGTGATGAAATACATTAAGTAGATATCATAAGGATGTGTTCAGTAAACTTTCCAATCAAAGTAGACCAGATCATAGTCTGCCACTCTGCACATTATATTTGTCAGCAAGTTTATAAAAATCTATATGTCTTCAAATTTTAACTGAGCCTCTGTTTTCACAGAAGATAACATTTTAAGTGGAATTTACAGTATGCCCTCATGAGTGTTGCTATTTTAAAATTATAATCCTCATATAAAATTATAATCCTCATATAAAATTATAAGCTTTTATATGAACTTATAATTTTATATGAATTTGCTTAGATGGAAGCAGTTTTTGCAAGTTTCATAAATATAAAAGTGATAAGGGCACATAAATATTTAATAACAATGATATTTGGGCAAGTTGCAAAAGAGGCCTTCTATTTATGCAATACTTTGCTGCAACTGTTAAAGATACTATGACTTATTTATATATTTAATATTTATATATTAATTTGTTTATTGAACATTTATTGCTAGGGATCAGTGATGCTGAAGTTGAGGTATGACAATTAAAAAAAACATAAAAAAGTTATTTTACAGAGTTTTTGTTCTGATGGGGGAAGAGAAGAAAATAAATATATGAATGTGAAATATGTGAGTTTTTTAAAATTTTTTTAGTATGTGAGTTGTTAATAAAGAATGTGGGCTAAGAAGTTATTTTACCTTTATCTTGCCTTTTTCCTGTTGTCATTTTATTTTGAATAATGCCATTCCTGAAACATAAATTTGGAAATATATATGTATAGTACAGAAAACAATAATAAAACAATCTCATATACCTGTTACATCTAGACCAAAGTCTAATTCACAGTATCTCAGGATCTCCAAACGTACCTCTTCCTGAATAGATTCACCTCTTCCCCTTAAAGGGGAAACTGTAATCTTGAATTCCTAAAGAGAAAAAAATATATATTACTTAAAATTCTTTTTCTATAAATGGAACCATACTGCTTGTGGTTTTCTATGAATGACCCTCACATTTTATTCAATATTATATTTTGAGATTCAATCATGTTAATGTATATAGCAGTAGTGCATTCACTCTCCTAACTATTGTATTCCATTACATGACTATTCAGTAATTCATTCCTAATGAATCCAACAGTTTCTAAGGGTTTTTTTTTTTCTTGTATCATGAACAAGACTTCTAATATTCTTTTAGCACTGCTACTTATTCATTCATAAATGAAATTCTAAAGAGAATTTACATATTTATACAATGGTAGTTCAATGTGTTCAATATTTGTAAATAATTTTTTTCCCCAAGGAGTTGTACCAATTTATTCTGCTTTTGGTAATGAGGAACATCTCCATATACTTTTTTCACAGATTCTTAGTATTTTTCACTTTTTAAATTTTTTTTGTGTGAAATGCTACTTCATGATGGATATATTTTAAATTTTACTAAATTAGAAAGAATAAATTTTATTTTCATATGTTCAAGTATATGGTTATCATATTATTTATCACTCATACTAGGACACATTTAAAAGTAAGAGGGAATGATAAAATAATAAAAACAAAAGTTACCAAGTATTTACTTATAAGCACATTGATTTATAAAATTGTTCTCTTCAAAAACTATTTTCAAAATATTTTTCTAAAAAATATAAAATAAAATTAAAAATAAATTTAAATAACAACATAAAATCAAACTTTTATATGAATGCCATGTTACAAAAGTAGCATAAACAAAATAAATATTTTTGATACATACATCCTTGAATATCAGATTTTAGCCATGCAGGGCCCTTGCTTATAAAAATAGCATGCAAGGACAGTAGAACTGAGAAAACATTTTATTGCCATTTCTGTAATAAATGGTTTCCATGTAAGACTGAATATTTATGGGTTCTCTATTTTACAGGTCAATATATCCTTCTCTAAGACAAAAATTGTACATTGATAATGTTAGCTTTTTCGTATTTCTTGATCATTTGTCAAGTAAGTCAGGGTATGCTATTTTATATATCACAGTCAAGAAAGGTTTAAAATGATAAATGATATTTTAAAAATGGTCTGGATTTCTGCTTCTGACATTTCCAACAGTTTCTGTTAGACCAACCCTCAAAGAAAACTAGATGATTTATAAAATATCTATGGCATAAGAGCATTGAAGAGATGGGGGATCCCTGGGTGACTCAGCGGTTTGGCGCCTGCCTTCAGCCCAGGGGATGATCCTGGAGTCCTGGGATCGAGTCCCACATCGGGCTCCTTGCATGGAGTCCGCTTCTCCCTCTGCCTGTGTCCCTTCCTCTCTCTCTCTCTCTCTCTCTCTCTCTCTTTCTCTGTGTCTCTCATGAATAAATGAATAAAATCTTAAAAAAAAAAACCACTGGAGAGCAAAAACAAGAAAAAATTATTCAGTTAGTGGAGAGGGGAGGACACTTGGAATAAAGAAATGGCACTGCATGTATTTCTCGTTTTTGCACCCTTCAGTTTGAGTGCTGACCCAGGAAGGGCTATGGTGGATAGATAAAACTATAATAGAAAATTCTCAACCTTTCTGGTCTAAGATTCAGAAAACAGAATTTGGGACAACCAAGGACAATGACAAAGTGACATGGGGATAGGGAATCCTGAATAAGGAAAATCTGGAAAGAGGAACTCAAAATTCCTGTGAATACTCTGTGCCTAAACCTCTAATAGATCCCTGAACCATATATGCATGAAATAGAACCCATGGAGAACAGTTATATTAAAATAAGTGAATGGAAATTGAGCTGCAATGTACTACAGAGGACAGTTTGTAGTTTGAGTCAGTTATATTCCTGCTAAGTTGAAACAAACAAAAAAGAACATATATTCTTCAGAGGAGTATAACAAAAGTCAGAGTTTCTAATACAGGTCACTTACAATGTCCAGGACTCAATTCAAAATTACTTATTATATGAAGAAACAGGAAAACTACTACTTAAGAGAAAATAGAATCAACAGAATTCTGAGGGGCACATGGGTGGCTCAGGCTGTTAAGCAACCAACTCTTGATTTCAGCTCAGGCTATGATCTCAGGGTTGTGAGACTGAGCCCCCGGGCTCTGCACTGGATATGGAACCTGCTTAAGGTTCTCTCTCCTAACTCTTAAATATAGAAAACAAACTGGAGGTTGCTGGAGGGGAGATAGGTGAGGGGATTGAGTATTTGGGTGATCAGCATTAAAGAGGGCAGGTGATGTGATGAGTGTTATATGCAACTGATGAATTATTGAACTATACATCTGAAACTAATGATGTACTATATGTTGGATAATTGAATAATTAAAAAAAAAAGATTCTCTATCTTCCTCTCTCTGACCCTCCCCCCTCCTTCTAAAAAAAAATCAACCAAAATCCATGATGAATGACCCCCAAGGTTGGGATTAGTATATCAAGATAAAAGAGACATAAATGGAAAGAAGAAATACTTGTAATGAATTATAAAATAGAAACATTTCAGCTGAGAAATAAAAAAAACTATAAAATGAACCATTAAAATTTCTAGAATTGTAAAGCAATAATTGACATACAAAATTCACTGGATAAGCTTAAAAAGGAGAATGGTAACAAAAGATCAATGAAAAAATGAGTGTGATTATAAATAACCCATTTTGACAAAACACATTTAAGTGAAGAGTTTTGGGTATCTGTGTAACAATAATAAAAAGTTTTAACATGTGAGATGCCTGGGTGGCTCAGTCAGTTGAGCATGTGTCTCTCGATTTTGGATCAGGTCATGATTTCAGCGTTGTGAGCCCAAGCCCTGAATCAGGCTCTGTGATCAGTGCAGTCTGCTTTTCCCTCTCCCTCTGCTTCTACCCCTGCTTTCTCTATCTCTGCCATTCTCAAATAAATAAATAAATAAATAAAATGCTTTTTAAAAGTTCTAACCTGCAAGTATTTGGAATAACATAAGATTCAAATAACCGATTCACAAATTAGGATATATAAACAATTGATACAGACACAAAAAAGAGATTAACATTAGTCATCATCATGGAAATACAAGTTATCACCTGAATGAGTTATCACTTCACACACACACACACACACACACACACACGACTAAAATTAGCGAGAGTAATTAGACCAAGTATTTTGAGAATATGAAGCAACTAGAGCTCCTAATTTGATTTTCATGTAAAAGTGTACAATCCAAATGGTAAACTGATGAGAATTGATAATGTTTATTCCCATAAAGAAAATTCATAGTAGCTTTCTTCACTACAGCTAAAACTAAAAATATTTAAGATGTTTATCAACAGAATAATGGAAAAACAAAACAAGAGTATAAAAGAAATAAGCCATTGATATATGCAACTATATAGATTGGTCTCAAAAATATTTTGCTGAGTGAAAAAATGCAACAGTAAATGAAGAAAATATGTTATAACACAAATTATATGATAGTTTAGGGAAAGAAAACAAATCTGGTGAAAGAACTCAGTTTGCTGTTTGATTTAGAGGGAATTGTACGGGCAGTATTGACTCATCAAGCTTTATGTGGGGACTTTCTGGGGTGATGGAATATACTGTATCTTGTTAGATATTTGGTTTCCACTGGAGTGGTAGGTGATTATCAAACTCTTGTAATGATCTACCTAACATTTGAACATTTCATCCTATGAAAACATTTTTCTCCAAAGAAAAAATAAGCATAAAATAATATTGAATTCTAGTTGATTTTAATGCCTATGAAAATATTTAGAAAAAGTACACTGGTATATACAACTGAATTCAAGATGCATGTAAAAGAAAATGGATTGATGACTGGGTAGATGCATGGAGAAATGGTCAGATATATGTTAAAGCAAGTTAAATAAAATATGAATTTTAGATTCAGTGTAATGTGGTACATGGGTTTTTACTCTACAACTCAATCATCTTGTGGTTTGAAATTTTTCAGAATAAGATGTTGGTGATAAAAAGGACTGAGTCAATGGAGAGAGTGATACTATGTGGCTATTTGTGGGAAGAAAAACCAAAACCCAAAAAACATTAAGTTAGAGGAAAGAGAAATCAAAGTCCTTAAAGTTGAAGTGTCCATATGCTCATATGAGAGCAAACTGACATTTTTGAAGCCACCGATGGATGTTGGAGAGTAATTTATATTTAATATGCTTAATATGGAGGGGCACCTGGATGGCTCAGTTGGTTAAATCACTGCCTTTGGTTCAGGTCATAATCCCAGGGACCTGGGATCAAGCACCCTGTCAGGCTCCCTGCTCAGAGGGGAGCCTGCTTCTCCCTCTCCCCCTGTACGTGCTTTCTCTTGCTATCTCTGTTGCTATCTCTGTCACTATCTGTATCTCTTTCTCTCAGATAAATAAAATCTTTTAAAAATATGCTTAATATGGAAAAATGCAGAATTAATTTATGTGAAACAAAATTAACCATTTACACCTTAAATTATGCATACCATATATTCATTTATTATATAAATGGTAAAGGTCACACTATTTGCCAGATGCCTAGATGCCCAGGATAAAATAATGAGATATATTTTTCCTAGCTATGCCTTTATGAGATTTGTAGTCTCAAGCTCTATTATATTTGGCTCAGTTTCAAGGGAAATAACAAAAACATAAATCACACGGCATACTTATTGATAGTCACCTGGTGTAATACAACACTTCTCAAAAATGTGGTTCAATTCTTAATGAAAATTAATATTTATGTCCCCCACTCAGACTATAAGTTAGAACCTCTGAGTGTTCAAGGTAATCTCCATTTTAACAAGCTTTTGGGTGATTTTTCTGCACATCGATGTTTGAGAACAACTACTATGTTATAAACAACATTTGTAGACAAGAATTTGTGTTAAAAGGCTAATGGCTTTATTACTGACTATGTCACCTTAGGTAAAAATTTAATGATGTTACATCTTAATTTAACATCTAAAAAGTGAGGAATAAAATAATTTACCTAATTATCTCACAAGGTCATTGTGAACACAGCATCATTGGAAATATAAATTATAGACAGTGTTCATCAAAGTGTTCATAAAGTTAAAAGAAGTATAAAAATTATGGCATTATTTGCCTACAAGACAAATTGACTAGTTTTTGTTTATGGCTGGGTGAATCTGCAAGTATATACTCCAGATAATATAAAAAAGCCTACACTTACAAGCATATAATTAGAGAAGGTCTTTGAACAACAGGTGCAGTTAACATTTGGGTCTTAATCTAGTATAAATTTATCATTGAAATTTAAACTCTTAAAATTGTTTTGAAATGGGATTATTCCCTCATTTGGCTCATATCATATTCCCAGGAATAAGTGAGTGGGTTTAAACTTCCTACTCAGTACATTAAAAGAGGAGAAAGACACACCTGGATTTTATAAACATGTCATCTAGGAGAGCCTTTAGGGAAATATGCTCAGCAATGAGTGCATTTTGTTACAGAAAAGCATTTGAGGAGTTTTGGAATAGGCAAATGAGAACTATAATAATAAGCCATTTTGAAATCTGCCAAAATCAAAAATGCCACTTTTCCTTGGACTAGGTCTTGCTTTGATTTTTTTAAATGTAATGAAAAAATTTTTTTTGTAATGAAAATTTTAGGACGATAATTTCCTAATCATTTTGCTTTCTTCCTTCTTGCATTCATTAGTTAACTCAACAAATATTCACTGAGTTTCTAATATGTATTGGGCACTATTGAGAATATTCAGGAGAAGAAAACAAGCTAGAAAAACAAATGCGTTTTCTTATTTTTTTAGTTTCTGTAGATCAACAGCAGAAGAACCCTGGACATTACTAAATGGCTTTGCTCTCTACCTATTGATGGGAATCATTGATTATCTTAGTGATGCTGAGGTCAGCAATAGCTCAGGTCACTCAGACTTTGCAAGGGATGGGGGATGTTGATTTTTACCTGCAGTAAAAGAGCATAAATGTTCTGGCTACTTTCGTTTCTTTCTCACAGTGAACACTGTCAGCCACAAATTTCTTTTCTTTTGGAGGACAGCATAGAACATGTATATTTTCCCTCTCTTTTCTTCTTAAAATATTTTCATTCAAATTCAATTTAGTTAACATATAGTGTTTTATTATTTTCAGGGGTACAATTTAGTGATTCATCATTTGCATATAACACCCAGTGCTCATTACATCATATGTTCTCTTTAATACCCATCACTCAATTACCCCATCATCACAACATCTCCACTCCAGTAACCCTGTTTGCTTCCTATAGTTAAGTCTCTTTTATGCTTTGCCTCTGTTTTATCCCCGCTATGCTTATCTGTTTGATTTCTTAAATTCCACGTATGAGTGAAATCATATGGTATTTGTCTTTCTCTGGCTTATTTTGCTTATCACAACACCCTCTAGTTCCATCCATGTCATTGCAAATAGCAAGAATTTCATTCTTTTTTATGGCAAAATACATATACCACTTTTTCTATATCCATTTATCTGTTGAAAGACACCTGGGCTCGTCCCATAGTTTGGTTATTGTGGACGTTGCTGCTATAAATATTAAGGTGCATATGCCACTTAAAATCACTATTTTTGTATCCTTTGGATAAATATCTAGTGGTGCAATTGCTGAATCATAGGGTAGATATACTTTTAAGTTCTTCTTTTTGAAGAACCTCCATACTGTTTTCCAGAGTGGCTGTACCAGTTTGCATTCTCACCAACAGTGTAAGAAGGTCCCCCTTTCCTTTCATCCTTGCCAACATCTGTTGTATTTTGAGTTAATTTTAGCCATTCTGACCTCTGCGAGAGGTCACAAATCTCACTGTAGTTTTGACTTGTATTTCCCTGATGCCGAGTGGTATTGAGCATTTTTTGATGTGTCTGTTAACTGTTTGTATGTCTTATTTGGAGAAATATCTGTTCATGTCTTCTGCACATTTCTTGACTGGATTTGTTTGTTTGTTTTTTGGTGTTGAGTTTGATAAATTCTTTATCAATTTTGGATACTACCCCTTTATCTGATATGTCATTTTGTGAATATCTTCTCCCTTTCTGTAGATTACCTTTTAGTTTTGCTGATTTTTTTTTCTTGTGAAAAAGCTTTTTATCCAAATGAAGTCCCAATAGTTCATTTTTGCTTTTGTCCCCCCTGCCTTTGGACACGTGTCTAGCAAGACTTGCTGTGGCTGAAGTTAACGAGGTTGATGCTTATGTTCTCCTCTAGGATTTTGATGGATTCCTGTCTCACATTTAGGTCTTTTATCCATTTTGCACTTATTTTTGTGTATGGTGTGAGAAAATGGTCCAGTTTCATTCTACCACATGTTGCTGTCCAGTTTTTCCAGCACCATTTGTTGTAGAGACTGTGTTTTTTCCCATTGGATGTTCTTTCCTGCTTTGTTGAAGATTAGTTGACAATATAGTTGTAGATTCGTTTCCAAGTTTTCTATTCTGTGTCTTTGACATATGTGTCTGTTTTGTGCTACTCCTATACTGTCTTGAGTAAAGCTTTGTAATATAGCATAAAGTCCAGAATAGTGATGCCTCCAGGTTTGCTTTTCTTTTTCAAGATTGCTTTAGCTATTTGGGGTCTTTTATGGTTCCACACAAATTTTAGGATTATGTGTTCTAGCTCTGCAAAAAAATGTTGTTGGTATTTTGATAGGGATTGAAATAATGTGTAAATTGCTTTAGGTACTATGGACATTTTAACAATATTTATTCTTCCATTCCATGAGCATCAATGTTTTCCATTTCTTTGTGTCATCTTTAATTTCTTCCATTAGTTTTCTATAGTTTTCAGCGTACAGGTCTTTCACCTGTTTGGTTAGGTTTTTCTTAGATATCTTATGGGTTTTGGTGCAATTGTAATGGGATCAATTCCTTGATTTCTTTTTATGCTGCTTCATCATTGGTGTATAGAAATGCAGTAGATTTTTGATTACTGATTCAATTACCTTCCTGGTTATGGGACTGTTGAAGTTTTCTGTTTCTTCCTGTTTCAGTTTTAGTAGATTATATGTTTCTAGGAACTTATCCATTTCTTCCAGATTGGCTAATTTGCTGGATTTTAATTGTTCATAATATTCTGTTATAATTTTTTTGTATTTCTTCAGTGTTGTTTGTGATCTCCCCTCTTTCATTCATGATTTTATTTATGTGAGTCCTTCTTCTTTTCCCTTTGCTAAGTCTGACTAGAGGTTTATCAATCTTGCTAATTCTTTCAAAGAACCAGCTCCTAGTTTTGTGGGTATGTTCTACAGTTTTCTTTTCTTTTCTTTTTTTTTTTATTGCTAAATCATTGATTTCCACTCTAATCTTTATTATTTCTCTTTTCCTGCTGGATTTAGGATTTATTTGCTCTTTTTTTCCTGTTCCTTTTGGTGTAAGTTTAGATTGTGTATTTGAAACTTTTCTGGCTTTTTGAGGAAGGTCTTTACTGCTATATACTTCCCTCTTGGGACAACCTTTGCTGTATCTCAAAGGTTTTGTAACTGTCATGTTTTCATTTTCATTTGCTTTCCTGTATTTAAAAAAAAATCTTTTCTAATTTCTTGGTTGACTCATTCAATCTTTAGTAGGATGTTCTTTAACCTCCATGTATTTGTGGTTCTTCCAAATGTTTTTTGTTGTTGACTTCAATTTTCATAGCCCGGTGATCTGGTGATCTGAAAATATGCATGGCATGATCTTAATCATTTTGTATTTGTTGCGACCTGATTTGTGGCCCAGTATGTGATCTAATCTGGAGAATGTCCATGTGCCTTCAAGAAGAATGGGCATTCTGCTGCTTTAGGATAAAATGCTCTGAATATATCTGTTAAGTCCATCTGGTCCAGTGTGTCATTCAAGGCCTTTGTTTCCTTGTTGATCTTCTGCTTAGATGATCTGTGAATTGCTGGGAATGGGGGATTAAAGTCCTCTATTATTGCATTGTTATCTATAAGTTCTTTTAAACTTTGTTATTGCTTTATATATATCTGGGTGTTCCCAAGTTAGGGGCATAAATATTTACAAGTTAGATATTCTTGATGGATAGCCCCCTTTATTATGATATAGTGTCCTTCTTCATCTCTTTGCTTTATTTTATTTTGTTTTTTTAAGATTTTCTTTATTTATTCATGAGACACACAAGGAGAGAGAGAGAAAGTCAGAGACACAGGCAGAGGGAGAAGCAGGCTCCATGCAGGGAGCCTGATGTGGGACTCGATCCTGGGACTCCAGGACACGCCCTGGGCCGAAGGCAGGCACTAAACCACTGAGCCATCCAGGGATCCCCAAAAGTCTCAGGTATAAGGATGGCTATGCCAGCTTTCTTTTGATGTCCATTAGCAGTGATAAATGGTTCGCCACCCTCTCACCTTTACCTCTATGTGGAGGTGACTTTGGGTTTCAAATGAGTCTCTTGTAAGCAGCATATTAATGGGTCTAATTTTTTTCTTCATTCTCATACCCTAGGTCTTTTGATTGTAGCATTTAGTCCATTTATATTCAGAGCGATTATTGAAAGATATGAATTTAGTGCCATAGTATTACTTGTAAGGTCACTGTTCTTATAGATTGTCTCTGTTCCTTTCTGGTCTTTGTTATTTTTGGTCTTTCTTTCTGCTCAAAGGGTCCCCTTTAATATTTCTTGCAGAGATGGTTTGGTGTTTACAAATTCCTTTAGTTTCTGTTTTGGAAACTTTTTATCTCTCCTTCCATTCTGTTAATTATTTTTTTAAAGATGTTATTTATATAAGAGAGAAAGCAAGGAGAATGAGCACAAGCAAGGGGAGGGGCAGAGGGAGAAGCAGACTCTCCACTGAGCAGGGAAGCCCAAAGTGGGGCTTGATTCCAGGACCCTAGGATCATGACCTGAGCCTAAGGCAGACACTTAACCGACTGAGTCACCCTGGCACCCCTCTCCTTTTATTCTGAATGAAGCATTGCTATATAAAGTATTCTTAGCTGCATATTTAATTCATTTAGCACATTGAATATATCATGCCAGTCTGTTCTGGCCTGCTAGGTCTCTGTGTTTAGGTGTGATGCCAGCTCATGTATCTACTTTTACAGGTTAAGGAACACTTGTCTCAAGCTGCTTTCAGGATTTTCTCTTTATCTTTGTAATTTGCAAGTTTCACTATAATATGTCAAGGTGTTGACCTATTTATTTATTTATTTTTTATTTTTTTAAGATTTTATTTATTTGTTCATGAGAGGTACAGAGAGAGCGAGAGTGAGAGCAAGAGCGAGAGCGAGAGAGAGAGAGAGATGTAGGCAGAAGAAGCAGGCTCCATGCAAGGAGCCTGATGTGGGACTCGATCCAGAATTCCAGGATCACACGCTGGGCCGAAAGCAGGCACTATACCACTGAGCCACTCAGGTGTCCCTATTTTTGTTGATTCTGAGGGTAATTCTGTCCCTCTTGGACTTGAATGCCTGTTTCCTTCCCCAGAATAGGGAAGTTCTCAGCTATAATTTGTTCAAATAAACCTTCTGCTGTTTTTCCTGCTCTTTGTATTCTGAGGCTCCTATAACACAGATATTGTTTCACTTTGTGGAGTTGCTGAATTCTCTAAATCTACCTTTATAATGTAATATTTTTCTTTCTGCTTTTCAGCTTCTTTATTTTCCATAATTTTATCATCTATATCACTGATTCGCTCTTCTGCTTCATTTAGCCTCATTTTTATGGCCTCCATTGGGACTGTATCTTAGTAATAGCATTTTTAATTTCAGCCTGACTAGATTTTAGTTATTTTATCTCTACAGTAAGGGATTCTCTAGTGTCTTCTATGCTTTTTCAACTCTAGCTATTATCTTTATAATCATCGTTTTAAATTCTAATTCAGACATGTTACTTATATCCATATTGATCAAATCCCTGGATGTGAATACTACGTCCTATTCTTTCTTTTGGGGTAAATATCGCCATCTCACCATTTGTCAAGGAAGAAAAGAAGAAAGAAAGAAAAACAAAAAACAACAACCAGAACAATAGTAACAACAGAAACTACAAACCTAGATACTTGGTGTGTTTTGGTCTGCTTGTTAGAAGGAACTAGATCCCAAAATAAGAAGGAGGAAATATATATATACACACACATATATATGAATATATGTAATTTTATATATATTACTATGCAATAAAACAAAAAATAAAATAAAATATATATAAATTTAAAGTTAAAATAATTTGAAAAATAAGAAAATAGCTTAAAAAATACTAAAAGACAAAAGAATAAAAATACAAAGAATGCTATATTCTGTTTTCCCCAAAACCTAGAGCTTTACAGCTCTCTGTGATAAGTAAGGCTGGTAAGAGTCAGTTATTTGCATGGGTCTTCTGGGGGGCGGGGCGGCAGCTGTTGCACTGATTCTCAGGTGGGCGTGCTCCTATTGCAAATGTGCCTCCAGTGTGTAGGGAGGTTGGGCTTGGTGCAAATGGCTGTAGACTCCACTAGGTGGTGCTGTTTTGCTCCCTGGAGGTTTACAACACTGATGGGTGGGATGAATATGGCTGTGCTCTGCTCTCTAACCCCAGAGCTGAAAATTCTTGATTCACACTCTTCAGTGAGCCATCACAGAAAAGCAGTCAATCACTCCTGTCTCCTCCGTTTCTGTCAGAACTCTGTGTTTACTGGCCTGTGACTGAACATTTTTATCTCAGGCACATGACTGATGTTCAAAACTCTAAATTTTAGGGACTCCCACAGTCCCTAATGCTGATCTGGGGCAGGGTGTGGGGTGGGGGCAAAGCTGTTCTTGACACACTTCTGCTTTTTGCTGGACTCGTTCCAGGAAAGCGATAGAATGACCGTGCAGTGATTTGCAGTTTATGGCAACAAAGGACAGAAAGCTGGCACCTAGACTTGCTGTTCTCAGCTGGCTTCCCTGCTCCTATGCCTGGGAACTCTGTTGCATCTGCTATATTCTCTTTGCATATGCTACATACAAAGAAGGCATCACTTCTTTGTCTTGTGATCCCAGGGATCCTCAACCACACCTGGGATTCTGTTCCACTTCACCACCTGAGCATCTTTAAGCCAGGCATGTCCCCCACTGTAGCAGACTTCTAAAAGTTCCCATTTTGTGCTCTGCTGCTTATAGTACTTTGCAGTAGCCTTCTTCTTTTTATTTTTATAATTTTTATTTTATGATAGTCACACAGAGAGCGAGAGAGAGGCAGAGACATAGGCAGAGGGAGAAGCAGGCTCCATGCACCAGGAGCCCGACATGGGATTCGATCTCGAGTCTCCAGGATCGTGCCCTGGGCCAAAGGCAGGCGCCAAACCGCTGGGCCACCCAGGGATCCCCTGCAGTAGCCTTCTTAAACAGGCTCCATCCCCTCTGTGGTATCCTCAGCTATGTCACATGGGATTCAAGTCTCCACATCTCCTACCTTACAAATGATGGTCACTTTTCTATTTGTAGATTTTCAGCATTCATTTTCTCAGATAATCAATTATTTCTTGGGTGTTCAGAATGCTTTGATAACAATCTAATTGTATTCTAGGGACAAGACAAACTTAGGGTCCCCCTATATCTCCACCATCTTAATTCCTTCCTCTTCTCTATTCTTTAATACATACAATTTTTTATGCATGAATAATCTTTAGATAATGAAATTTTAACAGATAATTGGCAATCATTATATGATTTCTTTACCTTGTTCAAGATGTGTCTTCTGGAAAGGGACAAAAAACTTCATATTAAATTAGGTGAAAAATATGAAATAATTACTTGAGAAATAAAAATTTGTCACTCATGGCTGTTAGAATGAATCAAAGATGTATAACTAGGCTTCTACTGGACTTCAACAAAATAAAGCTCAACCAGTACCACAGGCTTTAAGAAGTAGAAGGTTAGATAAACATGATCTCAGTATAAGTGCAAAAGGATAGGCAAAATGGATGATCTAAGTAGGCACCCACAGCCATTCTCAATACAATCTTATACTGTTTAATCAAAATACTAATTCATACTGAGTTATGCTATTGAATTTGCTAATTGATATGATTCTTAGAAAATGAAGTAAAATTATTGCTAGTTTTACAACTAGCAAGGTATTTTATACTTATGTTAGTGAAAACTTTCTGTGATTTGAAAAAGATTAAGTGTGGTCAGTAGTTCAAGGATTGAATAATAGATATGATGTCAGTCTCTCTATATTTTTCGTATTCTAGAAAGATTGGTATCAGTGAAGGTTGAGCAGAACCATATTAGCTCTATAAAGTGACTTCATCCAAAGAATATGACAAGATTTTTTTTTTTAAGAGGGAGAACCTCATCTAAAGCATCTGAGAAAAATACTACAAAAAGGCATATTGCCAGTCTAGACTATTCACCCATAGAAGATGGGAATTTGTCTTAGAGGCAAATCCTATTTCTAAGGGGTGGAGATTACTAGGAACCTGTTTATTAATGGTAATTGCTTAGTATTATTAATAACATCACAGTAACCACTGATGAAATTCACATTTTTTCAAATTAACAATTTAGCTCCTAAACTAGGAGATTAGTAATTGTAGGATTCCCATGTTTATTACGGCACTACTCACAATAACCAATATACAGAAACAATCTAAGTGCCCATTAACAGATATATAGATAAAGGAGATGTGGAATATATTATATATAATATATTATAATGTAATATATATATAATGCAATATTATTCAGCCATAAGAAAAAAGGACATCTTGCCATCTGTGAAACATGGATGGACCTTGAGGACATTATGCAAAGTGAGATAAGTCAGACTGAGAAAGACAAAGCCATTCTAACAGAATTTGCTGATGATTTGAGTAAGTGTTTCAAAATAAACATAATTTAAGGACTTCACAAGATTTTTGGCCTAAGAAATTAGATAAACAGATACCCTAAGAGGATGAACACTAATAATGAGAAAGTTAGAGGGAAAATGCAAGAACTTAGTTGTGGTCACATTTACATTTAGGTAAATGTCCATGAAAGCTGGACACCTTCTTAAGTATTAAATATACTCTTACCCAGGCTGCTTATGAAACAGAGTTTGTTGGTTAACAAAACATGTAAAAAATGTTTTGCCAGTGATGGTCAAAAATTATTTATTCTATAAAACACGAATACTATCACTATTTTTTGGTATTGTGACAGAAATGAGGGAAGGAAAATCATGGTTGGGGATGATTGAAATTGTGATATAGTGCATCTTTCTGGGAAAATAAACAGAGGCTATTCATCCTCTCACTTTGCAAAACAATAAAATAACTTTATAGTTTAAAAACTATAGAAAATACAAAGAATTAAAAGTTTATCAATTTGTTCTTACATTAAGGAATATATTACCTATACATATCCATCTCAGGATGATCTCTTGAGTAGGAGAATGAGGTAAGGGATAATTAAATTCGACTATGCCAAAAATAAAATAAAATGGCACTTTTATTCTACTATGTGTGTCTTGCTTTCCAGGGAAAGAAATCCAGAATTTATCTATTAATGACATTTTAAAGTTCAAATACTTCAATCCACCTGTGGAAAAAGATCTTAAAAGGTATTTTTTAAATGCAGTCTTTCTCAAATGCAACTTAAAGAATGAAAATTAAAAACCCTCTGGAATTATCCATAAACATTTTTTCTGGAATTTATCTTAAAGAATTTGTGATTGGTAGCTACATGCATTTTTGCAATAGCACCCTATTGGGAAATTTTTGAAAGTACTGTGGAACTTAATGTTTTATACATGCTACATATTGATATATACATAAAAATTAATTTTGTAGAAATGTTTCTAATGTATCATGGAAAGACCATGTTCAACATATATATGATGAAAATATTAAAAGGCAAGCTGATATTAGAGTTTTATTTTTTTTAACATTACACAAAGGATTCTCCAAGAATATACATCAAAATGTTTTATATATAGTGTCTAAGCATGTGGATTCAAAGCAAATTGGATTTTTGTGGGGTTTTCTGTACATTCAAATATTTCTATGTTATAAATCAATTTTTAAAAAATGAGTTCTCATGAGATATATTATCACAGTGATAAGTAGAAAAGAAACTAAACTTAAAGTCAAAGAGCTGGGCTTTATCCAGGTCCACAACTATAATCAGGCTATTTAAACTTCAGTTCCCTCATTGTAAATAATGTGTCATATAAATCTACACCAAATAAAAGATACATATGGAATACTCTATTAAGAAATATCATTTTTCTTTTTAGCCTTTCAACAATGTTTGAGGTAGATATTTATATCCTCCTTTCTGGATGAGGAAGCTAAATTTCATCAAGGTTAAAGACCTTGTTCGCTTCTATATGACTCCTAAAGTACAGAAACAGAATTTAAATTCAAGTTAATGTGACTTTAGAGTCTTTGGGCTTTACTCTGTACTTGGAAGAGATAAAATGGTATAAAACAATAGCTATCCTCATTATAGATGAACAGAATTAAAAGAGCAATTAGAAGAATAGGCAGAGGGGAAGAGATTTAAAACAAGTTTATTCTTGAGAACCAAAGGAAAAGAATGAGCAAAGGCAAAATAAGAGACTAAGTGTTAGTCAAAAAAATTATGGGAAGATTTTTGAATCATTGTTATTCAAGAGAATCTAAGGTAGTCTTTCAATTGAAAGACTAGGATAATCTAATAGCTATTAAAGAACGAATTAAAATATACAGGTATGAAAATAAAGAAGTTTTATAGGTTTTGGTTGCACATATCACTTAGTATTTAATTTAGTTAGATTTCAAATGAATATAGTGTAAATGGCATAATCCAGAGGAAGACAAAAAGTTCTTCTCTAAATCTTTACTTATCTCCACCCCTACTTCTTAGACTTGGTACTAATTGTCACTTTAGCCTGGACTCTCTTTATCCAAGAAAGTTCCCTCATTGTTTGTATTTTCCAAATAGTGAAATACTTTTCTTAAACTAAAATAAGCACCAAGGATATTTTGGAAATACACCTCTCTTGAGGTATGCAACTTGAATGAATGAATCACTTGCATGAAAACAACCTTCTTATAGGAATAACAATAAAATATACATTTAGGATTTGCAAAGAGTTACATTAACCAATAAAAATGATTGTAAGATGAATTTGGGACAATGCATTGTAATGAATAGTTAACCTTCTAACAAATATGAGGACTCATGAATCTGAAAATTATATATTCTTTTTCTCTGCACTCACTTCTGACCTCTTGGGAGGGCCTCACCTCACACTCACTGATTAAAAGACATGCAGTAAAACATCTTCTTGGTGTAGCCTATAAAACAGAATGAGTAATGCTGTTTTAAATTAGTGATAGGTGAATCACAAAGCTTTGGGAGGTTGAGTTTCTTTTCCTCTTCTGAACTTTCTTTGATGAAGAAATAAGGCTAGGAAACATGTGAGAATGCATTATCTCATGAGAGTTCTGGCACTTCTGTCTCAGCCTCTAGCTTTGAAATGTTTAAAGATGTGAAAGATTTTCACTCATGTAGCTCTAATCACTGATTTTTTTTCTTAAAAATGAATTGGAAAAATAGAAACAAACAAGAAAAAAAACCCACCAAAAATATTTTGTTTTCTCCTTTCACAAAGGTACCTATTCTTCATAACTTTTAGGGTGACAGGGAAAAGATTATCTTATATTCTGACACTAAATAGGACAAGGATAACATCTGATTTCTGTTAAATGAACACTGGATATAGGAATAAAGAATAAAAATTAGTTATTTAAAGAGTAAAATTAAAAGGCAAAAGGTATACGAAGGGAGGAAGGATGGAGGGAGGGAGAGAGAAATAGGGAAGAAGAAAGGAAGGACGGAAGGAAGGAAGGAAGGAAGGAAGGAAGGAAGGAAGGAAGGGAGAAAGGCAGGCTCATTTGCTGTCACTTGTCTGAGTTATGAGTCTCTTAAATTTTCTGTCCCTACCTTGGAGAAGCATGTCTTTCTGAGCCCAATTTCTAAACACATAGAGATGGAAATAAACTATCTTGGTATAATAGAAATTCTTCTATAACTTTTATTAATCCATCAATTAATGTGCAAAGTATTCTGCTAGTAATCCTGAGAGAACTTTTCTTAAACACTTGGTGTTAGTCTGTAAAATTTGTAAATCATATGGCAAGGAAAACCATCATAAATTAAAAAAAAATTCTTAACTTACAAAGCAACAGATCATTTTAGTACATTGGGCATAAATTTTGAAAGAATGTCAGTAGAAGAGAAGAAGTTTTATGGGATTAAAGACACTTTTTCATCTTTGTGATATCATGGAAAGAAGAATGGCATATTTTTTTTAATTTTTTTTAATTTTTATTTATTTATGATAGTCACACAGAGAGAGAGAGAGGCAGAGACACAGGCAGAGGGAGAAGCAGGCTCCATGCACTGGGAGCCCGACGTGGGATTCGATCCCGGGTCTGCAGGTTCGCGCCCCGGGCCAAAGGCAGGCGCTAAACCGCTGCGCCACCCAGGGTTCCCAGAAGAATGGCATATTAATAATAACATCAACTCTATATCCAATTCTCTCTTCTATTAATTAATTAATTAATTAATTAATTAATTAAAGATTTCATTTATCCACTCATGAGAGACACAGAGAGAGAGGCAGAGACATAGACAGAGAGAAAAATAGCCCCCTGTGGGAAGTTAGATTCAGGACTCCATCCCAGGACCCTGGGATCACAACCTGAGACAAAGGCAGATGCTGAACCACTGAGCCACGCAGGTGCCCCTCTTCTTTTATTTATTAGATATTTATTATCGGTATAATAATAGACTAAGCCAATCCCTATTTAACTTGAATCCTCTTATTCTTATAACCTGAAATGTATTAGGCCTTCTAAGAAGTCCCAGTAACTCGGTAGTTATGGGTATGGAACAAAAAGCAGTCAGTTCTCAATCTTTTAAAATCAGACCAGCATTTTGATTATGATAAAGAAAACCTGATGTAAGATGTCTTTTGTGGATACTTTAATATTTAAATCCTTTTAGTATCAAATAGAATAACATAAATCACGAAAATTGGAGGCTGGCATTTCTATAACACATTCTGATTTATGCCTTTTTGTGTGCAAAAAACACAAACAAGGTCCTAAAATGACAATATATCTTATTATCAGTTAAATATTCTATCTCCTATACTGATTTTTAATAATTTTGTAAGCGATCTCAGCCTGTTCACAAAATAGTTATAGCTATACCAGTTTGGTAGAATAAGAAAAAAAAAAAAAAAGAAAATAAATACCAAGTGAAATTATAACAGAGTGGTACTGAAACAAAATTTTCTATATTTTTTTAATAATGTATTTAAGCTTAGAGGGAAAAGAAAGTAATCATGAAATTTAGTATATGATGAACACCTAAAATTTATACTATTTTAATTGATTTCAGGGAAAAAATAGAGCTACGTTTTATTTGATATTTATTGCACGTTAGCCCCTAGATTTCATGCATTCAACAGATTCTTTTCCCTCTCATTTTAGGACCTATGCATATAAAATTGTCAGTCTTTTAGGTGATTTTATATGTTCCCTAATAAGAAACCTTTTGTAAAATTCTATCCTACACCATCTTCAAAGGTAGCTTCAAAGTTACCTCTTCATGGACACCATGCCTAACTTCTCTAAATAGGGTTCTTTGGTTATATGCCCTCATAATTTCCAATATCTGCTTTTCACAGCACTTAACATAATTTTAATTAAATTACTAAGTTTATAATTAATTGCATAATGTCTCCTTCCCTAAGAAATTAAATCCTCAAGAACACTGCTATATCTCCCACACCTAGTAGCTTGTCAATAAATGATTGATATTGAGTCTCAGAGAACTTAAATCATTTTTCAACAGAATATGATTAGTGTGTGACAGAGTCAGGATGTAGTGCTCATTTTCATGTATTTTTTTTTTTTCCTTCTCAGTCATTACTGCTTTTTTATTACCTGGAGAAAGGAAAAGTGATAATTGATGTTAAGTTCTAGACTTCCATGTAGTTAAATAAAACCTTTCAACAAATAAACAAGCCTCCATATATGGCATGTGTTCCATCTCCTCTATGTATTTATTTTTTATTAAAAAAATTATTTTCCTCTTCACAGAGACCAGGAAAGGTCAGCAACTCATCTAAGTACTTAATCTAAGTATAAAGTATAAAATATCTAAATCTAAGTACAATTATTTCAAAATCATAGATAAATCTGACTATTCAAAAGCACCTATGACTACTAATATAAAGGAATAACTCTATTGTAAGAGAACTAACTTTGATAATCATGGGGTCAGAATATATCCCTGGTGAAAAAAATGCTTACTCCTCTCCTTGTGGTTTAGACTGTACTACCTTAGAGAAATAATGGTTTTTCTCAAGGAGTATGGTTTGAAAAATATATATTCTTAGATATGAGTGAAACTATGAATAGGCAAATACATTTTATTTTTAAAAAGGTTGAGGGCAAAATAAATAAATAAATAAAAATAAAAAGGTTGAGGGCATTGACAAAAGGGATCCCTCATGAAAGGTCTTTATTTAAGGCTTTCATCAAGAACTTGGAAGCAATCATATTTACATATAATCTCATTTTCCTTTTCTGTATTATTAGACCCTTAATTATTCAAATCTATCAATAAGGACCACCATCTATAATATTACTATGTCTAAATATCTAGAGGATGTCTGTCACCTATCCTTTTATATCTAGGTTTTACCTTCTCTACCTTCTTCTCCATGCTCTGAGCCCCCATGGGTCTGGCCTATGGGACTTACATTAAGAAATTCCCTTGTTCTCTGCCTTCAGATTTGTTATGGCTGATGGAGAAGCCCAGAAAAAGAATTGATAACAGAGAAGAGCAAGGTTGGAGTGTTTATTCATCCAGTTCCTTCCCTGTGGGGCTGCCTGGTGTTGGCTAAATCCATCAATCTAAACTTCTGTCTAGGTTGCCTTTTGCATGTAACTATCTTCAGGGTTCTGAGAATTGCTCTTTTCCCTTGCTTCTATGGACCTAAGGTGCTTATTCTTGTAACTACCAGCTTCTGGAATGAGAACCACAGTATAATACCCTACCTATAGTTTAGTAAATAATCTATTATTAAACTTCCTTCCTGTTACCCAAAATATGCTACTTCCTGCCAGGACTCTGATTGATACAGACAGTAAAGGAAAATATGACCTTGCTGTGGCCCATGAAATGGTAACAACGTTGTATTCAAAAGACTGAATCCCAGAGTTCCTTTCAATCACACGTAGTAACGTGGGAAGGGGTTTTTAATGGAATGGGATGAAGCATGTAAGAAGAGACAGATTGGGAAAAAAAAAAATTCAAGTGGCAAATGAAAAAGTAGTATGCTGAATGCCATCCTTTAAAAATAAATACAATAAATACTATGGGGATCCCTGGGTGGCTCAGTGGTTTAGCGCCTGCCTTTGGCCCAGGGTGGAGACCCAGGATCGAGTCCCAGCTCGGGCTTCTGGCATGGAGCCTGCTTGTCCCTCTGCCTGTGTCTCTGCCTCATTCTCTCTCTCTCTCTCTCTCTCTCTCTCATAAATAAATAAATAAATCTTTAAAAAACAAAAATAAAAAATAAAAATAAATACTAAAAGAAGTTGGTTCTTGACAGTTGAGGGTAGTAGTGATATACATATTTTTTATTATGTATTTCTATTTATTTTATTCTATTTTTAAAATAAATTTATTTTTTATTGGTTTCAATTTGTCAAAATACAGAATAACACCCAGTGCTCATCCCGTCAAGTGCCCACCTCAGTGCCCACCACCCAGTCACCCCCACCCCCTGCGCACCTCCCCTTCTACCACCCCTAGTTTGTTTCCCAGAGTTAGGAGTCTTTCATGTTCTGTCTCCCTTTCTGATATTTCTCACTTATTTTTTCTCTTTTCCCCTTTATTCCCTTTCACTATTTTTTATATTTCCCAAATGAATTAGACCATATAATGTTTGTCCTTCTCCGATGGACTTATTTCTCTCAGCATAATACCCTCCAGTTCCATCCACGTGGAAGCAAATGGTGGGTATTTGTCGTTTCTAATGGCTGAGTAATATTCCATTGTACACATAAACCACATTTTCTTTATCCATTCATCTTTCGATGGACACCGAGGCTCCTTCCACAGTTTGGCTATTGTGGACATTGCTATTTGAATTATAATTTGGGATCTTGAATCATGGCTCTTGGTGTCCCAGGAGTATTACTTTAGTATTATGACTTTCAAAATATGACAATACCCATTGTCGCTCTTTATTCTTTCATATCCTTTCTCTCTGTATCTTTAAGAATTATTTTCTTTCCTGGTTCTCTGAATAGGATACATATGGACTTTGGGATCTCTATTATGAGGAGTAGATGCTTCCCTGCTTAATGTGCTGAATATTTGTTGTATGTTTACTTTGGAGGTGGTTGTACCCTTAATATCCCAATTCAATTTGAGAGTAAGAGCCAATGCAAGGTTCCTTTGTTTAGTGTTATTTACCACAAGTTATGCCACATTCATGTGATATATTCATTTGGAAAAGACTCCAGGCAACATTTTTCTTCCTGGATAAATTTTATCTTTCTTTATAAATTGTCAACAGAGCACTCTGGCAGCTGGCCATTACTTTTTAATCAAATAAGTGTTCTTCACTACTATTGAAAGTCAAGAGGAAATCCATAACATTGTAAGAATCTCCGTACTTTTCTTGAAATAATAAAAGTAAAATTTGGCTTTGAGCTAGAGATAATAAGCCCTTAGTTATAACTTTAACTGAATAAACATGAGCAGAACTTGACCAACTGTTACTCTCCTGTGAAATTAGGGAATATGATTTAAATATCAATGTAACCAAATCTTCGAATATCCATCATTTATAATAGGATTTTTCTCTACCTCGTTTTTCTACAGTGGAAAAAATCTGTTTATTGTTTACATTGCATCATGTATTCATACGATGTTAGAATTGAAAAAAGAAATCTTTATAATTGGAAGGAGTCATCTTAGTTTAACCTCTCAGCAGTTGCCGGATGTCTCATTATTATTTGCATGTCATTATCCTCCATTGCCTGCTGGAAATTTTCCATTGATAGAATGATCCATGTATTTTTAGTCAGGTAGAAAGTTATTCTTTATGTTGAGTAAAAATTTAACTCATCATTGAGTTAAGTTCTACCCTCAAGGATATTGCAATACTTTATAAATCTATGATTTCTCTTCCAAATCCTCTTTTCTTTATATCAAGCATTTGTTATTTTCTGTTTATATGTTATTCACTCTTCTGCTTTCCATGAATGAATCTGGCATCTTTCTATTGTTTCTCTTCCAAATATCATTGATAAGAGGTTTTTTAATGTGTGCGTGTGTGTATATCTCAAAGTACTACAGTAAAATTACCTACTTAAGTCATGTTAATATTTTTTGTTGCTTTTCCAAAATATAATGTTATGTTATAAATAAGTTTTATATTTTCTTTAGCTTATTGACTTAATATTCAAGAAAAAAACATTTTTGAAGGTCTTATCAGATTATTCAATTGCAAGATTATTAAAATTAGATTTTTAGATTGAAAACAAATGAAAAAATTATTAAAATATGTACTGCATTTTTTAACATGACTCAACAATATACAATTCTTGACAACATTTTAAATAAACTTCAATTCTTCCTTATAACTTCATCTATTCACACAAAGAGGACAAAATAAATTTCTAATTGAAACTTTCAAGTCTATATGTTCTAATTTTAATTTATCATTTTTCATGGCTGCAAAAATATGTACTTACATCACATTTTAATATGAATCAAGGTAATATAATTATGTTAATTAACTTTGAGAATGTTGAGTGATACCAGAGTGCTCTGTCATCATTAAAAGTGCTCTGATTTTTAATTTGTAAACAGATTGGTGAATGAGTTGTCAAGTTTTACACTTCATGGTCACTCTACATAGCTTTCATAGTAGGCATCAGAAAATACTTTTGTGCATATTAATGTGATTATATTGTTTAGATTGTCTTGGCTTGATATTTTAGGTAAATCTTTATTGAATGTAAGTGAAACACATGTTTTTTTTCTTTTTTTTTTCTTTTTCAAGATTTTTTTTTTTATTGGTGTTCAATTTACTAACATACAGAATAACCCCCAGTGCCCGTTACCCATTCACTCCCACCCCCCGCCCTCCTCCCCTTCCAACACCCCTAGTTCGTTTCCCAGAGTTAGCAGTCTTTACGTTCTGTCTCCCTTTCTGATATTTCCCACACATTTCTTCCCCCTTCCCTTATATTCCCATTCACTATTATTTATATTCCCCAAATGAATGAGAACATATAATGTTTGTCCTTCTCCGACTGGCTTACTTCACTCAGCATAATACCCTCCAGTTCCATCCACGTTGAAGCAAATGGTGGGTATTTGTCATTTCTAATAGCTGAGTAATATTCCATTGTATACATAAACCACATCTTCTTTATCCATTCATCTTTCGTTGGACACCGAGGCTCCTTCCACAGTTTGGCTATCGTGGCCATTGCTGCTATAAACATCGGGGTGCAGGTGTCCCGGCGTTTCATTGCATCTGTATCTTTGGGGTAAATCCCCAACAGTGCAATTGCTGGGTCGTAGGCCAGGTATATTTTTAACTATTTGAGGAACCTCCACACAGTTTTCCAGAGTGGCTGCACCAGTTCACATTCTCACCAACAGTGTATGAGGGTTCCCTTTTCTCCACATCCTCTCCAACATTTGTTGTTTCCTGCCTTGTTAATTTTCCCCATTCTCACTGGTGTGAGGTGGTATCTCATTGTGGTTTTGATTTGTATTTCCCTGATGGCAAGTGATGCAGAGCATTTTCTCATGTGCATGTTGGCCATGTCTATGTCTTCCTCTGTGAGATTTCTGTTCATGTCTTTTGCCCATTTCATGATTGGATTGTTTGTTTCTTTGGTGTTGAGTTTAAGAAGTTCTTTATAGATCTTGGAAACTAGCCCTTTATCTGATATGTCATTTGCAAATATCTTCTCCCATTCTGTAGGTTGTCTTTGAGTTTTGTTGACTGTATCCTTTGTTGTGCAAAAGCTTCTTATCTTGATTAAGTCCCAATAGTTCATTTTTGCTTTTGTTTCTTTTGCCTTCGTGGATGTATCTTGCAAGAAGTTACTATGGCCGAGTTCAAAAAGGGTGTTGCCTGTGTTCTCCTCTAGGATTTTGATGGAATCTTGTCTCACATTTAGATCTTTCATCCATTTTGAGTTTATCTTTGTGTATGGTGAAAGATAGTGGTCTAGTTTCATTCTTCTGCATGTGGATGTCCAATTTTCCCAGCACCATTTATTGAAGAGACTGTCTTTCTTCCAATGGATAGTCTTTCCTCCTTTATCGAATATTAGTTGCCCATACAGTTCAGGGTCCACTTCTGGATTCTCTATTCTGTTCCACTGATCTATGTGTCTGTTTTTGTGCCAGTACCACACTGTCTTGATGACCACAGCTTTGTAGTACAACCTGAAATCTGGCATTGTGATGCCCCCAGATATGGTTTTCTTTTTTAAAATTCCCCTGGCTATTCGGGGTCTTTTCTGATTCCACACAAATCTTAAAATAATTTGTTCTAACTCTCTGAAGAAAGTCCATGGTATTTTGATAGGGATTGCATTAAACGTGTATATTGCCCTGGGTAACATTGACATTTTCACAATATTAATTCTGCCAATCCATGAGCATGGAATATTTTTCCATCTCTTTGTGTCTTCCTCAGTTTCTTTCAGAAGTGTTCTATAGTTTTGAGGGTATAGATCCTTTACATCTTTGGTTAGGTTTATTCCTAGGTATCGTATGCTTTTGGGTGCAATTGTAAATGGGATTGACTCCTTAATTTCTCTTTCTTCAGTCTCATTGTTAGTGTATAGAAATGCCACTGACTTCTGGGCATTGATTTTGTATCCTGCCACGCTACCGAATTGCTGTATGAGTTCTAGCAATCTTGGGGTGGAGACTTTTGGGTTTTCTATGTAGAGTATCATGTCATCGGCGAAGAGGGAGAGTTTGACTTCTTCTTTGCCAATTTGAATGCCTTTAATGTCTTTTTGTTGTCTGATTGCTGAGGCTAGGACTTCCAGTACTATGTTGAACAGCAGTGGTGAGAGTGGACATCCCTGTCTTGTTCCTGATCTTAGGGGAAAGGCTCCCAGTGCTTCCCCATTGAGAATGATATTTGCTGTGGGCTTTTCATAGATGGCTTTTAAGATGTCGAGGAATGTTCCCTCTATCCCTACACTCTGAAGAGTTTTGATCAGGAATGGATGCTGTATTTTGTCAAATGCTTTCTCTGCATCCAATGAGAGGATCATATGGTTCTTGGTTTTTCTCTTGCTGATATGATGAATCACATTGATTGTTTTACGGGTGTTGAACCAGCCTTGTGTCCTAGGGATAAATCCTACTTGGTCATGGTGAATAATTTTTTTAATGTACTGTTGGATCCTATTGGCCAGTATCTTGTTGAGAATTTTTGCATCCATGTTCATCAGGGATATTGGTCTGTAATTCTCCTTTTTGGTGGGGTCTTTGTCTGGTTTTGGAATTAAGGTGATGCTGGCCTCATAGAACGAATTTGGAAGTACTCCATCTCTTTCTATCTTTCCAAACAGCTTTAGGAGAATAGGTATGGTTTCTTCTTTAAACGTTTGATAAAATTCCCCTGGGAAGCCATCTGGCCCTGGACTCTTGTGTCTTGGGAGATTTTTGATGACTGCTTCAATTTCCTCCCTGGTTATTGGCCTGTTCAGGTTTTCTATTTCTTCCTGTTCCAGTTTTGGTAGTTTGTGGCTTTCCAGGAATGCGTCCATTTCTTCTAGATTGCCTAATTTATTGGCGTATAGCTGTTCATAATATGTTTTTAAAATCGTTTGTATTTCCTAGGTGTTGGTAGTGATCTCTCCTTTCTCATTCATGATTTTATTAATTTGAGTCTTCTCTCTCTTCTTTTTAATAAGGCTTGCTAATGGTTTATCTATCTTATTAATTCTTTCAAAGAACCAACTCCTGGTTCTGTTGATCTGTTCCACAGTTCTTCTGGTCTCGATTTCGTTGAGTTCTGCTCGAATCTTTATTAACTCCCTTCTTCTCTTGGGTATAGGATCTATTTGCTGTTTTTTCTCTAGCTCCTTTATGTGTAAGGTTAGCTTTTGTATTTGAGTTCTTTCCAGTTTTTGAATGGATGCTTGTATTGCGATGTATTTCCCCCTTAGGACTGCTTTTGCTGCATCCCAAAGATTTTGAATGGTTGTATCTTCATTCTCATTAGTTTCCATGAATCTTTTTAATTCTTCCTTAATTTCCTGGTTGACCCTTTTATCTTTTAGCATGATGGTCCTTAACCTCCACGTGTTTGAGGTCCTTCCAAACTTCTTGTTGTGATTTAGTTCTAATTTCAAGGCATTATGGTCTGAGAATATGCAGGGGACAATCCCAATCTTTTGGTATCGGTTCAGACCCGATTTGTGACCCAATATGTGGTCTATTCTGGAGAAAGTTCCATGTGCGCTTGAGAAGAATGTGTATTCAGTTGAGTTTGGATGTAAAGTTCTGCAGATATCTGTGAAATCCATCTGGTCCAGTGTATCATTTAAAGCTCTCGTTTCTTTGGAGATGTTGTGCTTAGAAGACCTATCGAGTATAGAAAGAGCTAGATTGAAGTCACCAAGTATAAGTGTATTATTATCTAAGTATTTCTTCACTTTGGTTAATAATTGATTTATATATTTGGCAGCTCCCACATTCGGAGCATATATATTGAGGATTGTTAAGTCCTCTTGTTGAATAGATCCTTTAAGTATGATATAGTGTCCCTCTTCATCTCTCACTACAGTCTTTGGGGTAAATTTTAGTTTATCTGATATAAGGATGGCTACCCCTGCTTTCTTTTGAGGACCATTCGAATGGTAAATGGTTCTCCAACCTTTTATTTTCAGGCTGTAGGTGTCCTTCTGTCTAAAATGAGTCTCTTGTAGACAGCAAATAGATGGGTCCTGCTTTTTTATCCAGTCTGAAACCCTGCGCCTTTTGATGGGGTCATTAAGCCCGTTCACATTCATAGTTACTATTGAGAGATATGAGTTTAGTGTCACCATGATATCTATTCAGTCCTTGTTTTTGTGGACTGTTCCACTGAACTTCTTCTTAAAGGGGAATTTTAAGAGTCCCCCTTAAAATTTCTTGCAGAGCTGGTTTGGAGGTCACATATTCTTTTAGTTGCTGCCTGTCTTGGAAGCTCTTTATCTCTCCTTCCATTTTGAATGAGAGCCTTGCTGGATAAAGTATTCTTGGTTGCATGTTCTTTTCATTTAGGACCCTGAATATATCCTGCCAGCCCTTTCTGGCCTGCCAGGTCTCTGTGGAGGGGTCTGCTGTTACCCTAATACTCCTCCCCATAAAAGTCAGGGATTTCTTGTCTCTTGCTGCTTTAAGGATCTTCTCTTTATCTTTGGAATTTGCAAGCTTCACTATTAAATGTCGAGGTGTTGAACGGTTTTTATTGATTTTAGGGGGCGATCTCTCTATTTCCTGGATCTGAATGCCTGTTTCCCTTCCCAGATTAGGAAAGTTTTCAGCTAGAATTTGTTCAAATACATATTCTGGCCCTCTGTCCCTTTCGGCGCCCTCGGGAACCCCAATTAAACGTAGGTATTTCTTTCTCAGGCTGTCGTTTATTTCCCTTAATCTATCCTCGTGGTCTTTTAATTGTTTGTCTCTTTTTTCCTCAGTTTCCCTCTTTGCTATCAACTTGTCTTCTATGTCACTCACTCGTTCTTCCACCTCGTTAACCCTCGTCGTTAGGACTTCTAGTTTGGATTGCATCTCATTCAATTGATTTTTAATTTCTCCCTGATTAGCTCTAAATTCTGCAGTCATGAAGTCTCTTGAGTCCTTTATACTTTTTTCTAGAGCTACCAGTAGCTGTATAATAGTGCTTCTGAATTGGCTTTCTGACATTGAATTGTAATCCAGATTTTGTAACTCTGTGGGAAAGAGGACTGTTTCTGATTCTTTCTTTTGAGGTGAGGTTTTCCTTCTAGTCATTTTGCTCAGTGCAGAGTGGCCAAAAGCAAGTTGTATTGGGAAAAAGAGAAAAAGAGAGGAGAGAAAGAAGGAAAGAAAAGAGAAAGAGAAAAAAAAGGGAAGAAAAAAACGAAAAAAAAAAAAAAGAGAGAAGAAAAAGAAAGAAAAAGAAAGGAGAAAAAAAAAGGGGGTGGGGGAAGGAAACAAATCAAAAAGCAAAACAAAACAAAACAAAACAAAACAAACAAACAAAAAAAAGAACCACTGGGGAGTATCTTCTGATTCTGTGTACTTTAAGTCCCTTGGCTTCTCCTGGAAGTTGTCAGTCTAGCTGGTGTTCTGGGGGAGGGGCCTGTTGTGCTGATTTTCAGGTGTTAGCACTTGGGGGAGCTGCTCTGCCCCTGCCTGGTGCAGGGCTCAGTGGGGGTTGTTTACCCCGTGAGGCCCCAGGAGGAACAGCCCCAGTGGCGGGGCCAGCTCTGCAGCCCTGGAGTCAGCCCCCGCAGGAACTCCAGAGCTCTCCGTCTGCAAGGCCTGGAGGCTCCCGGGCGGGGCCGCTGATCTGCTCAGCTGGGGCAGGAGCGTCCTCGCTGTCCTGGGCCCTCCCGGCCTCTGCCTGTCCCGGGGGAGGCCGGATCCTGGGCTGTGTCCCGGCGCCCTGTGCTCCGGAGCCTGCGCTGGTGGATTCGCGCTCCCGGGCCGCGCAGCCACCTCCGCGGAGCCGCCGCCCGAGCCCTCCGAGCTGCTCCGGGTCCCGCCGTGCGCGCTGCAGCCCTTAGGGAGCTCGGCGCACTCTCCTGGGCGCGCAGTTGCTGTTACTGTCCCCGGGAGCCCGAGGGCATCCCCGCCCCCCTGGGTCCTGCTCCACCTCCCCACGAGCCCCTTTCCCCCGGGAAGGTCGGTGCAGCTCCTGCTCCTCCGGGACGGGGCTCTCCTGTCCTGGGGACGCTCGCCCCGGCCTCAGCCCGGCTCCTCGCGGGCCCCTCCCCCTCGGAGGCCTTTGTTTCTTTACTTCTCTTTCCCCGTCTTCCTACCTTGATGGAAGCGCGAACTCTTCTCACTGTTGCATTCCAGCTGTTCTCTCTTTAATTCTCAGGCCGAATTCATAGATTTTCAGGATGATTGGAAGGTTTTCTAGGTAATTTGGTGGAGACAGGTGATTTGGAGACCCTACTCTTCCGCCATCTTGCTCCTCCTCTCTTTTTTCTTTGTTGGGATCAGATTCATTGAGTTATAATTTACATATAGTGAAATTCACCAATTTATGTATATAGTTCCAAGAGTTTGGCAAGTGCATATAGTCATGTATACATTAAAAAGGATAAAGTATTTATATCATGCCCCCAAATTTTTAGTACCCCTTTGGATGCAATCTCTTTCTCTACCCTACTTCTTGGCAACCACTGATCTGATTTCTGTTGCTGTGACTTGTCTTTCCTTCGAACATTAGGTGAATGAAATCATAGAGTAGGTAGCCTTTGGTGTCTGGCTTCTTTAATTAAAGCCAATGCTTCTATGGAATGCCTGGGTGGCTCAGCGGATAAACATCTGCCTTTGGCTGAGGCCTGGGATCGAGTTCTGCACCGGGCTCCCTGCATGGAGCCTACTTCTCCCTCTGCCTGTGGCTCTGTCTCTCTCTCTCTCTCTCTCTGTCTCTGTCTCTGAATCAACCAATTAATCTTAAAAAAAAAAAAAAAAAAAAGCCAATGTTTATAAAGTTCACACATATGGGCCGCCCCGGTGGCGCAGCGGTTTAGCGCTGCCTGCAGCCCGGGTTGTGATCCTGGAGACCAGGATCGAGTCCCACATCGGGCTCCTTGCATGGAACCTGCTTCTCCCTCTGCCTGTGTCTCTGCGCCTTTCTCTCTCTCTCTCTGTGTCTCTCATGAATAAATAAATAAAATATTTTAAAAAAATAAAATAAAATTAACACATAGTTTTGCATTTATGAGTAGTTTGTTCCTTTTTGTTGCCGTATCTTTTGGTATGGTTATACCATAATTTGTTTACTTATTCACCAGTTAGTGGACTTTTGGGATCTTTATAGTTCCAGGGGACTGTGAATAAGGCTGCTATAAATATTCTTGTACAGATCTTTATCTGAATAGTTCTCTTGAATGAATATTTAGAAATGGGATTGCTAGGTTATTTGGTAAATTTATGTTTAACTTACATAAACATCGACCAAGAGGTTTTCCAAAGTGTCCTTACTATTTTGCATTATTCTCACCAGAATCTTTTAGAGTTTCATATGCTCTATATCTTGATATGTAATATGCAGTTTTTTGTATGAAGACATGTACATTCCATATACTTCCTCCATAAACTGACCAGGAAAGTAACCCATAGTATGGGAGAAAATATTTGTAAGCTGTATCTGATAAAGGGTCAATATCCAAAATATATAAAAAATTCATATAACTCAATAGCGAAACAACAATAACAATGACGAGTAGCCAGATTTTTAAAAGGGCAAAGTTTTTGAATTGGCATTTCTCAAAAAAAACAAAAAACAAAAAACAAAACACACGAACAAAAACATACAAATAGCAAATAGGTACATTAAAAAGTGCTCAATATCACTAATCAGGGAGATGTAAATCAAAACCACAATAAAATATCCCTTGACACATGTTAGGATGACTATTACCCAAAGACAAGAAATTGCAAATGCTGGCAAGTGTATGGAGAAAAGGAACTCTTCTATATTATTTGTGGGAATGAAAACTGCCTCAGCCGCTATGGAAAAGAGTATTGCATTTCCATAAGAAAGTAAAAAAGAACTACTGTATGATCCAGCAATCCTACTTCTGGGTATATATCCAAAGGAAATAAAATCCAGATCTCAGAGAGATATCTGCATTTCTGTGCTCATTTCATCATATTCACAATAGTCAAATATAGAAACAACTTAGGTATTCCTTGATGGATTAAAGAACATGTGGTGAACCAACAAATAAATATTATTCAGCTCTAAAAAAAGAAAGAAAAATAAATTTAAAAAAATAAAAAAGAAAGAAATTCTGCCATTTGCAACCACATGAATAAACCTGGAGCACATAATGCTAACTAAATAAGCCAGACACAGAAAGGCAAATGCTCTATGATCTCAGGTTATGTGGAATCTAACATAATCAAACTCATAGGAGAAGAGAATAGAATGGTGGTTGACACGGGCACGGGGAGAGGGAACTTGAGAGATGTTGCTCAAATGATTCAAAGATTCAGTTATGTGAGATAAAGGAGTTCTGGAGATCTAACGTCCAGTATGGAGACAAGAGTTAATAATGCCTAATTCTACAGCTGAAATTTGCTAAGAAAATAAATTGTGAATTAAATCTTTCAGCATATACATAAACACACAATGGTAGGTATGTAGAGGTGATGTATAAGTTATCTAGCTTGATTGTGGTCATCTTTTCACAATGTGTACATATATCAAAGCATCAGGTTGTATACCTTAAACATACATAATTTTTAGATGTCAGTGATATCTCAAAGGTATTTTATAAAAGCAGGCTCAAGACAGTGTGTAGTGATTATAAAACTTATTAAGGTTTATATGTAGAAGGAAAACAGTTATTATACGTATAAATAAAATAAGAACCGAAAAGATACTTAAAATTATCAACATTTTAGAAAGTATCAATATACCTACATATAGGGCTCTACCCAATATCTCTAGTATTATCAGATAAGCAATAAACAGTAAATGGAAAGTAGTAATGTAACAATAATGTACTAATAATTAGAAAATTGGGAATAGCTTATATGTCTAAAAATGAGAGAATTATTAAGATATTGGTATATGTGATGGATAAGAATCTAGTAGAAAAGGAAAAAAATGATCTGAAAGCTTTGATGCATGGTATAATTATAGTAATTTAATAAATATAACATCACAGTGTGTTGGAAAGAATAGACTGTAATGTTAAAAAATATTATCAGTATCTAGTGTAATGCATGCAAGTTAAAGGAAAGATTAGGCAGGCACTCCATCTTGTACTACTTCTAAAGGGCAGTCTTAGGGAAAGTGAAGTGAAGAGACAGTCTAAGTCTTTGAGGGAATTATGATGTTACTAAGCCAATCTTGGGTCTGTCTTCTGTTAAACAATTTGTTATATGAAGTAAACTCTCCTTATATAGAATACTCTTATTTGGATTTTATATCACTTGCTCCAATGCAGAATAAACTACAAACAAAAGAGGAGGGTTCAAAATGAATATGAAACCATTTTTTTTTTCAAATGTTATTTTGCTTACTTGACAACTGTATTCCCTTTCCCATCACCCTCATTCTCTCAATCCTCTGAACAGTAGAATCATAAGAATTCCTTCTGGCATGACTGAAATGATCACTGATATGGATGCCTGGGTGGCTCAAATGGTTGAATCTGACTCTTGATCTCAGATCAGGTCTTGATCTCAAGGTGTGAGTTCAAGCCCCATGCTGGCTCCACAGTGGGCATGGAACTACTGAAAAAAAGAAGGAAAAAAAGAAAGAAGGAAAGAAAGAAAGAAAGAAAGAAAGAAAGAAAGAAAGAAAGAAAGAAAGAAAGGAAAGAAGAAAGAAAGAAAAGAAAGAAAGAAGAAAGAAAGAAAGAAGAAAGAAAGAAAGAAAGAAAGAAAGAAAGAAAGAAAGAAAGAAAAAAGAAAGAAAGAAAGAAAGAAAGAAAGAAAGAAAGAAGAAAGAAAGAAAGAAAGAAAGAAAGAAAGAAAGAAAGAAAGAAATTATGATTGATAAAGCAGTTTTCTTGAATAGGTATTCCAGACATATGCTCAGTGATCTCTCTATGCACTCCATTTGTTGTTGTGGAGAATAATTTGTGCAATACAACTTGGGAAAAAATCATGCCAAACTAATTTCTTAAAAGTTTTGATGGAAGTTTTTAGATCTAAGTAATACCTTAGAAATACACATTCATCCAGCAAAGTATTTGGCGATATTTGTCATGTTGCACTACAAAAGAGATAGAAAAACTTGTTTTCCACTTGTGGTACAAGAACATGAAGTGTTATGATTCCTTGTCCACATAGAGGGAAGTTTCTAAGGGCTTAATATCATCCTGTTTTCTCAACTATTTCTTCCAAAACCCTTTAACATTATTTTTAAAGAAGAAATTGAACTTAACTGTATGCAATTCACAACTGCCCAAATAAACAAACATAGAAATAGCAAAACAACAACAACAACAAATATGTAAGCCTTGAGGAAATACTGAAGTCTGTTATAACTGATACAATTTTTTTAGAGATAGCATACAAACTAAAAACACACACAAAAGAGATTTTTATAAGAAAATAATGAAATTTCTATGTAGTTCCCAAATACCAATTACTCAAATATAAACATAAAAACCTAGCTTGAGGAAATTTCCAGGAAAGGAATTAAAGACTTCAGTTTTTCCTAAGCCTGTGTTACGATATAACTTCTAAAATAATGTAAAATTTGCTCTCTATATAGAAATACGGTTTCTATATTGTCATTTGAGATTAACCACAAAGGTGAAGAGATTTTATAGATATAATTAGAATTCCTAATACTTTGTCTTTAAGTTAATCAAAAGGGAAATTGGATGAGTCTAACTTAATAAGTTGAACACTTGTTATGAATTTGTCAAATTAACAATTATTCAGTGGAGCACAAGGTGCTGGATGGTGAGCCTTGGTTCAAAAACAGACCAAAGGAGGGCTTGAAATAGAGGAGTTTATTACTCACAGGTCTTGGATGAATTGCCCAATATGCCTCAAGAGGATACATGGGGAGGTCAAGGCAGATTGCAGATAAAGATAAAGAGTACCTGGGTCACATTCCTTTGTTAGGGTCCATGGATGGAATGCTTTGGGATTCCTAAGCTAAGGTTGGCTTGGTTAATTCAAATCAAAAAGTTACATTTTGGTAGGCACACAAAAGTCTTATCTAGGGGCACATAAAGGAAAAGCACTGAGAGACAGGGGGTACTGTCATTCACAAGGGCTCTTGGGGAAGTTATACCAGGAACTTATTTTTGCTTATGACTCTGCTGGCTGATATGTTAGACATGTGCTTGCATGAAGAGATTAGTGTCAGTCTGAGGTCACTGCAGGCTACTTGACCAAACAAAATAGGTCCCAAAGCTAAAATACCATGAAGTAGCTTAGCTAAACTCTGGACAACCCTATAAAAGAGAATCTGGAGGTCAGAGACAAAAGAAGTACCAAAGAAACTTTCCTGTTGGTCTTGAAAATACTAAATGCTGTGCAGTAGAAAGGGGTCATATGGTGGAGAATGGTGGGCAGCCTCTAGAATCTACAAACTACAAGGAACTAGATTCTGTCAAATATCAATGACTCGAAAGATGACACCAAGACTTACATGAGATTGGAGACCTTGCTTGCAGCCAAGTTCCAAAATGATTGTACCTAGCTAAGTCATGCCCAGATTCCTGATCCATGGAAACTGTGAAATAGGTATATAGTGTTCAAGCCTCTTATTTTGCAGTAATTTGTTTTGCAACAATAAATCAGTAATATAGTTGGAGCACCTGAGTGGTTCAGTTGGTTCAGAGACTGACTCTTGATTTCAGCTCAGGTCATGATCCCAGTGTTGTGAGATTGAACCCTTTTTGTGCTCCATGCTGGGCATAGAGCCTGCAAAAGCTTCTTCTTCTTTTTTTTTTCCCCTCCCTCTGCCTCTTCCTCACCTCTCTTTCTTAAAAAAAAAAAAAAAAAAATAATTAAATCAGTAATATAGTTATAATGTGGTGAAAAAGTAGGACTGTTACTAAGCAAAAAAAAAAAAAAAATACAATCCAGTCTCTAATCTCATGAGGCTTAGAGTGTAACAGACAAGAGAGAGGAGTTATATAGTTACAACACTGAGATATAGGCTCTAAAATAATAGCTAGTGATTTTTCCACTGCACATTACAAAGGACTGCTCCTAGGTTGAAGGGTCATGCAGTGATCTTTAATGAGAGATTGGAAGGATTAATTGGAAAGAACCACAAAGAAAATAAGGTGTGGTTACACAACTACCTCATTAGAACAAGATGTTATTCTAGCCTTTTCCCACTAGACAATAAATAAATTGCTTTCAAGGCAGATTGTACCTTGTTTTGTTTTATTCATCGAGTCCAGGGCATAATATGATACTCATTATGCACTGGATAAGTAAATGAATGAATCATTGGTATCATAAGGAAGTAGGCTTTGGCTATATGTAAGAAGAACATTCCTCATTTCAGAACTGCCCTTAATGGAGTAGATGGATCCCTATTACTGGAAGTCTAAGCAGACACAGCATGATCACCACTCCAGAGTATTGCAAATATAATGAGGAGTCTGTTGAAGCAATTCTAATTTTCAATCTCTGCTCAGTCCTAGGAGTGATAAACTGAAATCATGATAGATGTGGTGGGGTATCTTTATGCAAATCAGGAATAACATCTGGGGAAAGGAACCATCTGAAGATGAGAGACTCAGGCCCAAATAAGATGCATTACCAAATAAGGATATGGTGGAATTATAGAACGGTGCTTTTGACATAGAAAAAAACAATCAAGCTATTTGATCTGAGAGCTCAAATAAAATAATGCCTATTAATAAATGAGGAGTCTTACAAGGAATGCTGTTTCAAAGGATTATCAGACTTTCTGAGCCTTTTTCCCAGCCAGGAAATACATAAGAAAAAGGGCTTTCAAGATTTGTGGACAAATGTATATGTGCATACCCCATTAAGGTGAGGGAATAGTCTTTAGAATGCAAAGAATCCTCGGTGTCTCAGAAAGCACACCATTCTACCTGTTTAAATTGGAATCTAAAACTGGAAGTGGAGAAGTTGGGTGTTTAAGTCTGCAAACATAAGGAATGGTGGTTTAGCTTTTGAGGCCAAAACTCTAACAGATTTTTTTTTTAATTTTTATTTATTTATTTTTTGCTTGATCTCCAGTGCAGATAGTTATATGTGGATATTTAAAAAACTCAGCCTTAAACTGTGGAAGGAGCCTTGGTGTCCATCGAAAGATGAATGGATAAAGAAGATGTGGTCTATATATATTATGGAATATTACTCAGCCTTTAGAAATAACGAATACCCACCATTTGCTTCAACATGGATAGAACTGGAGGTTATTATGCAGAGTGAAGAAAGTCAATCGGAAAAGCACAATCATCATAGAGTTTCACAGTTTCACTCATACGGGGAATATAAAAAATAGTGAAAGGGATTATAGGGGAAATGAGAGAAAATGAGTGGGAAAAATCAGAGAGGGTGACAAAACATGAGAGACTCCTAACTCTGGGAAATGAACAAGGGATAGTGGAAGGGGAGGTGGGCAGGGGGATGGGGTGACTGTGTGATGGGCACTGAGGGTGAGGGAAGCATGTAAAGGGATGAGCAGTGGGTGTTATACTATATGTTGGCAAATCGAACTCCAATAAGAAATACACACAAAAAAAATTAATTAAAAAGCCCTAAAAAATTTAAAAAATAAAAAACTTAGCCAGGCCAATATAATTTGTTTGGCTAAAATGTATGATAAAAATCAGTTATTGCTCATTATTTCACAATCTTATTTTGGATTTGTTTGAAAGTTTAGTTATGTCAATCGACACCAAGAAACTAAACACATGTTTTGACTGTTATTTATATTTTATTGTGGAGAATCAGATTAAATTTGGGTTGAAAATTATATAAATATAAAAGACACCATGAATGTCAAAATAGAAAAAAAATTATTTACATGAAATCTAATCAATAACTTCTCTGATAAAAAATATATCTTTGATGATAAAAAGAATTGTTAGCTCTTTGAAGGAGAGGATTTGGCTTTTAGTCACTTTTACTCTACCAGACAATAGCATAATACCTGACAAATAGAATTTAAGATATTGTTGAATATATAGGGACAACATGAATGGTTGTTTGCAATTAAATTAATCAAAATGGCCATGTTTCTTTAGATTTTTGTATTTTAGAATATTTAGCTAAATTATTTTTATTATTAAAAATGTTTTGAATACAATTCCTACAACACTGTTATAAATAAAAATTATGTTGATTCTATTCTTTTAATGTATCTTTTCATATTTTTTGGAAAAATGCTGCCATGTTAAAACTGTGAGTACTAATAGTTATCCTGACAACTAGTGTCAAAAAGAAAAAAAATAGAGGAGCAAAATGACCAATTACTTTGTTAAACGATTCCTAATCCTATAAATGTTAACACGACTTAATTAGCTTCATTTTATATAAGAAAAGAATCTGAGAAAAATAAGAATTATTTAAATGAGCTTACAGTATAGAAACACTGAATACAAAATGCTAATTAATGTAAATGTTGTGATGATACTGTCCAGAAAAATGATTATATTCTCACAATTTTTAAGTTACATGAAATGAATGGCATAAACTATTTTAAAAATCTTTATTACTAAAAATTATAGAATTTTATCCCCAGGCAGAATAATGTGAAGATAAAATAATCTGTGAATGAATTCCTATAAAACTGAATAGATGGTCAACATATGTTATTGATTAAAATAACTGGTTTAATTATTACTTAGAGTGAATTGAAGCCTGAAAATTATATTTTATAAGCATCAAATATGTCAAATTATTTATCATGAAATTGATAATTATCAATAATTATTTTTAGATGATTAAAAGTATTCTATATATATTTTATTGATATAGTTATATAAAATATCCTGAGAAATGAGCATGGTGTCACACTGATAAACATATTCAAAGATAGATCTTTAAAATAATATTTATAGTAGTTAAAAGAAAATTAGACCTTATTTATAATAGAAAACTTTCAAATGGTATTTCAAGAATATGATTCTTATTTTTTATGCAGCTTACTCCATTGCTATTTTAGATAAATATCTGACTTGTTTTTACTTTTTTCTTAATTAAAAAACAAAATAAAAATTAAAGAAAAAAAAAGCATAAGAGTGAAATGTTTGCTTAAAATATTTGCTTCAATTGGCTATAGAAAATCATTGTGTAGGGGAATCCCTGGGTGGCTCAGTGGTTTAGCAGCTGCCTTTGGCCCAGGGCATGATCCTGGAGTCCTGGGATCGAGTCCAGGCTCTCTGCATGGAGCCTGCTTCTCCCTCTGCCAGTGTCTCTGTCTCTCTCTCTCTCTGTGTGTCTCTCATGAATAAATAAATAAAATCTTAAAAAAAAATAAAAGAAAATCATTGCATAACAAAACATACCACACACAATGTTAACTCCACAAAGGGTAGATATAACTCCATGTGATCACTCTAAGTTCCTCAAGAATAATAATATACTGGTTTGGTGTAAGATTCATTTCTCTAAGTTCCTATACTTATTTATTTATTTTTTTAGTATACTTTGTATTGAGTAGTTAGGGAAGATTTAAGAGATACTAAGCAAAAGAACAAATGATTGCAAATACATTTGCATGGAATTAAAACTATAAATAGAACTTAGGAATTAGATATTTATATTTGCTGTTTGTTTACTCTTTCTTTATAGCAATGCATGCATGAAAAACCAAGTAAAATAAAATTGTTAATACTAACCTTATAGCAGTTGCCTTTTTTTTTTTTTAGTGCCAGATACACACGTTTAGCTGCATGCCTGGAAGAACAAGTAAGGTGACATGATCTTTACATCAAGCTTGTCAGTTAAATATCAATGCCCACATTTTATGAATAAGGAATCTGGCTAAGGGGAATTAAATATATTTCTAATAAGGCTAGCAGGTAGGATTTGAACTCAAGGCTGTGTATCTCCAAAGGCCAACATACTTTCACAAAAGTCCTTGGCATTTTCAGATAGGTTGGAATAAAATACATAGTGTGAAATAAATCTATGTACAGGGAAATAGACATTTCCTTAAAGAAGTCACAAACCCTCCAGAGTAAGAGTTTTGAAAACTCACACAGCTAATTCACAACACTGTTATACTTACTAGAAATATCTGCATTCAGAATTTTCTCCAAGAACTATTAAGTTTTCTTGAATGATATTTGTTTTTGAAATATAGTATAGTTGGAAGTTTCCCTAACAAACTGCAAGGATATGTTTTATGAAGAATAAAACAACTAGCAACTTTAAACATTCTAAATATATCCTAAAATATAATAGCTACTGTTAGTTTGGGTCACTTTTTACATAGGATACACTGTTTTGTTTTGTTTTGTTTTCTTTAAAGTAGGTTTTAGGTGTGAAACAGGAATAAAAATTTGTTTCTGACTTGCTGGGAATGAGATTCCTGAGAGGATCCTATGTAAATATTAGCAAGAAGGAATTGGATATAATAATTAAGGTTTAGCAAAGAAGTTTGAATAGAAGACCCTGAATTGGGAATCATTAGAGCGATGGTGACAACTGAAGCCACCTCTGTGGTGCATTCATACTGCAAGCATGGTCAACTGAGGAGAGGACATGCCTGCAGTAGGAAACTAACATTTAAAAGATTGATAGGAGAGAGTAAGTCTGACACTGAGAAGGAATCACTAGGGGCGAGGTCGATAAGGAGAAAGGGGTAAGAGATACAAAGAAAATAGTAGTTTTAAGGTTTAAAGGGGGTGCCTGAGTGACTCAGTTGGTTAAGCACCTGCCCTAAGCTCATGATCATGATCCCAAGGTTCTGGGAGGGAGCCCCTGCTTCTCCTTCTTCCTCTCCCTCTGCTGCTGGCCTTGCTTATGCTCTCTGTCTAATAAATAAATAAAACCTGCTAAATAAATAAAAATATTTTTTTAAAAGATTTTATTTATTTATTCATGAGAGACACAGAGAGAAATGGGGAGAGAGAGAGAGAGAGAGAGAAGCAGGCTTCATGCAGGTAGACTGATGTGGGACTGGATCCCGGGTCTCCAGGATCAGACCAAGTCAATGTCAGGCGCCAAACCGCTGAGCCACCCAGGGATCCCCTAAAAAGAGATTTAAAGCTACGGAGATGTCTACTGATTTTATAACATGGAGATCAATATTGACCTGGAGAAGAATGTTTTGGTACATGATGGGGTCATAAGCTCAATTTCAGTGTCATAAACAGTAAATAATCAGTAAGCAAAGCAGACTGGAAAGTTCAAGCAACTTTGTCAATGATTTTGGCTATAAATGTAAGAAATAGAAAAAATAATGGTGAGAGAGGTGCAGTATGGGAAGATTGTCCATGATTCATTCTCTCTCTCTCTCAGATTTATTTATTTATTTATTTATTTATTTATTTATTTATTTCCCTATTTATTTATTTCCCTAAGTATTTGCAGAATAATGGGATGTAAATTAGGCAGAAAAATTAGATTCTAAAGTATATGTGAAAATAAAAAAAAAAAGTATATGTGGAAAATGTGACTGTCTTTCTTCCTTACTGTCCTCGACATCCAAAGGAAAACTGAGTATAATAACATATTTTCCTCCTATCTTATTATGAGAATGAAAATAGCAGGGACCTGTCCTGTGGTAACCAAGGAGAAACCTAATAAGAGGTAATCTATTACATTTGCTACTCTGATAAGAGACTTCACAGGGATGAAAGCAAACCAAACAATAGTTTACACAGAAATGCGAATTGCTGTCTTCATAGGAAATGGTAGACAACTTCCCAAACTATGTAAATTTTCATTCTTCCATATGCATTTAGATCGAACCTTATCTCCTTCCACCTGAGTTTCTGTCCTTGTTATATAGATGTGTGCTTGAGCTAAGAGGTGCACTAGTTAATGAAATTTATCTTAAGCTCTTACAGATGAGACTAACAATGAAGATGGATTCATGACTATTTCAATGATAGAGTCCCAGAATTTATTCCACGACTACCACCACCATCTCCTCCACTACCACCCCAAGCTCCATTCTCTACCTGACATTAATTGACAGGACTTTAGTAACGGAGGGCATCACTATTTGGGAAGCTAAGTCAAAGATATTCACAAATTGTGTAAATGAATGTGAAAGGAGGTAATGAGTTTAGGCAACAAGACCCACTCCTGTGTATGTGAGTGGTTTTCCCTTGGAGGTGCTAGAGATTTCTAAGGCAAGATTTATGAAAGATTCACTTAGGAAATAGGAAACCAGCCTCAAGACAGAGAACAAGTTAGGTCCTGAGGGGAGTAGTGGTGGCACTCACCATGGAAATAGCTGGAGAAGACTGACTTCAAAGATATTTTCCTTGAACTGTGATGGAAACATTTTGTCAAGAGTTTATCATTTTTTCTCCTTTGCTGAATCTACCTTTCCAAAAATGCCAATTGATAATTGAATAAATTCTTTCCTGACTATTCTATTGGGGAGTCAGAAGAGAGTTAATAATAATTGGAAAAATTCTAAGTCTTTCTGCTTACCGGTGCTCATAACCATGAAACTCATTACTCTCTCTTTAATGCGGGTATAAAGCAAAAGTAAACAGGAAAGAAGGAAAAATAACCAATCAACATGTTGGTAGCCCAACTGAAATAGACATGCAAGGTTGAGGATGAGGCCATGGGAATAAATAAAAAGGAGAGAAAAAGTTTATTGTGGATGAGTAAGCCTAATAACTGGTAGAGAAAATTACAAAGCGAGATAGAAATTTTATATCTGGATGTTAAGAAATTCATAATAGGCACTTTATTTTTTTAGAGAGCATGAGAGAGGGGCAGAGGGAGAAAGAGAGACTCTTGAGTTAGCTCCATGGCCAGCGTGGAGCCCGAGGTGGGGCTCAGTCTCAGGACCCTGAAATCATGATCTGAGCCAAAACCAAGAGGCAGATGCTTAACAGACTTACTCACCCAGGTGCCCCAAGAATAGGTACTTTAAAATAATGGTTGGGAATTATCAGCATGGAACTAAGATGACATATGTCCCACTTCTGTTTTTTTAGAGCATGAGAAAGCTTTTACTTGTGAAGATAGTATGAAAAGTAATGCCTTCAGAAAAAAAGTTTCAATTTAGCTAGAGCCTACCAGAATGGTCCCTGAAAAATTGTTGATACAGGTGTGGCAGGCAGAATAATGGCCCCAAATGATGTCCACAAGTTAAACCTCAGAACTTGGAAATATGTTGCTTTACACAGCCAAGGGACTTTGAAGATGTAGTTAGGTGAAAGGCCTGCAGATGGGGGACGAGCAGCCTGGACTATTCAGGTGGACCCAATCTAATCATGAATCTTTCAAAGGAGAAAACTTTTCTGGCTTGTGGTCCGGGGGAGATGTGGCTACTGAAGACTGGTCAGAGAGAAAACATAAAGATATAGATTCTTCTCTAGAGTTTGCAAGAATGTGTGAAACCAGCCAACATCTTAGTCTTGGGATCTCTGACCTTCAGAAACTGTAAGATAATAAATTGGAGTTCTTTTAAGCTGGTAGGTTTGTGATACTTTGTCTGGACAGCTTTAAAAAGCTAATACAATGAACTTATTTATCATGGAATGAAGGATCACATGCAGTAGAAGGTAACATGGGAGTAATGGTCCCCATTTTACAAAGCTGTTGTAAGAATTAATGAGATTGAATATATAAACTGCTTAACATGCTTTCTGGAACATAAGCTTTCAGGATGGGTAATTATTTATTTTCAGTGTTATTAATTAAGAAACATGGTGGACACTGCTGATAAAATGCTGAAAATTTTATTTATGGAGCTACTTCCATGTAGCTCAAACTTAGGTATCGGAAAGATGAGTCATTATTTCTCAGTGATTAGGTAGTTTTGTGTTGAAATTAAAGCTGACACCCCCCCCCCCAAAGAAAAAAATGTATTTACTCTTTAATCCTTAGTTTTCTATCTTTATATAAAATGAAATTTCTCATCTACCTTCCAAACGGCTTAGGGGGATCAAATCCTTCCTGTCAAAGTGATTGAACAAGAACAAAACTTTTTAAAAGTATGGGTTTAATATTTTAATGTGTGTGTATTTATAGAGGATTGATGTACTTTGTGGTGAAAAATATAGCAACTATTCTTGTCTTTATCACTATTTTTGGCTACTTCCAAAGTGGTAATAGAGATGTTGGAAGCAGCATTAGGTAATGTGAGCTTTTCACATTATTAGCCGTGGAGTCTGTTAAGCCACCCATTTATTTGTGGAGCTGCCGTGGCTTCACAATTAAGGGGAAACACTAAAATCAAGGAAGTGTTTCTTAGTAATTTGTTGAGGATCAATTTAATTGTCCTTTGGCACTCAGTGCTGCTAAAACTCAATAAATAGTTCACTTGGAGGAAATGGGATGATGAGTAAAACTGATAGGAAAACAAGGTCTCACTGTTAGTCACTATTCAGCTTTTGTCCCAAAGATTATGCTGTCATGTGCCTAAATTAAATGTTGCAACTTGGAAAAGTTAAAATATAAAAATAAGAATCCCAATCACCTATTTAAGTACATTCAATATATATTTATTGAGCAAAAAACCATGTTGTATGCACTGCTAGGGTCATACAAAGATGGATTAGGAAAAATTGCTACATTAAAGGACAATAAATAATGGTAACTAATTTTTATAATGTTCTGTAGTTTACAAAACATCTCTTGGATTTTATTTAAAACGTCTAACATCTAGTGAGATATGGGAATACATATGCAAAACTGACTTTCTGATGAGCGTAAGGAAACCAGGAGTTACAAGTGTAGGATCGGTGACATGGGCTGGACCGTTATTAAGTGTCTTACCATTTCATTTTTAGATGACAAATCTGAGTTATGCTATAAATTAGGACTAGAAATTAAATAGTAAACCTGTTATTCTGTAAAGGAATTGAGTGTGTTCTTTGCCAAAAACCAAGTTGTGGTGGGCTTTATTATTTTTTTAATCGGCAGTTTCAATGTGTAATGTGCATGTAAAAAATAAGCTTTTTTTTTTTTTTTACAACAAGCATGATAGAAAATATTTCCACTACTGAATAATGTTCTATCATGCCCTTTTGTAGCCAAAGCATTTTATTGCCCATCATTGGCTCCTGGCAGCCATTGCTCTGCTTTCTGATTGCTGTAATTTTACATTTTCCAGAATATCACATAAATTAACCATAGAGTAGATAGTCTTGTGTCGAACTGCTTTCACTAAGCATGATCCTTTTAAATTTCATCCATGTTGTTAGGTGTATCAATAGTTAATCAGGTTACTTTTATTTCTGTGTAGATTTGTATTATAAGGATCGACCATAATTTCTTCATCAGTTCATAAATTGGTGGACATGAGGTTTGTTTCAAGCATCTGGATATCACACATAAGCTTAGGAATATTTAGAAACAAATTTTTGTGAGGAAAAAACCCACATTTTTTCATTTACCTTTAGTAGTTTTTAGGAAAGGATTTTCAAGGATCTTACAAGAAATTGCTATGAAGTGTTCTGCAAAGTGTCTAAGTCATTTTGTATTGTCACTAGCAAAATGTGAATTCCACTTTTATTAGAGCATCACCAGGATTTGATGTTGGTGTTAGCCATCTTCCTTGATATTTAGTAGTATATCATTGTGTTTTTACTTTGCATTTCTCTAATGACTAATGAACATCCTTTAATGTACTTCTTTCTAAATCTTAGATCTTTGTGGAAGTGTCCATTCAAATTTTTGCACGTTTCTTTTTATTAAGGTTTTGGTTGTCTTCTTGTTGAGTGGAAAATTATTCCAAACCCTGGATGGGAGTCCTTTATCAGATATGTTTATGAACTTGTTCTGTAAGTCTGGCTTGTATTTTTTTTTTTAATGGAGTTTGATATTTCTTAAATGTTCTCTTAATCTGGTTTCAAGGCCCTGGTTTAAGGCAGGTCAGTTCCCCTATTTGAACAGCTGATTAGGTTCCATGGCAACCACTTTCCTCATCAGGCTCTCACACCCTAGTGTAAGATACACTACTCACCTGTTCTAATTACCCCAAGACCAGGTGTCAAACAGCTAGGGACAACCCCTAAACCCTGAGCCTATGAAATTATTACAATTAAACAATCCACAAGATTGTTTCCTAAAAACTGCAAGCCTGCCTGCAAAACCTAGCTAATCCCACCCTGCTTGGCATACATAAACTGTCCTCTGGAACTGGAACTCCAGGCTGCTGTTAGCTTGTCCCAGGGTGCAAACACTGTGTGGGCCTCCATGGTAGCATACTCTTTTTTTGGAGCTGTTAAGATCTGTCCTTTTCAGGTATTCAACTGCCAAGTGTGTGGTGTCCCACCATCCAAAGAACCTTAAAAAACACCCTTTTGGTCTGTTAACAGCGTTTGACAAGTAATAGACCTAGTTTTTATTTATTATTTTTACAATAGGACAATATCTATTTTTTTATAGATTTTATTTATTCATGAGAGACACAGAGAGAGAGAGGGAGAGGCAGAGACATAGGCAGAGGGAGAAGCAGGCTCCATGCAGAGAACCCAAGGTGGGATTGATCCTGGGACTCCAGGATCACGCCCTGAGCTGAAGGCAGATGCTCAACCACTGAGCCACCCAGGCGTAATAGGTTAATTTTTAAAATAAGTTTTAAGTCGACAACAGTTTTGAGACAAAGGAATAGAGACTTCTCATAATCTCCATTCACCTTCACATGAAGAATCTCTCCCATTATCAGTATCTCCTACCAGAGTGGTAGATTTGTTATAGTACATAATATTGACACATCATAATCACCAAAAATTGATACTTTTCTATCAACTCCAGGTTTGGACAAATATGTAATGATGTGCACCCATTATTATGGTATCACACAGAGTATTTTCACTTCCCTAAAAACCATCTATGTTCTAGCTATTCATCCCCCATCTCCTCAACCCTTTGCAACTACTTATTTTTTTTCTACATAGTTTTCTTTTCCAGAATTTCACACAGTTAGAATACAGTTTATAGCCTTTTCAGACTAGCTTCTTTCACTTAGTGATACTCATTTAAGTTTTCTCCACGTTTTCCACAGTTTAATAGTTCATTTCTTTTTAGCTCTGAATAATATTCCATTGTCTGAATGTACCACAATTTATCCACTTACTGGAGGACATTTTGGTTGGTTCCAAGTTCTGGCAATTATAAATCTGCTATAGACCTCTAGGTGAAGGCTTTGGTGTGAACATAAATTTTCAATTCCCTTGGGTAAATACTAAGAAGCATGATTGATGTATTGTATGGTAACAATATAGTTTTGTAAGTAACTACTACGCTGTCTTCCAGAATGGTTGTACCATTTTGCATTCTCAACAGCAGTGAATGAGATCAACTAGCCCCTAGCCTATTGCTCTATATCCTTGACAGAATTTGGGGTCAGTGTTTTGGATTTTGGCCATTCTAATAGGTGTATAGTGATACCTCATTGTTGTTTTGATTATTTATATATATAATATACTTATATATAAATATAAATATATACATATGTTTTATATATACATACACATAGGTATATATTTATGTTGAATACATATAATCTTTTTTATCAAGATAATTGACATAAAACATTAATTTTAGGTGTATAATGATTCGGTATGTATGTGTTGCAAAAAGATTACCACAAAAAATTAGTTAACATCCATCATCACAAATAAATTTTGTTTTCTTGTCATGAGAATTTAAGAACTACTCTTAACAACTTTAAAAAATATAATGCAGTATTATTAGCAATAGTCACCATGTTGTACATTACATCTCTAGGACATGTTTATCTTAAAAGTTTGTATGTTTGACGACCTTCACACAAATTTTGCTCACCCACCAGACCCCACCTCTTGCAAACACCAATCTATTCTATGTATTTGAGTTCTTTTGTTTAGATTCTACATATAAGTAACATCCTAAAGTATATATCTTTCCCTGTGTGACTTATTTCACTTAGCATAATGCCCTCAAGATCCTTCCATATTGTGACAAATAACAGGATTTCTTTCTTCTTTTTATTACTGTGTAATATTCCTTTATATATATTACATTAATACAGTATATTATAATATAATTTTAATAGATTATATTTTATGTGGAAGATCATTGAGTATATGAGGGTCTATTTCTTGACTCTATATTCTGTTCAATTGATATATTTATCTATTGTTTTGCCAGTGCTATATTATTGTTAATACCATAACTTTATACTAAATCTTGAAGTTTGGTATTGTCAGTCTTCCTACTTTCTTCTTCTTCAATATTATGTTGTCTATTCTGCATCTTTTTCCTCTCCATATAAACTTTACAATCAGGGGTGTGTGTGTGTTTGTGTGTGTGTGTGTGTGTGTTTAATCTACACAATTATTTATTGGGTTTTTATTTGGGATTTCATTAAATATATAGACTAGGTTGATAAGATTGACATCTTGGTAATATTGAGTCTTCGTGGACATGAAAACAACCCTGATTTTTATTTCACTAACAACATGAACTTCTTTTGGCAAAGTACACTCTCCATTTCCTTTATGTATTTTTGGTCAGCATTAAAAAAATGGGGGCAGGGATATGTTCTGATTGGGTAAGCACATCTTAATACTCTATATCTCCAAGTGGAATTCAGAAATGGGAAAGTAATACTATTAGAACCCCAGAAATGAAATAATATGTTTTAGGAATTTGATCAAAAGAAATACTGGCTTTCTACTTAGAAGGAGATATTAAATGAGATTTCATTTCTTTTCATGTTCTTTCATTCTATATCTCAAATTCTTCCATATTTACAAGTATATTTTTATATTGCATGTATGTGTGACTTATTGACTCTATTGTTCTATTTTCTAACTTGCAGTGTTAGCATTTTAAGGTTTCAAGTAACTCTGATTCTTTTTCCTTTGTAGCTAAGTAGTTATTTATTCTTGAAGCATACAAGATTTTTTTTCTTTACTCCTAGAGTTAAAGAATTATATCCCAATATACCTAACTGTTTTCCCTTTATTCATTTAGCCTTTTTGGAAGTCAGTGAAGCCTTTTAATCTATAGAATCTGATCTTACTCCAGCCCAAGGATGTTTTCTCCTATTTATCTAATTCTTGTCTCTTCTTGCTGTTGTTTTTTTGCTCTTCCTGTAATTCTATTTGCTGTGTCCTTTGAAATTTCTCTTTGAGTGAATTCCTAATTCTGCCTCATTTAGTAATCTAATTCAGTGACCATTTTTCTGCTTTAATTCAAATAAAATATAGCACATATACTTAGCTAATACCACTATCTACCTACCTATATATTCTAGAAAACATGTGTACTATAATTGAATCATCCTAAGTTCTCTTATTTATTTTGCTTCATGTTATTTTCTCTCTTATAGCAGTCCAGCTCACTATACTATGAGTGCTCTTTTTTTTTCTCCTCCATTGTCGTTGTCTTTTTCTTCTTCCTCTTCCTCCTCCTCTTCCTCCTTATATTTGCTGGGCTCTCTTAGGTTATATTCTATTGCCTACTGATATACCACTCCTGATATGTAACAATTTGCAGATCCTTAATAGGTGACAGTCTCATTATGAGTAATGAGAGGGCCAAAACTGGGTCCTGTGAGTTAGGAGAATCCATTCATGAATTTTTTTGTATCCCTTTCCTGCTCCTGGTTACAGTATTTCTATTTTCTGGAGTTCTCATCTGCAAAGTCTGGTGCTATTTCTGCCTCAGCAGTAGGAAGAATTCAGACTACCATTTCTTCCCAGTAGCTGTCTTAGAGATCCAGGGCACCAGAAAATCCTTTCATAGATATGCTTAGAGATGAGTACTGGTCTTTCTCATCCAAGCTTTGTCTACAGAAGCACTCTTATTTGACCCTCATCTTATGGTTTTTCCTGTCTGGCCTTTACTTTAAAGGGGGAGGTTTTTGTTTTGTTTTGTTTTGTCAATTCTCTCTTTCTAGGATCCTGCAGAGCCTGTTGTTTTTGTATGTTCCCAGATATTATGTTCTTACCAATCCCACAGCCACAAGCTCAGGAAAGCTGGTTGCTGGTTGGATTGAAATCAAGAGTGGAAGGTAGGAGGGATCTCCTTAGATGTGAACTCATTTTAGTATCCAGATAGAATTCCTAATGTTGATAGTCTTCCTCCTATCCACATAGACAGTCACTTCAGTGAAGAGAATGGCATGGGTAAGATTGAGAGTGGCATGACATGTGCAGAAGTCACAGAATAGATGTCTTTTATTATCATTTGGCCCAGTTTGCAAAGTAGAAACGGAATATGGAGATTTTTATAAATTAGGATATGGAGTTTAGTGTCAACCTAGTTCATAGTAATAGGTTATTAATGAAGGCACTTTTGAGAAATGATAATTTTAAGGGAAATACATGGATTAGAAATGGAGGAGAAAATTGTCATGAATATTAAAGCAATGCTATTTTAGTTAGGTAGCAATGAGTAAAGGTGGAATGGAAAAAAAACTGTTAGTGAAATTATTGTCCATGTGCCTCTCTATAGTTCCCCACCTATATAGGGATTATGTCTGCCATGTGATTACTATAGGTGAAAGCAAGTGAGTGGAAGGAAAGAGTGTCCCTTCTAGGAGGGGTAATATGGTATCTGCTCTATCACTCCCCTATTCTCCTTTCCCAGTTTTCCAGATGGTTGATGTTACAGTGGTCTAGAGCTGTGTCCCTGATTTGTGGCTTAGAAGAAAAATGATCTACCCCCATGGCATGAGGGAAAAATGTTTGTTTATATTCAGCCCCTAAATTGCAATTCTTATTTCAGCAAAATATATCTTCTTCTGAGTAATACAGAGGAGCCTGTTACCAAGGGTAACAGTGGAAATGGAAAAGAGAATAATCCAAAAAGAACATTTCTGAAGAATCATATAGGACAAGCTGACTGGCTGAATATAAAATATGAAGGGAACTTTTCTGTTCCCTTCTGATTTCACCCTCAGAGTCCAGACAGTTTTTCCTTCTATACTCAACTTCCATTCCTATGTTGAACTTTTGGTTATCATTGGTCTATTTTAATTCTTTATATGTATCCAGGTAATGACCATAGCTCTTCATGTGTTATTCTTGTTTTTTTTTTTTTTTTTACTTATTTATGATAGTCACACAGAGAGAGAGAGAGGGAGAGAGGCAGAGACACAGGCAGAGGGAGAAGCAGGCTCCATGCACCGGAAGCCCGACGTGGGATTCGATCCCGCGTCTCCAGGATCGCGCCCTGGGCCAAAGGCAGGCGCCAAACCGCTGCGCCACCCAGGGATCCCTGTTATTCTTGTTATAATCTCTCTCCGTCCTGTTCACTGACAAGCCTCAGAGACTAAATTTTCTTCAGCTCTGTCCTTCTTGACAAAATAAATTACTCTCAGTCCATGATAAAAATTTATATTGTATTTTGATAGATTTGCACTTTATTTTCTCCAAAAATATGCTTTACATATTTTATAATTTTTATAATTTAAGTTAAAATATAAAAATGTTAATTTATATTTTAAGAACTTTTAAAATCCAAAATTATGTTGAAGATTAATTTCTAAGTTTAGAATTTCATAATTAAAAATAACTATATTGTTGGCTTGACTTCTTTTTTTTTTTTTTACTTAAGGTCATACTACTGATAATTGTCAGTATGGTAAAAATATTTTTCATGGATACCAAATTAAAGAAAAAAGAAACTAATATTTTTAAGGCTTACAAATACCAGAACTTTATAACATGTCACTTATAGTCATCTCATATCTCAACAGTTTAAAGTAGATGTTATTATCACACTCTACTTTTTTCAGGTGAAAATGTGAAGCATAAGAAATAAAATTTTGACTTGGGTCAAAATTTCATGGAAGTTCCTGAACCCAACATTTGGTTATTTCCTTACTTCTAGAACATATACTTTGAATAAGCATATTCAGAAATTTATAAAATCCTCACATTTGTCCCCTGACCCATGGAATACAGATTATAACAACAAGAAAAACCAAGTGGAAGCAACCAGGACTACCTCTATCAAAACAACAAAGCAAATTCCATACTGCATCCAAAAGGCATTATAGAGATTAATGTTAACAAAAATGATGAATGTTGACTCCCACTATATCTTTCATCTCACTTATTTGATCGATGATGAAGAAAGATGGTTTTTGGAGAATGACCATGATCATCATAAACTTAGTAAGGTATTGATACAATTTCAGTTTTTGTTTCAAATGTGATTTCATTGCTGGAGCAAATCAGCACACCCTTCAATACCTGATATGCAGTTACGCAGTTATTGACCTCATGAACAGTTTTTTTCTCTATCTCATGAACAGTTTTTTCTTTCAGAATACCATTTGTGGCCTCATGGTGAGTTTTGGATTTTATAAGTTTCTGAATATGTTTATTCAAACTATATGTTCTAGAAGTAAGGAAATAACCACATGATGGGTTCAGGAACTTCCTGACCCAAGTCAAAATTCTATTTCTTATGCTTCACATTTTTCACCTGAAAAAAGTAGAATAGTTTCTTTTCAGCAGGACAACAACTCACATCCACTCTATTATTTTAACACTGTATCAATGCACCAATTCTAAGTCATAATGTAGTACACAGAGATCTTGACCATCTCTCTAGAGACTATCATGCTAGCCCATTACCTGATGATAACATATGAGTTGTATCTGAAGAGTAGAAAGTTGGGGGGACTTTAGATGAATTAATAAGAAAAAAAAAACATAATCAGAAAGTAGAAAATCCCAAAAATCGAAGGATCTAAAATGTCAGTGAAATTTGTAGGTGTCCAGTTATGTCAGGAAGGGTGAATTATCCATTTCAGGGGAAGGATAATTTGCTGCATCTGCTTCTTGACCATGAAGAAAGCAGTAACATTGTTAATAGATCTCTTTGGATTTAGGAAGCAACATATTTCCTCATTTGAGTGTGCTGCTCCAAACCAATTACCAAATAATATAAAAGGTTTCCTGTTTTGAGTGAAACCTGGATAAGGAAAGATTGAACAGTTTGTATGGGAGTTTGTATTTCTTGCAGTCATTGGACCAAAAGATCAGCAAATCCGGTGGTATTTGGAGTGGCAGTTAGGAATGCTATATGGAATTTCTGGCAAGCTTCTAAAGATGAATCATATTGCAGTCCTTTGAGATTTTGAGGTAAGGCCATGCCATCCTCTGCAGATAACAATTTTCCTTTTGAGATGCAATAGACTTCTAATTTGCTACCAGGGCTGCTAAAGACTAAACCTAGACTATAATAAATTGAGTATTTTCTGTCACACCAAGACATAGGATTGAGTGTGCACAACAGCACTCCAATGTCAAACAGGATGGTAAATTTGCTATTAGGTTCAAACAAGCCCTGATAACATAAATAAGTTACATAAGTAAGTGGTCTAAATGCCTATTCCTGTCAAATCTTTTTTCTCTCAGAATACCATTTGTGGCCTCATGGTGAGTTTCCTATGACCAATTGACTTAGGAAGAAAAAAAAAAGATAGGTATGTTTTTAGAGATAGTTCTGCACATTATGCTTCCAATTTCCTAAAGTGGATTAAGCCAGTATTACTATAGCTGCACTGTAGGGTGGTTTTGATAGGACAGAAGTAAAAGGGGAAACTCCTCTCTGAAGAGAGCTTTGAGTAGAGTAACTGTTACACATTTCCCCTGGAAGTAGTTATAGCCAGAGATAGGATCTACACTAATCCAGTAATAGTAGTCAGTGGTTTGGCATAATGAGCCAGGACTTGGAACAAACATAGTATTGAGAAACTGAATATATACATGAAGCATGGTCAGACCATGAGTAAAAATAGAACTCAGATGTACAGTCTGAAGAAATCTGCCTAGGAAACTAGCCTTGTTATCTACAATAAACAGCTCAGGAAACCAACCTGCTATATCAGATTTATAGAAAGCCAGATTGTTATCTTGGTAACAATCCAAGCAGTTTTAAACAATAATTTCTGTAACAATTGAACCAACCTGGTTTGTTCCGGCTTCCAACTTAATATCAACCAAAGCAAGCCAAATATATATTCCTAATCAATCCCATAGGGTGCCCCCACCACCTACTAGTTAGCCCATCTATAGCTTCTCTATACCAACAACTTCCAGTCAGTGCATACCTGGAGCTTTCCCTTGTTTCCACTATACAGCTTTCTCACTCTTATGTCTTCCTTTGAGACAATGACAAAATGCCAGTCAGTCATGGTGGCTGACTCCTTTGCAATAGCAAGGTCAAGAAAAGCCTGTGCTTTTCTCCTTTGGTTGGTCTTTATTTTCACATTTCAAAATTTGAGAACAGGAGGTCTGAGGAAGAGGTATGTAGATAGACATCTCTGAATGGAGGCAATGTGTGAAGATAGTATTTCATGTGAATGCTCACCAAAGAGCAACCTCAGCAGAGTAGAACTTTAATAATCAAAGGGACAAGATGACCTACTCTGTGTATATGAGTCATTCTCTTTTCCCTGGAATCCCTGATGGTGAAACCCTTTTGTCTGAACACTGAGACTTTTTCCTTAAGCTATTTTCAATTTAATCTGGCTAGTGCTTCTTTTCAGATAGTTCTTTCATCATTAGGAACCAACTAACCTGCCTAAAAATTATGTTTTTCATATCTATTTATTTTCTGTTATATTTATTACTTTTCATTTTCAACGTGGCAGAACTTTTCATATTCTAAAAATTTACACTTTATCACTTCTAGTCTTGTTTCCTATATGTCTCAATTCTGTGATTACATTTTTTTTATTTGTGCATATTGACTTGTTGGGTTTTTCTTTTTCTTTCTTTTTATTTGTTGGATTTTGTATATTTGTTGGATTACCCATTAAATAATTTGGCTTATGATCTTTATGGCATTTTAGACCTATATAATTTTCAAATATTATATACAAATATATTTATTTTATAGCTTTTAGATTTTACATCTTGCCCAGGAATAAATCCTCACCCCTAGATTATTTTTTTATAATATCATATCTTACTTCTAGTGTTTTCATAGTTTTGTTCTTTATTTGTAAATCTTTCATCAGTTAGGAACTTACTTGGTGCAGCTATATTATGAATTTAACTTAATTTCCCCATTCTCTTTATTATGTAATTATGTGAATATTTATGGAATTGTATATAACTTACTGAAAAAATAGTATTAACATTAATTACTTATTAAAATAATAAGCAATCCTATAACTTCACAGAAACTGAATTAATTTAGCTTCAGTTGAAAGAATAACTCTGTCACACAAGAAAATGATTCTGCAGATAAATGGTTTTCAAAACATGAAAATAAAGCAATTTGTAATATAGACTAAAATGTTTGACAATTCTCTATACCTACTGCTCAATATTGCTGTCAACCTAAAACTGCTATAAAAAATTATCTATTACGAAAAGTTTGACAATAATTTTAGGTGAATTTCTAAAATGAATTGATCATTAGTACCTAGGATGACTTTTCTAGAACAAATTATACCAAACTAACTTCATTTCTCTTTTCAGTTGTACTTACTGAGATTAATATTGGTCTCAAGATATTATTCTAAGGTCTTATTCTAATTATTTTCATTTTCAATATTTAGTATAGTATCTGAGGTGGAATGAGCATTCAATAGCTATTAAACTGCTGAATTTATGAATCATAGTGTAATTGAACTACATTTACTACCTCTTAAGTAACTAATGACAAATCTAAACATCTTTATGTTAACTAATTAGAATTCAAGAAAATCAGCATTTTTTTTCACAATAGCTATAACTTCCAGTACCATGTTTATTTCTGGTATAAGTATGTAAATATTAACCATAAGTAAGATTATATTTAATGTCCTATCACAAAAGATGTTTCTTATTAAGCTGTGAGTTCTGTGTGCATATGTTATGTGCCTCAATGTTTGTTATTCCAATTACATGGTACTTGTATTGTTTCCTTTCAATTGACATCTGTTTGAAGGCAGTGGAAATCACTTTCCCAAACTCTATTAATCTCTTCTTCATCTAATTCAAAGCTATAACTTCAATCAAAATGTTTTAAATGCCTCTGATTTTAGTAGTGGATGGTAATAGTAAAATTCATGCATAAACAAATATTTAGCAACTAGATAATTGGTTCACTAAGTTAAAATAGGTTTATTAAAGTATTTTATGTTGTTCTAAGTTGTATTGTTGAATCTTAAAAATGTTTAATGTTTCATTTTTACTTATATTTATGAAACTCCAAAGAAGAACAAGGTGAATTTTCTTCAAATAGAAGTCAGTAATCAAGATCTATTTAAATTGGGCTGCCCTGGTGGCCCAGCGGTGTGGCCTGAGGTGTGATCCTGGAGACCCTGGATCTAGTCCCAAGTCAGGCTCCCTGCATGGAGCCTGCTTCTCCCTCTGCCTGTGTCTCTGCCTCTCTCTCTCTCTGTGTCTGTCATGAATAAAATAAATAAAATCTTTAAAAAAGATCTATTTAAATAAAAGGCAAATATGCAAGCATATCTTGTCATTGATGTGCTTGCATCCAGAACTATACGATTAGGATAAATTGTGATTATTATAGTGAAATCAGAATAGTAAAAATTTTAAATATGATCCCACATTCAGCCAATTGCCAACCACTATATGAATTTTACAAGGAGTAATATAGTTTCTCCTGAAGCCCAGAAGAAACAAATATGAACCATAGGAAAAGGAAATTAACTCTGTAGATTGCTATAAAAAGTCATTATTTCAATTTATCTTCTGTTACAACATTACAGAATTTCACTTTATATTGTCTTTGCTGTTCACTTTAAACAGAAAGTAGAAGCAGTTTGTTCTAGTGGAAAGAATACAGGTTTGACAAATAATTATTTGGTTTTAATAAGACTTGGTTTTATAGGTTTTGATTTAAGTTATGGTAAGAACAGATAACATGAAATCTACCCTCTTAAATTTTTAAAGTACAAGTTTAAGCACAATGTTGTATAGTAGATCTCTAGAACTTATTCATCTTGCATAATTAAAATTTTATAGGTTTTAATTTTTTAATATGTCTTTGGTGTGTCACAATCACTATGAATTTTAGTTTTTTCATCTGTTAAATGAGGCTAATATATTCATTCTTATTTCATAGAATTAATCCAAGGATTAGATAAAAGAATGTTAAAATGATAAAAACATATTTTGTAAATAGTAAAATACAGGTAGAAATTATTGTGGCATATAATTATATATAAAGCTATAACTTGTTGCATATAATTATCTTTTAGTGAATACTTACTATGTGCAAATATAAAATAATTTTCATAACCCTTTGAAGTATTATTACTCCTATTTTATAGGTGAGAATACTGAAGCAGATCTCAGCTAAATTGTCCAATGTTATATAGCTTGTGAATAGTAAAACTGGGAGGCAAATGTAGAAAGGTTTGATTCTAGAGACTCTGCTTTCACCACTATGCTATACTGCCTCTAAGCTACTCACATGTTCGGTTAAAATAGATGTTACCTTGTACATAAAAATTACCAATTTTCTCTCCTTATATGTAGATACACCTTTCCTTTGTAGTAGTTCAGAATTGTTCAGGCTGTCACACTAAAAATCAAATGTTGAGGTCCTTTGATATAAAGTACAGAATTCAGAGCATAAAAGAACTGTGTTTCATTTTTAAAATTTCCACTGAAAGTATATATCTAACATTGCTAAACTATGACAGATACAAATCAATTAATCAAAAAATGTATTTTTACCCATAAATAGTTTTGTTCAGTATATTCTTTGTTTTGATACATTAAGATTTCTTTCTGGCTCCCAGTAATGGAACATAATACTTCATATTCCTCTAATAGATAAATTTAAAAAGACTTATATTTTTTAAGGAAAAGCCATTTACTAGCTTCAACAAGCAGATGTATAAATACACTGTCGATACTACGCGAGGTAATCTACAAATTGAAGGTAATCTTTATCAAAATTCCAACAGCCTTGTTAACAGAAATGGAAAAGATGATCCTCAATTCATATGGAATTATCAGTGGCCCCTAGTAGGCAAAATAATCTTGAAAAAAAAAAAAGTTGGAAGACTCACACTTTCAAAACTTACTACAAAGCTATAGTAATCAATACAAGATTGTACTGGCATAAGGATCAATGTATAAACCAATGAAACAGAATTAGGAATCCAGAAATAAACTATACATCTATAGGCAATTGATTTATGAGAGGGATGCCAAGTTCATTCAATAGAGAAATAAGTTTTTTCAACAAATGGTGCTGGCTGGGATGGACAACTAGATTTCCACATACTAAATGAGGTTGGACCTCTACATCATACCACCATATAAAAAAGTAAAATGGAAAAACAAGTATGAAAGCTAAAATCATAAAATGCTTAGAAGAGTAGTTAGGGCTGAATTTTCATGATTTTGGATTTGGTAATGGATTCTTAGGACACCAAAAACACAATCTTGTTGCTTGTGAAGATAAAACAGATACATTCAACTTCATCAAGTTAAGAACCTGTTTGCATTAAAGGATATTATCAAGAAAATGAAAACTGATAGAATGAGAAAAAATATATTATCTGTTATGAGTGTATCCCAATATAAAAAGAAATTCTAAACTCAATAACAATGGGACACTTGGGTGACTCAGCAATTGTCTGTCTTTGGCTCAGGACGTGATCCTGGAATCTCAGGATCGAGTCCCACATCACCCTTCTTCCATGGAGCCTGCTTCTCCCTCTGCCTATGTCTCTGCCTCTCTCTCTCTCTCTCTCTCTCTCTGTGTGTGTGTCTCATGAATAAAAAAGTATAATATAAAAAAATAGATAAACAAACTCAATAACAAAAGACTAATCACCCAATTAAAAAATGGGCAAAGGTCCTGAAAAATATCTGTTCAAAGATCTACAAATGATCAGTAAGTATATAAAAAGATGCTCAATACTATTAGTCATTAAGGAAATGCCAATCAAAACCATAAGGAGATACTATATCATACCTACTAGGATGGCTTTCATTAAAAAATAATTGGTTGAATAGGTAGATGAATTGGAACACTTCTACATGGATAATGGGAATGTAAAATGATGCAGCTGCTGTGGAAAATAGTATGGTGACTCTTTAAAAAGTTAAACATAGAATTATAATATGACCCAGAAGTATTACTCTTAGGTACATACCTAAAAGAATTTATAAGAAGGACTCAGATACTTGTATACCACTGTTTATTGCAGCATTATTTATAATAGCTATAAGTGGAAACAACTCCACTTCCATCAACAAATGACTAGAATGAACAAAATATGGTATCTATATACAATAGAATATTATTTAGCTATAAAAAGAAATGAAGTTTTGATACTTGCTACAACATGAATGAACTTTGGAAGCATTATGCTAAGTGAAATGAACCAGGTACAAAATGACAAAGTTGAATGATGTCACTGGCATGAAATATCTGGAAAGTGCAAATTCATGGAGATAGAGTAGATTCAAGATTATAAGGAACTGAAGGGAGGAGACAGTGAGGAGTAACCATAATGGCTATTGAATTTGTTTAGGATGATGAAAAGGTTTTACAATTAGTTATGATGGTTGTGCAATATTGTAAATTAAAGCCACTTTTACACTTAAATTGTTAAAACACAAATTTATCATATACTCTTATCAAAGTTCTAAAAATTAAGAAATAGTCTCTCTAGTTGTTCAAATCAACCACACTTCAAAAATCATACTTGATTTATCTCCTATTTCACCTTCAGTATCTGAACTGATCCATAGGCCAAGTATGGTAAATGCCTTACTATAGCAGTTTTATTTTTCAACACAACTTAATTCCTTGAGGTTTCAAATTCACTTGGATATATATTGGCATTTTAACATAGCCTGCAAACTTGGCTAGGTTGCTATTAATTTCTAAGTGATGTAAGGAATATTTTGCATATTAAAAAGGGTGTTCTAAGCTTCTAACCATACCTGACTTTACAAAGGCAAGAGAACCCCATATACTGCCTGATTTAAAAACCTTATAAAATTTAACTTATGTTGAATCATTATGTTATATGCTTGAAACTGTTTCAGTGTACATTCAATAAAAACACGTTAGTTTTAGTAATCCATATTAAAAAATATTGGTGAAAGGACAAATATAAATTAATGAAACATAACAAAAGTCCAGAACTAAACTGATTTTGAAGAAGGTATCTAGCAAGTCAATGAGGAAAACATAGTGTTTTCAACAAATGATGCTGGATACTTGATATTCCTATATAGAAAAAAAATTAAACCCTCACAAAATTATTACATGCAAAATTATCTTAAAATGAATTATAGACCTAAGTATAAAAACTAAAATTATATACCTCTAGAAGAGGTAAATACTTAAGACTTAAGGTTTGCTAAAGATTTTTTAAATAATATATATTAAAAAAAACATGAACCATAAAAACAAATTTAAAAGCTGGATTTTATTAAAATAAAAAATGCTTTTTGAAAGTCCTCTAAAATAACATTAGGCCACACAATGAAAGTCATCATGATTCATGTGTCTGAAAAGTATCTTGTATCCAGAATATAAATATTTCCATCTTATAAGATAAAAATGGGCAGATAATTTATACAGGTACTTCATCAACAAAGATATATTAACAGCTAATAAAAATACCAAATGTTAGCCATCAGAAAAATATAAATTAAACCAATATTGCGTTCACTGGAATAATTCAGTGATACTGATAATATCGAGCACTGGCATGAAGTGGAATACTCACTGCTGGTGAAAATATAAAATGGCATAAGCTTTTTGGAATAGTAGCCATTTCTTAAAAAGTTAAATATATATCCTTAAGATGATCCAGCCGTTCCACTTCTAAGTACTAACTCTGGAAAAATAAAAACGTACTGAAGATTCAGAATCTGACTTAATTTTAAGATCCCAAACTTTCATATCCTCTAGTAAAAATCCTGCAAAATAACTTCCTCCTACCACTATTCACCTCCTTTTCTACTCTTCTAAACAGAAAAATTGCTTAATAGCTTTATTCATTCAACCCTTTGATTTGCCTTTTTCTCCTCAATCAGGTCTATTTCCTTTAACATTCAAGAGAAACTTTGTTAACCAAAGATTTTAGGTCCCTTCATTCTCCCAAAGACTATTACCACTTCTTCCTACCTTATATAAAGTTTCAGCAATATTTATCAAAATTAAGCATTTTGTCTGCCTTGAAGCATTTTCCTCTTTTTGGAGGAGGAGTTTGTTTTGGTTTTGGTTTTGGTTTACTCTTAGAGGAATCCTATTTTCCCCCTGAATTACCACTCTTCACAGTTTTGTTTGCTGGCTGCTTATTCAAGAGATCTCTGATTGTGTGCTTCAAGGATTTATCATTGCTTGTTTTGTTTTTGTTTTTGTTTTTAACTGTACTGCACTCTTCATGTCATAGCTTGTAATTTAGAAATTAGCTCCAACATGGACTTCCTCTTAGTGCCATACTGTATGCCTCAGTGCCAACTCATAAACTTCATTTGAATGTCCAAAATAGATCTCCAACTGAAGATGGTTGAAACATAATTACTCTGTTAATCCGCAGTCTTTTAGCCAAATTTATATCTGTAACCAGTGGCATACCAAGGGTGGAGTGATGAGAGCAGCCTTTCCTAACACAACCATGTTAGCACGTTAGCCTGTCTGCTTTCAAAGACCTCACATATTGAGCTCCCAGTTAAAGTAAATAGAACAACCAAATATTAAATGCAAAAATTATTTTAAAAAATAAAAGTATAAAGACCACTCTGACAAGCCCATAAAAGATTTTTTTTTCTTTTTCACTACCGTGACTGTCAAGATTTTAGTGATCTGCCTGTCTTTTAGAGGATAACTTATAAATTGCTGAATACAATGCATGTTTTACAGTCTTCAGTTTTCTTGCTGTCCCTATTTATTACAACATACTGGTATTTCTTCTAGCCCTTTATTCTCTCTTGTCTTCTGAATCATTCTTCTCCTGATTTCCTTCCTAGTAACCTTGGCTATTCTTTAGCCTAAAGTATGCCCCATTTTTCTTGTTTTGTCCTTTGAGTTTGATTTGTACACTATCCCCTGCCCTATCCATATATTTTTTTCTCTCCCTGTAATTCTTCCACCTGGACATAGTTTTGCCACTTAGTCATGCAAGTGAGAAATTTGAGAGTAATCTACCATTTTTCATCTTTATCAACACCACATTTGATAATTCAGTAATATGTCAGTTTTATCACATATATATTTTTCTTGTCTAACCTTTTTATTCACTAATGCCAGGGTTTGGATCCTTATTATTTATTACTTCAGTGATTGCAACCTACTATAGTGTAACTAACTTCTTGTCCTGTTGTAGTGTGATCCCCATGACCCTGACCTTAAGTCAGGTATTTTCTACACATCCCAGAATGGTCTATTTAAAATGAAAATATTATTTCTGTCCTTTAAATTTTTTCAATGCTTTCAAATAATTTAGAACATAAGCTTACTTCTTACTTATCGTATGTGACCTGATACTTCTCTAATCTTCTCCCTCCTTTTTTAATTCCCAGGTGGCCTTGTCTTTTTTTTAAATTTTGAGCTAGACAAAATTGCCATTTTTATCATTCAAAATGGTTAAACATGAGCATTTTCATGGCATTTGATCAACTTTCTACTCTAGTAATACTGAAGAGCCTGAAGTTTTTAGAATAATGTTATTTCTCAACTCTATGATTCTGCCAATCTTGTTAAGAAAAATTAAATTCCTGATTTCAGAACCATAAGCTATCCTGGTAGCTTTTGTTTATGCTCCTTTTTTAGATTGCTGAATGATTTTTGTCTCCTTAACTGTCTTGATAATTATACTTAACTGCACTATGTCAAATAACCACGGATTATCTAACAGATTTTGTACTACCCTGCAGATACAATAATTACATATAATGGGACTAAGAGCATGTTTGTCGACTCTTTTCCCCCTTTGGTCTTATGATACTGAGTAAGTGATATGAGGTCTCTGAAGTTAGTTTTCTCTATTAGAAAAATGAAAATTTAATAAAACATAAATCTACTCTAACTCCTTTATAATCATAATGATATATGATAAAAGTATTATAAACTTTAAAATTTATATTGATATTAACCATTCTTAGGAGATTTCCAAAATAAACCAGGACCAGATAATTATCATCTATGTATTAAAAGTCAGTTTTATAAAATATTAGAAATAAATTATTAAAGCTTAATTTGGAATGAAAACTTAAGAAAGACATGTTGCCATGAATGATAGTAATAAACTATTAAGTCTCATGAAAAAGCTATTATGTCCCTAAAAATAACATAAGCACATTTCCTAAAAGTAACAAACACAAAAATATAATTTTGTGTATATCTCAGCCAATCTTATAATATTATTTAAATTGTTGTGGGTGCTTAAAAATCTCAGAGGAATGAACTTCCTAATAATTATTGTAGTTTTCCTTTTCTCTGATCTTAATTTTAAGAAGCTATTTGAAATGAAAAGTTATTGTGCTGTGTCTTGAATTCTTCAGATACCTTACAGATTATTGTAATATAACAAGGGATGTTTTATGTAATGTCAGTACAATTAGAATAAACCATCATATTTTTCTTTGGAACAGAATTTATAAGAAATTAGGATTACTAAAATGAGCAGGTAATGCTATGATTTTCCTGCAAGTGATTGGAACTTTAATAATGTTTAAACAATGAGGTCACACAGTAAATTTTGTGAAGGTTACCTGTGCAATAGACACCATCTATCCAGGATCCAGATTCCTTCCATCTATTGCCTCTTCAACTCTCAACATGTTTGGTCCCTTAGGATTAAAACATGGCATTAGCAGGTATAGGCATTGTTTCTTCATAGAAAAATATCAAAAGGCAGAATAGGCAATTTCTTTGCTTTTATGCACTTAACATGGAAAAAATTAATATAAGTGAAGCAGATTTCCTTATGCCTAACTAATGATACATAAACCAGTCATTGGAACCAGTAAAAGATTCCTCATCTTGATTATTTTGAGTAATTAATATTTACTACCTATGTTTGGAGAGAAGCAGGCTCTGCTCCCAGATCTGGATAAATTTGTTTTTTTAGCCAGTAAAAAGGGAAAATGGATGTTTCTTAGGAATGACTTCAGAGGCTTGCTATAAATTGAGTTCTGTTCTAAACCAAAGAGTAAGACTGCAGTGTTCAAAATGTATGTCTACATAACCATCATAGAGATGATGAGATAGAGAGATGCTAACATGACAAACAGTAAAAGACAAGGGAAAGAGGAGGAGGAAGAGAAGAAAAAGAGAGTGAGAGAAGAGAAAGAGCTAGAATAATATTACAATGCAATAAATGGAAAAAATTTCAAATAAGGTTTTCCTAGTGAGAGGTTTTCAACTTGTGGTATTCAGGCTACAACAGGCATAAAATTTACTACAGGGAAATCCTCAAATTCCTGAGTTTCACACATTATCTTCTGAGTGAATAAAATATTTATCTCACATTTTAATGTGATAATAGGTGCTACTGAAATTAACAAAATTTAAATTACTTTAAATGTATTACTGATTTCATAGCTTTTATTTTTAAACTAATGGGATCTGTGAACAGTTTTATTATTTTAACAAAAAAGTGAGACCACTGATAATGTTTAATAAAGATATAGTGGGAGTTTCAAGATTAAAACCTAAACGTTGTACCCACTGCACCTTCATTTGTACATTCATGCCTAGAGTTTTCTCAAGTTAAATCCTGTGGGATCCAGGTGTTCATTAGACACGTAGTCTCATAGAGTTAATGATTTATTCTCCTGAAATACCATATGGAGAGTTATAAATCATAATGTGGGTCACCTCTAAGTCTCCTAAATGCAGTGCATGTGACAAAGGGAATCTCACCCAGTGGATGGAAAGTACCTCAAAGCATAGGATTATTTCTGGGAAATAAATGTATATTGGAACAGAGAGGATTTTGGAGTTTAGTCACCTGTGGGTTTAAGATTTCCTCAGATTGAATTCTCAAGGTTCTTGTACCAGGATCAAAAAAGGAACTACTTTGCACCTGAGAGATCTGACTAAAACATTACAAAGTATGAAGAATTTGAGTGGGATGCAGAATGATCACTATGATATTGGTATGTTCTAAACCAAAGCAGGGCATTCAGATGAGTTAAGCAATAATTCAAAGGTAGGCAAATTTGAGATTCCATAAATAGCCGAAAAGGAAGTGATGGAAAACTGTGAAGTGGAAAAATGGTTTGAAAGCAAACTTTTGCATATGTGGTAAAGTCTCCACATCCCCTTGGAGGAAATAAGCAACTCAACTATCAACTAGTGATGGGGCTGTGGAAATAAAAAGAGAGAGGAAGTTCTTTTTTTTTTTTTTTTTTTTTTTTTAATTCACGAGACACATACACACACACACACACACACACACAGAGGCAGAGACATAGGTAGAGGGAGGAGAAGCAGGTTCCATGCAAGGAGCCTGATGCTGGACTCAACCCCAGGACTCCAGGATCATGCCCCGACCCAAAGGCAGATGCTTAATCACTGAGGCATACAGGCATCCCAGGAAAGGAAGCTCTGATATGAGTTCAGGCCATAGGCTCTTGGGAATTAGCCTGCCTAGGTTTAAATACTGAATCCCCCACTGGATGCCCTTTGGCCCATTATTTTTGTCTTTTTTTTCTATAAAAGCAGGAAAATGCTTATCTATCTTATCAGTTTGTGAGGGTTACTTGAGGTATTAAATATCAAGTATTTATAAAAATGTCCACAAGTTAATAAATGTTCAATAAATGTTAACTAATAGTGTTTCCAGCTCCCTGAAGTTTTTTTTTTTTTATGATAGTCACAGAGAGAGAGAGAGGCAGAAACACAGGCAGAGGGAGAAGCAGGCTCCATGCACCGGGAGCCTGATGTGGGATTCGATCCCAGGTCTCCAGGATCGCGCCCTGGGCCAAAGGCAGGCGCTAAACCGCTGCGCCACCCAGGGATCCCAGCTCCCTGAAGTTTAATTATGAGTAAGGAGAAAGAAATGCATGATCAAACATTTGAAACCATTTACCTTCTAAATATACAGTTTAATATTTGGACAGTACATTATCATGTAGCCTAACTTATTATCATTGTTTATTTAATTCAGAATATTTTTCAATGTCAGGGTTGAACAGCTCTTTTATTCAAAAGCCATATAAATACATTATATCAATGTACATTTTTTTCAAAGTGATCACTTTGCAAAGAAAAGATAATTGTTGAGAAGGTTCAGGGTATTTTATACACATCACATATTTTTCTTCAGATAATAGGATACCAGCGAGAAGGATTATGTAAATGCAGAACTATAAAAGCAGCTTAGTTCAATGGACTCACTGAGGGTCATGCATTAACAATTTTATGAGCAACCCTATGACAAGAAAAGGATTTAAAATATTAGATGACAACATTCAATTGAATTATTTTCTTCAGGAGGGAGTTCTGAAGTTCCTGTTTGAGAGCTCTTTGTGAGTAAAGGCATGTTGTATATTTTTCTTGACAACTTACATTTGTGCCGAACAAGGCAGACATACCTTGTGGCAATGTAATCTCCTAAACATAGTTTTAAAAAAAGGCACAAACAAGGCTCTAAGTAATTATCAATAGATAAAATGACATTGCATTGCATGTAAGTATGTGATTAACAGGAATTGCATAATATAAATGGCAAGGAAAAATTAGATCACAAAAGCATAACAAAAATATGTCTACTATCATCATCATTTACTTCCTTGAATAATCTTGTCAGAATATTCACACTAGACATAATTGGGGAAAGGAATATAATGTACACTATTTATAGACTTGTTACCATGTGCCAGGCATTATTTACATTTTGACTGTATTCTTTTTTTTTTAAGATTTTATTTATTCATGAGAGACACAGAGAGAGAGGCAGAGACATAGGCAGATGGAGAAGCAGGCTCCCCACAAGGAGCATGATGTGGGACTCGATCCAGCATCCTGGGATCATGCCTTGGGCCAAAGGCAGATGCTCAACCGCTGAGCCACCCAGGTGTCCCAGCTGTATTAATTCTTATATAACTACTTGTGTTAGGTATTACTGCTCCATTTTATTGATTAAAAACTGAGGCTTGCATTTCAGGTCTGTCTCAATTTAAGGCTATGTTCTTATTTACTACACTCTTGAAATTATAGCACAAGAACTTTTGCATCAGAACTACCAGAGACACTTGATGGAATGCACATTTCTAGGATGCGTAGCACAATTAGATTGGGCTATCTGAGATAGGGTTTAGGATGTTAGTTTTAACATGTTTCTGGATGATTCCGATTTTTAAGCAAAAATCTGACAAGTATTGCTTTAATGACTAGCAAAGTCAATTGCTCCTAATTTGCTTCTTAAATCACATCACATTAGAACCATTTTTACAGATTAAGAAATCGAGTTTTAAAGATTTCATTAATTTGAAAGTATAATAAGTTACATATATTGCACTAAATAATGGTCAACTTATTTTATGGATATTTATAAATAATGTACTAATATAGGTAACAAATAAATGAGTCTCCAAAGACTTATGTACGTATTTTATGATGATGAGGATAGTGATGGCTGTTTATAGGTGCTAGGAAAAAAGTTTAAAACATGATCTCCACCTTCAAGTTTCCTACAAATTGTGATGTACATTGCTGGCTCTAAAGAAAGTCTTCTGTCTACAGATTAAAAACAGGGGAGAAACATGTTGTGTTTAATATATTCTGCTTTAAGGATCCACTCATTAGACTGAACTTTTATTTTTGTGTTTTTATCTGAAAATAGCAAATTTGCCCCATGCATGATGAACACTGTAATGTATACAAATATCAAAACTTATAAAATATATTAGAAGTTCATCAAAAATATTTTGGTAGTCTTCAGATAATTTTTATGCTAAAACATCCTAGTATACGATGGTATGATTTTAGAATTATGTTATAATTTCGTGATGTATTATATGTAGAGCACTACTGGAAAAGAGAACTGGTGAATGAATATGTTTTAGTGAAAATAGAACTGAGCTGAGTTGTATAGGTTTAAGGTTAACAGTTTTAGAGGTACAGGGGATCATATAGAATTCAATATAAATAAAAGCAAATTATCACAGGCTAAGTGTAAGATAGTATTTCAGATATTTGTGTCATTTCCTCAGGATATTATTATACTAGCTCTATCTAGTGGTCACATACAAATATTACACATTGCTAATAAATATAAATTAAGAAACTTGCTCTAATTTGCAATTATTACTGTTCATTTTTTTAAGCTGTATTTCAAATGATTTAAAGGTACAGAATTGTTACCCCCACTGTATTCATTAATATTAAGCTTGCTTTGCAATTTTCTTTTTTTTTGTGCATAGTAAAAGCACTTAACATGCAATTGGCCTTCAACAAATTTTTGAGTACATAATACAGTATTATTAATGATAGGCAAAATATTATAGTATAGCTTATATCTAGAACATGATCATCTTTTTAAAAAAGATTTTATTTATTTATTCATGAGAGACACAGAGAAGCAGACACATAGGCAGAGGGAAAAGCAAGCTCCCTGCCGGGAGCTGGATACAGGACTTGATCCCAGAACACCGGGATCATGACCTGAGCCAAAGGCAGAGAGGCTCAACCACTGAGCCACCCAGGTGTGCCTAAAACATAATCATCTTGTATGATTGAAGCTTTATACCTGTTTAATAGCAACTCCTTATTTCTCCTTTCCCCCAGCCCCTGGCAGCCACCATTCGACTGTGTTTTTATATATTTGACTATGACAGAAGTCATTTTTAAAACCACATTTTGTTCTTAAAATAGAGAATTTTTATTTGTATTTTTGTCATTGATTTTGATGCATAAAATAATTTAAATGATGAAATAAAATATTGTGTTTAATCAATGTATTTAGCTTGAGAGAGAGTGCAAGCCAGGGAGAAAAGGGGCAGAAGCAGAGGGAGATAATCTTAAGCCAATTCCACACTGAGCATGGAGCTAGATCTCATAACCCTGAGATCATGACCTGAGCTGAAATCAAGTGTCAGTAGCTTAAACAACTGAGCCACCCAGGTATCCCTATAACTTAAAATATTTTAAAAGCTCAAAATAAACTTACAAATTAGATGGGATTATAAAATGCAATCTTAAAAGCATTTAGGTATTAGTAGGTAATTTTAACCATAATGGGGTATAAGATTTTTGAAAAATTGATCAAATATTTTAACTTGGTAATTGAGTTCAGATTTATACCTTCCAGTGAAATGATATTTTGTTATGCATTTTATTGAAGAATCAAATATTACTTGTTATCAAGGATTTTTACATACAAGTAACACATCATCTAATTTTCTGTGCCTTCATGCAAACAATGACTTATCCATTAAAGAATTATCATTTAGCTATTGTCTTAAAAATACTAATAAGAATATTATTCAAAGATAAATGACTTCAAACAACCATCCTTTATTCGTTGCGTGAGTCTGTGTATCCTTGGAATGGTTCTGTTGATCTGGGCCAAATATAGTTACCCTCAGTTAAGCTCACACATGCGTCTGTGGTCACTTGCCAGATTGCCTTCGGGGTCAGCTGGGGGCTGCCTTAGCTGGGTGATTCCTCTCTCAAATTCCTCTATCAGCAGAAACGTTTGTGAGGAAATTTTTAAAAATAAATACTCTGTAGTATATTCATAGCTTAAAAATTTTACGATGAATTGGTGGGATTTATATACATTGATATAGATAGATCTCAAGACATATAGCAAGACATATAGTTTTGGAAGGCAAATTACAGAATGATTTAATTAAATTTAAATTTTAATTCAAATGCTAAGAATATTACATATTTTCTCTGTATGCAGATATATGCAGAAAAATTGTAAAATCATAAGCAGAGTGTGCCGAATTTATAATAACAGTGTAATATCATAGGGGAGAACAGCATCAGGCAATTCAATTTAATCTGTAAAATTTTGTTTCCTTAAAGCCTGAAGCAAATTTGTAAACAAAACAAAATCATTTTGCTTCAAAAATATCTGTTGTGCATCGTAAACTAATATAGTGTTACATGCCAATTATATCAGTGAAGCTGGAAAAAAAATGCCTGTTGTAAAACTGTCAAAGTGAATTCCCATTTGTTCTAATTTTCACATCTTTATTCTGTGCTTTGTCTAAATTTCTGCATTGGAGTACATTTGGAATATCCTTTAACAGCAACTGTTTTTGCTCTGTCTGTATTTTCTCTCAAATCCAAAGTCTCTCCATCCTCATTACTCTCATTCCAATTTTAATGATATCCAGTAATCCTCTCACAAGCCTACTGCTTGTTGCCTTTTACTTAATTGGTCTTCCTGTCTCTGGCTCATCCACAGTCTGACTCACCCTATGGCTGATCAATGTTCCTCAAGTGCAACACCAATTTAATCCTTATCCTGCTCAACCACCTTAATGACGTCCAAGTATCAATTAAATTAAACACAAATCCATCTGCCTGATTTTTCAAATAATTCCATAAAATGGCTTCAATGGAACTTTCCAGCCTATTACCCAATTATGCACACTTACATAATATTGCAGTTGTTCAACAGCACAACTAATTGTTCCTCAACAAGTTTCATGCTTTGCCACCCTCATTCCTTTGCACTTGTTAGTTCTTTGGCTTAGAATAACTTCTCCAAACAAGTTGTCTCCTGAAATCCCATCCAGTCTTCAAGGGAAAAACAGCTTTAATCATAATTTTTGTGATATTTTCCTGATATTGATTGATCCTATCCTCCCCAAAATGTGACTTTTTTTTTCTTTTAATGACTCATGAGTATAGATAAGTCTGTACTTGTTTTAAACCTTTGCAGGGTTGCCTGAGTGGCTCAGTTGGTTAAGCATCTACCTTCAGCCCAGGTCATAATCTCAGCATCCTGGGATCAAGCCCCATGTCGGGCTCCCTGCTCTTTAGGGAGCCTGCTGCTCCCCCTGCTTGTGCTTGCTCTTTCTGTCAAATAAATAAAATCTTTCAAAAAAATTAAAAATAAACCTTGTAAACAGTTAACCTTGAGACGTTAGGATTTATATTTATCACATCTGTTGGTTTAGTTTAAGAAATCAGTTTATCTTAATATAGATATATTTAGATCTATAATTTATGGACTTCAAAAAATGTGTTGAAAAATTATTTAGCATTAACATCTTTAAGGTAGAAAAATCAAAGTATAACACTTACTGACAAGTAACTCAATACTTGAGTTAACCACCTTAGGTATCTGTTGAAGGAAATAGGTAAAAACCCCAAGTCAGCCCTTCACAAAGAAAAAATACCTTCTTTGTTTATTATGAATTTTAGTACAAGGCTGTTGACCTGAATGAAAAAGAATTGTTCAGGAAAGTAGTGTTTTAGGGAATACTTATAATCACAACAATAATTTAGTAGATTACTTATAATTATTTTTATATATGATATCATGGCTTTCACTATATTCTCTTGACAATAACAGAAAATAGAATCTAGCCTTTGTTCTTGATTAAAATAATCTACTTATTTCAGTGAACCAGTTGTCATTCTTTACTCTTTTTTTTTGGCCATATTAAAATAAAGGATTATTAAATTTTGGAAATTTCAAGAGGTCAAACATTGAATAACAAAGCTGTTATAGCTAATTTAATGACAAAGTTTTATTTATAATGAATCATAGTAAAAAATAAATTACTCTCTCTGATTTAGTGGTAGAATAAAATGTATTTTGTCTGAGTAGGACATCTAGGCCAGCTTTTCCAGAAATGTTCTGAAAAATAGCTTGAAATATTACTAGATGCTAAGTGAAAAGGAAGTTTTGAGGTTTGGAGGCAAATTTGCTACATACAGTAGCCATCTCTTGGAGAGCTACAATGTGAAGTGGCATATATGGGACTCTTAAAATTTTTCTTATAAATATACTGTTTAAATGTATTTAGCCTGGCATTTCCCAAATTTACAATACAGAGTCACTTTTATGGATAATGCTCTATAAGTTTCCCATCAAATGTCATTTGTATATCAAATATTTACTGAGTATCTGCTACAATCCAGAATTCATTAGGTGCTGAGTACATAGAAATAAAGGCATATTCCTTGCAGTCAATCAAGGACTTCACAGTATAACAGGGAAGATGACATTATAACACTTCATCATGTGATGTCAGTGGATGGAAATAAGTGCAAAAGGCCCTGTTATGGACACAGAATGTTTTCCTGGCCCTAATTGCTAACTACTCATGAATCACTGATAGGTGTTGGGCCAAGACAGTTTTATTGGAATAAATATCTAAGCTAAGTTCTAAAGAATGGGAAGTTATAGACACAGATAGGCAGAGTTGTAGCCTGTAAAAACAAAGGAGAGCTCAAAACTAAGGTGGCTCATTTCAAGAACAGTAAGTGATTTGACATACGATTTTTAATTTGGGAAGAAGGACTGGAAAGAAGACACCAGAGAGGTGGGCATGAGGTAGACCCTTCCTTTGTGGCAAACTGAGACTTGTGAGCATCAGAGTCTATGGGAACGCTTTAACAAACTTGACATAAGCTGACTTAGGTTTTAGAGTGCTGTGAAGGGTGAGTGTAGGGACAGTCTGGAGATCCCTGCAGACTGAAATACACACGATGAAATTATCATTGTTTAGAGTACATTCCTTTATTTTTTCATATAGTTCATACTTATTTATATCTGGTCAAATATTAATCCCTTGTATTTTTTATGACTTTAGACATCTCCATGATTCTGTTTGATGTTATTTTCCATCTGCCTTAAAAACTGCTTTGGAATGTGCTTTACATCAATTGCAGATCTTAGTGTTTATCTTCCAATTTTTATTTAAATCCCAGTTAACATATACTGTAATATTAGTTTCAGCTGTAGAATTTAGTGATTCATCACTTACATATAACATCTAGTGCTCATCACAAATACCTTCCTTAGGGCCCTTCACCTAATTACCCCATCTCCCAGCCCAACTCCCTTCCAGTAGCCCTCAGTTTGTTCTCTATAGTTAAGAGTCTCTTTTATGCTTTGCCTCTCTTTTTATCCTCCTATGTTCATCTGTTTGATTTCTTAAATTCCACATATGAGTGAAATCCTGTGAAATCAAAGTCTTTAACTTATTTGACTTAGCATAATACACTCTATCCACATTCTTGCAAATGGCAAGACTTCATTATTTTTGATGGCTAATACTCCATTGTGTGTATATATATTTATATTTATATATAATCCATTGTGTGTGTGTATATATACATATACACACACATATATATGTGTGTGCTTCGTGATATATATATGTGTGTGTATATATATATATATATCACGTCTTTATTCATCATCAGTAAATGGACATTTAGGCTCTTTCCATAATTTGACTAGTGCTGATAGTGCTACCATAAACATTGGGGTGCATGTGTCCCTTTGAATCAGTATTTTTGTATCCTTTGGGTAAATATCTAGTAGTGCAATTGCTGGATTGTAGGGTAGTTCTATTTTTAACTTTTTAAGGAACCTCCAAGCTGTTTTCTAGAGTGGCTGTACCAGTTTGCATTTCCACCAACAGTGCAAGAGAGTTCCCCTTTCTCCACATCCTTACCAATATCTATTGTTTCCTATGTTCGTTTTAGCCATTATGACAAGTGTGAGGTGGTATCTCATCATGTTTATGATTTATATTTCCTTGATGATGAGTGATGTTGAGCATCTTTTCATGTGTCTTTTAGCCTGTATGTCTTTTTTGAAAAAAGTCTATTTAGGTCTTCTGCCCATTTCTTAACTGGATTATTTGTTTTTGGGCACTGAGTTTGATAAATTCTTTATAGATTTTGTCAGATATATATGTCATTGGCAAATATTTTCTCCCATACCATAGGCTGCCCTTTAGGTTTGTTGATTGTTTCCATATTTTCTTTATCCATTCATGCATTATTTACATTTAGGTTGTTTCCATATCTTGGCAGTTGTGAATAATGCTGCAGTGAACATGAGTGTGCAGATATCCTTTAGATACACCAATTTTTTCAGATACATACCCAGGAATGGGATTGCTGGATCATATGATAGTTCTATATTTTTTAAACAACATATTGTTTTCCATAATGATTTACCTTTTTCAATTCATACCAAAAGTGTAGGGGTACCTGGGTGGCTCAGTCAATTAAGTGTCTGATTCTTGATTTTGGCTCGGGTCATGATCTCAGAGTTGTGAGACTGAGCCCTGAGCCTATGCCCAGCGTGGTGCCTGCTTAAGATTCTCCCTCCCCCCAGCACCCTCCCTGCCCCACTTGTGCATATGCTCTCTAAAAAAAAGTGTTTAAGAGTTCCCTTTTTTTCACATACTCATCAACATTTGTTATCTATTGTTTTTTGTGAGCATTGGCATCCTAACAGGTGTAAAGTGATATCTCATTATGATTTTGATTTGTAATTTATGATTAGTGATGAAGAACACCTTTTCATATAACTACTGGCCATTCGTATGTCTTCTTTGGGAAAAAAGTCTATTTAGGTCTTTTGTCCATTTTTAAATTATTTACTTTTTTTCCTATTGTGTATGAGTTATCAGTTTTAGATATTAAACCCTTACCTAACACATAGTTTGTAAATACTTTTCCCATTCTGTAGGTTGCATTTTCAGTTTACTGATGTCTTTGCAGAAACTCTTTAGTTTAATGTAGCCCCCCTTTAGTTTTTGTTGCCTGTTTTTGAAGTCTTACCCAAGAAATTATTACTAAAACCAATTCAAGAATCTTTCTCTAGGTTTTCTTTTATTTTTGTGATTTCAGAACTTACATTTAAGTCTTTGATACATTTTTAATTATTTTTTTTGTGAGTGTTGTTAAGATAGGGGTCTAGTTCCATTCTTTTGCATGTGCATATCTGATTTTCCCCGTACCATTTATTGAAGACACTGTCCTTTTCCCATTGTATGTTCTTGGAACCATGTTGTAAAAATTAATTGACTGTATATGTGTGGGTTTGTGATTGGGCTATTATACTGGTCTTGTGCCTGTGTTTATGCCAGTATACCATTTTGATACCTTATAGCTTTTTAATCAGTAGGGTGAAGGATGGGGTGTTTACTCCAGCTTTGTTCTTTTTTCTTTTTTCTCAGGATTGCTTTGACTGTTAGGAGTTTTTTGGTTCCAAACAAATTTTGGGATCGGTCTTTTTTTTTTTTTTTTCTATTTCTGTGAAAAACGCCACTGGAATTTTGATTAGCTATTGCATTAAATCTCTGGCTTGCTTTGCATAGTAAATACATTTTCACAATATTAATTCTTCTAATCCAAAAACTTGTTATCTTTTTATTTATTTGTATCTTCTTCAATCTTTTTGATCAGTATCTTATAGTTTTCAGTGTATATCCCATCCTCAGTTGAATTTATTCCAAAATATTTTGTTTTCAATGCTATTCTAAGTGTGATTGCTTTCTTAATTTTGCTTTCAGATAGTTTGCTACTAGGGTATACAAATGGAAGTGATTTTTGTACTTAGATGTTGTATCCTGCAACTTTACTGAATTTGTTCTAACAGGGTTTTTTTTTTTTTTTTTTTTGGTAGAATCTTTAGGATTTCTGAAAGATCATATCAAATGTAGACAAAGTGATATCTCATTAGTTTTACTTCTTCCCCAAAGGATGCCTTTTATTTTTTTCTACCTAATTGCTGTTGTTAGGTAAGACATGTTGAAAAGAAATGGTAGGAGTTAGCATTCTTATCTTGTTCCTGATCTTAAAGGAAACACTTTGAACATTTCACTATTAAGTATGATGTTAGCTATGGGCTTGTTGTATATGGTCTTTATTATGCTGAGAACAATCCTTTTTAAAAGATTTTATTTATTTATTTATTCAGAGAGAGAGAGAGAGGCAGGCAGAGAAACAGGCAGAGGGAGAAGCAGGCTCCACACAGGGAGTCCTATGTGGGACTCTATCCTGGGTCTCCAGGATCAGGCCCTGGGCTGCAAGGCGGCGCCAAACCGCTGCACCACCGGGGCTACCCGAGAACAATCCTTTTATACCCACGTGTTGAGGATTTTCATCATAGAAGGATATTCTATTTTGTCAACTTTCTCTGAATCTGTTGAGATGGTCATATGATTTTTATCTTTCTATTACTGTGATCTATTACACTTATTTATTTGCATATATTTAACCACGCTTTCATCCCAAGAATAAATGTCACTTGATCATTGTGAATGACCTTTTAATGTGTCACTGAATTCAGTTACCTAATATTTTGTTGAGAATTTTTACATATTAATGTATCAGAGATATTGGCCTGTAATTTTCTTATATGTTCTCATGTGGCTTTGGTATCATGGTAATGCTGATCTTATAAAATGAGTTTAGGAGAGTTCTCTCCTTTTCAGTTTTTTGGAGAGTTTGAAAAGGACCAGCATTAATTATTCTTTAAATGTTTGGTAGAATTCATTTTTGAAACCATATGGTCATGGGTTTTTCTGTGTTGAGTTTTGATTACCGATTCAATAGCCTTACTCATTATTGGTCTGAGATTTTATATTACTTCCCAACTCAGTCCTGGTGGATTGCATTTTTTTGGAAATTTATCCGTTTTGTTTAGGTCATCTAGTTTGTTCTCATGTCTTTGCTCATGATTTTCTCTATTTCTGTGATAACAGTTGTAATGTCATTATGTAATGGCATTCTTTTTAGAGTTTTGTTGTTGTTGATACTGTTTTACTTTAAGTCTATTCTTTCTGATACACATTTTGCTACCCCTGCTATCTTTTGGTTTCTATCAACATGGATATATTTTCCATTCCTTCATTTTTAGCTTCTGAGTATACTAAAAGTCTAAATAATTTGCTTGTAGATAGCATCTACTTGATTTTTATCCATTCAGCCATTCTGTATTTTAATTGGATGGTTTATTCACATTTGGAAGAATTTTAGAAAGGTGGGACTTACTATCATCATTTTAAAAATTGCTTTCTGATTGTTTTGTAGTTCCTTTTCTTCTCTTTCTTTAGTTTGCTGACCCTGAGGTCCTGATGTAGACAATGTGGGACACTTGAGGGTTTTAAGTAAAATAAAATCTGAGTTTTAGTATTGATTAATTCATTGATTTCATTGGTCATTCAACTAGCCTGTATTAAACCCCTAATATGTGTCAAATGTTATGCTAAGCACTGGGGATCAGAGATGAAGACATAGGTCCCTCCTTCCAGAAGCCCACAGTTCACTGGTACAGTGGTGGGGCTGATTCACAAAGGGCCAGCTGAACTGTTGGCTCCGGGGGGGTAGGATGTATGTCTGTTTTGGTCAATATTTTATCTTTAGAATATAGCACATAGTATGTATTCAATAAATATTTGTTGAATGAATGAATGAATGAGTGAGCCAAACCAGGTTGGCTCTGACAAACGCTCTGATAGAAATGCAAGTGAAGTATTGGAAAGGCACCTAGATCAGTGAGAGCTTCATTGTCATTGTGTGTGTGTGTTTAGAGGGAGGGAGAAAGGGAGAGATGGGGCAGAATCTTACTGGGACTCTGAAGAATGGATGGAATTTTCATTTTTGAAACTCGTGGATCTAGGGGAAGAGTGGGTGGAGGAAAAGGGATAGGCCAATTTCATTTTTCTATCTTATCGCCTCAATTTATTTTAGATTCTTCTGTTAGGATTCTTACTATAAAGGCAGGAGGATTCTAAATGCTGGAGTAATGGAAACTCTCAGGAAGTTTTATGATGTATAGAAAAAGTACTCCCCCAAGTATACTATTAATTGGGAGCCCTCCACCCCCCCCATGCCATTTTGAATCACCTTGGCCAGCCTAACCCCTTCTGCAGCTTTTTTTTCAGCATTCTTTATTGATGTATAATTAACATACAATGTTATGTGAGTTTCAGGTGTACAATTTAATAATTCAACAAATCTATACATTATTCGGAGCTCAATATGATAAGTGTACTCACCATCTGTCATCACAGTTATTACAATATTGAGCTGTGCTTTTCCATTCTGTGGCATATTTATTTTATAATTGAAAGTTTGTACCTCTTAATCCCCTTTATCTATTTCATCCATCCCCTCACCCACCTCTCTTCTGGCAACTGCCAGCTTGTTCACTGTATTTAAGAGTATGCTTGTTTTTCTGTTTCCTTGTTCATTTGTTTTGTTTTTTAGAGTCCACATATAAGTGAAATCATGTGATATTTGTCTTTCTCTGACTTATTTCGCTTACATAATATCCTCAAGGTTCATTCATGTTGTTGAAAATGGCAAGACTTCAGTGTTTTTTATGGCTGAAAAATATTCCATTATGTGTGTATATGTACGCCATATCGTCTTTACGCATTCATCTATCTATAGACACTTCAGTTGCTTCCATATCTTGGCTTTTGTAAATAATGGTGAAATAAACATAGGAGTGCATATAAATTTTCAGGTGTGTGTGTGTGCGTGTGTGTGTGTGTGTGTGTGTGTGTGTGTTTTGAGAGGGGGCTTGGAGAGGGAAAGAGAGAATCTTTAGCAGGCTCCATGCCCAGTATGGATCTGGACATGAGGCTTGATCTCACAACCCAGGATCATGACCTGAGCCAAAATCAAGTCAGAGCCAGCCAGGTGCCCCTCAAATTATTGGTTTCATGTACCTTGAGTAAATGTCCAGTAATGAATTACTGAATCATATGGTAATTATCTATTTTAATTTTTTGAGGAGCCTCCATATTGTTTTCCACAGTGGCTACACCTGTTTATATTCCCACCAATAGTGCATAAGGTTTCTTTTTTTTCCAAATCCTAGGCATCATTTTTTATTTGTTTTTGATTCTAGCCATTCTAGCAGGTGTAAGGTGCTCTCACTGCAGTTTTGATTTGCATTTCTCTGATGATTACTGATGACCTTTCATATGTCTGTTGGCCATCTGCATGTCTTCTTTGGGTAAATGTTTTTACAGGTCCTCTGCTCATGTTTTAATCAGATTGCTTTTTGGTATTGAGTTGTATAAGTCTTATTTATATATTTTAGATATTAACCTCTTAACAGACATATCATTTGCAAATATCTTCTTCCATTAAGTAGGCTGTCCTTATGTACTGTTGATGGTTTCCTTTGCTGGGCAAAAGCTTTTTATTTTGGTGTAGTTCCAAAAGTTTAGTTTTGCTTTTGTTTTTCTTGCTGGAGATATATCTAGAAAAATGTTGCTAAGGCCTATAAAAAAATACTGCCCATTTTCTTCTAGGATGTTTATGGTTTCAGGTCTCACATTTAGGTATTTAATCCATTTGAGTTTATTTTTGTGTATGCTGGTCCAGTTTCATTTTTTGCATGTAGCCCTCCAGTTTTTTCTTCACCATTTATTGAAGAGACTTTTTCTTCTTGTATATTCTTGTCCACTCACCATAGATTAATTGATCATATAAGTACAGGTTTTTTTCTGAGCTCTCTATTCTATTCTATTCTATTCTATTCTATTCTATTCTATTCTATTCTATTATCGATTTTTGTGTCTGTTTTTTTGTGCCAGTTTCATAGTATTTTGATTACTAGAACTTTGAAGTATATCTTGGAATTGGAGATTGTGATACCTCCCGCTTTTTTATTTTTTCTTAAGATTATTTTGAGTATTCAGAGTCTTTTGTGGTTCTATAAAAAATTAGTTTTATTTGTTCTAGCATTATAAAAAGTGCTATTGGTATTTTGCATAGGGATTGCATTAAATCTGTAGGTTGTTTTGAGTCATATTAATTCCCCCCTTCACTCATTTTCCCCAATCTCTATCCCCTTCTCCTCTGGCAACCATCAGTCTGTTGCCTGTATTAATAATTCTGATTCTACTTTTTGTTTCTCATTTTTCTTTAGATTCCATTTATGAATCATATGGTATTTATCTTTCTCAGACTTATTTATTTCACTTAGTATAATACCCTCTATATCCATCCATGTTGTCTCAAATGGCACACTCTCATCCTTTTTTTATGGCTGAGAAATATTCCATTGTGCGTGTATATATATATGTATGCGTATGTGAGTGTGTCTATCTCTCTTTACATATATTTATATTTATATATAAAACCACATTTTCCTTATCCATTCATCTGATGGACACTTAGGCTTCTTCCCTGTCTATGCTATTGTGCATAAAGCTACACTGGACATAGCAGTGCATGCATCTTTTTGAGTTAGTTTCTTTTTTTGTTTTAACTAGGTAAATACTCAGTAGTGGGATTATTGGATCATGAAATATATCTAATTTAAATTTTTAAGGAAAATACTGTCTTCCAAGGTGGTTACACCAATTTATATTTTCACCAATAGTACACAAGATTTCCTTTTTCACATCCTCACCAAAATTTGTTATTTCTTGTTATTGTAATATTACCCATTCTAACAGGCATAAGGTAGTATGTCATTGTGATTTTGATTTGAATTTCCCTTATAATCAGTAATATTGAGCATCTTCTCATATGTGTGTTGGCCACCTGCGTGTCAGACGCCCAACCACTGACCCACCCGAGTGTCCCAAGTTTATTATTTTTATGTATGATGTTAGAAATAATTCAGCTTCTTTCTTTTGGATGTAGCTATCCACTTTTCCAACACCAACACCATTTATTAAAAAGACTGCCTCCTTTTTAATATTTCCCCATTGTATATTTTTGCCTCCTTTGTCATTAATTAACCATATATATATGGGTTCACTTCACAGAAGGTCTATCTTATTCTAGTGATCTATGTGTCTGTTTTTGTACCAGCACTATACTGTTTTGATTACTAGAACTTTGTAGTAGATCTTGAAATCTGGGATTGTGATACTCCAGCTTAACTCTTCTTTTTCAAGTTTGCTTTGCTATTCTAGGTCTTCTATGGCTTCATACAAATTTTTGTATTTGTTCTAGTTTTGTGAAAAATGCTTTTGGTATTTTGGTGGGAATTGCATTGAATATGTAGATTGCTTTGAGGAATATGGATATTTTCACAATATTCTTCTACTCCATGAGCATGAATATCTTTCTATTGGGGTCATTTTCATTTTTTAAAAATTTATTTATTCATGAGAGACACACAAGGGGTGTGGGGCATGCAGAGTCACAGGCAGAGGGAGAAGCAGACTCCATGCAGATAACCTGACACAGGATCAATCCTGGGTCTCTAGGATCACGTCCTGGGCTGAAGGCAGCACTAAACTGCTGAGCCACCAGGCTGCCCTCAATTTCTTTCATCATTGTTTTAGATTAGTTTTCAGATTACAGGCCTTTTAGTTCTTTGATTAACTTTATTTCTAGGGTTTTTCTCTAATTTTTTGGTGCAGTTGTAAATGGTGTTTTTTGTTTGTTTGAATTTATAGACAGTAAAAAACAGTGTATAAAAATGCTACCAATTTCAGAATATTAATTTTGTATCCTGCCTCCTTACTGAATTCATTTATCATTTCTAGTAGTTTTTAGTGGAACCTTTAGGATGTTCTTCTGTGTGTATTTCAAGTCATCTGCTATTAGTGACAGTTTAACTTCTTTACCAATTGGATCCCTCTTATTTATTTTTTCTTACCTGATTACTATGGCTTGGATTGCTAGTACTATCTTGAATAAAAGTGTGATAAGTTGATAGCCTTAAAGAATGAAATCTTAACATTTGCAACAACATGAATGGAGCTAAAGAGTATAAAGTTAATAAAATAAGTCAGAGAAAAGAGTATAAAGCTAAAAATAAGTCAGAGAAAGACAAATAGTATACTATTTTTACTCATGTGGAATTTAAGAAACAAAACAAATGAGGAAAAAAATAGATAAGAGAAAGAGTGACAGACCAAGAAATATACTCTTATCTATAGAGAACAAACTGATGTTTACCAGAAGGGAGTTTGGTGGGTGGAGTGGGGGAGAATGAGTGAAGCAGGTAATGGGAATTAAGGAGTGCACTTGTGATGATATATGAGCACCGGGTGATATATGGAATTTTTGAATTACTATATTGTATACCTGAAACAAATATAACACTGTATGCTAACTATATTGGAATTAAAAAGAAAAAGTGGACATCCTTATCTTGTTCCTAACCTTAAAAGGAACTTATTTTTTCATCATTGAGTATAATATTAGCTGTGGGTCTTTCATTTATGACCTTTATTATGTCAAGATATGTTCCCTCTCATCCCATTTTATTGAGAATTTTTATCACAAATTCATGTTGAATCTTGTCAAATGCTTTCTCGGCATCTATTGTGATTATCATATTTTTACCCTTTTTGTTTTGTTGAAGTGGTATGACATTGCTTGATTTGCAAATATAGAACCACCCTTGCATTCCAGAAATAAATACCACCTGATCATGGCGAATAATCTTTTTAGTATACTGCTATGGTTTGCCAATAGGTTTTGAGGATTTTTGCATCTATGTTTGTTAGGGACATTAACCTGCAGTTTGTTTTCTTTCTTTTCTTCTTTCTTTCTTCCTTTCTTCCTTTCTTCCTTTCTTCCTTTCTTTCTTCCTTTCTTTCTTCCTTTCTTTCCTTTGATGTCTTTGGTTGTGGTTTCAGGGTAATACTAACCTCTTAGAATGTATTCGGAAGCTTTCCTTCCTCTTCTATTTTTTGGAATAAGCTTGAGAATAAGTATTAATTCTTAAAATGTCTGATAGAATTCACTTGTAAATCCATCTGGTCCTGAATTTTTATTTTTGTGTATTTTTTTAAAAAGATTTATTTATTCTAGAGAGAGGAAGAGAGAAAGAAAGTGCACAAGTGGAAGGGGCAGAGAGAGGGGGAGAGAGAATCTCAAGCAGACTCTAGGCTGATCCTGGGGTCCAATGTGGGACTCAATCTTATGACCCTGAGATCATGACCTGAACCAAAACCAACAGTTGGATGCTTAATTGACTGCATCACCCAGGTGTCCCTGTTTGTAGTCTTTTTATTACTGATTCCAATTCATTCCAATTCATTCCTTAGAGTTTATTCAGGTTTTCAATTTCTTTCTGGCTCAGTTTTGGAAGATTGTATATTTTTAGGAATTTATCCATTTCTTCTTGGTTATATAGCCTGTTGGCATATAATTTTTCACAGTATTTCTTTATATTTTTGTGGTATCCATTGTTACTTCTGTCTCATTTTTTATTTTACTTATTTAGGTCTTCTTTTTCTTGATGAGTCTTATTAAGGGTTAGTAAATTACTTTTTTTTTTCCTATTGTATTTTTAGTCTCTCTGTCATTTATCTCTGCCCAATATTCATTATTTCATTTATTCTACTCACCTTGCTCTGTTCTTTTTTTTCTAGTTCCTTTAGGCATAAGGTTAGATTGTTTGTTTTAGTTTTTTTCTTGTTTCTGGAGGCAGGCCTGTACTGCTCTCTACTTCCCTCTTAGAACTGCTTGCACTGTGTCCCAGAGTTTTTGGACAATTGTGCTTTCATTTTCATTGGCCTCTATGTATTTTTTATTTCTTCTTTGATTGTTTTGCTGGTGGTTTAGTCTCCCTGTGTTTGTGTTCTTTTCTAGTTTGCTTTTTGTGATTTAGTTCTAGTTAAATACTATTATGGTCAGAAAAGATGCATAGTATAATTTCAATCTTCTTAAATTTATTTAGGCTTGTTTTATGGCCTAATCTGTGATCTATTCTCAGAATGTTCTATGTGCATTTGAAAAGAATTGTATTCTATTGTTTTTGGTTGAAATATTCTGTGTATGTGTGTGTATGTGTGTGTATATATATATATATATATATATATATAGTCCATCTAGTCATTCAACTGGGTAATTCAAAGGCATTGTTTCCTGATTGATTTTCTGTCTAGATGATCTATCCATTGATGTAAGTGGAGTATTAAAGTCCCCTACTATTATTGCATTACCATCAATTCCTCCTTATGTCCATTACACTTTCTGTATTAGGTGCTCCAGTGTTGGGTACATGGGTATTTCCAATTGTTACAGCATCCTATTGGACTGATCTTCTTATCATTATGTAATGCCCTTATTTGTCTCTTGTTATAAACTTTGTTTTTAAAGTCTGTTTGATCTGATATAGGTTTCTTTGTTGTTGTTGTTGTGTTCTTCCATTTGCATGTTGAATGTTTCTCTTTCTCATCATTTCCAGTATATATGCAACTTTAGGTCTGAAGTGAGTCTCTTGTAGGTAGGATATAGATGGGTCCTGTTTTTTGTGCATTCTATCTCTCTTGTTTTTTTATCAGAGCATTTAAGCCATTTACATTTAAAGTAATTATTTCTCTTAAAGATTTTATTTATTTATTTATTTTAAAGAGAGAGGTGGGCAGAGGAGGGGCTAGGGAGAGGGAGAAATTGAATCTCAAGCAGATTTCCTGCTGAGCATGGAGCTCAATGCAGTGCTCAATCTCATGACCCTGAGATCATGACTAAAGTAATTATTGATAGGTATGTGCTTATTATAACTTTTAAATTTTGTTTTCTGGTTACTTTTGTAGTTTTTTTTTTTCTTTCTTGTCTTCCTGTCTTTGTGATCAATGAGTATCTATAGTATTTTATTTGGCATTATTTCTCTTTATTTTTTGTGTATCATAAGTTTTGGGTTGGTGGTTACAATGAGGTTCATATATATCATCTTAAGTAAATAAAAATAATATTTAATTTGGTCATTTAAGTTCAAATACATTCTAAAAAGAGAAAAAAGCAGAAAAAATATTTTTCTTTTTCCTTCTATCTTCTCCATATTGTACAGAGATAGATATTTTATATCTTTTTATTCATAGTTTTTTCTTATATCTGTGGCCATTTCTTTTCCACTTAAAGGAATCCTTTTAACATTTTTTTGTAAAGCGGTTTTCTGGTGATAAACTCCTTTATATCTTTTTTTTGGAAAACTATTGCTTCTTCATATATGAATGATAATCGTGGTAGATGGGGAGTATTCTTGGTTGTAAGTTTTCTATCTTTCAGACTTTAAATATCAATAGACTTCTGGCTTGCAAAGTTTCTGCTGAAACATCAGCTGATAGTCTCATAAGTGTTCTGTTGTAGGTAGCCTTTTGTTTTTCTCTTGCCGCTTTTAAGATTCTCCCTTTATCTCTAAGCTTTGACATTTTATTTATTATGTACTGTGATGTGGACCTCCTTGGGTTCTTGTTGGGAACTCTCTATGCTTCTTGGACTTGGATGTATATTTTCTTTCTTAGGTCAGGGAAGTTTTCAATTACTTTTTTTTTTTTTTTTTCAAATGAGTTTTCTACATCTTTCTGTCTCTCTTCTTTTGGGACCCTTATAATGTGAATGTTTGTTTGATGTTGTCCAAGAGACCTCTTACTCTTTCCTCATTTTAAAAAATTTTTCTCCTTTTGCTATCCACTTGACTTCTTTCCATTACCCTGTCTTTCGGATCATTGAATGTTCTACTGTGTCCTCTAATATGTTGATTCCCTGCAATGTGTTTATTTCAGTTTTTGTATTCTTCAGCTCTGACTGGTTCTTTTTCATATTTTCTACTCCTTTATTGAAGATCTCACTGAGTACTTCTTTTCTGCAGCCCATTGAATATTTTTACAATCATTGCTACAAATTATTTATCAGTGCTTATCTCATTTTTTTTTCTTTTTGCTGAAGCCTTTTTTTGTGTGTATGTGGGCTTTTATTTGGAATATACTCCTATGTCTCCCCCATTTTGCTTGACTTTTTGTATTTGTTTCTATGGTTTATGCAAAATGGCTACTTCTAAAGTTGAAGGTGTGGCTTGTGAATGATGATCCCTATGCAGACTGTATGCCTGGTGACTTGCTGGCTGACCATGTGGAACTATGGCTGTATATGCTAGTTACTCTTTTAAAGATTTTTTTTTATTATTATTATTCATGAGAGACAGAGAGAGAGAGGTAGAGACACAGACAGAGGGAGAAGCAGGCACCATACAGGAAGCCCGACGCAGGACCCGATCCGGGGTCTCCAGGATCATGCCCTGGGTGGAAGGCAGGCACCAAACCGCTGAACCATCCAGGGATCCCCGCTAGTTACTCTTTTAAATATGGCTTTTTACAGAAAGAATAAGGAAAATAATAACAAAATACAAAATGAAATAATAAGAAAAATTATAAAATAAAAAAGAGAGGGATGCCTGCGTGACCCAGCAGTTGAGCATCTGCCTTTGGCTCAGGGTGTGATCCCTGGTCCAGCAATCAAGTCCTGCATCAGGCTCCCTGCGGGCAGCCTATTTCTCCTTCTGCCTTTGTCTCTGTCTCTCTGTGTCTCTCATGAATAAATAAATAAAATCCTTTAAAAAAAGGGAAAAAAGAGAGAAAGAAGAAAAAAAGAAAAAGAACAAAACCAAAAAAAATTAAAAAACAAAAGAGATTTTACAAAATACAACAGTAAAACTTTAAAGCACACACACACACACACACACACACACACACACACACAGGCTAGTTTTCTGAGTGGCAGCTCCAGTGTGGCTAATTCAGGCTTGTAAACCCTGGGCTCCTTGAAGTCATAAGCTCACCATAAGCCAGACCCTGCCATAGTCTGGGCTTTTAAGGTGAAGGAAGAGAGCATAGTTCCTTGGCCCTTTTAAACTGTGGCTTTTTTCTTTTTTCCATGCCTTAATGTGACTGGGGCTGGTGTGGGCATTATGACCCTTAGCTTGCTGAGGTCTCAAGCTCCATGAGGTGTCCAAACCCACAGTTATGACCTACAGGAGTCAGGATCTGACCATTATGACCCTCTAAAGGTTCATCAATTTTATCTTTTCAAAGAACCAGCTCTGGTTTCCTTGATATTTTCTATTAGCTTCTACTTTCTATTAAAGTCTATTTCATTTTTTTTCTAATGTTTATTTCCTTCTACTAGCTTTGTGATTTTTCTTTTTTAAGTTCTTTTAGCTGTAAGGTTATGTTCTTTTAGGTCATATATTTGGTATTTTTCTTGTTTCTTGAGGTAGGCCTGTGTTGATATAAGTTTCCCTCTTTGAACAGCTTTTGCCAAGTCCCAAAGATATCAGACCATCATTTTGGTTTTTAAAATTTTTCAGTTGTCTCTATGTATTTTTTGTTTTAATTGTGATATCTTGGTTGACCCATTCATTGTTTAGTAGCATATTGTTTAGTCTGCATGTATGTGTCTTCTTTCCAGATTTTTCTTGTAGTTAATATCTAGTTTTATATTGTTGTGGCTGGAAAAGGTATTTGATATAATTTCAATCTTCTTAAACTATTGATACTTCTTTTGCATCCTAACAACATCCTAGAGAATGTTCCATGTGCACTTGAAAAGACAGTGTATTCTGGGCTTTTTTTTGGGAGGGATGCAATATTGTGTATATATGTGAGGTCCATCTTATATAATGTGTCATTCAAAGCACTGTTTCCTTGATGCTTTTCTGTCTAAATGATCTATCTACTGATGTAAGCAGGTTTAAATTTCCCTATTATTATTGTATTGACTGTCAATTTCTTCCTTTATGTGTATTCATATATGGTCTATGTATTTAGGTGCTCTTATGTTGGGTTCCTTGATATTTACAATTATTATATCCTCTTTTGGATTGATCCTTTTATCATTAAGTAGTACCCTTTTAAAAATATTTATTTATTTATTCATGAGAGAAACGGGGGTGGGGGGCGCACAGAGACACAGGCAGAGGGATAAGCAGGTTCTATGCCGGGAGCCCAATTGGGACTCAATCCCTGAACTCTGGGATCACGCCCTGAACCAAAGGTAGACACTCAACCACTGAGCCACCCACGTGCCCCAGGTAGTACCCTTTCTTGTGTCCTGCTACTTTCTTTGTTTTAAAGTGTATTTTGCCCTTTTTTCTTCTGTTCGCATGGCATATCTTTTTCCAGCACTTCATTTTCAGTCTGGGTATGTCTTTAGGTCTGAAATGAACTTCTTCAAGGTAGCCATTTAGATAGGCTTTGTTTTGTTTTGTTTAATACATTCAATCTATATATGTTTTGTTTTTTACTCCATTCAAATTTAAAGTAATTATTGATAGGTATGCACTTACTGCTATTTTGTTAATTATTTTCCTAATTATTTTTGTAGTTCTTCTTGGTTTCTTTTTTCTTCTCTCCTTCTCTTCTAATGTGGTTTTATAATATTCTTTAGTTTTACACTTAAATTCCTTTCTCTTTATTTTTTGTGAATCTATAACAGGTTTTGGTTTGTGATTATCATTAAGTTCATATATAATATAATATTCATATTACATATGTAATATAGACTGCATATCTATAATACAATAAATATACTTAATAAATATATTTAATAATGTAATTTATAATATAGACTGTATAACAGGCCATATTAAGTTGATGGTCATTTAAGTTCCAACACATTCTAAAATCACTAAATTTTTACTTTTCCCTCCATTTTTTATGTATGATTTCATATTTTACATCTTTTTAAATTTTTTGTATCCCTTGACTGATTTTTATAGATATAATTGATTGTACTACTTTGCTTGTAACCTTCATACTTGCTTGTAGATGATTGATTAATCTCCTACCTTACTATATTTTTTTGCTTTTACCTGAGATTTTTTTTTCCTTTCATAATTTCTTCTAGTTATGGCTTTTTGTTTCCAGTCTAATAATTCCCTTTAACATTTTTCGTAAGCTGGTTTAATGGTGGTGAACTTCTTTAACATTTGTCTGGAAAACTCTTTCTCTCTCCTATTTTGCATGATATATCATGCTACTGCCTCCTGGCATGCAAGTTTTCTACTGACAATTTAGCTGATAGCTTTATGGGTTTTAACCTGTAATTTTTCTTTTTTTCTTTTTTTTTCAAAATTCTCTGTCATTACTTTTTTCCATTTTAATTACTGTTTGTCTTAGAATAAATCTCCTTAGGTTAATCTTATGAGGAGCTCTCTGTGAATCTTGAATCTGGAGCTTCTTCAATATAAATTTTCTACACCCTTTTGTCTCTCTTCTCCTTCTGGGATTCCTATAATGTGGATGTTATTATATTTGATGATGTCACCAAGTTCCATTAACATATTTTTATTTTTTATTATTCCTTTTTGGTTTTGCTGTTCACCTTGGTGCTTTCTATTACCTGTCTTCTAGATTGCTGATTCATTCTTCTGTATCCTCTAATCTGCTATTGACGTTCTCGTGTGTGTGTGTGTGTTTTCTATTGGTTATTGAATACCTCATCTCACTAGTTTTGTTTTATATTTTCTATCTTCCTTGAAGTTCTGACTGAATTCATCCATTTTCTCAAATCCAGTGAGGATCTTTACAAATATTACTTTGATTTTTTTAATCAGGCATATTGCTTATCTCAGTTTCATTTAGCTTTTCAATTGTGTTTTTTTTTAAAGATTTTATTTATTTATTCATGAGAGACACATAGAGAGGCAGAGACACAGGCAGAGAGAGAAGCAGGCTCCACACAAGGAGCCCGACGTGGGACTCGATCCCAGGTCTCCAAGATCACACCCGGGGCTGAAGGTGGCACTAAACTTCTAAGCCATGGGGGCTGCCCATTCAACTGTGATTTTATCTTGTTTTTTGTTTGGGACATATTCCTCTGTCTCTTCATTTTGTCTCTTTGTTTCTATGTGTTAGAGAGGTCAGCTACATTTATTGGTCTTGATGGGATACCTCCCTAACAAAGACTGCAAACACAGTGGTAAGCTTTGCTGTTTTTTTTTTTTTTTCCTCTCTTTCTCTTTTCCATTATAAAGTAAAAATTCCTCTGAGGTGATATCACCTGATGTCAAGCTGCTCTTGACTACAAATTGGGGGTAATGCAGGTGATATATTCTCTGTACTTTCCTATGTGACCACCCTTAACTCATGAGCTCTGCAGGGGTTTTACTGCTTTTTCTTTGTATTCTAATTTTTTAAAAGATTTTATTTATTTATTTGAAAGAAAGTGAGTATGAGCTGTGGGAGAGGGGGGCAGAAGGAGAAGAAGACTCCCCACCGAGCAGTGAACCTGATGTGGAGCTCAAGCCCAGGATCCATTGTGATGTGAGTCAAATGTGTTAAGCAGACACTTAACTGACTGAGTCACCCACACACCCCATATTCCAAAGCTTTCCAATTTAGTTTATAGTTTATTTTGGGGGAGAGAGAAGTGTCAGGAACTTCTAGTCCTCCATTTTACTGATATTACCTGTTTAGAATACATATCTTTACAAATTTTCATTCCTTTCTCAAAGCTTTATTCAGTGATAAATTATTATACCTAGTTGTCCCTGAAGCAATAATTTGTTAACACTGATTTTAGTAGTTGAAGACTGCATTTAAATATCCTCTTCCAGGGATCCCTGGGTGGCTTAGTAGTATAGCAACACCTTCAGCCTAGAGTGTGATCCTGGAGACCCGGGATCAAGTCCCGCGTCAGGCTCCCTACATGGAGCCTGCTTCTCCCTCTGCCTCTCTCTCTCTCTTCTCTCATTGAAAGATAAATAAAATTTTTAAAAAAAAATAAATATCCTCTTCCATCCTCACACACATGGTTCAAGAACTAAAAAACAGTAGGAATGAAATTGCTTTCTAATTATGACCCTATAAAATAAATACAAAACATCTGAATTTAAATATGCATAAGTATCATAGGGAATGAAAAATAGTTTCAACCAATAAAAATGACCAAAATGACCAAAAAATTTAAAGTTTCATGTAGTAAAATGGGGGTGGAGGAGATGTTGTTTTACCACAAAGAACATACCACAATAATTACAGATTCTGATTTTGGCAAAGGCTCCAAGAAATGTTCTAGATGAAGCTGTCATAGCTACTGGATTCACATATGGTCATTCTATTAGTGTGGCTGTCCTAAAGAAGAGATGGATGAAAAGGAGTTATGCTTAATAGATTTTAATGAATTCTATGAATATCTGCACATATAGTTGCATAATTTTATTTGATACATTTTTAGCCTGAAAGTATACAGTATTTGATTTGGGTCCACCTACTAGGCCTGGTGAATTCTGACTTTTTTTCTATTTCTTTTGGCAGAGAATATGTACATCCAACCCTACTATTATTTAGTACTTGCCACTTGATTTTGTCATAAGAGCATCTCAGACTTTTCCTGTCCACATTTGAAACAATCATTTCCCTAATCTCTTTTATCATAAATACTGTTTCCAACTTCTACCTAGGCACTTATACAGATACCACTTACACAGAGTCATTTTGACTCCTCTTTTTAGCTTTAAATCTACTTGTATAATCAAATGAAAAATCCTGCCAATTTTACCTTCTAGACATTTTTTTAAAACATCACTACTTTCATACATAATATTGCAACAGCTTTGTAATTGACAGTTTGAAACTCTATCACTTTCAAATCCAGTCTGTTTCCTGAGATCTCCAAAATTAATATTTTATTAATTTGTTTAAATCTGCAATTACCTCTTCATCATTACAAAAAGTTAAGGTCTTCCTTGTAATTATATTTTTACCTCTTCCCCCAACCACCTTTCAAAATAACAGTAACATGGAAAGCTTCATTGTGTGGATTTCAAATACAATGCCACCCAAATGCAGATTATCTGATTTAACTGTGTCTAACTTTTACTGTGGCTAATGTACATATAGACACACCAACAATTACATATGAGATTTATTGACTAAATTGACTATAAAGTTTTATTGACTATAAAACTATAAATCAGGATGAAAATAGTAGTACTAATTCAAAAGATTGTTAGAAGAATCAAATGAGGTACTACATTAAAATTCTATGAAGCATTCAGTAAATAAACTATAATCATACTTATTGATCAATTTGTATGTCCCCATCACTGAAATGAGGGTAATGTTATATTTTGTGAGTTGATTCACATGTTATATTACAAGATACCAAACCAGTTCTACAAGAACTCATTGTGTATAGGTTAAAGAATAGATATTTTTTAAGGGACAACAAATGCACACAGGCCAAGATTCCACAAGACAAAACAAGAATAAGTGCCCAGAGTTTCTCACTATCTACCCTCCCTCCATCACCACCCCAACCATGAGGTATTCTGATTATGGGGTTTTCTGAACCCTTAATATGAAAATGTTCTCCTTTTATGGGACTCCTCTTTTCTGTTACTTTCCTTTCTCATTGGACAATTGAGGCAAGCACTCCCTTATATCAGGGATATTAATGCTGGTTGGTGCCAAGTAGCTTTAAATGGTATTTGCCAGCAGTTCATAGAAATTTTGTTGGGATGCCAGCCTCCAATCACCACAAAACCTTGGTAGCTCATACATAGATTTTGAACAAAGAAGTGGCATGGTGTGAGTTCAGCAGGAGTATGTAGTCAACTATTTTAATAGCTAAAAGAGCAAGGGGAATGTTGACATTTTGCATAACACAGGTGCACAATACCTTTTATCCCTATGACTTATTTGGTCCATAATTAGAAGCCTGTACCTCCCATTCCTCTCCACCCATTTGTCTAACCCCTACCCACCTCCCCTCTGGCAATACCAGTTTGTTCTTCTGTATTTATAGATCTGCTTCTTTGTTTATTTGTTTTGCTTTTCTAGATTCTACATATAGGTAAAATCATATGGTATTTGCCTTTCTGACATATTTTACTTAATATAAGACCTTCTAAGTCTGTCCATGTTGTTGTAAACTGCAAAATTTGATGTTTCTAATGTTTGAGGAATATTCCATTGTGTGAGTGAATATATCTTCTTTATCCATTCTTCAATCAATGCACACTTAGACTCTGTCCATATGTTGGCTACTGTGAATAATTCTGCAATAAACATAGGGGTGCACATACCCTTTTAAATTAATGTTTTTGTTTTCTTTGGCTATAATGGAATTACTGAATGCTACAGAATTTCTTTCTTTCTTTCTTTCTTTCTTCTTTCTTTCTTTCTTTCTTTCTTTCTTTCTTTCTTTCTCTTTCTTTCTTCTTTCTTTCTTTCTTTCTTTCTTTCTTTCTTTCTTTCTTTCTTTCTTTCTTTCTTTTTTTTTTTTGTAATTTCCCTACTGTTTTCTACAGTGGATTCACCAAAATTACATCACCAAAATTACATTCCCACCAACATTGCACAAGGTTTCTCTTTTCTCTACATTCTAACCAATGCTTGTTATTTCTTGTCTTTTTAATTTTGGCCATTCTAACAGGTGTAGATTATATCTCATTGTGGTTTTTATTCGCATTTTCTTGATGGATAATGATGTTGGTCATCCTTTCATGTGTCTGTTGGCCATCTGTATGTCTTTGGAAAAATGTCTATTCAAGTCCTCTGCCCATTTTTTAATTGGATTGTTTTTGTTTTTGTTTTGAGTTGAACAAGTTCTTTAGATATTAACTTCTCATTGGATATATCATTTGCAAACATCTCTCATTCAGTAGGTTGCCCTTTTGTCATGTTGATGGTTTCCATCACTGTATAAAAGCTTTATTTTGATTTAGTCCCAAAAGTTTATTTTTGCTTTTGTTTCCCTTGCCTTTAGACATCCATAAACATGTTGTAAGGCCTATATAAAAGAGATTACTGCCTGTATTTTCTTTTAGGATATTTATGGTTGCAAGTCTCACATTTAGGCCTTAAATCCATTTTGAGTTTATTTTTGTGTATGGTATAAGAAACTGTCTAGTTTTCACAGCACCATTTATGAAAAGACTGCCTTTCTCTACTGTATATTTTTGCTTCCTTATAGATTAATTAATCATATAAGTAGAAATTCATTTGTGGGATCTCTGATCTGTCCCATTGATCTATAGGTCTATTTCTATGTCAATTCCATGCTGTGTTGATTATTACTGCCTTGTAATATATCTTAAAATCTGGGATTGTGATCCCTCCAGCTTTTTGTTTCTCAAAATTGCTTTTGTTATTCAAGGTCTTTTCTCATTCCACACAAATTTTAGTGTTATTTGTTCTAGTTCTGTGAAAAATGTTGTTGATATTTTGGTAGAGGTTGCATTGAATTTGTAGCTTGTTTTGGGTGGGTATGGACATTTTAATAATATTAATTCTTCCAAACCATGAGCATAGAATATCTATTTATATTATCTTCAGTTTCTTTCATCAATCTTTTCAGAATAGAGGTATTGCACCTTCTTGGTTAAATTTATTCCTGGTATTTTGTGGGTTTTTTGGTGCAATTATATATGGAGTTGGTTTCAGTTTCTCTTTCTGCTGCTTTGTTAGTAAGGTATGGAAATTCAACAGATTTCTTACATTTTGTATCTTATAACTTTACTAAATTCATTTACTACGTCTAATAGTTATTTGATAGAGTTTTAGGCTTTCTATGTATAGAATCATGTCATCTATATATAGTGACAGTTTTACTTCTTCCTTACTAATTTATTTCTTTATCTTATCTGATTGCTGTGGTTAGGACTTCTGGTACTATGTTGAATAACAGTGGCAAAAATAGACGTTCTTGTCTTGTTCCTGATCATAAAGGAAAAGCTGTTTTTTAATATTATGGTATCAGCTGTGGGTTTGTCAGATATAGTCTTTATTATGTTGAGATATAATCCCTCAAAACCAATTTGATAATTTTTTATTATGAACAGATGTTAAATTTTGTCAAATGCGTTTTCTGCCTCTATTGAAATCATCATACTCTTATTCTTCACTTTGTTAATGTAGTGTATCATGTTGATTGATTTGTGGATTTTGAACCATTCTTGCATCCTTGGAATAAGTCCCATTTGATTGTGGTGAATGATCCTTTTAGTGTATTGTTGAATGCAATTCACTAATATTTTGTTGAGGATTTTTGCATCTATGTTCATCAGGGATATTGACTGGTGGTTTATTTTTTCAAAGTATCTGTCTAGTTTTGGTATTAGGATAATGTTGGCTTCATAGAATGCATTTAGAATCTTTTTTTTTTCTTCTTTTTTTAATTGATGAGTCTGCTAAAGGTTTGACAATGTTTACATTCATTACAAAGAACCACTTCTTGGTTTCATTGATTTCTTCTATTATTTTCTTTCAGTCTCTGTCACTTATTTCTGCTCTGATCTTTATTATTTCCTTTCTTCTCCTGCAGGCTTTGTTTGTTCTTTTTATAGTTCCTTTAAGTATAAGGTTAGATTTTTTGTTTCTTGAGTTGGGCCTGTGTTGATATAAATATCTCTTTTAGAACTGCTTTCACTGTATATGCCAAAGATTTTTACATTTGCATTTTCATTTTCAGTTTCCATGTTGTTGTTGTTGTTGTTGTTTTTTTTAATTTTCTCTGTGATTTCTTTGTTGACTCATTGGTTCTTTAGTAGCATGTTGTTTTACTTCCATGTATTTGTGTTCTTCCTTTTTTTTCTTGTAATTAATTTCTAGTTCATACCTTTGTGGTTGGAAAAGGTGCTTGATATGATTTCAGTCTTCTTAAATATATTGAGACTTGTTTTGTGGCCTACTGTGTAATGAATCCTGGAGAGTATTCCACATGTACCTAAAAAATGGATATTCTGGGTTTTGTGGATGAGATAATCATATATATAGATGATTATTATAAGCCCACCTGATCTAATGTATCATTCAAATCCACTGTTTCCTTGTTGACTTTCTGCCTAGATGATCTATCCATTAGTGTAGGTGGAGTGTTAAAGCCCCCACTATTAATGTATGTTCTGTGAAAGGGAGGTATATGCAAAATGACTGCCAAAGAATGAAGGAGCTGTAACACCAAAAACAAAGGCAAGTCCAGCTTGACAAGAAATTGTTTATCTAAGGGACTTTCACCAAAAGTGTGTCTTGGATGTCCCTGAGACAAAGATCTCTGCAACCCCACCTCCCAAAAGATCTGCTTTTATACCCTAGAGACTGGAGAGCAGATACTGGGAGGCCATCTAGGACTAGAAATGTTTGAGGATAGTTGTATGCCTTAGTCTTATCATGGATCAGATCAAGGACAATATGCCCTCTGGGTGTACCTAATGTCACAGTCAAGAAAAGGAAATATTATGGAGGGGTATGCTCAAGAGAGCTTTAGGTCACAAAGCAATTATCATGGCAGATTTGCTAAAATGGTATTAGTCTGGTTCACAAATAGTATTGCTGTCAATTTCTCCTTTTATGTCTGTTAATATTTGCTTTATGTACTTAGATGCTACAGTGTTAGGTACATAGATATTTATAATTGCTATCTCCTTTTGTTGGATTAATCCCTCTATTATGTAATCCCATCCTTTGTCCTTTATTACAATTTTTGTTTTAAAGTCTATTTTATCTGATATACATATCATCACACTTTTTTTTTTTTTTTTTTTGCTTACATTTACCTTTTTCCATCTCTTCACTTCAGGCTGTATGTGTCCTTAGGTCTTAGATGAGTGTCCTGTAGGCATCAGATGGGGGGGATGGGTCCTATTTTTTTTAAAGATTTTTTTTTATTTATGAGAGACGCACACACACACAGAGAGAGAGAGAGAGGCAGAGACACAGGAGAGGGATAAGCAGGCTCCATGCAGGGAGCCTGAGGTGGGACTGGATCCCTGGTCTCCAGGATCACGCCCTGGGCTGAAGGCAGCGAAACCACTAGGCTACCTGGGCTGCCTGTTTACGAGAAATGTTAAAGGGACTTCTTTATCTCTCCTTCTATTCTGAATGATAAGCTTGCTGGGAAGAGTATTATTGTTTGGTTGTAGGCTTTTTACTTTTAGCACTTTGAATGTATCCTGCCACTCCCTATTGGTCTGCTGAAAAATCAGCTGATTTTGTACTTTATTGGTTGCTTCTCTTTATCTTTAATTTCTGACATTTTAATTATTATAGATCATTGATGGACCTCCTTTGACTTACCTTGTTTGGAACTCTGTGCTTCCTGAACCTAGATAACTGTGTCTTTCCCTAGGCTAGTAAGTTTTTAGCTATTATTTCTTCAACTAAGTTTTCTGCCCTCTTCTCTCTCTTCTTCTGGGAACCCTATAATACAAATGTTTTTTCACTTGATGTTAGCAAAAAAACCTCTTAACCTACCCAATATTTTTTTTTTTTCTTTTTATTGTTCAGATAGGGCACTTTCCATTATCCTTTCAGATCACTGAGCCATTTTCTTCTACATTTTCTAATGTATTAATTCATTCTAGTGGATTTTTTTTAATTATTTATTTTAGAGAGAGATAGTACAAGCGGGGTGAGGAGCAGAAGGAGAGAGAGAATACAAAGCAGATTCCATGCTGTGCATAAAGCCCAATGCAGGTATTGATCTCATGACCCTGGGATCATGACCCAGGCAGAAACCAAGAGTTTGATGCTTATCTGATTGAGCTCCCCACTGTAACTCCCCCACCCCCACAACATACACACAAATCCTCTAGGACATTTTTTTATGTCAGTTATTGTATTCTTCATTTCTGGTTGAAGGGCACCCTGGCAGGATGGCTGAAGTGGGTGCAAGCTGAATTTCCTTTTCAGGGAGCACTCTGGTGGGGTTCATGGAAAAATGTCTTGGGGTGCTTCACAGAGGAGGTGCTCTGATTGAGTTTGGGAGCCAAAATGTTGAAAACCTTTTCATTTAACTGTTCACCACTTGTATATTTTCTTTGTGGAAGAACCTTGACTATTTTTATTTATTTATTTATTTAGCTATAGAATTTTAACTTTCTCATATATTTTGGATATTAACTATTAGATAATCAGATATATGGATTGCAAGTATTTTCATCTTGTTTCCTTTGATATGCAAAAGCTTTTTAGTTTGACATAAGTACTTGTCTATTTTTGCTTTTTCTGTCATATTCAAAAAATTATTGCCCAGACCAATGTCCACAGTCACATTCTTTTTGTTTTTCTTCTCTGAGTAATTTCAGGTGACCTGTCTTTGAATTCATTGATTGCTTTGTCTATTTAATCAAGTCTGTTGCTTACGTTCTCTGCTGTCTTTTTAGTTCAGTCATATTATTCTCTTTCACAGTTTGTTTGGGTCTTCTTCATTTATGATTGTTGAAATTTTCATTCCATTCTTGTATTGACTTCCTTACTTTGAAAAAATTACCAGCATTTCTTGAAGTTTGCTGAACTTCTTTGTAATTACTTTTGAATTTTTTGACAAATTGTGGATTACAATTTATTTGTGGTAGTTAGTGAAAGGTTTTTTGTTTTTTTTTCTTTACTTGCATAATTGTCCCTGATATTTATGTTCTATCCTTCGATTGGTCTCTGTTCATTCGAAGAAGCAGTCACCACTTCCAGACTTTATAGAAGGGTATCAGCAAGGAAAGACCCTAATATGGGGCCACAGTGGTACTGACTAGGGGTAAGAACACAAAGGCACACAGCAGTACTGGGACAAGCGGTATAAGGTGTGTCAGGTGTGTGGATGTGTATTGACTCCAGATCCAGAGATATGTGTTGGTAGGGTGACTCAGGCAGGTGGTGTCTGCAAGGTAGACAACTGCACAGTCCTTGGCAGAGAAATATGTGAGAGTTCAGCAATGGCCACAAAGCTGTTGCAGTCATTATGGATTATGTGTTTTTAGAGCCAGTGGTGAATGTGCTTATGTAGCAGGGATCAAGTCTGGCTGCAGGTATATGTGCAGCATTGAAAACCAGGGGCCTCACCCAGAGAGCCACCAAGATTTGCATTCATAAGTCCTGCAGGACTATAGTTGCCAATTTTGCAATTCTAAATGGCATAGGAGCACCCCCTTGCATCCATATCTATCCCCAGGCACAGCACAGAGAACACAGGAAAAATATCAATCTTTCAGTTTCTTTCTAGATGGGGCTAATTATATAGTTCTCTAGGTGCTACATAAAGATCCAATTAGTGTGCTGACTACAAACCTCCTTTTTGGGACACTGACATGCCTTGGCACTCCCTATTTACTGCTGGGATTCACTAATAACAGAGAATCTAGGAGGCATCTTGGGTAGTCACAAAAGTTTATGAGAAAACCATGAACTCAATCTAAGCTGATTGATGAGATTCATCTTCTACAAGAGACTAATCTGTGAAGATTGGAAGAAAAGGCTGATTTTTCTGATACACACATAGAATCAAGGAAAATAAAGACTCAGAGGGATATGTTTAAAAAACAGGTCTTCAAAAGTAGATCTTAAAGAGAGATAGTTATTTACCTGATAGAGTTCAAAATAATGGTTATAAAGATGCTCACTGAGGGAGGAGAGAGCAATATATAAAAAAGTGAGAATTTTAACAAAAATCTAGGACATATAATGAAGTACCAAACAAATCACAGAGCTGAGGGACACAATAACTGAATTGAAATAAAATCAGTCTAGATCTAGAGGAAAAGCTTAAACTTGAAGACAGGGTACTGAGGTCATCCAATCAGAGGAGCAAAAAAGAGTAAAGAATAAAAAAGAGTGAAGATAGCTTAAGGGACTTATGAGATACCACCAAGTGGACAAATGTAAGCATGATAGGGGTTCAAGAAGAAGATGAGAGAGAAAATGAACAGAAAACTTATTCAAAGAAATAATGCCTAAAAACATTCCTAATGGAGTAATCTACATCAACATTTAAGAAGCTCAAAGCAAATGAAATAAGATGAATCCAAAGAGACTTTCACTGAAGCAACTTATATGTAAAAATTTCAAAAGTTTATTGAATTCTTCTCTCAAACTAATAATACACTATATGTTAATTAATTGAATTTAAAACAACAACCACAAAAAATACAAGGGATCATTTCCAGAAAGAGAAAAAAAAATCAAAAGTTTAAGAGAAGCAAAGGGTCTTAAAGTACTCAGATAAGAGGAACTTGTTATATACAAGGTAACCTCTTTATCTAATTGGCAGCTTTTCCAACAGAAGCTTTGAAGGCCAGGAGTGGAATGAATTATTCTACAGGCTGGGAGAAAAAATCCAATCTATAATACTCTACCTGGCAAGATTATTCCTCAAAAATTAATGGAGAGTTAAAACAGTTTCCAGATGAAAGATATAGGAGTTCATCATTACTAGACCAGCTTGTAGTCTGGTACTACAGAGTTCTTAAAGCTCAAACAGGAGGATGTAATAAGTAAATGAGTAACAAGAAAACATAAAATTATAAAATCACTGGTAAATCTAAATATATAGTTAAATTCAGCCTTCACTAATGTAATGATGGTAGGTGAATAATTTACAACTTTTGTATGAAGGATATTAGGTGAAAAATACTAAAAATAACTACACATATAATTTGTTAATGGGAATACAATGTGAAAAGGTATATAAATCTAAGCAGATAATTACTAGTAAGGAGTTTGAATCAATAATCAAAATCCTCCCAACAAAGAGAAGTCCAGCATTAGATGGTTTAAATAATGAGTTCTACCACACTTTTAAATAACTGAAACCAATTCTTATAAAACTCCTCCAAAAAATAGACGAGTGATCAGTTCAAAGCTCACTGTATGAAGCCAGAATTAACTTGATCCAAGGACACTACAAGAAAAAAACGTAGAGAGACTAATAAACCTGATTAACATTAAGTTAAAAAATCCTCAAATATTAGCAATTAAATTGAATATGCTAAAGAGATCATACATCATGATCCGGTGGGATTTATTCCAAGAAGGATGGTTCAGCATACACAAATGAATAAAAATGATTTATCTACAAAATAATAAAATATACATGACCATCTCAATAGATATAGAAAAAGAGTTTTACAAAATTTAACAGCATATCATGATAACATACAACAAACTGATTATATACCTCAACATAAATAAGGAAATTTATGAGAAGCCCACAACTAACATAACACTCAAAGTTGCTACACAAAAATTTTTCCCTCTAAAATAAGGAACAAGATAAGGATGCCCACTCTCCCTATTTTTATTCAACATATTAATGGCAATCCTAGCCCAAGCAATTGGTCAGGAAATACACCAAAATTCAAGACAGAATAAAAGCTCTCTCTACAAATGACCTATATAAAAAACCTTAAAGACTGTTATTTGTTCCAATAATAATTTTGTATAAAATCAATGTACAAAAATCACTTGTCTATATATATAATTAATTATCAGAGAAATTTAAAAAATACCGTTTAAAATAGCATCAAGGGGCACCTGCTTCTCCCTCTCCTTTTGCCTCTCCTCCCTCTGCTCATGCTCTAATGAATAAATAAAATCTTTAAGTTAGCATCAAAATAATAGAATAGATAGGAAAAAATTAATCAAGTAGGTGAAAAATCTGTATCCTGAAAATAAGACACACATAAATGGAGAGATAGCCTATGTTTATAGATTGGAAGTAGAACTTAAATATTCTCACCAAAAAAGAGAAGGATGAGATGATGGATATGTTACTTAACTCAATTGGAGGAATCCTTCTTCAGAATGTATTCATGTATATATGAAATCATCATGCTGTATACTTCCATGTTACAGCTTTATCAATTATACATGAATAAACCTGGATAAAATTTCATTCTGAATCTTTTCAGACAATTTATGTATCTTTATTTCTTAGGGTTCATTACTAGAAATATACTGTGTTCCTTTGGTGATGTCATGTTTCCCTGCTTTTTTGGTTCTTATGTTTTTGTGTTTGTATATACGCTTTCAAAGGAGCATTCACCTTTTCCATTTTTCAGGGAGTGACTGTGGTGGAGTAATATCCTCACCTGCAGGTAGGCTCAAATACCTTGCCTTGGGGAGTTTCTGGAGTAAGTCCCGGGCCCAGACATGTGCATAGTGGCTCCAGTTTTTGCAAAGAGGGTTGGAGGAAAACGAGTACCAGTATGGGCTTCAGAGAACTATGTCAGTGAGGGTCACCATTGATGAAGATTGGGGATCCTTGGTGACAAAGTCTACTATGGCTCTGCTTTCCTTTTGATCCATGGGGTGGAGTGAAGTAGCAGCCAAGGGGATTCCCCTTGTCACCGAAAAGCACAAGCCCGGAGTGTAAAATGAGGCAGGTAAAATGCTTTCTATACTTTCTATGCAATGATCTTTGGTTTTCATGTTCAACTGGGTTGCTGCAGCTTCTTTGTTGTCCTCTAGAGTATTCCCAGAGTTATTTTCATCTGTGGGTAGTTGTTAAATCATTGTTTTGTGGGATAACAGTGTTGTGATCTCCTACTTGGCTATGTTGCTGCCATCACTACTCAAAATCTAACAAATACTCTCGAATACAGATTAAAATGGAGAGGATGCGGAGAAAAGGGAACCCTCTTACACTGTTGGTGGGAATGTGAACTGGTGCAGCCAGCCAGAAAACTGTGTGGAGGTTCCTCAAAGAGTTAAAAATAGACCTGCCCTATGACCCAGCAATTGCACTGTTGGGGATTTACCCCAAAGATACAGATGCAATGAAACGCCGGGACACCTGCACCCCGATGTTTCTAGCAGCAATGGCCACAATAGCCAAACTGTGGAAGGAGCCTCGGTGTCCATCGAAAGATGAATGGATAAAGAAGATGTGGTCTATGTATACAATGGAATATTCCTCAGCCGTTAGAAACGACAAATACCCACCATTTGCTTCAACGTGGATGGAACTGGAGGGTGTTATGCTGAGTGAAGTAAGTCAATCGGAGAAGGACAAACGTTATATGTTCTCATTCATTTGGGGAATATAAATAATAGTGAAAGGGAATAGAAGGGAAAGGAGAAGAAATGTGTGGGAAATATCAGAAAGGGAGACAGAACATAAAGACTCCTAACTCTGGGAAACGAACTAGGGGTGGTGGAAGTGGAGGAGGAAGAGGTGGGGGTGAATGGGTGACGGGCACTGAGTGGGGCTCTTGATGGGATGAGCACTGGGTGTTATTCTGTATGTTGGCAAATTGAACATCAATAAAAAATAAATTTATTATAAAAAAAAGTAAAATAAAATGATGTCTGTAATGGAGAGGAAATAATAAATAGCTTTTAAGGGATTGATTTCTTGTATATTTAAGATAAAGAATTAAAGCTTCTTCAAGAAACCTTTTGAAAAAAATCCAAGCTGAAAACAGCATAATAATATAGGCTATAAAGTAATTAAAAAATAAAAACTACTTGACTGAGGGGGAAAAAACTATTCCACATGAATTCAACTGTGTCAATACCTTGAGAATTTACGCTGGTTACCTGGTAATTAAGTAGTAAAGTTGATCTTGACAGGATAGAAACACAAACTACTAACTGTAATAGCTTTAGGGCTTTTGCTTTTGTTCTGAACTATAGGTAAAATGAGAATTGAAGGGTTTGTGCTTTAAAGACTATGAGTATCCTATGAAAGTCATCTCTCCACAGATTTCTTTAAAAAGGAAAAAAATGAGTTCTGAAATGGATGTAATTAAAACTCAGCTAGCTATTAAACAAGTGATAAAGCACCCCCCCCCAAAGAAAGGTCTCAGAAAGTTTATTTTTTTAGGAATACTTTAACATAAATCACTATAAATCATTTTTATATAGAAATGTTTCAACAGTAATTACAAATATCCTTCCAAAAAATTAAAAGTAGTCTCTTCAGGGGATCAGAAGGTCTTGGCAAAGATTGAAGATAATAAAGAACCAAATGGAAATGTTAGAAATGAAAAATGCAATACCTAAACAAAAATTTCAATGAATGGGCTCAAAAACAGCATGAACAGGACAGAGGAAAGAATTAATGAACTATAAGACAGAACAATAGAAATGAACTAAACCCCAAGAAAATCATTTTTAAAAAGCTTCAGAGATCTGAAAGACTATTTAAAATTCTAACATTCATATCATTAGCATCCCAGGACAGAACACAGATGACAGGGCTAAAAAAAATGAATTCAAATATATAATAAGCTGGCAATTTCTGTGTTTGTCAAACTACAGAAATCTAGAGAATCAAAAGCTAGAGCAAACTCCAAGCAAAATCAACCCCCCAAAATTCATAGTAAGACACATCATAATCAAACTTCTGAAAATTACAAAGGAAAAAATCTTGAAAGTAGTATGAGAGAAATTTCCCCTAAACTAATGGGAGAAACTATTTTAATGATGTCAGATTTCTCATCACAAACTATGGAGGCCAGGGGCACCTGGCTGATTCAGTGACCTTTGGCTCAGGTCATGATCCTGGGGTCCTGGGATCGAGTCCCACATAGGCTTCTCCCTCTGTCTCTCATTAATAAATAAATAAAATCTTTAAAAAAAAGAAAAGAAGAGAAACCATGGAGGCCAGAAAATGGTGACAGAATATTTTTCAAGTGCTGAAAAAAAAGATCTGTTGTTATATCCTTCAGATATGAAGATGAAAAACATTTACAGATGAAGGAAAACTAAGAGATTTGGTCTTTACCTGACTTACCCTAAAAGAATAACTAAGGGAATATCTGTAAGAAGAAAGGAAACCATTAAAAAAATTAATTAGAACACCAGGAAGTACAAAAGTGGAAAAATTGAAAGTTGTTTTCTTTCTTTCACTGAAATAAACATAAGACAGAAAAAAGAGAAATGTAGCTCTCCTAAAGGTTATCTTTTAAAATTATAACATTTTTTTCTCTGGATATTATATTTGCATGATTCTTTTTTTTTTTTTTTTTCACTTTAAATCTTATTTTCAAGGGTGCCTGGGTGGCTCAGTTGATTAAGTGTCTGCCTTAGGTACAGGTTATGATCCCTGGGATCAAGCCCACAGTGGGCTCCCTGTTCAGCAGAGGGCCTACTTCTCCCTCTTCCTCTCCCTGTTGCTCCACCTGCTTGTTCTATTTGTCAAATAAATAAAATGTTTAAAAAATAAATTTTATTTTAAATTTTCTTGTAGATGTTTTTTCAGGAATATATTTTTAAAATCAGGCAAATAGTAAATAGAGCTCTTTTTAAATTTTTTTTAAATAAAGCTCTTTCTTTTTTTTTAATAATAAATTTATTTTTTATTGGTGTTCAATTTGCCGACATACAGAATAACACCCAGTGCTCATCCCGTCAGGTGCCCCACTCAGTGCCCGTCACCCATTCACCCCCACTCCCCGCCCTCCTCCCCTTCCACCACCCCTAGTTCGTTTCTCAGAGTTAGGAGTCTTTATGTTCTGTCTCCCTTTCTGATATTTCCTACCCATTTCTTCTCCCTTCCCTTCTATTCCCTTTCACTATTATTTATATTCCCCAAATGAATGAGAACATACAATGTTTGTCCTTCTCCGATTGACTTTCTTCACTCAGCATAATACCCTCCAGTTCCATCCACGTTGAAGCAAATGGTGGGTATTTGTCGTTTCTAACGGCTGAGGAATATTCCATTGTATACATAGACCACAGCTTCTTTATCCATTCATCTTTCGATGGACACCGAGGTTCCTTCCACAGTTTGGCTATCGTGGCCATTGCTGCTAGAAACATCGGGGTGCAGGTGTCCCGGCGTTTCATTGCATCTGTATCTTTGGGGTAAATCCCCAACAGTGCAATTGCTGGGTCGTAGGGCAGGTCTATTTTTAACTCTTTGAGGAACCTCCACACAGTTTTCCAGAGTGGCTGCACCAGTTCACATTCCCACCAACAAATAAAGCTCTTTCATTTTGAAAAACAAAAGGAAAGTCCTATATAATGGTGAACAGCATTATTACATCTGATTCAGATGCTGACACCTTTGTGAATATTTTACACTATTCCATCATAGTATTGATTTCTGAGAAGCAAAGGAAGCAGAGAGCAAATAAAAAAAGGAAAATTAAAACATAATTACACTGCAAACAACATATATTAGATCCTTGTGCTATAAAACAATTCATGTACAGGATGTCCTAAAAGAGGCACATGCATTTGTTATAGAAATAATTTTGCCTTCAGCGACAAGTATATATATACTCAAAATTGTTTTGGGATTTAGGTGCAAAAATCTAAAAACTTTTTTTTTTTTTTTTTTGTATAATGACACCATAAATGGGCAGAATCAATGAAATAAGACATAATACAAAAAAATAGTTGGATTTATAGAACAAGAGATTTATATTTTACCTATCTACAGAGTAAATTTTTATGCTGATTTGCTCAATTAATTTGCAGATTAAGGAGTATATATGTTGTTATGCTATGTTTCACAGTAGAAAACCTAACCATTAGCAATAAAAGATCCTCAATTTAAAACCAAATTCTACTATTATACCATCTATAGGCTTTTGGAAAATGTATTACATCTTAAACCTTAAGTTTCTGTAACTCAATAACTCAATATCATAAGACCTAATTTTCAGGATTGAGGTGAACATCAGAATATACCTATGTACTAAAATACTCAGCTTTTTAAAAAATATTATCTATTTTCTTGGCTTTTTAAAAAATTGCTCTCCTGTTCATGCTAAGAAGAATTATAAATTCCATAAATGTAATACTAGTGAACTTGGAATGACCTTTTTTTAAGAGATTGCAACAATAAACATAGAAACTAGACTTGCCAAAGTCAGGGATAAAATCATGTTTGTAATCTTATTACAAGCACACCAAAGATACTTGGCAAAAGGTTTCACAATCATTGAGTAAATATATATTAAAAAAACAACAAAAGTGACTTAGCACAATTCAAATTATAGAATATGTCTTTCTACTTAAGACAAACACTATAAAAAAAAAAACAGACAAAATATTATGAGCAGAGCCACTAATGGTTAAGGAAAAACAACACATTTGCTTTGTGGTAAGTTTAGCTAACATGAGTTTCTATGAAAATACTTTGTCATCATTGTAAATATACAACACTTTATATCATTACAATTTATTAAAGTGTATATGAAAACAAAATTTCAAAGAGCTGTTATTTATGAACATTATCTCCCATTGCTACTTACAGAGTTGAATCCAAATAATAAAGCCAAAATTCAAGCCACATTGTAAATGCAACTGAGAATGAGAATTTTATGCTGTAGAGCTTAGTTATTTTAGACTAAATCAGACAATCTGGGTTATATTTTGGTTCCAAAACTTACTAGTTGTGTTACTGTGCTCAACATGTCTAAGATTCTGTTTTTTCATTTATCTAATGTGATTGCTAATATTAGCTATTTCTAAGTATTGCCTGAGTACTGAATGAGCTACCTGGGCACTTAGCCTTCAGTAAGTGTATTTATTTATTTGTATTATCATCAATATCATTTTAATTATATTTAGGCATAATTTTCAATCAGATAGGTAAAACTACTCTAATTTGGCAACTTCTCTTTGAGATATCACTGGTCTGCTTCTTTAATAATAAGTATAATTGTTCCTTCAGTAATATCACAGACTATGTTACTTCTCAGTTCTTATTATTACTGATATTTTATACTTCTTTACAGATCTAAAATCTATTTTAGGCCACCTGTAATCACAAAAGTTTTACAAAGAAAATTTTATGGCTTGTTGATTTTGTTTTTATTGTACTTATTTGTCCACTTGTCCCAAACTAATCTTAAAACATTTGGAAATAAAACTTGACCACAACTGGTGTCAGGCTATGTAAAGTTTTTATTTATACACATATGGAGGCAAAGGACTTGGTAATGAGATTATTTCTATGTAATTTTGTTGAACTCTTCTAAACCTTATTTCCTTTTCTATAAATGGTGAATATTAAAATCCAAATGGCTTCTTTTTCATCTGTTGGCATTGTGTTTGTGTGTGCATGTTCATACATTTAAGAAAATGTATTAATAGCACTGATATTATAATATTCACTCCACAATGCTTTAAATGAATTACACTTTCAGTTTATCACCAGGAATAGAGGGTGGAAATTATTATAAAAATTTGAGGGGGGCCTGGTGGCCCAGTCAGTTGAGCACCTGACTCTTAGTTTCAGCTCAGGTTATGATCTCAGGGTCTGTGCTCAGTGTGAAGTCTGCTTGAGATTCCTCCCGCTCCCCCTGCCGCCACTTATGTGCTCACCCTTTCTCTCTCTCTAAACTAAATAAGTAAACTTATTTTTTTAATTTGATAACTTGAATAAACATCTAGTTTATACATTTTTTGGATAAGAAATTGTTATATCACTTACACTTTATATTAAATAAGAATTTTGTGTTCTCAGAATTTGATGTAGTTTCTATATATACAATTTGTGATAAGCTTCTACATATTTTAATGAACAGAGTCACTCAAACTTTAAAATGTATATCTATTGACAAGGATCTATTGCCAGAGAAAGTTTGTCTATAAGTACATTAAAATATAAGAATTTATAGTACATAATGAAGTGAGAAGAAATGTATTTGAAATAGGGAGAAGAAAAATGAAAGAAATAAACACTGAAGTTAAACTAGAAGAATGTACTGAGGAAATAAAAGCTGATACCTCATGGGGAGGAGGTCTGGTTTTGTGTTTCTTTCAGAAGCTATTCTAGATTTTTCGTTCTAATGAGTATTTCTAGAACAGATTCAGTAGAGTACTTTAGCTGATATTCTAATTGTTGAATTGGGTCAATTTCTCTCTATTCACATTAATATGCATACATCTGACTTCTGTTTTTCTCTTGGAAAATTTTATTTTTTTAGCTTATTTTCTCTTTTTCCTCTTTCCATTGTTATGGTGTTCTCTCTCCTCCAGAAACCTCAGTCCAGATCTTTTTTTCAGCAAAATGGTGTTATTATAGTTAATTCAACCCTATAATTTAAGTAAGTAGTTTATACTGTTTCATGCCTAGATTGCATTCAAGGAGAAATGATCTCTTCCTTAAACTTAGACTGTATTTTAAACATATATTGTATTTTTTTCATCTATTGTATTCTAATTTCTATAATAAATTCTGACAATGATCCACATTTTATTTTGGGAAAATCATCATGCAACTAGGTATTTTTTTATAATCTTTGACATTGATTTTTTAACCTACATGTTCATATACTTATATCCAGCAATTTTTTCATATGAACTTTCATCATTCTATTGCATTTAACAACTAAACTACAGCACTTTTTCCCTTGATAGACACTTTATACCCTACCAATTTTTTTTTAGTTTATCTCAAAGAGGAGTATATTTTATCATTTTAAGGATGTATGTCTGTATATATAATGGCAACCTATAACTCTTAAGATCATAAATTAACCAAACTCAAAGGAGTTCAAGTTTGTTTTGTTTTGTTTTGTTTTGAAGGGGGGAGTTCAATAAGTTTTTTTTTTCCTTAGCTCAACAAAAATAGTGAGTTTTTTCTGAATTAATAAAATGAAGCAATACAAAAGAAGGATTAGAAAGAAAAATCACCCACTTTCACCACCTAGAATAAGAAATTGCATTCAGCAAGTTTTTAAAGCACTTTTTATATAAATCATATTCACATATCCTTGAAACGCCTACTCCTACTTTTCACCTACATTTTTCTGTAGTTATTAATACTAGTTATGAATGGTGGTGAAGAATTACATTTTGTAGTCTTACTGAATAATATGTTGGAATAAATTGTGTGTTATGTGAAGCATAAAAGCTACTTGTTTTTATAGCATACTGACTAGAAAAGAGAATTTTAGTCTTATCAGTTCAAGACTACAGAGATGTAAGTTTTATCAAAATTAAAAATCTATTAAATCTGCTTCCTGACAAGATGCAATGGAGGTGGATAAAGTAATTATATCTATATTAGTTCTAGATCCTAAGTGAAGACTGTGTGTGAGACAAATTTATGAAAGGTCCTGGGAATTTGTAAAATTAAAATATATTGAAACTACCATTAACACAGCTTTGTGTTCACTGGGTCCCCCAGGAAACAGGTAGTGAGATGGAGTTAGGGGTGTAAAATGTCTATTGAGGCAAATATCATGATGCAGACATGACAATAATGGGAGCGTCAGAGTAGAGTAAAGACTGCCTATTGGAGGAGTCCTGCATTAGGCAAAATTTCCTGACTCTATTACATGTAACAGGCTAAGTAATTGGCTGATCTGTTCAGCAACTGGTGATACCTGAACAGCACACTTCCATGTTTAGCAAAATCCTTCCCTCGTAACCTGTTTTGACAGCAGTTACTTCAAATTTCTGAGGGGAAACTTAGGAGGGTAGGTAGTGGGATAAACTAACACTCACCACTGCAGGGAAGCCTGGACTGTAGATGGTACTTCCAACCACACCCACCCCTCCACTAACCATTCTAACTTTCCTTTTCCCTTAGGGGGTCATTCATGCTGGTGCCATGGGCTCACCTGGTGATGTAACTAAATCCTCATTCCCAAGGAGTCTGGGCTCCTGGAAATTATCCTCTTGTCACACTGAAGTTTCTACACTTATACATGGTATTCACATTTGGGGAAGAAAAATATCAAAGTTCTCAAGGGGATTGCTTGAGTGCCACATGTAATCTTTCTTACCTCAAATTTTTTAACAGCAGTTCCACCTCCTTCTGCTGACCAGGGTTAGTCATCCCTACTTATATGGTGACTCTTCTTGTCTCTTGGTATTTAGAAAAAAGTCAAAATTGCTCAAGTGACATCCATATCTCATAACACAACAATCTTTTTATGCTGCTTGGCTAGAAAAGGTTCTGTTTTGGGAGGGGGACCACTAACCTTGAAATCTCAGAGGTGGAAGATGGGAAGCCTAAATCTTCCAATGGGTCATGAACAATAACTGGGGTATTCATTCTTCCATATCTTGGTCTCAGACATATGCATCTACCTACTGAGGACACAAGGCCTTATAGCGTTCTATATTAGCCTGTATAGCTCACTGTGGAGGTTACCGCCTCCCAGAAGGTACTTCAGCAACTGCACAGGTAGTAAGCCATCCAGGACTTTCTCAGGTCAGTTGCTTCTGGATGGTACAATATGTGGTAAAACCATTGGATTCCATGGTCATGGACCAACTACTATGATTCCTTTGCTGTAACATGGGCTTCCTGCCCGGATGATGTTTTGTTGAATTCTATGCCTTTGGATCAGGTTGTGTAAATTCCGGATATTATTACCAGGTAGGCTCTGCAAGTCAATCCCTTTTGGCTGCCATTTTGATATGAAGAGCTCTTGGCTTCTGGTATTTGTTTCCAACTAACAAAGGGACCCCATCATCCTCACTGATATCAATGAGCCAAACTCAACAGCCTTTCCTGTCATCAGCCCTGTCCTACAGAGGAAAGCTACTATGGAACTTCTTAGTGCTCCTCTCATCAGTATCTGTCTGGTAGCCTCTGTGAATAGTATATTATCTGTATTTTATGTAACGTGATCCTCTGCTGACTCTTTTGGCCTTACAAAATCTATCCAGCCCAGCATGTCCAATTCCCTGAGCCTTGTAATCTCTTTCTCTACCAAGTGTGATAGCATTTATAGCATTTCAATTTTACTCAAATTAAGCCACACTTACCCTAGGTTTGTAGAACCTACTAGAGATTTTGAGGCATGACCTAAGATATTTTGTCAGGAATTTGAATTCTTTTTCTCTGGTATGTAAGCTCATGTTAATAATCTCTCCCTTATCTAGTCCTATGTTCCAGTGCTTTTTTTTTTTTTTTCTTTTTTTAAAGATTTTATTTATTTATTTATTTATTTATTTATTTATTTATTTATGAGAGAGGCAGAGACATAGGCACAGGGAGAGGCAGGCTCCTCGTGGGGAGCCCTATGCAGGACTGGATCCTGGGACCCGGGGATCAAGCCCTGAGCTGAAGGCAGATGTTCAACCACTGAGCCGCCCAGATGTCCCATCATCCAGTGTTCTCAATTAAGCACCCTCAATAACTAGTCCCACAGGTACTCCCTTCAATTTCTGTTGATGTGAGCTAATTCTTAAAGCTCCTCTGAGGTGCAGAGCTACTTTCTTAATTAGATCCAAGTATTGCTGCTTGAATTATACTGGCACTCAACTTTGTTACATATCCAGCAGCCCGAGAGCTAGCAAGGCAAATTCTTATGGTCCTCCTACTGACTGTTGGGGGAGAGGCTTCTGGAGTATCCCCTGAACTTTGATTTTTTTCTTAGGTTCAGGAGAGTGCTATCTTAACAGGGAAGTCAGCTTTTCAGACTTTGATGTTTCTAATGGATCTGGGGAGTGCAAATCCTGAAGGACATGCACTAGATTCCTGATTCTATGCTTTAGATTCAAAGTTTTTCCAAAAAATCTTGATATAGCAGACTTGCTTCAGTTGAACCTTTGTCTTTGTAGCCCTGTAACTTTGACTATTAAATCCTGAGATTGAAAAAAATAAATAAAATAATAAAATAAAAATAAATCCTTAGATTGGATTAAAGTTTGTCTGCTCTTCTATGAGAATCAATAATGGCTACTTTGTAAACTACCAATGAGTCTTCACTGCTAGTTTTCCATTTTTTAAATATTTCCCTCTGCTTTTCATTATCATTCCATCAGGCACCCACACTATTAATAAATAGTCAATTTCAGTCTTAGCATGCATGATTTCCCTTGAATTTTTCAAAATCCTAAAACACTGCAATGACCAGGCCATTATCCTTTACCAAAACATTCTCTCAAATTCTAATTCACTACCAGTGAGAATTCTAGCAATTGAGGCACCACTTTGTGCTAAGGATTACCCATGTCTCACAAACTCCCTGTACTGTGGTCTTTGCTGTCAGTAAAATGATATGTGATGCAGTCCCCAAATCCCAATTCTGGGACTGCTGTGTGATATCCTTCAAAAAGTAAATGCTAACACAGGATTATGAATGGAAGAGGTCTATTGCAGGATTATGCCTGTGAAAGACAAAAGGAGGATAAACCAGGATTGGTTAGGGAGAACCTAAGATTGTGATACAAATGAGTTCTGGCCAGCCCAATAGGAGAGCTTTAAACCAAAGATTAACTGGTAAAGAAGCTGTATGTATTCCTGATCTCCTTAATCATTGCCTGGGATTGCCAGGGAAGAGCATTTCAGATAGAAAGCTATGCAAAAAGAGTGGGTAATTGTTAAATCTTTTGAGAAGTTGGAAATTCTAAGTTTCTTGGTTTTGTTAAAGCAATCAGAAAGAAGTCCAACAAGGACATTAGGGGGTGGCCCTTGAAATCAATAGTTGGAGGCTGTCAACTAACTGTAGTTGTTTAAGCTAACTAGCATGTATTTCCTTGATAGAATGTCTGAGAGGAGCACATCTCCTCAGCTGACACATCTATGTTCATGGTCATGAACAAATTGGATGAAGCTAGTTTAATTGCATTGCATATACAAAACAACTAAATTATTTGGTATACATTTTACATTTTTGTTGATTGCTATGGCATTTGCAATCCAGGTTAGCAAAATCCATTAGAAAGTATAACTTTTTTTTATAAATAAATCACAAAGCACAAGAATAATTACCATTTTTGAGTGTTAAACAATTCACACACAACAAAGAAACACCTGTGGTTATTGATTACATAAGGCAAAAACAGCAAAACTGGTCCTGTATATTTCAACATGCTTTTTCTAGTATCCTAGAAGCATTTTTGTATGTTTAATCATTCTATTTAAAATTTTTTCCCATATCTTCTATCAGCTTGAGACTGATTATAAACTTGAAATAAATAACTCGTGTTATATTTAGTATCATTTGCAAGCTATAACTGAAAGCAAACATTGACCTTAATAATTTTAATTCATTTTAGCAAGTAATTTTCCAGCTTTTAGCAATAGAGTATTAGGGTTGAATAGTTAAATGAAATTACTGTCTTCAATGTATCTTTATTCTAAGTTCTATAAGAAAGGTACTGACAGCTATGGGGCTTCATCCAGAGACCTTAGGTCTTAGACCTCTGGAGAGGTGAGGAAAGTTTGACAGAAGAGGTGAGATTTGGGAAAAGATAGAATATATTATATTTCAATAGAAATACAGACATACCTCACTTCATTGAACTTTGCAGATACTGTAGTTTTTTACAAATTGAAGGTCTGTGGCAACCTCATATCAAGCAGTCTATTGACAACATTTTTCTTTTCTTTTTAAATTGATCAATACCTTTATTTTCTTTTTTAAAAAAATTTTTATTGGAGTTCAATTTGCCAACATATAGCATAACACCCAGTGCTCATCCCAACAAGTGCCTCCCTCATTGCCCATCACCCAGTCACCCCAACCCCCCGCCCACTTCCCCTTTCACTTGCCCCTTGTTCATTTCCCAGAATTAGGTGTCTCTCATATTTTGTCACCCTCACTGATATTTTCACTCATTTTCTCTCCTTTCCCTTTATTCCCTTTCACTAATTTTTATATTCCTCAAATGAATGAGACCATATAATGTTTGTCCTTCTCCAATTGACTTATTTCACTCAGCATAATACCCTCCAGGTCCCTCCATGTCGAAGCAAATGGTGGGTATTTGTCGTTTCTAATGGCTGAGGAATATTCCATTGTATACATAGACCACATCTTCTTTATCCATTCATCTTTAGATGGACACCGAGGCTCCTTCCACAGTTTGGCTATTGTGGACATTGCTGCTATAAACATTGGGGTGCAGGTGTCCCGGCATTTCACTGCATCTGTATCTTTGGGGTAAATCCCCAGCAGTGCGATTGCTGGGTCACAGGGAAGATCTATTTTTAACCCTTTCAGGAACCTCCACACAGTTTTCCAGAGTGGCTGCACCAGTTCACATTCCCACCAACAGTGCAAGAGGGTTCCCCTTTCTCCACATCTTCTCCAACATTTGTTGCTTCCTGCCTTGTTAATTTTCCCCATTCTCACTGGTGTGAGGTGGTATCTCATTGTGGTTTTGATTTGTATTTCCCTGATGGCCAGTGATGCAGAGCATTTTCTTATGTGCGTGTTGGCCATGTCTGTGTCTTCCTCTGTGAAATTTCTGTTCATGTCTTTTGTCCATTTCATGATCAGATTGTTTGTTTCTTTGCTGTTGAGTTTCATAAGTTCTTTATAGATCTTGGATACTAATACTAGCCCTTTATCTGATATGTCATTTGCAAATATCTTCTCCCATTCTGTAGGTTGTCTTGTAGTTCTGTTGACTGTTTCTTTTGCTGTGCAGAAGCTTCTTATCTTGATGAAATCCCAATAATTCATTTTTGCTTTTGTTTCTCTTGCCTTCATGGATGTATCTTGCAAGAAGTTGCTGTGGCCAAGTTCAAAAAGGTGTTGCCTGGGTTCTCCTCTAGGATTTTGATGGAATCTTGTCTCACATTTAGATCTTTCATCCATTTTGAGTTTATCTTTCTGTATGGTACAAGAGAATGGTCTAGTTTCATTCTTCTGCACATGGATGTCCAATTTTCCCAGCACCATTTATTGAAGAGACTATCTTTTTTCCAGTGGAGAGTCTTTCCTCCTTTGTCGAATATTAGTTGACCATAAAGTTGAGGGTCCACTTCTGGATTCTCTATTCTGTTCCATTGATCTATGTGTCTGTTTTTGTACCAGTACCACACTGTGTTGATGACCACAGCTTTGTAGTACAACCTGAAATCTGGCATTGTGATGCCCCCAGCTATGGTTTTCTTTTTCAAAATTCCCCTGGCTATTTGGGGTCTTTTCTGATTCCACACACATTTAAAGACACCATTTTTCTAATAGCATTTGTTCACTTCGTGTCCATCACATTTTGGTAATTCTTGTATTATTTCAAACTTTATGATTATTCTCTTTGTTGTGATAGTCTGTGATCAGTGATCTTTGATGTTACTATTGCAATTATTTTACCATATAAGATGGTAAACTTAATAAATGTGTATGCGCTGACTCCTCCACTGATCGCCATTTCCCTGTCTCTCTCCCTCTCTCTCTCTCTCTCTCTCTCTTCATCTCTTCCTCCTCAGGCCTTTCTATTCCTTGAGACACAAAAATATTGAAATTAGGCCAATTAATAACCCAATAATGGGCTCTAAGTTTTCAAGTAAAAAGAAGTATCACACATCTCTCATTTTAAATCAAAAGCTAGAATGATTAGGTTTGGTGGGGAAGAAATGTCAAAAGCTGAGATAGGCTGAAAGTCCTCTTTTATCAGTCTGCAAAGTTGTAAAGGCAAAGAAAAAGTTCTTGAAGGAAATTAAAAGTGCTACTCCAGTGAACACACAAATGATGGGAAAGCCAAACAACCTTATTGCTAGTACAGAGAAAGTTATAGTGCTCTGAATAGAAGATCAAACTAGTCACAACATTCCCTTAAGCCAAAACCTAATCCAGAGGAAGGCCTTTACTCTTTTTAGTTCTATGAAGGCTGAGAGAGGTAAGGAAGCTGCAGAAGTAATGTTTGTTTCATGAGGCTTAAGGGAAGAAGCTGTCTCTGCAACATAAAAGCACAAGTGCTACAGCAAGTTATCCAGAAGATCTAGCTAAGATAATTAATGAAGGTGGCTGTGCTAAACAACAGACTTTCAATGTAAATGAGCAACCTTATATTGAAAGATGACATCATCTAGGACATTAGCTAGAGAGAAATCAATGCCTGGCTTCAAAGGATGGGGTGACTCTCTTATTAGGGCCTAAATAGCTGGTGACTCTCAGTTGAAGCTAATGGTCATTTACCACTCTGAAAATCCTAGAGCCCTTAAAACTTATGTTAAATTCCTCTATATTCTACAAATGGAAAAACAAAGCCTGGATGGCAGTACATGTGTTTACAACATGGTTGACTGAATATTTTAAGCCCACTGTTGAGACCTACTGCTCAGGAAAGAAAGATTTCTTTCAAAATACTAATGCTCATTGACAATGCACATGGTCACTCAAGAGCTCTGATTGAGGTGCACAATAAGATTAATAATGTTTTCATGTCTGCTAACGTAACATGCATGCCACAGCCCATGGATCAAAGAGTAATTTTGGTTCTTAAGTCTAATTATTAAGGAGTATTGTTCATAAAGCTGTAGCTGTCATATAGTGATTCTTATGATGGATCTGGGGAAAAAAATTGAAAACCTTCTGGAAAAGATTCACTATTCTGGATGTCATTAAGTGCATTCATGATTCATGGAAAGTAGTCAAAATATGAATACAAACAGGAGTTTGGAGGAAGTTGATTTTAAGCCTCATGGATGACTTTAAAGCATTCAAGACTCTAGTGAAGAAAGTAAGTACAGATATGGAAATAGCGAGAGAACTAGAATTAGAAGTCAATCCTAAAGATGTGACTGAATTCCTGCAATCTCAGGATAAAACTTTAACAGATGAGGAGTTACTTCTTACAGATGAACAAAGTAGGGCTTTTTTGAGAGGGAATCTATTCATGATAAAGATGCTTTGAAGATTGTTGAATATTACCTAAACTTAGTTGATAAAGCAGCAGCAGGGTTTAAGAGGATTGACTCCAGTTTTGGAAGAAGTTCTAATGCGAGTAAAAATACTATCAAGTAACACCACACACTGCAAAGAAATCCTTCATGAAAGAAAGAATCAATTGATGTGGCTAACTTAATTGCTGTTTAATTTTAAGAAAATAAACAGCTACCCCAGCCTTCAGCAACTACCACCCTGATCAGTTAGCAGCCATCTACATGGAGGCAAAACCCTCTACTAGCAAAAAAAAAAAAAAAAAAAAAAAAAGGAAAGTTCAGATGATTAACAGTTTTGAGGTAAACAAACATCCTTCCACAGGGTACATTTGAAATCATGCTTCTTTATTACAAGTACATAATCCAAGGCAGAGCTTCTTAAAAAATATTTTGAGGGCACCTGGGTGGCTCAGGACGTGATCCTGGGGTCCTGGGATCCAGTCCTGCATTGGGCTCCCTTCAGGGAGACTGCTTCTCCCTCTACCTGTGTCTCTGACTCTCTCTCTGTCTCTCATGAATGAATGAATGAATGAATGAATGAATGATCTTAAACAATGTTTTGAAAGAGACAGGATTTGAGTGCTTTTAAACCCAAATTGTAACATGATATATCTGAGTATAGAGTTTAGCCCTATAGAAATAGCAAAACAGATCCAATTCTGGACATATACAAAACTATTATGTTCCCTCACATGGGTCTTTTAGTCATTTAGCAGAACAAATGCTAAATATTGGAACTAAATAAGAGGAGAGATCTAGGAGTAGATAATAAAGCTAAGAGACTAATATTCATTTAAAGTTGGAGTGCAATGTGAAAACAGGGAAACATGTTTTTTTATTCCAGAGGAAAAAAGCACCCTACTCAGAGTCAGTAGGAAGAAGTAATTAATGAGAATTCAAAACAGTTACTAATAAAAAAATTATCACTTTTCTTACTTTTTTTTTTGTTTTAATTTTTTATGATAGTCACAGAGAGAGAGAGAGGCAGAGACATAGACAGAGGGAGAAACAGGCTCCATGCACCGGGAGCCCAACGTGGGATTCGATCCCGGGTCTCCAGGATCGCCCTGGGCCAAAGGCAGGCACCAAACCGCTGCGCCACCCAGGGTTCCCCCACTTTTCTTATATAGGGTTAAAGTCTATTATTGCTTAATGGTTTTAAAATATGATTTCTGTAGAAACTTCAAATTTCTACTATATTGGAACTAGAAGTAATAAAAGGGTTTGTACAGTCTTAAGATGGAAAGAGGATAGCACAAAGTCTAGAGAAGGATGTGTTTATAAGTTCTTAAGTCTGTTATTGATAAGTAAAACCTTATTTTAAAATTTTGAAGTACTTCACCATTTCTCCAAAGAAAGTATTTCTTTATAGTGTTGTTATTACTTTGTTCCTTTATTCATGATTAAAATAAGATTTATCAATTTGTTTCTGCCACTCAAGTTACCATTGATCATACCTTTACATTTTCCAGAAATAGACTATCTCAAAGGAATTTTTAAAAATATTCACTATAATTACCCTGTAATATCAACTATGTTAGGATAAGTAGAAACTTTAAACAGGTTAGTCAATCTTAGTTCTATGTAGAAAATAGATCAAAACAAAAACAATGGTGCTATGACAGCTATATTACTGAAGATAGTTTTAATTTCCACTATTTAATGTTTAATATAGCACCATTGTAGGCATCTCAAAATTAAAGCCCATTCTTTGTTCTTCAAATAAAGAAGTCACGTATCAGGGTGCCTGGGTGGCTTAGTTGGTTGGGCATCTGCCTTCAGCTCAGGTCATGATCCTAGAGGAACAAGCCCTGTGTCAGGAACCCAGCTCAGCAGGGAGTCTGCTTATCCTTCCCCTCACTCATGTTCTCTCTCACTCTCTCAAATGAATAAAAAAAATCTTTTTTGAAATAAATAAATCATGTATCTTAAAACTTTACTTGGCCACAAAAATCACACAATTAGATAATAGTATGAGAATAGGACTTTGCTGCATCCTACCCACTGGGCCCAAGCTACTGCTTCACTCTGTCATTCTGGGCTCATCTTACTATGGCATTTCTGCCCATAAATAGATAAAGCAGACCTCCAGGGCCTCCAGGGCCTAAGTCACAGCAGTGGACCTTAACGGCATATACCCTGTTTCCATGGGCTATCTGCTCATGCCCACACCTCAGACACTGGCATCACTGCCTTAGCAACTATGTCTGTGCTCCAGGTGCCTTAGAAGTTCTGCATAGTTCTGATTAGAGACCCTTGGTTCTGCTGCTGCTATGACATCTAGACATCCAGACATCTAGAGGAATCTTCTGAGCAAGAAAGTCCTTCCACAAGCAAAATGGAGAACAGAGAGACCCAAGCAGCCTTTAATAACAATGACCCCAAAAGGCCAAGCCATCACTACTACTGCAAACACCTACATCCTTGGTCACCAGGAACACCAACAGTGACCACAAATGAAGGAACTAGATGACTACACCACTCCAGAATCAGACACACTGCAACCCATCCAGACAGTACCTTTGCAAACATGAGTAGGTAAAAATCAGTCCACACTAAAACAAGTTCAAAAAGGATAGAAGAGGGGCAGTCCAGGTGGCTTAGTGGTTTAGGGCCGCCTTCATCCCAGGGCCTGATCCTGGAGACCTCGGATTGAGTCCCATGTTGGGCTCCCTGCATGGAGCCTGCTTCTCCCTCTGCCTGTGTCTCTGCTTCTCTCTCTGTGTCTCTCATGAATAAATAAATACAATCTTTTTAAAAAAAAAGGGTAGAAGATGAGACTATTCCTCAATATCAGCCATATCAACTCAAAGCCACTCAAAACATGGAAGAGAGAATATGACACCACCAAAGAAAGAAAATCATTTTAATAACTGACCTCAAAGAATATAAAGGTATAAATTTACTTGAAAAAGAATTCAAAATAATTTTAAGGAAGTTCAGAGAGATTCAAAAGAACACAGACAACTCAATGAACTCAGTAAAACAGAGGAGAACAAAATGAGAAGTTCAACAAAGAGATGGGATGCATAAAGTAGAATTAAAAGGAAATTCTAGAGCAGAATAATGCAACAAATGAAATGAAAAATGTAATAAAGAGCTTCAAAAAATAAATGATGAAGCAGAAACAAGAATCTGCAAATTTGAAAACAGATCTCTTGAAATAAACCGGAAGATCAAAATGAAATAATAAAAAATAATGAGCACTTAGGAGATCTATGGAACACTATCAAGAGTGCAAATACATACATTATGGGAGTCTATAAAGAGAAGAAAAAAAGGGGAAGAAAGCTAGTTCAAAGAAATAATGGCTAAAACTTAAGTCTGGAGAGAGTTATGGACATCCAAGTCCATAAAGCTCAAAAATGCCCAAACTGAACCAAAGAGATTTTCACCAAAATATCTTACAATCAAACCCTCAAACATCAAAGCTCAAGAAACGATTCTGAAAGCAAAAAAGAGCAAAAATAAATCACACACTAAGAAGTACCAATAAGCCTACCAGAGGATTTCTCAGCAGAAACCTTGAGCATACAGGAGATAACAGGGTAATGTATTGAAGTGGTGAAAGAAAATAAACCTGCCAACCAAGAATGCTTTATTTAGCAAATTGTTCTTTAGAAATGAAGTAGAGATAAAGAATTTCCCAGACAAAAGCTGACAGAGCTCCTCAAAACTAGATTGGACTTAAAAGAAATATTAGAGTGTTGTGTTTTGTTTAAGGTTTGAGAGAGAGAGAGAGAGCACAAGCAAGAGTGAGGGTTGAGGCAAAAGGAGAGAAAGAATCTCAAGCAGATTCCAGGCTGAACACAGAGCCTGATGTGGTGGGGCTCAATCCCATGACCCTGAGATCATGACCTGAGCCAAAGTCAGATGTCCAACTGAGTGAGCCACCCAAGTGCCCCTGGGCAATGACTTTTTTGGATATGATGCCAAAATATAGGCAACAAAGACAAAAATAAACAAATAAGACTCAAACTAAAGTTTCTGCATAGCAAAGAAAACCACTAACAAATAAAAAGCTAACCTTTGGAATGGGAGAAAATATTTGCAAACAATATATATGATAAAGGGTTCATAACCAAAATCTCTAAGAAACTGATATAATTCAATAGAAAAAAAATAGAAATGGGCAAAGGACATGGTACACATTTTTTTAAAAAAAGATATACAAATGGCCAACAAAAAAATATGGTATATGAGTGGATGCTCAACACCTCTATCAAGGAAATGCAAATCAAAACCATGAGAAAATACCATTTCACACAATATAGCTGTTATCAAGTTGAAAGATAACAAATGTTGGTGAGGATGTTGATAAAAAGGAAACTTCATACACTGTTTAAAATGTAAATTGGTATAGCCATTAAAAACAATACAGAGATCCTTAAAAAAACAAAAACAAAAACAAAAACAAAAACAAACCTACCATATGATCCGGTAGCACTTCTGGTTATGTATCCAAATGAAATAAAATCAGTATCTCAAATAGATATCTGTACTTCCATAGTTACTTCACTATTATTCACAATAGCCAAAATATGGAAACAATCTGAGTGTCCATTGACAGATGAATGGATAAAGAAAATGTGGTAAATACGTATAACAGAATATTATGCAGCCATGAAAACAAGAAAATCTTGCCATTTATGATAACATGGATGAACCTGCAGGGGATTATAGTAAATGAAATAAGTCAGACAGAATAAGACAAATACTGTATGATCTCACTTAAATGTAGAATCTAAAAAAATAAAAATAAAAATAAAAAATAAATAAATAAATAAATAAATAAATAAATAAATAAATAAATAAATAAATAAAATAAATGTAGAATCTGAAAAAGCTGGTGGTTACCAGGGACTGGAGTGGGTGGGGGGTAAAATGAGATGTTCAAAGGGTATAAAATACCAATTATAAGAGGAATAACTTCTGGAAATGTAATGGAGACTACAGTTAACAATACTGTATTGTATACTTGGAAGTTCCCTAGTGAGTAAGGCTTAAATGTTTTCATGATAGCAACAACAAAAATGGTAATTATGTGAGGTTAAGGATCTATTAACTAACCTTATTGTCCCAGACATTTCTCAATATATCCTTGTACCAAGTCACTTTGTGTAACCTTATATTTACACAATACTACATGATTATATAATTGCATATATAATTAAAATGTAATGTATACCATGTAATATATCTCAATAAAGTTGGAAAAGAAGCATTGATGCAAGGGAAAAATCCTATGAGGGTGAACAATTTTTATCTCTCTCTTCAATGTTTAAAAATTTTCTTCTATTGATTTCTCTGTCCTAAAATTCACATACTAAAATTCTTAATGGCCGGTTAATTGTGGCCATTGTCAGAACACCTAACTAGTTTTTAGACTTACATTGAGACATGAGTAGGAGGAAGAACTCAGAGAACAATCTTTCACAAGTGTCTATTCTAAAAATAATAATTAACAGGTACTGAATGGTACTTGCAATGAGCCAGGGACCCTTGAGTAGACAATTTTATTTAATATTCACAATGGTTTTATCCTTTTGCTATTGGTAAATCTGAGACTTTGAAAATTAAGTAATTTACCAAAGTTGACTTTGGATTAGAGACTAGTCAAACTAAATTCAAATTCACACTTGGATGCCCATTTTTTAAAAACATATTCGATATATCTTCATTATGTGCCAGGCATCTTCACATACATTAAATTAACCCCTACAATAAACCTGTATAATAGGTACTTTTGAAAAATCATTTTTTCAGATGAGGAAGTAGATATTCAGATGGATTATGCATCCAGGAACCAATGGAGTTGAAATTCACAGCTGTATTTTTTATTGTGATATACTATAATTCAAATTCTTTTTCAAAAATAAGAGGGAAAAATTCATCTTACAAAATCATCACATTAGTCCACATTTGATTATGTGATTTTTTCCCTTTCTTAATTATATTTATGCTATTAAAGTATTATACACCAAAAGAAAAACTCATTTATTTAAAATTCAATAATTTTGAATCACCTCCCATACTGTAGGCATCATAGTGGTTTATAGGATTCATACATAATATCTAGCTTTAATGATGTTCAAAATATTAATAGAAGGTTTTATTTATTTATTTATTTATTTATTTATTTATTTATTTTTAAGATTTTATTTATTCATTCATGAGAAGCACAGAGAGGAGAGAGAGAGAGGCAGAGACACAGGCGGAGGGAGAAGCAGGCTCCATGCAGGGAGCCCGACGTGGGACTCGATCCGGGTCTCCAGGATCACGCCCTGGGCTGAAGGCAGGTGCTAAACCACTGAGCCACCAGGGCTGCCCTAATAGAAGGTTTTAAATCAATTGATCTGTCAGGCTAACAAAAACACAACTAACACATAGAAGAGAGCTATATAACAAAGACTAAGTGTTAAAATCAAAAGATTTCTAAAGAGATGGGTCAGAAAGGATTTTGAAGGATAGAGAAAAATATGCTAGATAAAGTAAAAGAGCATTTCAGGTAGATGTAACATGGACAAAAGAACGCATCTGGCAAATGAGGCTGAGAAGGGCAAGATGACCCATAGTTTTTTTATATCATGCTAAGAACCTTAGACTATGTACTGTAACAAATATTCACCCATACAAAGTTTTGCAGCATAGAATTACATAATCAAATGTGTTTTAAATAGATCACTTTTATGGCAATGTAGAGAACAGATTGGAACAAACAGTCTGGGTCAATAATTCATGCAACAATCAGGTCCTAGGCACATACTTGCAGGGAGGATGGAGCAAATGGGATAGACTGATGGATTACTTTGTGATGGAGATTTCACCTAATTTGCAATTAGGGTGGAGAGATCAAAATGATTCATTTTTCATGAAAAAAAGAGAGGAGGATTTCACTGACAAATATATTCCATTTCATGAATATCATTCTTTATGGAATTACATGTACAAAAGAAAGCATGATTCATTTAACTATTTTGAAGATCACTCTTTTTTCTGAATGAACTGCATGATCAAAAATCACATTTTTATAGAGGCATTACCAATAGGTATAAAACATGGCCTTGCTGTAAGAGTCCTTATAATTTGTCTTTAGTCTGAGCCTAGTATGGTAATGTTTATGCTATGAAAATGTCTTAATTTGTCTTGGCAATATTCATTAAATTTTGACGGGGGTACCTAAGGACCTATTAACTCCAAACTAAATCTGAAAATCCTATACCAGAGAATGGACTATAATTTCTATAATCTCAACTCCATTGGTTCCTAAGTACATAATCTCTTTGAAGTCTTAGAAATATATCTGCAATGTTTATCTAGGCAATACTCATTAAGATCATTTCATAGCATAAAGATTATGATACTAGGTGTGGACAAAAACAAAATTATAATACTTCTGAAAGCACCATTATCTTGAACTCTAGTGAGATGAATAAAAATCTGATTTAAATAATGGATAATACCCATATGGAAATCTTCTGAACTACTGCCATCTGGAGAAATTTTCTATGTAAAATAATACATTTTTAATTGCATTTAGAATTCTACATAGCTATGTTGTCTAATGTTTATTTTTATGTCATTAAATATTTAATTTTCATATAAAACACATTTTCCTCATAAGCTCCATAGTACCATACTCGATAAGAGTTCTTTTTCTGAGATATAAATTTCCCATACATGTCTATCATAAATTTTCTGTTTTGAGGACAGGTTTTGGAATGCTATTTGCCATTGTAATTTCTTATGTAAAATACTTACTACAAAATTATTTTGGGTTCTCTTATTGGATTTTGCTATTTGTTGTGTTTACTTCCTTGGCAAAGAGATCTTAATAAGTATTATTTTTCAGGTAGAAAAAAATGAATGAAAAAACTGGGATCCCAGATTTTTTTTAAAGGTTTTATTTATTTATTCATGAAAGACGGACAGAGAGAGAGAGAGACAGAAACAGGGACAGAGACACAGGCAGAGAGAGGGAGAAGCAGGCTCCATGCAGGGATCCTGATGTGGGACTCGATTCCTGGGACTCCAGGATCAGAGCCCTGGGCCAAGGCAGGCACGAAACCACCCACCCAGGGATTCCCAGGATCCCAGATTTTTTAGTTCACTGATTTTTTTTTTTTTTTGAGGGAGGTGGGTTTTTTAAAAGATATATGTATCATACACTTCTATATTCCTAGTGATAAATTTAGAAAAGATAACTCATAGGATCATTAAGCTATATTTGCATTAAAATCCGCTTGAGTATTTGTTAAACATATTCTTGCTCATATACACTCTAAATATATAATGTTTCTACTTAGAACAGAGGGTTACATTTAAATGTAGAAGAGCAGAACAGTTGACATAAATGAAGAAAAGAGGTACATGATAATGTGTGAGAGAGAAGTCATTGTGTAGACCCATACAAAATTGGTCTGTCAATAAAATTAAGTCAGAAATTTTTCTTTTAGATATTACATATAAAGGTTTAGAATCACAGATTCATAGAATTCCAGTTTTAGGAGTGATTTTTTTTCTTCTAAAAAGTGTTTTATCTATGAATTTCTTGAAGCTTTTAGAGCAATTTTCTCCTAACATTAGTATCAAAGAAGGAATAAAAGTATGAAAGTTACTTATTGGAATGAGTTATTCATAAAGCTCTTTTCAAAACTGTATTTTTTTCCCTCTACTTACCAAAGTTGCTTTAAAACAAGGGTTAAAAGCCATAAAAAGTATGCAACTATGATCATGTGCTATACAAAGCATATAACTGGAAAAACAGGATAGTTATTTTAGAGAAGAAAAATCATAATCACAATCAAATCATACTTCTCATGCTCTTTTAATATAATGTGCTGTTTTCCCTTACTGCTTGAGCAAATCTCTTGACTCCCAGATAAAAATGGAAGCCATGTGATAGGGATTTAAAACCTCTAAGAAATTGATTGTATCAATATAAGAAATAACCCTAGATATTTTACAGCCTAGAAATCCAGTTTTCAGGAAGGGGGGGCAAGATGGTGGAAGAGTAGGGTCCCAAATCACCTGGCCCCACCAACTTACCTGGAAAATTTTCAAATTATCCTGAAAACCTATGAATTCGGGCTGAGATTTAAAGAGAGAACAGCTGGAACGCTACAGAGAGAAGAGTTTGCACTTCTAACAAGTACAACTCGTTTTTAGCACTCTGCACTGAGCAAAATGACTAGAAAGAGGAACTCACCACAAAAGAAAGAATCAGAAACAGTACTCCCACAGAGTTACAGAATTTGGATTACAATTCGATGTCAGAAAGCCAATTCAGAAGCACAAATATAAAGCTACTGGTGGCTCAAGAAAAAAAGCATAAAAGATTCAAGAGACTTCAGGACTGCAGAATTTAGATCTAATCAGTCTGAAATTAAAAATCAATTAAATGAGATGCAATCCAAACTGAAAGTCCTAATGACGAGGGTTAATGTAGAAAAAAGAGTAAGTGACATAGAAGACAAATTGATGGCAAGAAAGGAAGCTGGGGAAAAAGGAGAAAAACAATGAAAAGGCCTTGAGGAAAGGTTAAGGGGAATAAATGACAGCTTCAGAAGGATGTTTAATTGGGGTTCCAGAGGGTGCTGAAAGGGACAGAGGTCCAGAAAGTGTATTTGAACAAATCTTAGCTGAGAACTTCCCTAATTTGGGGAGGAAAACAGGCATTCAGATCCAGGAGGTAGAGAGGTCCCCCCCCCCACAATCAATAAAAACCGTTCAACACTTGGAAATCTAATAGTGAAACTTGCAAATTCCAAAGATAAAGAGAAAATCCTTAAAGCAGCAAGAGACAAGAGATCCCTAACCTATGGGGAGAATCATTAGATTAACAGCAGACCTCTCCACAGATACCTGGCAGGCCAGAAAGGGCTGGCAGGATATATCCAGGGTCCTAAATGAGAAGAACCTGCAGCTAAGAATACTTTATCCAGCAAGGCTCTCATTCAGAATAGAAGGAGAGATAAAGATCTTCCAAGATAGGCAGAAACTGAAAGAATATGTGACCACCAAATCAACTCTGCAAGAAATACTAAGGTGGACTCTGTAATAGAAAGAGGAAGTCTAAGGAAACAATCCACAAAAACAGGGACTGAATAAGTATCATGATGACACTAAATTCATATTTTTTCAATAGTAGCTCTGAACATGAATGGGCTTAATCACCCCATCAAAAGGCGCAGGGTTTCAGACTGGATAAAAAAGACCCATCTATTTGCTGTCTACAAGAGACTCATTTTAGACCAAGGACACCTACAGCCTGAAAATGAAAGGTTGGAGAACCATGTACCACTCAAAAGGTCCTTGAAAGAAAGCAGAGGTAGCCATCCTTATATCAGATAAATTAAAGTTTATCCCAAAGACTGTAGTAAGAGATGAAGAGGGACATTATATCATACTAAAAGGATCTATCCAACAAGAGGACCTAACAATCATTAATATTTATGCCCCTAATGTGGGAGCAGCCAAGTATACCAATCAATTAATAACCAAAGTTAAGACATACTTGGATAATAATACACTTATACTGGGAGACTTCAACATTGCACTTTCTACAAATGACAGATCTTCTAAGCACAACATCTCCAAAGAAACAAGAGCTTTAAATGATAGACTGGACCAGATGGATTACACAGATATTTACAGAACTTTACATCCTAACACAACTGAATATGTATTCTTCTCATGGGCACATGGAACTTTCTCCAGAATAGACCACATACTGGGTCACAAATCAGGTCTTAACTGATACAAAAAGATTGAGATTGCCCAAAGATTTTGTCATACTGCTTTGAAAGTAGAAATCAATCACATGAAGACATTTGGAGGAAATTCAAACACTTGGAGGTTAAAGACCATCCTGCTAAAAGATGAAAGGGTCAACCAGGAAATTAGGGAAGAATTAAAAAGATTCATGGAAACTAATGAGAATGAAGATACAACTGCTCAAAATCTTTGGGATACAGCAAAAGCAGCCCTGAGAGGGAAATACATTGCAATAGAAGCATCTCTCAAAAAAACTGGAAAAACCTCAAATACACAAGCTAACCTTGCACCTATAAGAACTGGAGAAAGAACAGCAAATAAAACCTACACCCAGCAGAAGAAGAGAGTTAATAAAGATCTGAGCAGAACTCAATGAACTAGAGACCAAAGAACTGTAGAGCAGATCAACAAAACCAGGAGTTGGTTCTTTGAAAGAATTTTTAAGATAGATAAATCATTAGCCAGCCTAATTAAAAACAAAAAAGACTCAAATTAATAAAATCACGAATGAAAAAGGAGAGATCACAACCAATACCAAGGAAATACAAACAATAAAAAAAAACATATTATGAGCACCTATATGCCAATAAATTAGGGAATCTAGAAGAAATGGATGCATTTCTGGAAAAACACAAACTACCAAAACTGGAACAGGAAGAAATAGAAAACCTGAACAGGCCAATAACCAGGGAGGAAATTGAAGCAGTCATCAAAAACCTCCCAAGACACAAAAGTCCAAGCCAGATGGTTTCCCAGGGGAATTCTATCAAATGTTTAAAGAAGAAACAATACCTATTCTACTAAAGCTGTTCTGAAAGATACTAAGGGATGGAGTACTTCCAAACTTCTTCTATGGGGCCAGCATCACCTTAATTCCAAAACCAGAAAAAGACCCCACCAAAAAGGAGAATTATAGACCAATATCCCTGATGAACACAGATGTGAAAATTCTCAACAAGATTCTAGCCATAGGATCCAACAATACATTAAGAAGATTATTCACCATGACCAAGTGGGATTTATGCCTGAGATGCAAGGCTGGTTCAACACTCATAAAGCAATCAATGTGATAGATCATATCAACAAGAGATAAAACAAGAACCATATGATCCTCTCAATAGATGCGGAGAAAACATTTGACAAAATACAGCATCCATTCCTGATCAAAACTCAGAGTGTAGGGATAGTGGGAACATTCCTCAGCATCTTAAAAGCCACCTGTGAAAAGCCCACAGCAAATATCATTCTCAATGGGGAAACACTGGGAACCTATCCCCTAAGATCAGGAACAAGACAGGGATGTCCACTCTCACCACTGCTATTCAACATAGTACTAGAAGTCCTAACCTTAGCAATCAGGTAACAAAAATAAATAAAAGGCATTCAAATTGACCAAGAAGAAGTCAAACTCTCCCCTTTCGCAGATGACATGATACTGTACATAGAAAACCCAAAAGACTCCACCCCAAGATTGCTAGAACTCATACAGCAATTTGGCAGTGTGGCAGGACACAAAATCAATGCCCAGGAGTCAGTGGCATTTCTATACACTAACAATGAGACTGAAGAAGGAGAAATTAAGGAGTCAATCCCAATTACAATTGCACCCAAAAGCATAAGATACCTAGGAATAAACCTAACCAAAGAGGCAAAGGATCCATGCCCTAAAAACTACAAAACACTTCTGAAAGAAATTGAAGAGGACACAAAGAGATGGAAAAACATTCCATGCTCATGGATTGGAAGAATTAATATTGTGAAAATGTCAATGCTACCCAGGGCAATTTACACATTCAATGCAATCCCTATCAAAATACCATGGACTTTCTTCAGAGAGTTGGAACCAATCATCTTAAGATTTGTGTGGAATTAGAAAAGACCCTGAATAACCAGGGGAATATTAAAAAAGAAAATCATAGCTGGGGGCATCACAATGCCAGATTTCAGGTTGTACTACAAAGCTGTGGTCATCAACACAGTGTGGTACTGGCACAAAAACAGACACATAGATCAATGGAACAGAATAGAGAATACAGAAATGAACCCTCAACTCTATGGTCAACTAACCTTCTACAAAGCAGGAAAGACTATCCACTGGAAAAAAGACAGTCTCTTCAATAAATGGTGCTGGGAAAATTGGACATCCACATGCAGAAGAATGTAACTAGACCATTCTTTTACATCACACACAAAGATAAACTCAAAATGGATGAAAGATCTAAATGTGAGACAAGAATCCATCAAAATCCTAGAGGAGAACCCAGGCAACACACTTTTTGAACTTGGCTTTTTGAACAGTAACTTCTTTCAAGATACATCCATGAAGACAAGGGAAACAAAAGCAAAGATGAATTATTGGGACTTAATGAAGATAAAAAGCTTTTGCAAGCAAAAGAAATTATCAACAAAACTACAAGACAGTCTACAGAATGGGAGAAGATATTTGTAAATGACCTATCAGATAAAGGGCTAGTATTAGTATCCAAGATCTATAAAGAAGTTATGAAACTCAACAGCAAAGAAACAAACAATCCAATCATGAAATGGGCAAAAGACATGAACCGAAATCTCACAGAGGAAGACATAGTTATGGCCAACAAGCACATGAGAAAATGCTCCACATCACTGGCCATCAGGGAAATACAAATCAAAACCCCAATGAGATACCACCTGACATCTCTAAAATAAAAAAAAAAAAATGATTATCAAAATTTAACTACTCACTCACACCAAAGAAATTTTATGTGCCTAAGCAGGCTGTATGTTAATTCTAGTAGAAAGAGCAAAACTATAGATTGGGATCATGAATCCCCAAAGTATTAATTTACAGAACCTCAGATGGCTCCTGATTTTAGCTGGCAAATCAGTGGAATGAGCTTCTGGAAGAATAGAGATAGACTAGAGATAAGAGGTCAGCTAATAAGAACCAGGCAAAAATCAGTGGCTGATAGAAAAGCAGTCTAGGCCAATTTTGAATTGTTTTCTCTCTAGGAAGTGTGTGTTAACATGTGTTCATTAATTTAATATTGATTGAATAAATGTGTAGAGACATTATACTAGGCACTGAGAAGATTATTTAAACACAACAATTTCTAGATTCACAATCATAGTTTCAAAGAGAAAATGCATATGCAATAAATGATAGAACTTCATTAATTATATAAAAATCTTTATTCAATTCCCTCTCAGTTTAACCTTGAGTGATTTGAAGGTCAGTAATAAATTAATTTTAAAAAACAATTTTAAGCGTACTAAAATGAAACTGAGAAAACTCTATTTTCTGAGAATAGCAAAATAAACTTTTTTTGGTGTATAAAAAAGTTAATTTTATACATCAGAATGTTATTCATTTATATTTGACAGCAAGGCATCCCAGGTATTGTTTTATTAAGCATTGATAATATATCTATAATATCCTAAACTGTGCCTTGTTTATGAAGAAATGATATTTATACTTTCTGGAATTTATCTTACTCTACATGAACTATTTTATAATTAAAACAGTGGAGGGAATTTTAAATATTCTGATGCTCTAAGTATGAAATAAAACATATTGCTTTTGAGTTTTGTATTATGTACTATGCACATATTAAAGAGTTCATCAATTTCTTTTTTCATCAATTTCTTAATGAAATTAATCAAAGAGAAAATAGTTTTCTCTAAATATCAAAATTTATATTTTATGTAAAAAGTTGATAAAGAGAGGGATAAGATCATCTCTCAATTTTTGTCAAATTTTCATAGATTATCACATATGTACAACTTTAAAAGTCAATTATATTAACTAGACAGGTAAAAAATTTTGCCCTATTATCCTTATAATGCATTTAGTAGCCACCAATCTAAAAAAAAAAAAAAGGAAACATGATCATATATATAAATTAATGTATCAATAAAGTAAATGAAAGCCATTACAAAAAAGAAACATAATTATTCTTGGTAGTGAGGACCCACAGATATCCAACGTATCCTCCTAAGAAAGATACTCTATGAAAATGACCATTAAAAATGTTTTTTCTCCACAGATTTTTTAAATTAATTAATTTATTTATTTATTTATTTATTTTGAGAGAGAGAGAGAGAGAGAGCTAGAGTGGGAGTGGGGGAAAGGGAGAAGCAGACTTCCCACTGAGCAAGGAGCCTGACATGTCCTTGATCCTAGGAACCTGAAATTATGACCTGAACCAAAGGCAGCTGCTTAACCAACCGAACCACCCAGGTGCCCCTGAAACTGACCTTTAAAAAACTTTCATATTACAAGTAAAATGATTTCTTAACTAATAAACAATATTTCTCTAAAAATCTAAGGGAGCCAACAAGCCAAACATAAAGATAGTAAAGCTTTAAAATTTATGATAAAAGAAATCCAAGTTAACATTTTGCAAATGACAGTGAAAAACTGTATGTTTAATATAATAGTCACATACCAAAGTGATTTTAGTGAAAATAAGAAAACCACTAAAATCAAACAATCAGTATGGGTGAAATTTTGATATAAAAAATGTAAATTCATGAAGAAGATATAAATACAATAGAAATTTAAATAAGGTAGATATAACCCAAATTATACAAAGATGTATATGACTAGAAAACATAGGATAATTATTTTGGAGTAGAGGGGGAAATCACAGGATGCAAGGAAGATTGCTGTGTAATTATTAAGTCAAATCTAGAATATAACTATATTTTGTACTATTTGAAAATTACATGAAATTACTTAAAAAACAAATTTCTTAAATTTATAAATACATACTAAGTTCTAAGAGGAGTTAATAATTGAACAAGATGTACAAAACTTATATATAACCATTAGACTTAATCTTTACTAAATATCAAAAACAGCTTGAGAGACATTTGGAAGATAAAAACATTATTACAAAAAATAATGCCCATATGCAAATATACTACATAGGCTAATCTGTACATAGGCTAAATTTCAATTAAAATATATCTTAATGGTTGCCCTTGCTTCTAAATTCATTATATTAAATAGAAATCTTTCATTTGTAAATCCCTATACCCCTCTTTTCTTTAGAAGTGCTTAAACCAAACTCATCACAATTTCTCAAAAATTTTACCATGATATTTTTCTACATATTCTCTCTTCTCATTAATTAACACTGTTCCAGTAACACTGCCTAAGAGCTATATCCTTAGAATCTCTATTCACTGCAGTCAAGAAAAATTAATAGGAATCTATTGATGCTTCATATTATGCTAATCATTATATGTTACTTTGCATCTCCCTTAAGATGAAAATACCATGAGTGCATAAAAGTGCTAGAGCTCAATTCTTATAGAATTTTAAGAGGTGGTAGTATAAATGACAGTATCTTATTTTAAAATTTAATGTTTATGTAACACTTCTGTATTTCCATTACTGGCAAAGAATTTAATTTGCAGTATCTCATTTAATACTGCTAATAACAGTCTTATAAACCAAGTACAACTGTTATCCCAAATTTGTACTAAGAATTGTATTTAGAAATGTAATTTGTCCAGGGTATGAGGTTTTAAAGCTGGTCTTTGAAATGCACACCCTGGGTTTGGAGTTTGAAAGTTTATTATACCTACATGCCTCCAAGCTGAGATAAATATGATATAGGAGATCAGAAAAAGCCCAGGACACAGCAGATTGATTATAAACATCTTGAATGCTCTGAAATAATGTTTTCAAAATCCTGGCAATCAGCACATTATCTAGCATACTTTTTATTATTACTATCCCAAAATGTAGGTGGTCAGCAAAGACTTTTAAGCTGAAATAAAATAATTTACATACCAAATAGTTTGAAAAACTAACATAGAAAATATGGGCCTCAAACTTTGGAAAAGAAAAAACGAACAAAAACTGTTAGTTCAAAAATGTATTCACACATTTCAATGTGAGAAGAAAGAACAGCTCTAGAATAACCTGGAAAGTGGCACAGTAGTCAAGTCTCCAAGTTTCTCGTCTTTTTTGTTCCTCTCTTTATCTTTTTCTTGAAGAACTGTCAAAATACTAAGGATTTGCCCTTGGAAATCCAAACATATAGAGTTAAATGGAAAAACCTTGTAGATTGTATCCTTGATAAGGGATAAGAATCTAGAATTTGAAAACTAAAGGGAAAAAATAGCTATGAGAAGAAGAAATATATGGCTCCCACTTAGGGTGCAGAGAGCTGGAAGGAGTGCCAAACCGACTTTATTTATTTATTTTTTTAAAGATTTTATTTATGTCTTTCATGAGAGACATAAAGAGAGGCAGAGACATAGGCAGAGGGAGAAGCAAGCTGCTTGTGGGAGCCTGATGTGAGACTCAGTCCCAGGACCCCGGGATCATGACCTGAGCCAAAGGCAGATGCTCAACCACTGAGCCACCCAGGCATTCCCAAACCCACTTTAATAACAAGGTGGATAATCTACATAGAGCATACATTTTATTGAGCCCATCAAAGAGTTGAAGTCACAGGGCAAACTTCTAAATTGATATAGAAGGAAAGACAAATGTCACCAAAGAGACACAGGATACCAAACACTGGCCCAGCAAAGGAAGAGCATTGGGGGGAAAAAACAAATAACATTAAGAAAAATTTAAATATTTAATGAAATACTAAAGGCTGAGTGGAAATGTATGACCCTAATAACGCTAGTATAAGACAAGTTCAACATAAGCACAAGCTTTTAGCTATGGACCTCCAAAAAGAGCTCACAAGAAAGTTTGGGACAGAATAGGAGATCAAAAAAAGACTGTAGGTGAGGCTATCTTGGAGGAGAAAAGAGGAACAAAGTCTCACTTGTATACTTCTCTAAGGAATGAAAGTATTCAGCTACTAGAGGAAGGGTAACAAACCCTATTATCCTCCATGACACAGGTGAAGACCAACTGAAGCTAAGAGAAAGAAAAAGAAAAGCCTTCAACTCCAGAGAAAGAATTAAAGAAATGGTTCTGGGTTCAGATCCTGTTTCACTATTATTCACTATTTCATAAGAAAAAGAATAAAAGGGAACTTCTCCCCTCTTCCCAACAGAAAAGGCTAGAAAGCACTGAATAACATGTAAAAAAAAAAAAAAAAAAACTGTTTCTAACTGGAGAAGGGGCAAAAATATGGAGAGGGACTCCCTGGGTAAAGAGCAAACAGGTTAGGCTTAAAGCTGAAGATAGAGCAGGAACATGGAGAAAAACCCTTCAGCAAGCTCGCTCCATTATGAAGGCAAATGTAATTCTAGAAGAATTTAAAGCTGGTGGTATGAAGAAGATAACCACAGAGACAATAACCCAAACCTAGCTCAACTACCCCTTAATACATTAAAGACTTAGCAGAGTAAGAGGCATGCCTATTTACATACTAATTTACCTTAGTCACTACTATCCTAAACATGATGTCTAGCATTCAGTGAAAAATTAAGAGGCACCAAGAAACCAACTGCTTTTTAAGTTTTATTTATTTATTTGAGGTGGGGAGGGATAGAAGGGAGAGGAGGGAGAAGGAGAGAGAGAGAGAGAGAATGAATCTCCAGCTGACTCCTGATGAGCACAGAGGCTGATGTGGGGCTTGATCCCACAACCCCGAGATCACGACCTGAGCTGAAGTCAAGAGCTTAATGGACTGAGCCACCCAGGCACCCCTTAACTGCTTCTCAATATAAAATGTAATTAATAGAACCAGACTCAGATGACTCAGGTGTTGGAACTCTCAGGCAGAGAATTTATTCATTCATCCATCCATCCATCCATCCATCCATCCATCGAATTTTAAATGACTATGCTTGCTATGTTAAGGACTCTTGAATATCTGCCTTTAGCTGAGGACATGATCCTGGAGTTTTGAGATCGAGTCCCGGATCAGGCTCCCTGCATGGTGCCTGCTTCTCCTCCCTCTGCCTATGTCTCTGTCTCGCCTAGTTTCTCTCATGAATAAATAAATAAATCTTAAAGAAACCTCTTAACCCACTATGTTAAAGGCTCTAGTAGAAAAGGGGACCCCTTGCTTATGCAGAAGAAAGATGAAAACTATAAGAATCACAGAAATGCAAAAATTAAAAAGGACTACAACAGAAATGAATGCCTTTTACAAGTTCAACAGTAGACTTAACAGAGCCAAGAAAAGAAGCAATGAACTTGGAATTGATAGAAATTACCCAAATTGAAAAACAGAAGGAGAAAAAAAGAAGAGCACTGTGGAGTTGTACACAATACTAAACACTATAATATATGGACTCTTAGAAGCTCAGAATCAGAATAGAAAACTGTACAGAAAAAGTATTTGAAGAGGTAATAGTCAAGAATATTCCAAAAATTATGAAAGACATCAAACCATATATTCAGGTCCATGAAGCTCAATGAAAAAAAAAAAAAAAAGAGTTAAAACCATAGCATGGTTGTATTACACACCTATAGAAGGCAAAGACAACTGGCTGGGTCAAGTATCAGTAGGTACACACAGCAGTGCTTGTACCCTCAAACACTGAAGTCACAATATAAAATAACAGCAACAACTTCAGAAAACTGTTTTGATAGTTTGTTATAATGTTAAACCTACACTTGCTATAGAGTATATTAATCTCATTCTAATGAATTTGCCCAAGGGGATTTTTTTAAACTTCTGTTTCTTAAAAATATGTAGGCAAATATCCGTAGAGGTATATTCACAGCTGTCCCTACCTGGAAACAAACAAAACATCATCCAACTGGTGAAAAAAAATGAATAAATAATGTGAAAAATCATGCAATAAAATACTATGCAACAATTAAAGAGAAGAAATTGATCATTCTCAGGTCCATTATACAAAGTTATAGAGGTCAGAATGAAAAGATTAGATACTGCATGGTTCTATTTATGTGACATTCTGAAAAAGGAAAAAAAAAGACTATAATGACAGAAAACAGGTTGGCAATTGCCAAGGGTCATATATAAGGAGAGGGTTTGACTATAAAGGAGTATGAGATAATTTGGGGGGATAATGGGTATCTTCTATATTTTCACTATGGCAGAAGTTACAAAACTGTGTATTTGTCAGAATGCTTAGAACTGTATGTTAGAAAGGTGAATTTTACTGAGTGTCAATTATGCCTCAGTAAATAGGACTTCAAAGACAGAAAATCATGTGGCTCATGGCATTTGTGGATCTTTGTCTGGGAATCCTGGGTGGGTGCTGTCCAGTTCAGAAAGTTTACTACCTGATATGATTTTCTTTCCTTTATGATGATGTCTCCTTTAAAAATCCTGAGAAAACTTCAATTTTAGAATCCTAAGCAGTAAGAATGCTTTCAGGTTATAGAAAGATGATGTATTGCCTGATTGAAACTGTGGATCTAGGGATCTATGCCTTGCTACTTAATGCTTCATTAGTACTTAATAGTACCCGATGTACTCCTTTCCACCAAGATTCAAACCAGTTGGTATTATCTTCAGTAAACCAGGTCTCTGGACTGAAACTTATGCCGAGATTTCTGTGGTTTATTTATGGGAAAAACCACTTTTACTCATTGGCTATTGGGGTTGCTACATTTAACCTTTATGGTAATTAGTCACATCAACCTGTAAAAGAACAGACTCGAGACAGGGATGTGATCCCAGACACATAGGCCATCTGATGACCAACTCATGGAAAAAGGATATAAATTTCTTTTGGAGTTCACCTAGTGACTTTAAAAATTATTAACAGAGGTGCCAGGCTAGCTTAGCTGGTTAAGTGTATGCCTTCAGCCCAGATCATGATCCCATGGTCTGGGGATTGAGCCCCTCATCAGGTTACCCTGCTCATCAGGGAGCCTGCTCCTCTCTCTCTGCTCATGCTTTCTTGCTTCTCTGCCACTATCTTTCATTCTCTCTCTCTCTCTCTCTCTCTCTCTCTAATAAAATGCTAAGAAAAAGAATTATTAACAAAGCTTTTGACTATGGCAATTGACATTTCTTAGTTTTTGCAAATTTCAGTTTTAATATGCCATATATTCATTCTATTTCTCTGAGGACTAGAATGGTAAGAACATAGAAGCTTCTAGGGGATAAATAGAACTTTCCATTAATCACTTTTGTATTTAATGGGCAAGGGCTTGGTTTGTTTGTTTTTAGCTGCAATAAAAACAGCTGCCTTTTGACAGAGTATATTTGCTAGCCAACCAAAAAAAAAAAAAAAAAAAAAGCAGAACATATCAACAACCAATAAAAGGAGGCAACTGTATAAAAATTGCAAACGAACACTGAGACATTGATTATTGGGTATTGCTAGTGTTTCACTTTAGTCAATGTTATAAGGAAGGCAGGCAAGACATGTGCTAGAAAAATTCTCAGCAATTTTTAGGGAAAAGTTGCATAAGCAAAGAGACACAGAGGGAAATAAAACTTGAATATTAAGAATAAAAGCCCAGGCTTTTGCACACTGAAGGAAACCATCAATAAAATGAAAAGGCAACTTACTGAATGGGAGTAGATATTCCTAAATAATATATCTGATAAGAGGTTAATATCCAAAATATATAAAGAACTTATACAATTCAACACTAAAACAAACAAAACACAACCAATTAAAAAATGGGCAGAGGACCTGAATCGACAATTTTCCAAAGATATACAGATGGCTAACAGACACATGGAGAGATGTTCAATATCACTGATCATCAGGAAAATGTAAATCAATGGGATGCCTCGGTGGCTCAGCGTTTGGGCATCTGCCTTCAGCCAAGGGCATGATCCTGGAGTCCCCGGATTGAGTCCCACATTGGGCTCTCTGCATGGAGCCTGCTTCTAACTCTGCCTGTGTCTCTGCCTCTGTGTGTGTGTGTGTGTGTGTGTGTGTGTGTGTGTGTCTCATGAATAAATAAATAAAATCTTTTAAAAAAAGGAAAATGTAAATCAAAACCACAATGATATCTCACCTTACAGTTGTCAGAATGACTAAAATCAGAAAGGCAAGAAATAACAAGTGTTGGCAAAGATGTAGAGAAAAGGGAACTCCATGCACTATTGGTGGGAATGTAAACTGATGTAGTCACTGGAAAAAATGGACGTTCCTCAAAAAATTAAAAATAGAAATATCTATATGATCCAGGAACTCCACTACTGGGTATTTACCCAAAGAAAACAATACCACTAATTATAAAAGATATATGCATCCTTACATTTATTGCAGCATTATTCACAATTACCAGATATGGAAGCAGCCCAAGTGTCCACTGATAGATGAAGGAATAAAGAAGATACGGTACATAAATACAATGGAGTATTACTCAGCCATAAAATGGATAAGATCTTGCCATTTGCATCAACATGAATAGATCTAGAAGGTTTTATGGTAAATAAAATAAGTCAGACAAAGACAAATGCCATATTATTTCACTTATATATGAAATCCAGAGAACAATGTATAAAACAAAAAGCAGAAGCAGACCCATTAATTCAGAGAACAAACTAATGGTTGACAGAGGGGAATAGATAAGGGTATGGACAAATTAGGTAAAGTGGACATACAAGCTTTCGGTTATGGAATAAGTAAGTCATGGGCTAAAACATACAGCAAAGAGAATGTAGTCAATAGGATTTTAATAGTGTTGTATGATGACAGATTATAGCTACACTTGTGGTGAGCATATATCGCATAATGCATGGACTTGTCAAATCACTATGTCCTATGCCTGAAATTAATGTAACACTGTGTGTCAACTGTACTTCAGTAACAAATAAAAATCCCACTCCTATTATCTGTTATTGCACATTAGTATGTGATAAAGGAATTTGAATTGAAACAGTAATTAGTAAGTATATTACTGAATTTTCACTTCAGCATTGATTCTCAACTAAAGTGGTAGGGGCAAGTGTAATGAAAAATTTTGAAATAAATAAAACCATGTTTTTGACTGTTATCATGAGGGAAAGAGATCAGTTGGCATTTACTGATTTGAAGCCAGTGATGTTGAATGTTTAGCAGTGTACAGGACAGAGTTACACAATAAAAAATTAGCCAAGGTTCCAATATCGACCCTTTTCTTTGATAAATATTAAAGGAATGAATGAATACCTTGTATATCATCCTAGGAACCTTAGAAGGGATACTCGGGAAGATATGGTCAAAGAACGGAACTTTCCTCCAGATCTACAAATCACAAATTATAGCACAATTTACATTTTCCTTACTTGAAATGTCTCTCTTGATTGCTTTAACATTTAACATTGTGAAGTAAATAGGCTCTGGCTTCATTGCTAGAATAACAGTGAATATGCTTAAGAGTTACATTTTTTTTTAGAAAGTAATTTTTTTTTAAAGATTGTATTTATTTATTCATGAGAGAGAGAGAGAGAGAGAGAGAGGCAGAGACACAGGCAGAGGGAGAAGCAGGCTCCATGAAGGGAGCCGGTCGGGACTCAATCCCGGGACCCCAGGATCAGGCCCTGGGCTGAAGGCGGTGCTAAACCACGGAGCCACTCGGACTGCCCAAGAGTAATAGTTTTAATTGATGCAATGACTTGCATCAATGGGTATGTGTATGTGTGTGTGTGCGCGCGCGCGTGTGCGTGTGTGTGTGTGGGGGGAGGGGGTGTTGAGTGCTTTGGGAGAAGATTTATATTTGTAATTATATTTTCCTTTTCCTAACCTTAAAACTATTTTGCATATACTGGTGCACACAGACTAATAAAAAGGCATACTCCAGGAATATTTAGGAGTTAATAGAAATGAGCACAGTATTACACATTCTCCATGAATAAGGCCTTGGGAAATCCATAAATACTGGATATTTTATATATAATCTTATTCAGTATCTTAGTTTCTTACTATACTTAACAGCAGGTCACAAAATCTTTTTTGTAAATAAAAAATATCAATATTTTATAAAGGCTTAAATATATGTTTAAACCCCACCATTTAATGATACAAGTTTATAGAATCTTTGAATTTATGGTCACTGGTCACCATACGCATATTAATACAACTAAAAAATAAGAGTGTATAAAAAGCATTCATATGAAATTCCAGAACAGGCAAGTCTACAGCAACAAAAAATAGGTCAGTTTTGTCTGGGGCTGGGAGTTGGATGGGCAGAGGATGGGGAGAATGAGTGTTTATGGGTTTCTTTTTGGGATGAAAAAGAAACGTTCTAAAACTGAGGTAATGGCTGTGAATATACTAAAAAACACTAAATTTATACTTTAACATGCTGAAATTTATGTTGTATAAATTATATCTCAGTAATGTTTTAAAAAGTACATAAAGAAAATACATTAAATGCTGATACTTTGACATCTATCCAGGTGGTGGGGCTATGGCCCAGGTACAACACAGCTGGAATGTCCTTTCTATCCCTGCTGTTTCATGGAGATCCTTCCTGCCTTCCAGATGACTTCTATTAAATATGTGAATATGGTTTCATAAGAAAGTTTCCAGAAGAGATCATGAATATTCATATCTTCCACTGACAAGAACTGATAACCCTTTGGGAACATGAACCAATGCTTATTCTCACAGCCACTGGACTCCAGACAATTTGCTTTCACAGCTTTCTGAGCAGCTTTCAGAACCCCCAGTTCAAATGGTGGGCAGCTCAGGGTGGCAGCATTCCTCAACGGGAGCTACACCTCCTTGGATTCCCTCCCTCAAACCTATGGATACCATCCTGGTTGGCCACTGTGCCCTGAAATGACTCCAACAGGACCCAAACACCTTCAAGGTCCCTTTTCCTTCTGCTCCTGGTCTATCCTGGCTTGGTCCATTTATCACCTCTGAGAGGGTTTATGGTGGTCCCAGCCTCAGAGGTGGGGACAGGAAGGGACAATCGGTGGTCAAGTGGCTTGGTCTCACCCTGCTTCCTTTCCATCCTGTAGGCCTCTAACCTAGATCTCTAAAGGCTCAATAGCAGAAAGGTTTTTATAATTTTAAATTTTTGCAGCTTTAAAATAAATGAATGTTTTAGCTCAATTTGTTATAAAGTGCTCATTTGTAGAGTGGAGATACACAATAAGATACTACAAACAAAATTTTCATATTTTCGTATTAAACTTTTATAATGATATTATATGTACTTAAATTCTAAGTTTATATAAAAATCATTTTAAATACATCAATGTGAAACCTGTGAAGGGCTTAATTTTCATGTGAAAAAGGGAAAGTTTTTATTTTGTTACAAACTAGACAAAATAATCCTAAAGATTGTTGTGTAAAAAGGCTTTTAAAAAAAGATTATTTGATATATGGATCTATTTTAAAAATCTACGTGAATTAAAAGAGTCTGGTATACAATCAATCTTTGATAAAGGAGGCCAGATTATCTTTTCATTGAGCAGTCCTGGGAAAACTGGACGGCTAATGTAAAAGAATGAAATTGGACCACTTTTTAACATCATACACAAACATAAATCCAAAATGGATTAAAGACCTTGAAATCCTAGAAAGAAGCACAGGCAGTTTCCCTGACATTGGTCATAGCAACATTTTTCTAAATATGCCTCTTACAGCAAGGGAAATAAAAATAAAAAAGAAATTTGGACTACATCAAAATAAAAAAGGTTTTGCACAACAAAGGAAACAATCAACAAAACAAAAAGACAACCTACTGAATGGGAGAAGATATTTACAAATGATATATCCGATAAAAGATAAATATCCAAAATATGTAAAGAACTTACACAACTCAACACCAGAAAAAACAAACAATCCAATTTAAAAATGGGTAGAGGACCCTGAGTAGACATTTTTCCAATATACATACAGATGGCAAACAGACCCATGAGAAGATGCTCAAGATCAGTAATCATCAGGGAAATTCAAATCAAAACTACAATCAGGTATCACCCCACACCTGTTAGAATGACTAAAATAAAAAAGACAAGAAATAACAAGTATTGGTGAAGATGTAGAGAAAAAGAAATCCTCGTGCACTGTTGATGGGACTATAAACAGGTATGGCCACTGTAGGAAACAGTTTGGAAGTCCTCAAAAAATTGAAAATAGAAATATCATATGTTTCAATAATTCCACTATTGGGTATTTACTGAGGGAAAATGAAAACACTAACTTAAAAAGATATATACACTCCTATGTTCATTGCCACATTATTTACAATAGCCAACATATGGAAGCAAACCAAGTGTCCACTGATGGATGAATGGATAGAGATGTACACACACACACACACACACACACACACATACCCACTGGAATATTATGCAGCCATAAAAAGATGAGATAGTACCATCTGGATCAATATGGATGGACCTAGACAAAAGAAAAATAAGTCAGAAAGAGAAAGACAAATACCATATGATTCCACTCATAAATGGAATCTAATAATAAAAAAAAAAAAACAGAATCAGGACTATAAAACAGAGAATCAATGTTTGCCAGAAGGAAAGGGGCCGGGATTTAGATAAAATGGGTAAAGAGGAGAGGGAGATAGAGACCTCCAGTTTATTCCTATGTGTAAGTCATGGGAATTAAAAGCAGAACATAAGGAATACAGTCAATGACATTGTATTAGCAATGTAATGGGATAAAAGCTGTAGCTACACTTGTGGTAAACATAGCATAAACTTGTCAAATCACTAAGTTGTACATGTGAAGCTAATGAAATATTGTGTGTCTATATGCAAACTTAGAAAATAAAAAAAAATGTCTGGTAATGAAACAAGGGAAAAATACAGAGTCCAGAAAGTACATAAAAAAGAGAAAGAAATCTTGTTACAGATTGGTTAAAGAATTTAATTATATAAAGGAATAACTGAACTAGAAGAGTATATAAGACTATATACACTCAGAATAAGAACAAGACAAAATATTAAATATCTAATATAATTATGAAAGGTATAAATATATGAAATGGACAAAATTTACAAAGATCAAAGTTCTTAAGTCAGTGAACCAAAAAGACTCAAGGTTCAATATATTAAACAATTATAATTTGGAAAAACTATTACTAACATATTACAAAAATCGGGGGAGGGGTAAAGGAGGGATAGCTGCATAAATTCACTAAGTATTTTCATTTCTTTCAAAGGCATGTTTATTCACTTTTACTTGGTTTCTGTGTATATAAATAGATTCTTAGTAAGTTGTAGTTTTGAGTTTTTTAATGTCTGCAATGTACAAAATTAGCCCCAGGGCAGACAGAAATTATATGTAATACTTTTAAATCCTAATTTTCTGAGAAGGATAATTTGATAAATAATTGAGATGGGAAGGAGTCATAAGCCAAAAAATGAAAATACACAAATGCACATATAAAATGTTGAACTGCAAAAATAAATAGGCTAGTTCAATATAAAACAATGGGATGCAACACTGTTTATTATTTTAGTATATCTTAAAAATTATAATACCCATTATGCCTGAGGATGTCAGGAAACTTCTATTCTTATACCTTGTTAGAGTATAATTTGGATGATGCTATTTGGAAAATAATGTCAGACTTTGTCAGAATTAAAAGCTGTACTTATTTTCTTCCAGCTCTCCTACCCTTAGAAATGTGTCAATATAAAAAGTTGCTGCTAAAGAGAAAAAAAAAAGAAAAAAAGAAACATTTGTTGCTTATGCTAATTGAAAAAAAAATATGCCCAATATAAACATACTTTCCGGAGGAATTAGTTAATATACATTAATTTCTACCAATCACTAACTATGTAAATTTAAGCAAGCACTTGACCTGTTTCTATTCCAGTTTTCTTTTCTGAAAGATGAGTTAATATAAATATTAATAAGAGGAAACTCATATATTGATATTAATATTCAATGAATTAATATATGTAAAATATTTCATACTTAGTGTCTTGCAAGGACTATGTGGAGCTGAGCCAGCTTTACTTGTAAACATATGGACAATATGGAGGAAATGATAGAGCAACATGATTGTCAGGAAAGAGCTTATGTCATCAGAGGTGACCATACACCTCAGAGTATAGCTTGGGATCTCCTCATTACAGCACTGTAACTTTTCCTTTAATAAAATTGCTATTCTATTTTTTTATTTTTATGTTTGTTTATGTGTGTGTGTATATATATATATATATATATACACACATATATATGTTTTGTCAGTGGTTAAAATCTTAAAAGTCAAACTTTTAATTGTAATTTCTTCTCAGCAGGAAAACAGTGCTACAGATAAAGAATTTTTAACTCTGCATTTAAAGTTCTTTTTTTCTAATAAGGACCACTTTTTAAAATAATATAAAAATGATGGAAAAAAGACTATAGAATAACATATTGATTGTCCAATTATCCAGGATTTTATAGAACGTATCTAATTTTAATATGAACCATGTAAGTTACACCCAATGTATCTGTTTTTACTAATGAGGATATCCTGAGAGATTAAACTATTTAAAAGTATTCTGAGAACGTATGTTTAAACTGGGACATAAGACTGGGTCACTGAATTTAGGGCTCATCTTATTTTATTATGTGCTAAATATGTTTCCTTTAAATTAATTATGTGTTCTTAACTTAGTGTTAACTGTCTTTTATGAGGGTCTTTATCTAGTCTCATTTTGTGATAATGTCTTCATTATCATTAACTAATAAATTTATTAGGACCTCTTTATTTGATTTTCATTTTGTACCTGGCAGTGTCCCACATTGTAAGAATTCAGACCTGAGTATTGATACAGTGCTACTTCAAGAGGCTAGCCTCTGACATCCCAGTAAAATAGCAGTTCTAAATTAATAGCTACAATGTTATATATGTCTCTATTAACCTTATTATGATTCCAGATGAGCCAAGTATCAAAATCAAATCAAAATTTGTTTTTAAAAAAACAAATAAGTAAAGATTGAATTGGTAGAAGGAGGAAATGGCATCAATATGCCTAACCTAAGGAAAATTGTGTAGAACATTTTGAAAACACATATTTTTTTTCCCCCTACTGTTGGAGCACTTTGCTAAGGATGACATTTCTGGAGAACCAACACATGACATTAGTGCTTCATTTCAAAATCAATATTCGTGTTCACTTTATGAATTTCAGTGGTTTTTAGGTATGGGTCTCTCAAAAAGCTAATTCCTCAGGCATGCTATTGCAGGTAGTGCTGACAGATGGAACTGAGTTATTAACACCCAGTGACAACAATGTCTGATCTTATTTTAAATATTTAGTTTATCCCTAATATTTTTGTGTGTCTATCATTCATATTTCCTCAGTAGAGGTAAAAAAAATATGTCTGATGAAATAAATAGCACAGATAATTCTTTAAAACTGCTGAGAAGACTTGGATAGGAGAGGTCTTTGTAAAAATTAATTTCTATGTGGGTTTTTTTTAACTTTTTTAATGTTACACTTCTGTGAGTATATGTGAAGACAGATGATAGAAATTGATTCTTAGAAAAATATGTTAATTTGTTTAGTGCTTGCTATGTACAAAATGCCTTATGAGATGTTCATTCCTGGAGGTGAGAAAGAAAATACTTTTCTCTTTCATAGGGCCTTAGAACTGGGAGAGAAAATTATGTATCCTCAAATTATACAAAAGAAGAGAAAGTAGAGAACAAAAAAGTGGTATGTGTTAACCAGAAATTGTTTTGCTTTTTCTGATTTTCATTTAATTCATTCCATATCAGTCATTAAAATAAGTAAAAATAAGTATTGGCTCATTACATTTGGAACTGTTAAGAAAGTTATTAACATTCCATGACACAACATGGGGAAGTAGATTTGAAGCTTTTTAAAATTTTGCAGCTTTGGGCCAGCTTCAGAAGAGTTTACACTTCTCATACTCATCTAAAAATCTAAAGAAGCTTGTATGCTTCCATGAGGATCATATTATTAACAGGAAATGATTTCTCCTCATAGTCACAGCAGTACAATTAGATGAAAATGCATAGGAACTCATTCTGAGACCTCTCAGCCTCACCAGTAATCCAATCACTGAATGGTATATGCAAATGACCTAACAGGAATACAATCAGAACTACAAAAGCAACTAATTTCCATTTCTATTACTGCTTAATGAAATTGTGCTGTAATTTTAAGGCAGTGGAAACCTCCAGGAAGGAGTTTTTTTTTTTTTTTTTTTTCTTCTTTTTCTTCATTTCTTTTGCTTTATTGCAACTACTTCCTCCAATTAGACTGAGTGAGAAATTATGGCCTTCATCTGATTCCAGGACTACAAAGTATTTCTAAAATAAGTTTTTCTCTTTATGAGTGTGTGCTGAAGTTTGCTAACTTAAGAAAGTAAATGTAGCCATAACAATCTTGATTTTCTTCACTGTACTTACGAGTGTGATATTTAACAACTAGGTTCTCTAAAACATTCTCTTTTTATATCCTATCACTTAGCCCATCAGCTCTTTTAAGATTAAAATACCTTCCAGAGAAAGCCATTTCTCAGGCATTGAAATTCATTGTGTAGAAAAGTTGTTTCCAGGTTGTTGAAGGCTAGTACAGGGCACAATTATGAAAATCACTGAACATTTGAAATGAAAGGACACTTGGAAATTATTATCCACTCATTGTATTTCTCCTTCATATAAATGAGACTTAAAGAGCTTAGAATTACCTATCCACTGGTTGAGAGAGCTGCTGATGGAGCTACCTGCCATGCCTTCAGGTTTGGAGTTAATTAGGTTTGCATTTCTGTTTTCTTCTCTAACTTTACATTCTTTCCTTCCTTGCATGATGACCTCACAGCATTAATAGTTACTAGACTTGATAAGTATTTAATCTATATGGATTTATGCTATATGAATTGTGCCTAGTGCTTTTTTTCCTATTTTTAATCCTTCAATCAGCCAGTGGAATATGTATAATTATTTACTCCTTTTAATAGATAAAACGGTCTGTTAAGTGACTTTCCGCAAGTTGTATAGTAAATGATGTTATCAAGAAAATAAACACATATCTGTATGACCCAAGCCCAAAGCTTTTAAGCACAACTGGAAATTACTCTAGTAATATCCTGTGTGCTTTATATTGCTCTATCTCCTGGATCCAGATCATTTTGCTTCCCTGTAAGGGTCATCCAAAACTAACTTTTAAAAGTACTCCTGTTAACTAATTCACTCTAAAGAATGATGAATGATGGTGACAATGTATTATCTTTCTGGGGATATTTGATTTTTATCAAAGGGACATTTTTATAAGCCAAAAATTTAAAATTTTAGTATTAGAAATTCACCCTTCAGTTACTGGTTGTCAATGAAAAAGACTTAGGGTCAAGAGAAGTTTTGTTAGTGTCCTTGATTTATTCCTTTGGTGGCATTATGATGAAATGAGACCAGGTATAAGAAGTATTATTTCTAACTCAGACTCCAAACTCATTGGATGGAGGATTTGGGGAAGCTTACTTCATATTTTTGAGACTCAATTTTCTTTGGAAATAAAAATGAAGACAATGTATAGAATTATTAAATTATATTTTACAACCCTTTCATCCATTGAGTGGGGAGATTAGGTGTACTGAATAACTAATTTTCTAAATTTAAAGGGCTTGTTTATTACTGTCATAGACTTTTAGATTTGGAGAAAACTAGACAATCTCTATGGTCTAGTGATGTTGAAATTTTTCCTTTAAGATCATCTGATGATGCAATGGGAATGAAAAGTGGATAGTAGGTCTGGAATGGCTCTCCCATCTCCATCCACACATTACTCAATTAATATCTCTCTCTCTCTCTCTCTCTCTATATATATATATATATATATAATTCTTACATTAGACTTCACTTTGACAACAAATCCCATGGCTAAAAATACGCTGAAATTCATTGATTTTGTACAAGTCCTTTACTTTATAGGTAAGCAAAACACATTAATGATTTTCTGCACTCTATATTGTACAAAATACATGTTTCAACAAAACTGTTCAAATCAGTCTATGTTATCAGTTTTGTAACCATGTTTTTGTATACTTTATAGAAATCTATTCTCTTCAATATTGTTTAAAGTGTGTTAAGCTCAGTACGTGGTTTTGTAAATTCTAAAAAATATATGCCTTTTTTGAGGCAATAACATATTTTTTCTCTATTAAAAAACACTAAAAAATATCTAATAGCTATTCATGGTTTAGTTACACAGCCATTTTAACCTTCCTACTTGAATCATTTACTGTATCTTAATCATTGTTTATTTTAAAACAGTAAACTTTTTCCTTGTAAGCTTTTTATAGTTCTAATTCTAAATACTGTATTCGCACTCATGATTTAGACTGTGTTTTGTCCAAATATACTAATAGAATGATTTAATTAAATCCACAGAATCTAAGTAACTTTGAGTTGTTATTGAACAACTTCAGTTTTAACTGAGCATTACACAGTATTAATTTGGCTTTTAATAATATAAGGAGAACATTATGAAAACTTTAAATCAACTATAGGTCATTCTAAAACTATATAAAATATTATAAATTTGTTATTAAAACCTTTAGGTGAAACAATGAACAACTAATTTCATTGTATGACAGAGAATCCATGCTTAGAATTTTTTTATTAGAAAAAGTTCAACAAAATTCTGATTGTGTTTTTATTGCTTCTATTCTTTTGGTGATGCTTTTAGGAAATATGTAATATCCTTAGATAATATATTAAGTTTCTTATTTCTTACATTTTACTACATGTAATTTTCTGTGCCTCATAATTTATGTTCAATAGTTATTCTAATATTTATCTGTGCTTATAAAGACAACTGTAGGATTCCACACTGTATTTGTATATTCATTTTTGTTAGTGTATACTGGGATTCTTTTCAGTGTTTTACTGTAAAAAAAAAAAAAGGTAAAATGTTAAAAGCTCATCTGTATATACTTATACATATTTGCAAGCATGCATGTGCAAAATTTTGCTGACTGTATACCTAAAAATGGAAGTGATGGTTTAGAGGATAGACAAATCTCAAACAAAAAAGGCAAACTGTCTTCCAAAGTTCTTGAATCAATTTCAATTAATACCAGTAGTGCCCAAAAGTTTCTTACGTACTGTGTTCTTCAATTTTTTCTATTTTGTCAGATGTCTTCATTTTATTCATCTTGCAAAATGTAAAATAATCTATCACTATGGCTTTCTACTCTGATTATTATGAGATGGAACATCCTTTCTAATGTTTTGGGGCTATATTTATTTCATCTATTCAATGCATCTTCATGTCTCTTTATATTAATTCAAACTTTAAAAATTTTTACAGAAATTATATGTTCTGGATATTTTATTCCTTTGGCAATTAGATGTGTTATAATTTCTTTGTCCTAGTTTATACATTTCCCTCCTACTTACACTTTTAATTGTATCATTTAAGGGATACAAGTTAACTTCTATTTTTAAAACACAAAGACATTTTATAATTAATAGATCCTGACTTTTATCACATATTTATCCTTATTGATATGGTTTACAACTTTTCCCCTTTTATCTGTTATGCCTTCCATATTAGGGTTCTCTTGAGAAGCCGAAGGAGAGAGAAAAAGGTAAGTATTTAGATATGTAACATCTATCTACCTGTCTAGAGAGCTTTTTAAGGAATTAGCTTATCTGACTATGTGGAGACTGGCAAGCCAGAGAACCAGTGAAGAGCTGATGTTGCAGCTTCAATCCAAAGGCAATCTGCTGGCAAATTCCCTCTTCCTTGAAAGAGTATTATGGACTCTGATTGGATTAGGTCATATCCAGTTAGGACTTCAACATATGAATTTTGAAGGGGTACGTTTCATCCCATAACACTTTCCATATATATCTGGAGTGAATGAAACTTAGTCATATTTATATGAATATATATATCGCATAGTTTATAAAATATGTGTGAATATATGTATATGTATGTGAATACAGGGTAAAATAAAACATTATAGCACTGTAATTAAGAACAAAGAGCCTAATTACCTGGTTTTGCATGTAAGACTCAACACTTTCACATATGATTTACAGCTTGATAAAGTTTTTAGAGATTTAGCATATGATAAATACTCAGAGTATTTTCTAGAAAGTTGATAAAGGTGATTATATATTTATAAATTTGTATTATTTTTTGAGATTTTTTGCATTATTTTGCCCACAGTATTGGCCTGAATGGTAGATAGAATAATGGCACCCCAAAATGTTCACATCCTAATTCCTGTAACCTATATATATGTTCCATTATATGGCAAAGGAGAATTAAGGTAGCAGATTCAATTAAGGCTGTTAAGCAGCTGATGTTAAATTAGGGAGAGTATACTGAATTAACCACATGGGCCCAGTGTAATTGCAATGGTCCTTAGATGTGGATGAGGGAGGCAGAAGATCCAGAGTGGTGTGTTGTAAAAACTCAACCATCTAGTGCTGGCTTTGAAAATGGGAGAGGTCCATAAGCTGGGAATGTTGTAACTACTAGAAGCTGAAAAAAATGAAGAAAATGGAATTTCCTGTAGAACTTCCAGAAGAGAATGCAGCTCTTGATTTTAGCTCAGTGAGACCCATTTTGGACTTGTGACTTAAAAGCCATAAAATAATTAGCGTTCTTTTAAGCTACTAAATTTTTGGAACTTATTACAGCAGCCATAGGAAACTACTGCAGATTTCAGAACTTCAAAGTGGGGTGCTGCTATATACCAAATACCTGAAAATGTGGAGGTGGCTTTGAAGTTGGGCAATGGGCAGAGGCTATGAATATTAAGCAGTAAGGTGTAAATAGCCTTAAACAGATTTGTAGAAATAAGAATGTTAACCATTCTGCTGGTGAAGAATCAGAGGAAGTGAGAAACATGGTAGAGAAAACATAATTGGCATGTTTCACATCAGGATTCATAACTTATATACCACATAATCTGTCACACCATAGAAATGCCATTTAGTTAAAAAAATATATGTTCACAGAACTTTTAGAGAGTGGAATATGTGATGTATAGTGTTTACAGGGTAAAAAATAAATGTCTATACATAAATGTATATTAGGCCATGTTATTTCATTAATTAGCACAATCAGGTGTCATTCTATGTAGTGCAACAAGAGTTGCATATCAGTCCATATCTTGCAGAATGTTATCCATGCCCCAAAGTCCCTTTATTTAGCTTCTCCAGTTATTTTCCTGCTATTCCTTTAACCTTAACTACAATCTGTATCTTTACATCCTTCAGCATGTTACAATAGCTCCTTTAAAATTCTAATCTGCTAATTCTAACATGTGGTTATCTCAAGGTTGGAATCACATCCCTTCCACTCATGATATCAAGTACAAGTCATAATATATGACTATATTCCTTCTTTCCTTCTATTTGCCTGAAACATTAGGACATTAGGTTTGTACCAAGACCACCTGTGGAACACCTTAATGTCTCTCATGTCCCCCTCAAATTTCCACTGAGCCTTTTTAAGGCTACTTTTATATTTATTTACTTATTTTTAAAAGATTTTATTTGAGAGAAAGAGTAAGAGAGAGAGAGAGCATGAGCAGAGGAGAGGGGGAGCAGACTCCCTTCTCAGCAGGGGGTCCAACTCATGGGTTTGATCCCATTACTCCAGGATCTTGACCTGAGGGGAAGGCAGATGCTTAAGGAACTGAGCTACTCAGGTGCCCCAAGATTACTTTTAAAATACGGATATTTAAACATAATTAAATAATTTTGAACTAATTATAATTAACTATTGTTTTTTTCTTTGTTAGCATAGATGTCTTTTTTCCCCACATGAACTGTACACAGGTGTGCCATGACTAATACTGGTGTGGACAGTGTCAGAGCACCCATACGTGATAATAGAAATTTCATAAAACTTATAATTTATAATTTTAGCATGTTATAATTTGGGTCATATATTTCACAATTTACTTAGCTATTCTCATGTTCTTTTGGCAGATCTACCCTACTTCCTCAATTAAAAAAAATTCTGCCCTCTCCTGGGAGGGCAGAGAGGAAAAAATGAATTTTGCTCATATTTCTGTTTGACCTCACCCTCTCCTTTAACTAAATAAGCTGTTTCCAAAGGGTCTTATTTTGTTCTCTGTGGTTTTTAAAGATGATAAACTAAAATTACAAGGAAGGTGGCCAACCGACAGCTAGCTTGATAAAAACAAAACAAGCAAACCCCAAATCCAGAAGTAGCAATAAACTCAGTGGAAATAAAGCTATTCAGATACCTGTAATCAAATAATGAATAACAGTTTTCTATGTTTCCTGAATATTTCCATACCATTCTTTTTAGGATTTGATACTTTCAGATTCTACTTTTTTTTTCTAGCAAATTTTATCTATTACTTTCTAGAAGATGATCAAAATAGTAGGTTTTCTTTAAAAATTTGGCAATTGAGAAACAATAAAGGGGGGACATTAGAGATATTGATGAAAATGTCTGGGAAAGTACTGAGGCTTTTTCCAGAAGCATACCTGTATTCTACACAAATTAAGCCCCCATTTTGAAATATTTAAAAATGATCTTTTGAAAACAGTTAACATTCTCTGTACATAAACATCTTAAAATCTCTTCAGCTCTGACTGAGATAATGAGATAAGCATAGCTGGAATCCTAATATGATTGTGCTTTATGCTTTCATTTTTGTCCACAGTTCATAAATAGCTATATTATCTGTCAATGTTCTGATTGCACTTGTGAAAGAAATAATAAGATGTTTTTGGAGTGAAAAAGAAGAATGCATCATCAGTTCTTTAAACATATGATATTTGATATGGTTAATAGCATTATAATATAACAATGTTGTCTTCTCTCTATAACAGTGACACTGCTAAAATATGCTCAGTAGAGTGGAGACTATAAATTGCTTTTCTGCAATTGCACAATGTATGACATTATTCACCTCTACTCTTTGGTCAGTCCTCTTAAAACAAGCTCGACACACTTGCTATATTTTTTATTTTATTTTAGCTGTACCATTTGTGATTTACTTACACCTCTAAAGATGATATCTTAGAGCAGCATTAGGTTACAAAAATAGTTGTGGAATTCTGTTTCCAAGTGAAATCTTTGAGGCACACTATGTAAAGCTCATAAAAGTTGAGCTAGAATTATCTCCCTCTTCTGCACCTTTCTAGGTTTTCCCAGAGAACATTCAGCCCAGAACCCCATAAATCACTATTTCAAACCTCCCATAAATTAATGCCTCATTACAAAAATATTAAAGCATCAAAGGACCAGATTGATACGCTTAAGATTAAGAATTGTATTACTGTCATAGCCAGTATTTGGGGTGATTATTATTTGTGAGCTGCTATGCTGAGCATTTTAGGTGCATTATCCTAGATATTCCTTATGCTCATCATTTGAAGGTAAGTATTGTTTCTGAGTACCACTCTTAACATGAAAAGAAAACTGAGGCACAGTAGACCTAAGCAAAGTTTCCCATATATAATGGCTAAAGGCCTAATTTAGATTAAGGTAATTTTACTCAAAAGACTACTTACAGAGTGGATATACAGTATTTTCTGTCTGAACTCAATTTCGTCATTTCTAGAACTATACACCTTTCCCTATTTAAATCTATGTGATTCAAATCAATCAGTCTATCTACCTATGTGATTCTAATGGGGATGAAAGTGGATATCTACTACTACTACTACTACTACTACTACTACTACTATAAGTACTACACACACAGAGAGAGAGAGAGAGAGAGAGAGAGAGAGAGAGAGAACAGGAATTTTACCTAAAGTATCCATTCAAAACAATTCTGCCTTGTGAAAAATGATTGGTCCTAGGTGAGATTTATAAGTAGGACAGTTTCTTTTTCTGAGATTGTTATATATGCAAGAAAGTATCTTTTTCACAAATTTTAAGTATCTGTAGACTTGGATCTGGTTGGAAGGGGTAAGATTGGCAGGTGTCTCTCTCATCATGTGGATATAGTGTATCATAAGCCAAATCTAAGAAGAGAATGATGTTAAGTATTTACTTGAATTTTTCAGTCATGAGAGGAAAAAATACATTAAAAGAATGTATTTTTCCTATGGAGTTAATTGAGGTTGGCTTTTTTTTTTTTTAAAAGATCTTATTGTTTATTTGACAGAGAGAGCATACAAGCATAGGAAGCAGCAGGCAGAGGCAGAGGGAGAAGCAAACTTCTTGCTGAGCAGAAAGCCCCATAAATGGGTCTCAATCCCAGAACTCTGAGATCACAACCTGAGCCACAGGAAGATGCTTAACTGACTGAGCCACCCCGATACCCTACAGGTTGGCTTTTCGTCTCTTCTATTTGGTCCTAATTGCTACAAAATGGCTCTCTTGTTTATCTTATATTTCTCATTTACTTTTTAGATGGAATTAACCTCAAACACAATAATAAAGGAATTTCTCTTTCTCAAACATAATACAACTGGGGATACAGAAATGCATAAGACCCAACTTCATTTAAATAAATGGTTGAAACAGACATATAAATACATTGCAATACAGAGGGATGCAATATAAATGACTTGTGCTTAAATTGTCCATTTTTCCACTGGACAAGAAGATTCATGAACAGAATATTAGGGATAGAGAGTCATGAATATGAGGGAAAGGGAGCTTTTCAGGCTGAGAGAATTTGGTATGCAAAGTTCAGAGTCAGAAGAAAACACCATAGTCCTGGAAGAACTGACCCATTCTTTGAAAGACTCCATATTTACAAAGGAATGAAGAAATACAATCAATGCTAATCTAAAACTCAGACCACGGCATTTTAGGTAACTTTAGGTAATGATCGGTATTATTTTACATCTTTGATTCATTTTAATATCTATTCCTGAGTTCATGAGGTAAAGGCAGTCAATAGCTGTTATGGATGACTAATATCTCCTCTAGTAAAATGTAAGCTTATGTACAGGAAATACATATTCTTTGTTACTAGTATGTAGAAATCCATCTTGGTTGATTGAGCCTCGAGTTCATAACTTCTTTTGTTATGTATTTTCTACATAGATATTCTATTCTTTTTTCCCTCAGAGTCAAGATTTAGTAGTATAACTTCACTAACTATACATGGGCATTGATAATTGCTTATTTTCTCCAGTCTGATAAAAGATAGAGACAAAATGGGGGGGGGGGGGGTTAATATTCCTAGGACATATTTTTGACTCTGAGTAAATAGTAAGTATAGGCAGGTAGTAATACAAAGAGCAGATGTTTCATGCCAGTTGATCAATCACTAGTAATTAAGATCCAACAACTAAAAAAAATTGGATTTCTACTTCTCTAATTGAGAATGTTTTTTGATTCCACATACACTCACACGGATTAATAAAGCCTGATTACTTTAGCACTATGCCAGGATCCTGACAAACTAAACAGTTTATGTTACCAATCTCATTTCTTTCTGTTTTACTGTCTCAATTTTCCAATTATGCCCAAACTCTCCCTGTTTCATATAGTACCACATATATTATTCTCTCTTTCATGCTACTTGAACTTCTTCACTCATCCTTTCCAAACTGAGGAAACTCTTCATTTTTTTTTAAAGACTTATTTATTTGAGAGAGAGAGAGAGAGCACACTCTTAAGAGCTGGGGAAGGGCCAAAGGGAAAGAATCTCATTGGGCATACTGCCCAATGAGAATGGAGCATGACTTGGAGATCATGATCTGAACCAAAATCAAGCGTTAGATGTTTAACTGACTGAGCCACCCAGGCACCCTGAAAACTCTTCATTCTTAATGGTACAGTCCAAAAGCCATTTATTTAAATACTTTATTTTTAGATTTATAGTTGAACACCTTATTGGGTACCACCACCAAGTGTTTAGCTAAAGCCTGGCAGAAAGAACTCAGTTGCTCACTGAATAGAGAAAATAGGAAAAATGAAAAATGAGAGAGTGTGTTTTTTGAGAGAGAGAGAGAGAACCAACCACAAAATAGTCAATCTAATTACAAAGTAGACAAATGGCCCGCATTTTCATATAATTACCTCACTGTAGTAGGGTATTTGGGGTATCACTACTTCCTTTTCTAACTAGTTCTCATTTGTTCATTCCAAAGTTAGGTAGCAGGCTTTGTACAATAATTAAAAATATATATATATAGTTTTCTCCCCTTCAAGCACTATAGTTTTATTAGGAAAGCCATTTATTTAATTAAATATTTTCAACCAAATGTGATAATTGCTATAATAGAATAACTTACAGAGGGTTATGGAAATAGCAAGGAACATTTATTTAGTTTTCAATAAGAAAGACTATTTAGAATTGTTTAATTTTCCTCACAGTTTCACAGTTATTTTAGTAATGTTCTCTGTTTTTAAAAAAATCAGAAATAAAGTATCTTATAATTCACAATGAAATTTCTCATGCATCTTTTTAACTGAAATCACTAGAATTCCTTGAACGTACTAGTTAAAATATTAAAGTATTTTATACCACTTCATATAATGCCCCTCTATGTGATCACTTACAAATGGATCAAGCAAAATCACAAGCAACCAAATCAACTGTATGCCCAAGTGGACACATACCTTATAAGACCTTCACCCTCATATTCTGCTACACATAAATGGCTCCTCAGTTACTTATGCAAGGAAGCTCATATATATAGTCTATCAATGTCAGAGCTGTATTTTAATTCACATAAATACTTTACCATTAATCATTTTTCCTAATTTTTTATTAAAATAGTCATGCTCATTAATCATAACTGCAATCTATAGGTTTCTTAAAATATTTATCTATCTTCATATAAAAAACTACCTTTCTTATTACCCACAATTATACTAAGGGAAATCTATGAGACAAACTTAAAACAACCAACTTCTTTAAATTTTGTCTCCGTATTAACAATATCCTTGGGTCTATCCATCATTATAATAGATTTTGTCATAATGTGATTAAGTGAAGAGGTAATTTGCACTGCTGTAAAAATGGCTTTGGTTATGAAGGTAACATGTTTCCATCTGGTTCCTTTAGCCAGGGTTTTGCTATTATAGAACACACTAATATTCATAATGCTAAAAGGTATAGAAGTCCAGGTTGTCACAAAGCACCATTAAAATAGTAAATGCTTACTGTCCAGTTTCTATTGGTTATTTTAGACACCCTTTGCAATTTGGAAAATATTTCTCTATATTGCTTCTTGAGGAGACAGTTTTGTTTTTGTTATTTTTCTTTTTTTAAAAGACTTTATTTGTTCATAAGAGACATGGAGAGAGAGGCAGAGACAGGCAGAGTTAAAGGCAGGCTCCCTGCAGGAAGCCTAATGTGGGACTCACTCCCAGGACCCCAGGATCATGACCTGAGCCAAAGACAGACACTCAACCAGGTACCCCTGTTGTTTTTCTTCTTATAGAAGAAATGTAACCTGATATTGACATTAACACTCCAATTATGGTTCTGCAGTTTGGATTTATATATAAAGAGAGACTTGGATATTATCAATTCTTTTATTCACATATTGGGTACCCACTAAATGTCAGGAATTGTATTAGTGCTGAACAAAGTGCACATGGATAGAGCCTAGAACATACTGGGGAAGCTGTTTTAAGGTATCCCTGCAAAATCTCAACTAATGAATACAAACGCAATTACACCCCCTCAAAGAAAGAACTGAATGAACAAAGAGGCAGGAACTACTTTAGATGGATGACCTCTTCAGCCATGACTTCTATAAGGCACCATCTTTACTGAGGCTTGGAGAGCCACAATGAGGCAATAAGAAGACTAGAAGAAAGATACTCTTGGGAGTGAAGAAATAGCACTTGAAAAGGGCATGGTTTGGGGAAAAAATTTTGTGTTCAAGAAATCTAAACTAGGAAAAGTATTAGATTATATATTCTATCTTTTAAAAAAGAATAGAATGATACTTCAGCATTATTATATACATTATGTGGAAAGTGTTCTGTAAAATGAGTATTGACTCACCTGTTTTGTGCAACTAATACAAGAGCAATATGAGGCAGTGATCCACTACAACCCAGATTCAGGGAAAATGTCAAGACAGTTATTCACAAGTCCAAAGGTTATATTTTCAAGTTATGGACAATAAAAGTCCTCTTTCTATGAATACCATTTAATCATTAATTGTTACGTTGATGGGGGTATTGCTTCAAATGTAGAAATGTTTATACAAGTGTTGTGTATCTCATTGAAGATTTGCTTTCTTTTCACATCCCCAAAAATGAAGTCAGGCTTTGAAAATGCTTCAAATACAAGGACATTCATGTGGAGAGGGAAACAATACTGAGAGTTCACTCGGTAGCATATGTCATTCTTATGCTGTCTGCATATGTTATCTTGCCTGCAATATTGTTTATTAAATCATTAAAATACTTTTAATAGTGATGTTTTTGAGAAATAACTCCTGCTTTCTTTTCTCAGGAGAATGTAGATGTTTTCATTTTATGGATTGTAATAATAATTGAAGGCTTTTCAGTTAGAATACAAAGTGGAAAATATATAATAAATCTGTGAGCAAATTTATGTTGCAGAATTTATAGTAATAACATTTATTTTCCTTCCAGCAACAAGACTGGACCTCTGGCTGACACATCTTTGCTCATTGGGAAGGCTTCCCAAAGTCCTTACAAAGAAGTATGGTGCCCCTTGGGCTCCTCACTTCCTCTTACCTTTCTCATCTTGTTTTCTACCGATTCCTACTTGCTGTGCTCTGCATAGGCTGATCCCCTGGCTATATTTGGACTCTAGCTGTGTTCCCACCTAAAGGCACTTACCCTGTTACCTCAGTGTACATAGTTCATGCCCCACATTTCCACACAGCTCATTCTCTCAACTTCAATGTTTACTCTTAAATTTCATCTGCTCACAGAAGCCCTCCTAGATCAGTGTAGATAAACTAGCAACCTTCACTCCCAAACTATTGCATCCTTGACACATTGTATTTTCCTTATCCTACTTTATTTTTCCCTACAAGACTTTTCACCTGGCATATATGTATATTACTTTATTGTCTCTACTGTGCTTCATGAGAATAGGAATTGAGTGTATTTTCCTGCTTCATCCCCAGTATCTAGAAAAATTTCATAAATCTAAAGATACCAAAAAAGTAATTACATATACCTTAAATAAATTAAATTTGGGACTTTATTCGGTGTTTCAACTAAAATTGTTGGAAACATTTGAGCTTATGATATTCACAAAAAAAAAAAACACAGATTAAAGGAAATTGTGCAAATTTTTTAATTGTGTAATATTATTATAAGAGATTTCTTTTGAAATATAGACACAAATATATTGTCAGGTTTAATTCATAAGTTTTTGATTACTCTTTGAATTTATTTCATAAAAAAATTAATCAGAAGACAGAATTTGTTTCATAAAAATAAAAAAAGAATCAGAGGATTGAATTTGTTAATGAAGAGGAGTTGGAGCAGAATTGTTGGTTTAATAGGCTACTATCGGAACAATGTAATGAGAGAAGAGACACCACTCTTTACCCCTCTTTTCCAGGCCTACTGGCTGGCCTCTGGTCTAGCATTTGCTCCCTCAGTAAAACAAGAAATGGAGGGTGCTTTATAATCAGGGTCAGGAGTAAAGAATCTCTTCCCATCAACACTGGAGTCCCACATGAAACTGGAGATAGACAGCCCTCTTTTTCTTCTTCATGTTTCGTGTTGCTTGCCTTATGCTGCTGTGTGTGTGTGTGGTATAATTCAGGTACCTTATCTCCTAAATTTCATGTTTATTCTACATATTAATCTCATAATTCTAAAGATCAAATAATATTCATTTGCCATATGGACCAACAATTGGATGAGCAGTCCACTGCACAGCAGAGGGATAGAGAACACTGAGAGAAAGCTCTTGGGCAGCAAGCTCTAGGGGTGTAATTAAAGAGGGCATCTCCCACAGGGGTGTGAGAGATTATGATTCTAAACCATTTCTTATGGAAAAAAGATTCAGAAGGAGTAAATAAGGCAAGCTGAACCTTCTTATTTGCCACTGAACCACTGAACAACAGACACAGTAAAACTAGAACAATAACTAAGGCCTTACAAAAAGGCAGAGGCTGAGTTATTGGGACCATGTTTTCTGTTTCCAATAATCCAGACATCAGCTGCACCATCATAATTTTGACTAGTAAGATGGACAAAATGTAAGAATTTTGAGGGCTGTAGTGGAGGTGAAATCGGATGAAATAAGATTAAATGCTATGTAATAAGTGGATACTTCCTGTTTCTTATCCTTCTTTTGTATCTAAACACATAATAGGATCTTAGTAACTACTTCAAATATATTCACTGAACCTCACTGTGTCAACCTTTGAGGTTTGTGTGTAGATTATGGAAGGTATATACATTTTCTGGCTTAATACATTTTATAAATGTGATTGCCACCACTCCACCTACCACTACCACCACTGGGTTCCTTGGTGTTATTATCATCTTGTTAATAAGAGAATACAGTGGAAGAGCAAGAGGGAGTTTAAAATGGCATTTTTTTTTCAAATGAGGAGAGGCTGGGGGAGGCAGATTTAAATAAAATTGAGTCATATGCATGCCCTTGCTTTTTGTTTAATAATCCTTGACATATGACTTACATGAAACAAAATTACTCATGCTGTACTAAAATGTGTTTACAGCTATGAAGAGAGCAAATGTATCTGCATCTAGTGTAACAATTTTAGAAGTGAAGGTCGTTAATGACTAAAGAACATATTTGGTTTTCATTTGTATCATAAAGAAACTTTAGGGCCATTAGAAAATGTGACTGATCATTTGGGCCATTTAAAATGGCATGACTTTTAGATTAAAAAAATATAGAAGGATAAGATATATCAGGGCAAACTTTTTTTTTTTTTTTTTCAGGGCAAACTTTTAATGGTTACTTTCTATCATCATAACCCACTAAGCATAATTTAAAAATAAGCATTTTCACTCTGTGACCATAGTTCTTTAACTTCAGTGCAGATATAGGCAGTTATAGGGTAGTTATCTTTAGTAAAACTAGTCCCCGATGTACAATTTGCACATACATGCTAACATTGAAAAACTACTGAATAACATTTGATGTAAAGCAACTCTAGTTTTCCAGGTGTGAACTAAAAGGGAAAAATAAATGTTGGTACCAGAGAAAGATATATCATGATGCTTACATAAGAATATTAACTTTTCTAGCACACACATCTGTAAGTATATGCCATCTCATGTGTTGGAAGCCTGTGATGCTGGCTTGCTTTAGTTTAATGTCTCTTTTGCCCCAACCTATGTATAAAAAGAAAAATGTATAATTTTATTTTTTTAAATTTAGCTTATAGTTCTATCAATAAGGACATCTAATGGAATATTTTCTCAGTGATACAAAATCAGTAGTCTTAATTTCTGAAACATTTGTTTGAACAAATATATATGCTGGATTTCAAGAAATTGCATCCAGAATTTACAGAATGAGATTTCCCAGTTTTACTACTTTCTGTGAAGTGAGAGCTAATGGACACTCTGCAACTGAAGGTTTCTAATTTCATTCCCTTCTTGGGAACTAGAGATGAGTGAATCTCATAAGATAACTCTAAGTTTTAACTTAAATTTCCTTTCAATTTTATTTTTCTCACTCTAATTTATAAAAGCAAGTCAACAGGATACTCTACATAGAAAACCTGAAAGACTCCACCAAAAACATTGTTAGAACTGTTACACAAATTCAGTAACATTACAGTATACAAAATCAATATACAGAAATCTGTTGCATTTTTATACATGAATAATGAAGCAGCAGAAAGAAAAATCAAAGAATCAATCCCATTTATAAATGCACCAAAAACCATGATACCTAGGAATAAACATAACCAAAGAGGTAAAAGATCTCTACCCTGAAAACTACAGAGCACTTATGAAAAAATTGAAGATGACACAAAGAAATGGAAAAATATTCCATGCTTATTACATTGGGAGAACAGGTATTGTTAAAATGCCTATGCTACCCAAAGCAATCTACAGATTTAATGCAATCTCTATCAAAATAACACAAGCATTTCTCACAGAGCTAGAACAAGCAATCCTAAAATTTGTATGGAACCATAAAAGACTCCCAAATATCCAAAGCAATCTAGAAAAAGAAAAGCAGAGTAGAAGACCTCACAATTCCAGACTTCAAGCTGTAGTCATCAAGACAATATGGTACTGGCACAAAATCAGACACATATATCAATGGAACAGAATAGAAAACCCAGAAATGGATCCTCAGTTACATGGTCAACTAATCTTCAACAAAGCAGGAAAGAAAATCCAATGGAAAATAGATGGTCTTTTCAACAAATGGTGTTGGAAAAACTGGACAGATGCATAAGAATGAAACTGAACCACTTTTTATACTATACACTAAAATAAACACAGAATGAATGGAAGACCTAAATATGAGACAGGAAACCACCAAAATCCTAGAGGAGAGCACAGGCAGCAACCTCTCTGACAGTGGCTGTAGCAACTTCTTACTAGACACATTGCTGGAAGCAAGAGAATTAAAAGCAAAAATGAACTATTGAGACTTCATTAAGATAAATAGCTTCTGAACAGTGAAGGAAACAATCAACAAAACTAAAAGACAACCTTTGTAATGTGAGAAGATATTTGCAAATGACATATCTGATAAAGGGTTAGTATCTAAAATGTATAAAGAACTTATCAAACTCAACACCCAAAAAACAAGTAATCCAGTTAAGAAATGGGCAGAAGACCTGAATTCAGAGACATTTTTCCAAAGAAGACCATACAGGTGGCTAACAGACACAGATGCTCAATATCACTCATCATTAGAGAAATACAAATCAAAACTACAATGATGTCACCTCACACATGTCATAATGGCTAAAATTAACAATTCAGGAAACAACAGATGTTGGTGAGGATGCCAAGATAGGGGAATTCTCTTAAACTATCGGTGGGAATTCAAAGTTTGGTGTAGCTATTCTGGAAAACAAGATGGAGGTTCCTCAAAAAGTTAAAAATAGAACCACTATGATCCACCAATTACATAACTAGGTATTTACACAAAAGATACAAAAATACTGATTTGAAGGAACATATACACCCTGATGTTTATAGCAGCATTATCAACAATAGCCAAATTATGGAAAGAGCCTAAATGTCCATCAATTGATGAATGGATAAATAAGAAGTGGTACACACACACACACACAATGGAATATTACTCAGCCATAAGAAATGAAATCCTATCATTTGCAATGATGTGGATACAGCTAGAGTATATTATGCTAAGTGAAATAAGTCAGAGAAAGACAAATACCATGAGTTCACCCATACGTGAAATTTAGGAAACAAAACAGATTAATATAGGTAGAACAAAAGAGAGTTAAACCATAAAGTAGACTCTTAACTATAGAGAAGAAAATGAGGGTTGCTGGAGGGGTGGTTCGGAGGGATGAATTAAATGGGTGATGGTTATTAAGGAGTGTGCTGGTTGTGATGAGCACTGGGTGTTGTATGTAAGTGTTGAATCACTAAATTCTACACCTGAAAGTAATATTATATCATATATTAACTGGAATTTAAATAAAAACTTGCAATGAAAAATAAGATAAAATGCTGCTTTTCACACACACATAAAGCAAGTCAATAATCCTCCAATTACTTAAAAAAAATGACTAATATTAATGCCTAAACAAAATAACTTAAATTAACATCTGCATATAATTGACAAATACAATTCTTCAAATTTTTCAGATAGCCTTATGTAGACATTTTTTTTCTATTGAATAGTGGTTATAATGACAGGGTTATCATATTTCATATATATGCAACATAGATGTAAAACTTAAGAGTTACTCCTTCTAAACCTTCTTTATATAAATGGTAAACCTTCTGTAAATGGTACCTCTATCTAATTGGTATCTCTACCCAATTGTTCAAAGAAACAAACATAAACAAGAAAGTGGACATCTTTAAATCCTCAAATTTTCTCCTCTTCCACAGTTGACACCGTTAGTTTGCCCTACTTTTCTCTATCTCATCAATCCACCAGTCCAAGCCAGCACCAGTAATTCTCTGCTCTAAATATGTAATATCTTTCATACCAGACTTCCTACTTTTATACTTTTTCTCCATATAGAAGATAACATGATCTATGCAGAAATAAAGAGTTCATTGGGGACCTCTAGACATTGTTGTCAATGCAGCAATGTTTTGATCAAGAAGTCAACAATTATATCAAAGCCACCAACAAGCCAATTATGGCAACATGGAGAAATGGAAATAGTTTGGGTTCTTGAGATGATTAAGTCCTAGAATAAAGCAACTCCAGAATTACTATATGCTTCTACTTTTATGGGAGGAGTACATATTTTGTGTGTGTGTGTTTAAAGCATTTACTGGCAACAACATTCTTGCTGTTCTAAGCATTACAGAAACCAATTCTGATAGCTCCTTAAGAGAATATATCTTATAGTTTTAAGTCACTCAATAATTATTTATTAAGCTCCTACTGTGCACTGAGAACTTTTAATTGCTGAGGATATAGTGGGCAACAAGCGAAACAGATAAACTCATTCTCATGGAGTTTACTTTCTTCTGGTATGTATAGGCAAACACAATATATAATTAAAATATATTGCATAGGGACAAGTAACAAAGAAGAAAAAACAATTGAGTAAGGACATGGGAAATGCTGAATGGTTGGAGTTCTGGATAGAGTACCAAGAAAAAAAAACTCACTAAGAATGTGATTTTTTAAAATAAATACCTAAAATAAATGGGAGTTAGTAGATGTAGATTAAAAGCAGGAGAACAGCAACTTTGAACATTTAAATGAGGAACATGCCTGACAATGTTCCAGGTCCTGCAAGGGGGCCATTAATGGAACTGAGGAGAAAAAGAGTAAGGCCATAAGTAAGGAGCAGACAGATTCATATATAGCACTATAAAGCATACTAAGGACTTTGGCCTTTACTTTTGAGTGTACTGGGAAACCAATGAAAGTTTTTCATTAGAATAGTGATATGATCTCACTTGCATTTTAACGGGAACACCAGATGCACTTTTATGAATGGCTAGGGGAAAATGACCAGGAGATAGTGAGAAAGGAGGGGGCTAGTTAAGAGCTACTGCAATACTCTGAGAGATACACACATCGTGATAAGGATATTGCAATAAGGGAGGCAAAAGGTGATCAAATTCTGAATAAAATTTGAAAGTGTAGCCAACAAGTATTGACATTCTATTAAAGTTTATATGTAGTTTCTGGATGACACACCTCCTAGGCAGGGACACTAATTATGAATCCACTTGTTTTGTTTTAAAAGATTTTATTTATTTATTCATGATAGACAGATAGAGAGGCAGAGACACAGGCAGAGGGAGGAGAAGCAGGCTCCATGCAAGGAGCCTGATGCAGGGCTCAATCCTGGGAATCTGGGATCACACTCTGAGCCAAAGGCAGATAGATACTCAACTGCTGAACAACCCAGGAGTCCTATCACCTGTTTTGTTTTTATCTCCTTCCTCTTTTATTATATCACTCTAAATAAACTATAGACCTCTATTGAGGCTTCATGAGAGGTATGATCCTACCTTTCACCTCCCTTCTTTAACTAACAGATCTGATCAAATGAAAAGAGAAGACAACAACCAAAGGGTAAAGGACTTTCATACCAGTCCTTTACCGTTTCTAAACTCTCTTGCAAGAATCCCACAGAATCCAGTTCACCAATACATTCCCTTGCTAACGATCAAGCTCTCCTCTCATTTATTATGTTTTAACCCATTCTATCCTAAAATATTCTTTCTGGTCACTTCCAGTCTTCCATTGCAAGGAAAGTCTCATTATTAAATATTTAAATCTTAGAGTAGAGTATTGGTTGCATTTCCTAAGAGTTCTAAGTTAAAAAATTAAAAACATCATTCAATAGTTGTAATTTTTACTTTTAATTTAAGGGAAAATGGTTCCCACCTCTTTTATGAAAGATTAATATGACTCCACCCATGCAATTCCTCAGTTAGAATAAATCTTTATCTTGTACTTTGCAAGAGTGTTTTTTAAGTGCAAAAATATGTGAGAGGATTTAAAATATATGATATGATTATTTAAAATGCAGATTCTCCAGAGCCTCAACATCAGATATTCTAATTAACAAGTATTAAAATTTAACTGGAACTCCAGTTCAATTTAATTTATTTATTTATCTTTAGAAAATTAAAAATATTTTTGCCCTTATATATCTTCAAAGACTGGGTACTTACTATATCCTCAAAGGAAATAGTAGCCTCCCAAGATACAGATCATAAAGTGAAAGTTGTCTTTAACCCTGAATCAGTGGTTTTCCTTGGTCTCTATTCTCTTGAGTAAATGAGACTTTATCTGCAAAAATAAAGTTAAAACAGAAAGGACAAAACCTGGTACCTATAGGATACTCTCCCAGAGTTGATTTTTTGAAAAGTTCAAGAAAACCAATGAACTCTTGGCTAGACTAAATAAGAGAGAAGGTTAAAATATTTAAAATTAGAAATGAAAGTAGAAACATTACAACTGATATCACAAAAACAAAAAGAATTTTGAGACTACTATGAACAATTACACATGAACAATTGGAAAACCTAAAAGAAATGGATAAACTCCTATAAACATACACCCCCAAAAGCTGAATCCTATAGAAATCTGAAAAATATGAATAAATCTATAACTAGGGAGGGTATTGAAGCAGTAATTAATTTTTTTCAATAAAAACTCAGGACCACATGGCTACACTGAAGAATTCTACCAAATACTTTAGAGGAATTAACAGAAATCCTTCTCAAATTTCTAAAAACTGGAGAGGAAGCGATACTTCCAAATTTATTCTATGAGGCCATCATTCCCTTTACCAAATCAGATAATGACCCAACAGGAAAACTGCAAACCAGTATTCCTGATGAATACTGAACAAAATTCTCAACAAAATTCTAGTAAACTGAGTTCAGCAACAAACAAAGAATCGCAGACCATTATTGGGTGGGATTTATACTTTGATTGCAAGGATGTTTCAGCATATGAAAATAAATATACACCACAATAACGAAACAAAAGACAAAAACCACATAACCATCTCAATAGATTTAGAAAAAGCAATTTACAAAATTCAACATTCTTTGTTTATAAAACTATCCAACAAACTAGAAATTATAGGAAACTACCTAAATATAATAAAAATAAGGTATATAAAATCCACAGCAAATATATTCTTTGGAGAAAGACTGAAAGTTTTCCCTTTAATATCAGGAATAAGAGGAGGAGACATATTCTTGTTGCTACTATTGATGAGTACTAGAAGATCTAGCCATAGTAATCAAACAGAAAAAAATAAAATAAAATGCATACGACTTACAAATGAATTTAAATCCTCTGTTCACAGAGGACATGATCATATATATAGAAAACATTAAAGGTTCCACAAAAACATTCTTAAAACCAATAGATTCAGCAAAGCTGCATCAACACTCATGAATCAGTTTCATTCCTATACATTTATAATACTAATCTAAATAGGAAGTTAAGAAAACAATCTCATTTACTAGAGCAGTAAAAAAGAAAGGACTTAGGAATAAACTTAACCAAGGAAGTACACTTCTTGTACACTAGAAGCTGGAAACAATGCTAAAAGAATTCAAAGAAGATACAAATAAACAGAAAGATATCTTATGTTCACAGATTGGAAGACAATATTGTTAAAATATTCATACTACCCAAAACAATCTGTAGAGTCAATGCAAACCCTATCAAAATTCCAATGGCATTTTTTGCAGAAATAATAAAAAATAATCCTAAAGTTTTTATGGACTCTCAAAGTATTTTTAAATAACAAAGAAATCCTGAGCAACAACAAAGTTGGAGGCCTCATATTCCCAGACTCAAAAACACACAACAAAGCAACAATATTTAAGATAATGTGGTGCTGGAATAAGGATAGATTTATAAAGCAATGGAAAATATAGAGAACTCAGAAGTAAATTCTCTATATATGATCAAGTGATTTCCAGGAAGGGCAAGAGGACTACACAACGAAGAAAAGACAATCTTGTCAACAAATGATGCTAGTAAAACTGTATATCCACATGCAAAATAATAAATTTGGACCGTTACACCTCTTAAAAAGTACTTCAGGTTGGATTAAATATTTAAATATAAGACAATCATTAAACTCCTAGAAGAAAACAGGGGAACACATCATATCTTTGGTCTTGGTGATGGGACATGACACCAAAAGCACAGACTACACAATAAAAAAATAGACAAATGAGATTACATAAAACTTAAAAAATTCTGTACATATAAGGAAGCAATTAACAGAGTGAAAACATCACCTACAGAATAGGAGAAAATAATTTCAAAAAAATATATACACAAAAAAGTTAATTTCAGACTATATAAAATACTCCTAAAATTCAACAACAAAACAACTTGTTTTTAAAAATGGATAAATCTTTCAGGTTTTCTACATAGAATATCATGTTGTCTGTGAATAGTGAAAGTTAGACTTCTTCCTTGCTGATTTTGTTGCCTTTTATTCCTTTTTGTCATCTGATTGTTGAGGCTAAGCCTTCCAGTACTGTATCAAGTGACAATGGGAAGAGTGGACATCCTATCTTATTACCGACTATAGAGAAAAAGCTCTCAGTTTTTCCACACTGCAGATGATATTAGCTGTGGGTCTTTTGTATATGGCCTTTAAGATGTTGAGATATGCTCCCTCTATCACTACTTATCAAGAATTGATACTGTATTTTGTCAAATGCTTTTTCTGCATCTATTGAGAGGATCATATGGTTCTTGTTTTTCTCTTGCTGATATGATCAATCACACTGATTGTTTTACGAGTGTTGAACCAGCCTTGCATCCCGAGGATAAATCCCACTTGGTCATGGTGAATAATCTTCTTTCTTAATGTATTGTTGTATCCTATTGGCTAGTATCTTGTTGACAATTTTTGCATCCATGTTCATCAGGGATATTGGTCTATAATTCTCCTTTTTGGTGGGGTCTTTGTCTGGTTTTGGAATTAAGGTGATGCTGGCCTCATAGAACGAGTTTGGAAGTACTCCATCTCTTTCTATCTTTCCGAACAGCTTTAGTAGAATACTTATGGTTTCTTCTTTAAATGTTTGATAGATTTCCCCCTGGGAAGCCATCTGGCCCTGGACTTTTGTGTCTTGGGAGGTTTTTGATGACTGCTTCAATTTCCTTCCTGGTTATTGGTCTGTTCAGGTTTTCTATTTCTTCCTGTTCCAGTTTTGGTAGTTTGTGGTTTTCCAGAAATGCATCTATTTCTTCTAGATTGCCTAATTTATTGGCGTATAGCTGCTCATAATATGTTTTTAAGATCGTTTGTATTACCCATGGTGTTGGTAGTGATCTCTCCTTTCTCATTCATGATTTTATTAATTTGAGTCTTCTCTCTCTTCTTTTTAATAAGGCTGGCTAATGGCTTATCTATCTTATTAATTCTTTCAAAGAACCAACTCCTGGTTCTGTTGATCTGTTCCACAGTTTTTCTGGTCTCTATTTCATTGAGTTATGCTCGAATCTTTATTAACTCTCTTCTTCTCCTGGGTGTAGGATCTATCTGCTGTTTTTTCTCCAGCTCCTTTAGGTGCAAGGTTAGCTTTTGTATTTGAGTTCTTTCCAGTTTCTGGATGGATGCTTGTATTGTGATGTATTTCCCCATCACGACTGCTTCTGCTGCATCCCATAGATTTTGAATGGTTGTATCTTCATTCTCATTAGTTTCCATGAATCTTTTTAATTCTTCCTTATTTTAGTGGTTGACCCTTTCATCTTTTAGCAGGATGGTTCTTAAGCTCCACGTGTTTGAAATCCTTCCAAACTTCTTCTTGTGATTTAGTTCTAATTTCAAACCATTATGGTCTGAAAATATGCAGGGGACAATCCCAATCTTTTGGTATTGTTGAAGATCTGATTTGTGACCCAGTATGTGGTCTATTCTGGAGAAAGTTGCATGTGCACTTGAGAAGAATGTGTATTCATTTGCATTTGGATGTAAAGTTCTGTAAATATCTGTGAGATCCATCTGGTCCAGTGTATCATTTAAAGCTCTTGTTTCTTTGGAGATGTTGTGCTTAGAAGACCTGTCGATTGTAGAAAGTGCTACATTCAAGTTACCAAGTATAAGTGTATTATTATCTAAGTATGTCTTAACTTTGGTTATTAATTAATTGATATATGTGGCAGCTCCCACATTGGGAGCATAAATATTCATAATTGTTAGGTCCTCTTGTTGGATAGATCCTTTAAGTATGAGATAGTGTCCCTCTTCATCTCTCACTATAGTCTTCAAGATAAACTTTAGTTTATCAGATATAAGGATGGCTACCCCTGCTTTCTTTTGAGGACCATTCGAATGGTAAATGGTTCTCCAACCTTTTATTTTCAGGCTGTAGGTGTCCTTCTGTCTAAAATGAGTCTCTTGTAGACAGCAAATAGATGGGTCCTGCTTTTTTATCCAGTCTGAAACCCTGCGCCTTTTGATGGGGTCATTAAGCCCGTTCACGTTCAGAGTTACTATTGAGAGATATGAGTTTAGTGTCACCATGATATCTATTCAGTCCTTGTTTCTGTGGATTGTTCCACTGAACTTCTTCTTAAAGGGGAATTTTAAGAGTCCCCCTTAAAATTTCTCGCAGAGCTGGTTTGGGGGTCACATATTCTTTCAGTTCCTGCCTGTCTTGGAAGCTCTTTATCTCTCCTTCCATTCTGAATGAGAGCCTTGCTGGATGAAGTATTCTTGGTTGCATGTTCTTATCATTTAGGACCCTGAATATATGCTGCCAGCCCTTTCTGGCCTGCCAGGTCTCTGTGGAGAGGTCTGCCGTTACCCTAATACTCCTCCCCATAAAAGTCAGGGATTTCTTGTCTTTTGCTGCTTTAAGGATCTTCTCTTTATCTTTGGAATTTGCAAGCTTCACTATTAAATGTCGAGGTGTTGAATGGTTTTTATTGATTTTAGGGGGGATCTCTCTATTTCCTGGATCTGAATGCCTGTTTCCCTTCCCAGATTAGGAAAGTTTTCAGGTATGATTTGTTCAAATACATATTCTGGCCCTCTGTCCCTTTTGGCGCCCTCGGGAACCCCAATTAAAAGTAGGTTTTTCTTCCTCAGGCTGTCGTTTATTTCCCTTAATCTATCTTCATGGTCTTTTAATTGTTTGTCTCTTTTTTCCTCAGTTTCCCTCTTTACTATCAACTTGTCTTCTAGGTCACTCACTCGTTCTTCCACCTCGTTAACCCTCGTCGTTAGGACTTCTGGTTTGGATTGCATCTCATTCAATTGATTTTTAATTTCTGCCTGATTAGCTCTAAATTCTGCAGTCATGAAGTCTCTTGAGTCCTTTATGCTTTTTTCTAGAGCCACCGGTAGCTGTATAATAGTGCTTCTGAATTGGCTTTCTGACATTGAATTGTAGTCCAGATTTTGTAACTCTGTGGGAGAGAGGCCTGTTTCTGATTCTTTCTTTTGAGGTGAGGTTTTCCTTCTAGTCATTTTGCTCAGTGCAGAGTGGCCAAAAGCAAGTTGTATTGGGAAAAGGAGAAAAAGAGAGGAGAGAAAGAAGGAAAGAAAAGAGAAAGAGAAAAAAAAAAAAGGAAGAAAAAAGACAAAAAAGAAGAAAAAGAGAAAAAAAAAGAAAGAAAGGAAAAAAAGGGGGTGGGGGAAGGAAACAAATCAAAAAGCAAAACAAAACAAAAAGAAAAAGAAAAAAAGAACCACGGGGGGGTATCTTCTGATTCTGTGTACTTTAAGTCCCTTGACTTCCCCTGGACCTTGTCCGTCTAGCTGGTCTTCTGGGGGAGGGGCCTGTTGTGCTGATTTTCAGGTGTTAGCACTTGGGGGAGCTGCTCTGCCCCTGCCTGGTGCAGGGCTCAGTTGGGGTTGTTTACCCCGTGAGGCCCCCGGAGGAACAGCCCCAGTGGCGGGGCCAGCTCTGCAGCCCTGGATTCAGCCCCCGCAGTAGCTCCGGCAGGAACTCCGTCTGCAGGGCCTGGAGGCTCCGGGGCGGGGCCGCTGATGTGCTCAGCTGGGGCAGGAGCGTCCTCGCTGTCCTGGGCCCTCCCGGCCTCTGCCTGTCCCAGGGGAGGCGGGATCCTGGGCTGTGTCCCGGCGCCCTGTGCTCCGGGGCCTGCGCTGGTGGATTCGCGCTCTCGCCCCGCAGCCCCCTCCACGGAGCTTCTTCCTCCGCCAGAGCCCCCCGAGCTGCTCCGGGTCCCGCCATGCGCGCTGCAGCCCTTAGGGAGCTCGGCGCACTCTCCGGGGCGCAGGTGTCTGTTAGTGTCCCCGGGAGCCCGAGGGCATCCCCGCCCTCCTGGGTCCTGCTCCACCTCCCCGCGAGCCCCTTTCCCCCGGGAAGGTCGGTGCAGCTCCTGCTCCTCCGGGACGGGGCTCTCCTGTCCTGGGGACACTGCCCCGGCCTCAGCCCGGCTGCTCGCGGGCCCCTCCCCCTTGGAGGCCTTTCTTTCTTTCTTTCTTTTTCCCCGTCTTCCTACCTTGATAGAAGCGCGAACTCTTCTCACTGTAGCGTTTCAGCTGGTCTCTCTTTAAATCTCAGGCAGAATTCGTAGATGTTCAGGATGATTTGAAGGTTTTCTACGTAATTTGCGGGGACAGGTGACTTGGGGACCCTACTCTTCTGCCATCTTGCCCCACCTCCACACAGCTGTGTTTTAAACATTTACTTGAAAGTTAAACTTTATATGCCTACTCTAAATTTTGCATTTCTATTAAGATGAATGTTTGAATAGCAGATCGAGATAGCACTATATTTTACAGAGCTCATTAACTTTCTAAACTAAATATTGAGTGAACATAATTGTTCCCTTTGGGGAGACAATATATAACGTTCATGAGATTCTTAAACAGATTAGTGATGAAGGGGAAAATATTCTCACAAACCACTAATTTGAAGTTTTATTTTTTCAAAACTAATAAATTCCCTTTATCTAAACTATTCAACTGATAGACAATTGTAATCAGTTTTGGAAGTTTACAGTACTATAAATAACATAAACTGATACTTCTAGTTGATACTGTTTACTTACATGTCCTTTACATTGTTTCAAATTAATGGAAATATGATGTTACTGTAACACTCAATCTCTTTATTCCACTAATTTTCATATTTTTCTCAAATTTGCAAACGCAAATATTTGCAATCTCTTGTAAAAATATGTATGCTAACAGAGAAGTGGAAGTGGTTAGGAAGATTGCAAAAACCATCCTTGGATGGATAAAGATTATTAAAAGCTCATTTAAAGAGCAAAAAGAAGAGTTGAGAAAAGAATGAAAATAGTCTCTATGTTCTCAAAGAAGAGAGGAGATGGCACAAATCTGTTTTTTTTTTTTTTCCTGCACTGTTGATTCCTGCTTTTATATCTCCTACTGTCATTTGCATAGTATCTGCCCCTGAAATAGGAAATCCATGATGGATGATGTTGATAGCTGTGAACACACAAGTGGATTTTTAACCTATGATGAGTATTCAAATAAAAAACAGATGGCAACATCTTAGAAACTAAGTACATTCCTCTGGAGGTAAAGTGGAATGTTGAAGCATTTTAACATTGCACTGGAGCAGATAATTAGGGTAATTATGACTCTTCAAAGATACAAGGAATAAGGTCTAAGCCAACTTCCTTCTTTACTTCAAATTGTAAAGATTATAAAATTCTAAGGGGAACTTGGGCAAAGTAATCATTTTATAAGATGCAGTAATATTTATAATAGTGGCATATGAGAATGAATAGTTTGTCTACTTCAATATTATGTTCAAATATGAATTATATAATTAAGAAAGTAAAATCAGGTTGCCCATACATCAAAACTGGTTAAGTTGCAGAAAGAAATATGAAATATTGTCAGGCTAGTTTAGAGAACAAAGGAACAAGTATTTATACATACACTCCATATATACATGCCCCACACATACGTACACCAAATAAGAGAAATATTAAGTGATTTGACTTGATTTTAGAATAATTCAGCCATACCAGGGTGTCTCAGCTGCACAAATAATCTCAGCAACATTACTATTTTCTGAGTTACTTCTATTTTTACCTATTTTTATTATGTCCCCAAATAAATAATTTGTTTTCTTCTAAAGTACCATATTGTAAAGCAATGATAATGGCTTAATTAAAGCAATATATATATATATATATATATATATATATATATATATATATATATATATTGCTTGTATAAAACACTCTTGAAACACAATAGAGATATAAATATACATATACAAATATACAGATACATGCATTATCCTATACTTTCTAACTTTTATGTATTTTTCAACCTTTCTCATCCCATTATTACAGATTATACTCATAATTTGAGTCCTACTAGTTCCTTGGACCTTTTCAAAAGTATCAATATTGATTCTATGTATCTACTCTCTGTCTTTTCAGGGCCACTTTCATTGTATATATCTAGAATCTTCAATAGCCTTTGGAACCTAAGCACCATATTGTGCTGCTCTACCTAGTATAAAATGAAGGAAGAAGGGAGGAGAAGGAGGAAGAGGAGGAGGAGGAGAAGGAGGAGGAGGAGGAACAGGAAGAAAATGAGAAGAAAGAAGAAGAAGAAAAAATAAAAATTGAGATCACTGCCAAGTAATGATTTACTTAATAAGTCACTACATTTTATATCAATACATAAGCATACATGATGTTTGAAGATAAGAGTTCATTAAAAGGCACAGGAGGTATTTATGGCAAAATAACCAGAGTACTTTATTTGATTTGGAAATGTATATGTATTCTCTTTTTTTTTTAAGATTTTATTCATGAGAGACACACAGAGAGAAGCAGAGACATAGGCAGAGGGAGAAGCAGGCTCCATGCAGGGAGCCCAACGTGGGACTCAATCCCAGATCCCAGGATTGCATTCTGAGCCAAAGGCAGACACTCAACCACTGAGCCACCCAGGCGTCCCAGAAATGTATATATATTTTTAACAGGCATATTATATGCTTGCTGAATCTAGGAGAATTTCTTGAGTATTTCCTTGATTTACTTTAGATCTTGAAGCTTGCTCATTGACTTGCCATAAAAGCCCAATTTGAGAATATGGCTAACACCAATTTAATTGATCTTCACATATGTCCCTACACTATATCACAACTAGATCTTAGAGCAATACCTTGATTGTGACATAATCACTCACTTTCTGACTAGGTACACTGGATTTAATATATTTAGTTGTCTTTTAGACCCCTGTAACAATCTAGTAAAGAACAGACGTAACAGCACTTTCATTCTCATCCCCATTAGCCACAAATCAAACCACTATTTCCTGTTGCTTCTATAACAGATTACCACATATTTAGTAACACAACAACACATGTTTATTCCCTGATAGTTTTGATTTCAGAAGTCTGAAATTAGTTCTGCAGGTTTAAGATTAAGGTTTAAGATTAAGGTGTTAGAAGGGCTGGTTACTTATAAGGGCCCCAGAAAAGAACCTATTCCTTCTGCCTCCAGACTCTAGAAGCTACAGACCTTCCTTGGCTTTGAGACCACACTCCTTCAATCCCTTCTTTCATTATCACATTATGTCGTCCTCACTCTGACCTGTCTCTTATGATTACATGTGATCCTTGTGATCCTTGTGATTACATGAGGTCCACTGAGATAATATCGTGTAATTTCCCCAACTCAAATACTTGACCTTTTATCCATTTGGAGTCTATTTTTGTGTATGGTGTAAGAAAATGGCCCAGTTTCATTCCTCTGTAGGTGGCTGTCCAATGTTCCCAACACCATTTGTTGAAAAGACTATTGTTTTTCTATTGGATATTCTTTCATGTTTTGTTGAAGATTAGTTGACCATAGAGTTGAGGACAGATTTCTGGAATCTCTATTTTGTTCCATTATATATGTGTACGTTTTTGTGCCAGTACCATACTGTCTTGACAATTACAGCTTTGCAATAGAGCTTGAGTCTGGAATTGTGATGCCACCAGATTTGGCTTTCTTTTCTCTTTTTTAAGATTTATTTATTTATTCAAGAGAGACACAGAAAGAGAGAGGCAGAGACATAGGAAGAGGGAGAAGCAGGCTCCCTACAATAAGCCCAATGTGGGACTCAATCCCAGGTCCTGGGATCACACCCTGAGTTAAAGGCAGATGCTCAACTGCTTAGCCACTCAGGAATCCCTGGCTTTCTTTTTCAACCTTCCTATGGCTATTCATGGTCTTTTTTGGTTCCATACAATTTTTAGGATTTTTTGCTCTAGCTCTGTGAAAAAAGTTGATGGTACTTTCATAAGGATTGCATTGAATGTGTAGATTTTTCTGGGTAGCATAGACCTTTTAACAATATTTGTTCTTCTAATCCATGAGCATGGATTGTTTGTCCATTTCTTTGTGTCTTCCTCTATTTCTTTCATGAGTGTTCTAAAGTTTTCTCAGTACAGGAATCTATCAGAATCCTAGAGGAGAACACAGGCAGCAACCTCTGTGACTGCAGCTGCAACAACTTCTTGTTAGACACATCTCCAAAGGCAAGGGAAACAAGAGCAAAAATGAACTATTGGGACTTCATCAAAATAAAAAGCTTTTGCACGACAAAGGAAATAGTCAACAAAACCAAAAGATAGTTGACAGAATGGGAGAAAATATTTGCAAATGTCTAATCAGAGAAAGGACTAGTATCAGAAGACAATGTTTATCCTCATTTACTTAATGAATGTATTTTGAGAAACTTCTTTGGTCCATGTATTATACTAGGTATAGAGGAAGGAAACATCAATAAAAACAATAATCTTATCCTAACAAAATTAATTTCTAATGGAAGAGCAGATATTTAAACACAAATTTAAAATGCAATGTCAGGTTTAAGGACTATATACTGTATTTTTTTCACTTAAGTAAATCTCTCTTCATAAAATTATTAAAAACAATGAAATGCTGATGAAAGAAATTGAAAATGACACCAAAAATGGTACAATATTCTATACTCATGGATTCAAAACAATATTGGTAAAATGTCCATATTACTCAAAAGCAATGTTCAAAACATATTCAATGCAATCCCTGTCAAAACCACCAGCATTTTTCACAAAACTAGAATAGTCCTAAAGTTTGAATGGAACCATGGAAGACCTTGAATAACCAAAGCAATCCTGAGAAAGAAAAACAAATCTGGAGGAATCATAAGCCCAGATTTCAAGATATTCTACAAAATAATCAAAGCAGTATATAACTGGCACAAAAACAGACACATTAGCAGAACAGAGATCCAAGGCACTAACCTAAAACTATATGGTGTATTGGTCTATGTCAAAGGAGGCAAGTACATGCAAAGGAATAAACATAGCCTTTTCAATAAATGGTATTGGGAAAATTGGACAGCTACACGTAAAAGAATGACCATGCACAAAAATAATCTCAAAAGTCATTAAAGACCTAAAGATGATACCTGAAACCATAAAATTCCAAGGAAAGAACACAGGCGGTAATTTCTCTGACATTGGCTATAGAAATGTTTTCCTAGATATGTTCTATGGCAAGGGAAACAAAAGCAAAAATAAACTATTGGGACTACACCAAAGTGAAAATTGCTTACACAGCAATGGAAACCACCAACAAAACACAACCTACTGAATAGGAGAAGACATTTGCAAATAATATATTTGATAAGGAGTTAATAACCAAATATATATATCAACTTATACAACTCAACACCAAAAAACACCAATCTGATTACAAATGGGCAGAGGGGGCAGCCCAGGTGTCTCAGTGGTTTAGCGCCTGCCTTCAGCCCAGGGTGTGATCCTGGAGACCAGGGATCAGGTCCCACATTGGACTCCCTGCATGGAGCCTGCTTCTCCCCCCGCCTGTGTCTCTGCCTATTTCTCTGTATCTCATGAATAAATAAATAAAATCTTTTAAAAAATGGCAGATGACTTGAGTCAACATTTTTTCAAAGAAAACATGCAGATGGCCAAGAGAAACATAAAAAGATGCTCAACATCATTAATCATGAGGGAAATGCAAATCAAAACCACAATGAGATATCACCTCACACCTGTTAGAATAGCTAACATCAAAGTACAATAAATACATGTTGGTGGAGATGTGGAGAAAAAGGAAATCTTGTGCATTTTTTATGAGAATGTAAATTGGTGCAACCACTTTAGAAAACAGTATGGAGGTTCCTCAAAAAATTAAAAATAAAAATACCATTAGATCCAGTAGTTCCACTACTGGATATTTACCCAAAGAAAATAAAAATACTAACTCAAAAAGATATATGCATCCTATGTTTATTGCAGCGTTATTTATAATAGTAAAGATATGGAAGCAGCATAAGTGTCCATTGACAGATGAAGATATGTGTGCACACATCAGAGACACACACAATGGAATTATTACATAGCCATAAAAAAGGATCAGATCATGCCTTTTGCAACAACATGAATGAACCTAGAGAGTATAATGAAATAAATAAGACTGAGAAAGACAAAGACTATATGATTCCACTTAAAAGTAGAATAAAGAAACAAATAAAAAAAAAACAGAATCACACCTATAAATATAAATAACTGATAGTTTCCAGAAGGGAGTGAGTAAGGGGATTAGGCAAAATGGGTGAAGGAAAGAGGGAGATACAGGCTTTCAGCTACAAAACAACTAAGTCATAGGAAGAAAAGGTACAGCATTAAGAATAAATAGTCAATAATACTGTAGTAGCAGTGTAATGGAACCGATCATAGCTATACTTGTGATGAGCATAGCATAATATACGAACTTGTCAAATCACTGAGTTGTAAATCTCAAATGTAACATTGTTTATCAACTGTACTCAAATTAAAAATATATAGCAAATTAAAAATATATATCAAATGAAACAGTAGTTTTTATATTTGTCTTGCAATTTAAAATAACTTCAAACTATTTTATCTGATCCTCACCATAGCCATGTAATATATCTACCATAATTATTATTCCTTTAATTGTATAGATTAAATAAATCAAGTTCAGAGAAAGTGGTGTTTTGTTAAAAGTTTGTAGGATAGTAAAGTAAAATTCTATTAGTCTGGTATTCTTCCCATACAAAGGTGTGGAGATAAATAGCCTGTTAAGTTTCTACAGCTTCCAGATAAACTCTAGAACTTTTTATTCTTGTAGTTATGGTTGTTTCAGGGAAGGGGGAAGGGGGAGATGATGACTGTAGGGGATGGGGTCTTTTTTTATATATTACACGGAACCAGAATATCATTGAAATAATCTTTTAATAACTATTATATTCTAAGGAAAACCTAGTATCTAAATATATAATAAAGGGCAGAATATAATACTCTTGTATTTGAGAGAAATGCACGTGATGAAAATGAGATAGTTTTATACATAAATATTTAAGTTCAGAGCTATTGAGTTAAATTTTTTTAAAAATCCAAAGAAGTCTTGTATTGTTTTACTTCATTACCAAATTGGTACACATAGCACATGAAACGGAAACAAAGAGCATCATTTAGATGGATACACAAAACAATTTAATTAAGGAAATGAAGTATGATAATGGGGAGAAATATAAATTAAAAATTGTAATAAGCCTGAAACTAGAAGTCAATTTAAATAGCATTGGCAGCTTGATAAAATTTTTAATATGTCAAAAAGCCTATGTCATAATAAAAAGAACTTGGTTTTGTCTCTTATCCCCTCTAACAACTAGAAGATGTGTATGTGTATAATTGTTTTGTTGTTTGCTGTTTTGAGAACACACTTCAATGAATCCTCACAATTTTATTTTATGGCTAATTTAAATGTGATTTAAGAAAATTTCAGTGAAGCTCTCTATATTTCTTTCTATCCTCATCCAAAGAAATAAAAATTTCTAGGAAGGGATCCCTGGGTGGCGCAGTGGTTTGGCGCCTGCCTTTGGCCCAGGGCCCGATTCTGGAGACCTGGGATAGAGTCCCACATCGGGCTCCCGGTGCATGGAACCTGCTTGTCTCTCTGCCTCTCTCTCTCTCTCTCTGTGACTATCATAAAAAAAAAAAAAAAAAAAAAAAAAAAAAAAAATTCTAGGAAGTCCTAGATCTTTATAAGTCATTATCATAAGGAGTCACTGGTACAGACAAACAAAGTGTGACTTTTGCCAGTATTAGTGTGGGAGAAGAATTTTACAAGTATTAACCTAATTGACAGACATCTCTCCTCATTATTCGAAGAATCTGTATTTGCTAATTTGCCTACCACTAACATTTATTTGTAACTCCAAAATTGATACTTCTAATGTTTTTGAGGTCATCCTGGATATTCCAGAGTGGCAAAGAATTTGAGTCACCAGACATGCATGTTCACAGCTGAGGTCAAACAAAGGGTAGCTCTGCTTGCTTGTTTCATTTCTCATAAAAGGTAACCAGTGGATGGTAAGGGTAGTGCAGTTACTGCAAGAAGTTCCAGCTATGCTAGTGGGCCAGGATTTGAATCGCTACTTGGATATTTTGTTCAACGTAATGCTATAATAAATACTTTTTTTTCTTTTCAAACAAAAGGTGTCACATATTTATTACTAAACCGACCTACTGGTGAAGAAGTGTTGTAACAGAAACATCATTTTCCCAATAAAAATGTCTACTGTTCAGGTAGTAGTGATGTCTACAGAGTGATAGGATACAAGCACATGACCTTCATGCAGTATATATGCCACATGTGTGCCACATCATGTGTGATCTCTTATAGATAGACCAAGGCTGGTTCTTCTCCAATGCCTCCTCTTGGAATTGTACCTAATTTTATTCAGTTTTCATCTGAATCTAGTGGGGAATGGGATGATTCTGCCTTTGTTTTGGGCAGGAATCACTTGACCCTGAAAGTCTTGTGAGAAGACATGGCAAGGAACAGTCAACTCACACACTACAATGGCAGAAAAAAGGAGAGAACTAAGTAATTGTTGATGTTGGCTTTTTTAACACTTAATTTGTTCTTGGTATATTTGTGTATGTGTGTATGTGTACTTATGCTTATTTTCAGAACCAATAGAGATTAATTCAGAGAGCAAGAAAATTTATTTTGGTGCTAAAGCATAAACTACTACTTAATATGCTGAAGAACTTTTCTAAAAGATATACCTAGTCTTAGATTATTCTACTTTATACAATTAAATTTACCTCATTTATTAAAACTAATCTATTTTCATTAATAATATCAAATACTATGAACATTGAACACAAACCTCTGGGTCTCTCCTACTTCATATAAGCTTTATACTGATAGACCTATAAAAAAAGAAAGAGAAAAAAACAAAGACCTTTCTTATGTGGATATTGTCTTTCTTATAGAGAACTGTTCAGAAAACTCCATCATACATAAAGGATGAATTACAGTTTATTAATTAAAATATAAAAATTCCCAACATATCCCCCTGAGTTCATTTTTTCCAGTGATACCAAAGTAGGAATCATTACTGATGAAATCAAACGGATATTTTGAAACCTTTCCAAAAGATGCAGATGATTTTTCTTTGCTGTTGCAGTAATTTGGTCTAAGTTTTAAATGTTTTTTTTGTTGTTGTTGTTTACTAGATGACTAACGCCAATTACTATGTTGTAGAGATGAAAATGAACAGTGATAAAACTGTAAACTCTAGATTTATACTCCATGTTCAGATTGTGGCACCAGAATTTACTATGTGTCTTTGAACAAAATATTTTACTTTTTGTATCACTTTCCTTATCTATAATATTATGGTAATTAGACTTCCTACTTCTTAGAAGTGTGTTATAATTTAATGGATTGGTACATGTAAAGTGCTTAGACAGCATGCCATGTAATCCAATAATTCACTAACACATGCAAGTTCCAGAATGTGGGAAGAAAGAAGTATTATGTTTTGCTCTCTTATTCCATTGGCCACCTAACTGATTAGCTATAAAGGAGGCAAAAATCAGTACCATTTATTTTTGAGTTTATGACCCTAGGCAAGATTCATTAGTTTTATTACCAGCAAGAAAAGGAATATTTGAGGAAAACCAGTAAATTTTGGAACCTTAAGTTTTCAATATATTTTACCTATTGTGTACAACAGACTCTAAGTTGGTGTTACTACTTTACCTTCTCCTGCTATTCATGCCTATCTCTAATCCCCTGTTCTCACATATGGGCAGAACAGGTGACTTATTTCTAACCAACAGAATATAGCAAGGATTGAATGGCACACTCACAACTGAATTTCATAATATTGTAACTTTTCTTTTCTGGCAGACTCTTCCTTGCTGGCTTTGATGAAACAAATTATTATATTGTGAACTGGCCAGTGGGAGGCAAGGGACTGAGAGGGGTCTCTGAACAAAAGCTCAGAAGGAACTGTGGGCCCTGGGACAACACCCACAAAAAAAGGAGTATCTGTGATAACTGTGGGTGAGCTTAAATCAGATTCTTCCCACAGCTGAGTCTTCAGGTGACACAGCTCTGGCTAACATCTCTGTGAGACATCTGAGAAGAGAACGCAAATGTTGTGCTAATTTGGTATCCAGTAATAGAGAACTAAGAGAGATATATATTTTTAGTAGCATTAAGCAAAAACCATTTATAAGTCTTTTCATTTAGTGGAAGAAATAAGGAAGGGAATGAAAGCAGAAAAAAAAGGGAGAGAAAGGATACATCCATATGTATTAATTTTAATGATATTTAAAATTATTTCCAAAGTGCTCTACTCTAATTCAAAGTTTGCTCTTACTTTGAAAAATTACAAGTCTTTAAATTTTGCTTTTGGACTTTTGTTTTAGAGAAAGACATGACATTGCTGCTATAAACATTGGGGTGCAGGTGTCTTGGCTTTTCACTGCATCTGTATCTTTGGGGCAAATCCCCAGTAACTGGAAAAGGACAATCATTATATGGTTTCACTCATATGGAGAATATAAAAAATAGTGAAAGGATTATAGGGGAAAGGAGAGAAAATGAGTGGGAAAAATCAGACAGAATGACAAAACATAAGAGACTCCTAACTCTGGGAAATGAATAAGGGGTAGTGGAAGAGGATGTGGGCAGGGGGATGGGGTGACTGGGTGATGGGCATTGAGGGGGGCACTTGACAGGATGAGCACTGGGTGTTATACTATATGTTGGCAAACGAACTACAATAAAAAATATACATATATATAAAAAAGAAAGACATGAGAGCAAGCTAGCTTAAATTTCCATTAATGCATCTTTTAACTTAAGGATACCAAGAAATATTTTTCCCTAAGTTATTGCCAGGGAAGCCCTGAGATATTTTCCTTCTCTTCTTTTTAAAAATCAACCTCCCCTTTTTCTGTTTCAGATTTTTTTTATTCTGAATATAGAAGGCATAAAATCTTGAAGTATATATCAAAGGATTTTTTTTTGTTTCATCCATTATGAATTGGAAGTCTCCCTTATAATGAGGATTTCTATTTATTTATTCAGAATAGGACTTTAAGTGGTTTGCAAATAGCAGTGAATCCTGGAAATGGCAAATACAAAGAAAAATTTGTCTGAAAGGAAAGGAGACTATTTAGACTTTGTTCAAGTATAATCAAAGTGAAGATGCTTCTTCTGTCTGGTACCAAGATAGTAGGAAAAAAAGTCTATTATTTGGTGAATAAGAGCTAGAGCTTTTGATACAATACAATCATAGGAAAATTGTTTCAGAGATGGTGTTGGAGGAGTAATGGATTTTGAAACAATATAATCACAGCAAAGGGAATTTCAGGTCCTTGGGCATAAAGTAATTTTTATGAATAGTCTTACCTCCTTTGATAAAATTATAAGTTTTAAGCAGAAGTGAAGAATGTTATATAAGTAGTTGAGAATTTTAAGTATTCGCCATAGATGACTGTAAAGTAGTTATTGTTATCTGAAATCCATACCTTTATCACCAAACCATGGACATATAAATTTTTAATTGTAAAATAACAAGATAAAGATCTTCCTTGACTTACGATGGACTTATGCCTTGATATACCCATTGTAAGTTGAAAATACTATAAGTCAAAAATGCATTTAATATACACCTAAGCTACCAAACATCCTGGCTTAGCCATGCCTAAGAATGTGCTCAAAACATGGATTAGCCTACAATTGGGCAAAAGCATCTAACACAAAGACTATTTTATAACAAAGTGTTGAGTATTGCATGTCATTCACTGAATAGTGTACTGAAAGTGAAAAAGCAGAATTAATGGATGGGCAGAGAACAGTTGTCAGTGTAAGGATTGTTCACCCTCTTGTTGGTGTGGCTGGCTGGGAGCTGTAACTCACTGCTAAGGCCCAGCGTAATGAGAAAGGACTGTGCCCCTCAGCACCAGCCCAAGGAAAAGATCAAATTTCAAAGTACATTGCTACTGAATGGGTATTGGTTTCACACCATTGTGAATCCAAAAAATCCTAAGTCAAAATATCATAAGTCAGGAATCATCTCTATATAATCCCATTTTGTTACTGATAATGGATTTTGCATTTTGTGTATACATTTGGGAAAATAAAACCAATACTTAATTGATTTTATTTTTTTATTTCTTTTTAAAGATTTTATTTATTCATTCATGAGAGACAGAGGAGAGAGAGAGAGAGAGAGAGAGAGAGACAGGCAGAGGGAGAAGCAGGCTCCATTTAAGAAGACCTACGCGGGACTCCATCCCAGGACTCCAGGATCACGCCCTGGGCCAAAGGCAGGCTCCAAACTGCTGAGCCACCAGGGATCTGCCCCCTAATTGATTTTAAATAAGTGTGTCTCTAAGTAACAGATTTTGATAAATACATGTTTTGATAAAAAAAAAATCTGTTCTCATAGAACATAAATCTTAATTATATAAAATACAGCTTAACCTTCTCCCAGAGAATGCTTTAAGGAAGGGTTCATGTTCAATTTTTTAAAACATTATATGTTTTAAGTTTTAGGTCTTTAAAGTATTTAATTTTCTGTATCAAAGATTTGCCATCTTTTATTATTTCCAACTACCAGAGGAGATGTTAACTATGATTTAATTTGTGCATACATTTGTTTAGAAACACGAAACACTGTTCTTGTCAGATTTAGTCTGCTAAACTGGGGATAACCCCTACACTTTGTTGATATGTTGTTCTTTTTGTGATACTAAATCATTTCACAATAAACTGTCAAGATAGAAGACTTTAGGGATAGCTTTTACCTCTGTACTACAGATGTTACTTTATCATCTTGTCAGCTTCGGGTATTTTATGTCAGGTCATTCAATAATGCAAGAAAATTGTTAAGTTTCACACAGGTTAGAATAATGATCTATTCATACTTTATCATTTCTAAGTTTCAGTGAAAAACAATATCAACTTTAATTTCAACCTAGGATCTATAGGTCAGTACCCATATCAGACATCCCAGTGTGGAGGAAAAGTTGAATTGCACTAATTACTGTCACAAATTAACTATAACTCATCAAGTTTCTTAAACTAGGCACTATTAATATCTGAATTGGATAATTCTTTATTGTGGAGACTGTTCTGTTCATGCAGGATGTTTAGCAGCATCCCTGGCCTCTACCCACTAGATTTTGGTAGCACCTTCTCCCCTCCAGTGGAGACAGCCAAAATGCTCCAGGCATTGCCACACACCCCTTAGGGGTGGGGATTATCTCCAGTTGAGAACCACCGCTAAACAGAAAATGATTCCTATGCTGTTATTTATAAAAATTAATTTTTCATTGTTTAAGAATTTAGTTAGGAATTCACACTTAAATTTACATATAGATTCAAATAAGTCTGGAATTATAATGCTGCTTATTTTTATATCATGACTTAAAAAACACTCTCAGTATATTATTTGCTTCTATTCTGATTGAATTACTGATGACTTCTGTTGGTTAGACAAAATGAATATGGTTTATATTGATACTTGATTAGTCATAGTACCATATAGTCTAATATCTATAAGAACCCATAAATATATTAGCTACTTGAATTTTTTTATCTCTATGAAATACTTGATGCGAAATTAAAATTTTGTTGTACCTGAAATTCTGAACCATTTATGAGTGATAGCTGTGAAAATAACTTCATGCTTAATTTCACTTAATTACTTTAGATAACTTTGGCCTGGGACATATATCCTCTCTTCTACTGTGTTTTTTTATATTTTAAATACTTTTTGTAATGTTTCTTAAATAAATTGCAATAGTGAAATTGATGCGTTTTATTTTTAGTTTTATTATTTATTCATGAAAGACACACAGAGAGAGAAGCAGAGACATAGGCAGAGGGAGAAGCAGGATCCAGGTAGGGAGCCCAATGTGGGACTCGATCCTGGGACTCCAGTATCATGCCCTGGGCCGAAGGCAGGTGCTAAACCGCTGAGCCACTCAGGTGTCCCAAGAGTTGGTAGTTTTAAGTAATAATAGGGCACATTTGCCAAACGCATAACAGATTAATAAATAATTGAAAGGTATAAGGGTACATACACATTTCAAAATAGGCTTAATTCTCCTTCCTTATCAAAAATAAGAGAAAAGACTTCTCTCTCTAAGACCATTTATTTTTGGAAAATGTGTAACTGTAAGTACATTCTCCTTTCAAAAACATATATATGTGCATATATATATAATATGTATAAATTTTATGTACATATATAATGAATAGATATCCTTTTGAAAACTACATAGGTCTTTTGTCTGCTTCAAGAGCCAGAAAGATCTTTCTTAAGGATGTGGGAGCCAACTCTGAAATCTCTGAAATGTAAATATCAAGGGACATAGCATGTCCATCTTTCAGTTTCTATGGGAGAGTAGGAGACTTTCCTGAGAGGCTTGTTTTTTCTCTGGAGTAAGACACTAACTGCATACATGGTCTCTACAATTACCAGGTGGATCTAGAATGAACTGTGTGTGACCAATAGTTCGTATGGGTATTCAATCCATGTTTTATTAGTCTTCTTGTTAGGAAATACTGGATACACATTTATTTCCCTGCTCTTTCCACACTATTGATGTCTGGCTATAGCAAGGTTTTGGGAGGCCAGAATTAATGTTGTGAAAGATATGTGAGTTTTAGTTTCACCTGTGCTTTCATTCCTTTTACCGAAAAGCCGCGAAGAAAGAAGTTGGGCAAAAAAAAAAAAAAAAAAAAAGAAAGAAAGAAAGAAGTTGGGCTTCTCGCATTACTGCTGTAGAGTTACCTGGCCCCAGTTATTATACAGTGGTGTTGCAGTGAACACCGTGGCAGAGAAACATTGGAAGAATCTCCACTTTGCTGAATAGGGCTTCAATTCTTACTTCTGCTATAGGTTAAGTAAGATGTATTGAGAAAAGAAAATACTGGCAGATATGCCCTAGAGAGTAACCCTCTTACCTGAATCCTCTGCCATCTCTGGTTTTCTGCTGAGTAAGTCCAGAAATAAAGCTATAAAAATAGTGCACTTGTTTTGGAAACAGTAAGTTAAAAAGTGGAGCTTTGCTGATGTCAAAGGCCTTTAGGCAAAATACCTTAAGAAGGTTTCCCTCTCTCATCTTTCCCCTCCCCTCCTCCTCTCCCTCCTTTCTTTCTCTTTCCCTCTCCCTTTATGTGTGTCTTTGTGTTTAGTAAAAGGCCGATCATAAGTTAAAGGTTTATTAACTTGAAGCATGTGGCAGTTTAACATCTAGACAGTTTTCCTTGAGACTATCTCCTATGGGCAAGTAACAAAGACTTGCTAAACTGAGGGCAGTCAAGGCAGAGAAGCCTCACTCATACAATTCTGATAACAACCTACCTAACAGAAACTCAGCTGGCTGGGCTTTTAGTGTTTCTTCCTCACCATTTCACTCTGTCTTCAGCATCTGCTGATACATTATTTTAATGATTCCCAGCCATGTTTCCAAAATATTTTTAAAACCTGAGGACTAGGGCAGCCCGGGTGGCTCAGCGGTTTAGCGCCACCTTCAGCCCAGGGTGTGATCCTGGAGACCTGGATCGAGTCCCATGTCAGGCTCCCTGCATGGAGCCTGCTTCTCCCTCTGCCTGTGTCTCCGCATCTCTGTCTATCTGTCTGTCTGTCTCTCATGAATAAATAAAATCGTTAAAAAACCCCAAAACCTGAGGACTATTCATAAAACTCTGATACCATCTTATAAAACCACAATCATTACAATGCAATGATCTATTCCCATATTCTTTAGTAATGCAGTCTCTATTGTTTCTATTCATCGAGGGAGCCTCCAAAACTTTTTTTTTCTCCTACAAGTATGTAAACAGTAATGGTGCATCCCGGTTGCAATAAAAATAAATAGCCCTTAAGGTGTTAAAAGAAAATGTAAATTTTGTCAAACTTCTATTGATGATCCCTAAGTTACAATGGTTCAACTTAGATTTTTTTCAACTTATGATGATGCTAGAGTGATATACTTTCAATAGAAAGGTACTTCAAATTTTGAATTTGTATTTTTTTTTCCTAGGCTAGCAACACATGGTACAATCCTCTCTCATGATGCTGGGCAGCGAGCCACAGCTCCCAGTCAGCCACATAATCATGGATGCACTTAAACAGCAGATGCACTTAAACCATTCTGTACCCATACAATCATTGTGTTTTTCACTTTTCAGCATTCAGTAAATTACATGAGATATCAAACTCTTTATTATAAAACAGGATTTGTGTTGATTTTTAAAAATATTTTTTTATTTATTCATGAGAGACACACAGAGAGAAGCAGAGACATAGGCAGAAGGAGAAGCAGGCTTCCGGTGGGGGAGCCTGAGGCAGGACTCTATCCCAGGACACTGGGATCATGACCTGAGCCCAAGGCAGATGCTCAACGACTGAGCCACCCAGGCATCTCATGTGTTGGATGATTTTGCCCTACTAGAGGCTAATGTAGATGTTTTGAACATGTTTAAAGTAGGCTAACCTAAACTATGGTATCAGTAGTTTAGGTGTATTAAATGTATTTTGGACCTATGATATTTTCAATTTGTGATGGGTATATTGAGATGTAATCTCATCATAAATTGAGGAAAATCTGTAGTTGGCATTCCTTTCAATTATAGGAAAAATATTCATTCATTTTGTAAACTAACTATAGTTTACAAAATCATCATATTACATCAGATTCTATGGATCATTTTAATACCATCTTGGACTAAGATTTATTTCACTAAGTTTGACAAAAATAAAGTTATCTTGGTTATGTATGTGGTAGTTCTACAACTATACATATTTTCCCAAATTCATCTAACAGTATACTCAAAATTAATAAATTTTGCTATATACAAATTTACCTCAAGAAAGCTCATTTAAAATAGAGAAAGAACAAACTGTCTATCCATGTAACAATATACATGAATTTTTAAAAAATGTATACATTGAGCAAAAAGTCAGTTATTAAAAAAGCAAATTCTAAATTAAATTGAAGAATGGGCAAGGATACTTTAGAGTTATAACAGTTTCTGAAAAAGGGTAAGGATTGACTGAAATGGAACATGAGTAAACTTATCTGAAATAGAGGAAATACCTTATATCTTGATTGTTATGTTGATTACACTGCTACACATTTATCAAAATTCAATGAATTGTACATTTAATGTCTGTGTGTTTTACCTTAATAAGCTAAATTTAAGGAAAAGGAATAATAATAAATTTAACTTTATCATGCAGGTACCAATAGAACATTGCCAATTCCTTCTAAGTCCCTTTGGTGTCTCTGCCTAATCATATTTCCCATTTCCATTCCCATATATATTCCCTAGAGTTTGGTGCCCACGCAGAATTGCTGAGGAGACAATATTGTTGCACATAGTCTGCACTTCCCGGACAATTCCCACATAAGTGTGAAAGCAGCAACCTGGCTCCCATGATATTCTAAACAATACTTTCTTGGGTTTGTAGTGGCATCATCCTATGACTTTTACAATGACAGTATAAAATTCTGGCTTCAAAATATGGATGTCAGAAATCTAGTTTCTGACAGTTAATGCCATACTCACAAAGGCAAATGGGAACTACAAAATGCGTGCTAGTCCCGAAACACATTTCCTCTTGAGAGATGTATACAAACCGCTAGATTTAAAATGGTGGACATTTAAACTCACAGTCAGATGTTCCAGTTTTAAATACCACTTGAACAGTGCCATTAGACTTCTACAATTGGTGGTGATACTACCAAAAGTATTTTCCTGATTATAAAGACCCCAATAACAGAATTATGACTGATATTTAAGGTTAAATTAAGGAATAATTCATATAAGCATGGGTTAAAACTTGAACAATATACTGTGCTTTTTGGGCTCATTATAAGAGGCCTCTGTTTGTATTCCATTGGATTCTCTACATGACTCTATATTCCTGTGCTTGAAATAAATGTACCATTTAAGACCCTCTAAAAGTCTTAAATAAGTATCATTGTACCAATTTGTCAACTGAAGTCTTAAAACATTATGAAATGAAGCAAACAAACAAAAAACATAAAGAATGAAATACCACCTATAGTGTTCATGAAACGAAGCTGGAAGACAGCTTAGTATGGATCAGTTGGGTCATGCACTTGATGCCAACAACCATCAGGCACCAACCATCAGGCACCAACAACATAGGACCAAGGCAAGGCAATCTCTATAGGCAAGAGTCTGGAAGGAAAAGAAGAACACATGCTCTTTGCAAGCAGCTTGCTTCCAAGAAAAACAAAGTAGGCAAGAGCTGAGTGTACCTGCCAGACATGCTTCCCAAATTTATCAATTCTACCTTCCTAGCATAGAAAGAAACCTGAGTATACCAACTGGAGTTACATTTTCCCTTGTTGGAAGGAAACATCAAAAGGGATGAGAAGTATTCTGTAATAACAACTACTGGGTTCTAATATTATAACTGGAATGTAGTAGCTCCTCGGGGGTTATGAACAACACATCTTGCCAAATTTGGTGTATTGGGCTTGGTTTCTTCCAATTAGGTATGATTGACAATGTTGAAATTTATAAAAATGTCTTTCTTTTCTTAATTATTCAAATCTCTTTATAATTACCCTTATTATCATTATCAATTTCACCATTCAGGCCAACTCTTCAGAGTCTGGGAGAAAAGACAATGAAACTTGTTTAGATCAGGAAAGTAGCAAATGCATTTCTGGTGTCCTTAAAGCAACATCACTTTTGCTATAATTCCATCTGTTCCATCTGCTTATATGAAAAACTTGAGGTCTTTAAAAACTGCATAAATACCAAGCCATATTTCTTCAAATATGTTCCTACATGTGTACCTGTTCCATATTTCTTCATCCACTTTCATACCAGGTCTATACCTTAGGTATACTATTATTATATTGTATAGCATACTTAGATATAGTATAGGTATGGTCATATTGGGGCAGCTAAATATGTTGTCACAGTTCTGAATATCTCTTGACATTATAGTAATCTCCTTATTCAGAGGAAATCTACTGGACTCATAGACCATTTATGAAAGCTGTCTTCCAACTCCAAAATTTCTCTAGAATATTTCTTTCATTGAATGAACCAGAAAATATCCAATTTGTGCCTAGGACAAGCTTGTTAAGGATTATAGGATTTTTTAGCTTTTTGAACTGTTTGCACAAAGTGACAGAGAATATTCATCTAATTTTGAGTAGTTGTACACCTGATGGTACATGCTCATCAGCATATTGGGGCATGGAGAATCTCCAGGTAATGCTGCACTGCTTTTACACAGATAGAGATGAAGAGTGATTTTCTGCAGTGTTACAGTGGAATGATCACGTGTTTTGAGATTAAACAGGCTTGGATTTAAACCCTAAATTCAAAGTGTACTAGATACGACTAGAAAAATTGTTTAAGTCTTCTGAACTTCAATTTTCTCAGCTGAAAAATAAAAATAATAACTGCCCTAGTATTGTACATATTTAACAGCAATGTGTATATAAAGAAGCTATCTAGTAGATACTAGATATCCAGTAAGATTTGTGCCATTTATTCACAGCATTTGCATCTTGTGTAAAATTCCACAAGTTTGTAAGACTGCTGTTATTTTATTTATATTATACTTATAAAATATATTTTTTATTACTTGATCACCATGCAGTGATAATAATATTTTATCATTAGGTGATAAAACATGATGGGGTGTATTAATGTAGCAAAGTTTAAGCACATATCTACATAGAATATATCAATATATACACAAAGGAATGCATATAGTCATGCTTTATTATAAGCTTGAAGATCATCTTCTAGAAATGCAGGATATGTTTATATTTTAAACTGCTAATCATGATTAGGCTTTACTCTTCTAGTGGTATGGGATTATTTTAAAAAGTCAAAAGGCAATAGAGGTACTTTCTCAATTTTGTTCTCATTTTAGTACAAGTAATCCCTCAGGTATCTGTTTTAGAAAAAAAGTATTAATATTTCTGCTGGAAGAGCCACTCTAACATTCTCTACATTATTACAACTCTCTAGGGCACAGGTGGAAAGTAAATGATGACATGATCAAAAGAAAGACTTGAAGGATGCTGATAATACAAGGCCGTTGTGCAGAAAACATTATGATTTAGGATAATGATAAAAGATAACTGCAATATTTACCTTTCATTACTTAGACTCCGTTTTATTTTCTCCAACAATTTTCACTGCATTTTGTTTGTGATCCTTCCCCATTAAAATAACCTCTGGAAATAATGCCATTTTATCAATTTCAGATTATAACATATAAGCACAGAATTTTGGGGTTGGGGGTGGAAGTGTTTTGTAATAGAATATTAAACTGTCTTTAGGATCTGATTTTTGATTACTTACCCTTATTAACTCCAAGTATTTTTATTACAAGGACTGCATTTTGAAATCCAATGGATGTTTTTGATAGAATTTTGAGTGTAAAGCATTATTATTAGCAAGCACAGAAATGAGTAATAAATCTGAATTTATGGTTTCTTCTTCTCTAAAGAGGGTTATTGGTTTTACAACATAAATTTCAACTGTCCATTTGCTACATTTGTCAGCCTGATTATTTTGGTCACCTGCAGGCAAAATTTTCTGTAACAGAGGCTTTGAAGTAGCTCATTTTGCTTTTAGTTTCTTAAAATAATAGAATAGTCTGCTTTGAGATGGCTTCACTCACAGGGTTTTTTTTTTGTTGTTGTTTTTTGAGGTTTTTTGGGGGCTTTCATAAGCAAATGTGTGAATACAAGTAAAGCTTGTGGGGGTTCTCTTTCCATCCATAATGGAAGTAACAAGCTGAAAAGACAAGCCAAGATACATATGATGCCCAAATACTCTCAAAAGCTAGTCCAATGCTCTGCATTTCTATAGCAGTCATTTTTAGGATTACATTATTTTTTTTTCCTGTTCAATTTCAGTTCTTCTCAGAAACTATCATGAGAGTCCTGAGATGAAAGTAAAAATAGCAATGTTATATTCCAAACTCAGCAATAAGCCTTCTTTTTCTTTCTGACTCAAAACTTAAGGCACAAGCATGACAGTATAATGAGTTTAAGAAGTCTGAAAGGAACTTGAACTTGCTTTAGAATTTAACTGAATGAAAACAGAAGAGTAATTTCTGTATTCATTGGGCAGAGACTAAAGAAGAAGAAATACCTAAGTGCTGTGCTACATTTACCTTTTTGGCCTAAATCAATGACTTTTTTTTTTAACCTTCAGATTATCAGAACTTCTTTTTTTCTTCCTCCATAAGCCACATGTTAATGAAACTTAAACCTGTATTACCCTTGATTTAAAAAATCTCTTCAATTAATTTAATAAATATAAATTTAACTCCACTTGTGTTTGCATCCATATATACAATAAAACAAAAGAAAGCAACATGATGACTATCATTCCTCTCCTTTAGCTAATTTTATGGGTCTCATAATTAAAAAAAAAATGATAGCAACACAAAACTGCTAAGTGTATTGCAGCCATAGATATCAATATGGGAAGTCTCTGTGTTTAAAATATTTTGAAACCCATACCATTTAAGTGCTAACATTTTACACTACAAAGAAATATTAATGCAGTAATTTTACTTCAGTTGTTGGTATGATTGTGACATTGTTTTATTAAAGTAGAAATATTTAATACCTTTAAATTTGTTGGTTATAACATTGCAATATTAAGAATAGCTGGTTTGCTGAGTAGTGCCAGTACTATGGTATTTGTTAGGGAACAGTTAAAAGAAAAAAAGGTCTCTGCTCTGCTTTTTACATCATACAAGTGGTCAAAACTCCAGATCTCAAGGACCATACTACCCAAACCAATCTATAGATTCAATGTAATCTTCATCAAAAAACCAATGGCAATCTTTACATTATTAGAATACAGAATCTTAAATTTGTATGGAATTACAAAACAACAGCAACAACAATAACAAACCCAGCATAGCCAAAACAACCTTGAGAAAGAATAACAAACCTGAGGGTAGCACAATCTCTGATTTCAAACTATAGTATAAATCTGTAGTAATCAAAACAGTATGGTACTGATATGAAAACAGAAACATAGATCAATGGAAAAGAACAGAGAGCCAGAAATAAACCCATGCATACATGGTCAATTAATTTATGACAAAGGAGATAAGAATATACAATGGAGAAAGGACTATTTCTTCAATAAATAAGGTTGGGAAAACTGAACAACCAACCATATGCAAAAGAATGAAACTGGACCCCTATGTTAAACTGCATTCAAAAATAAATTCAAAATGGATTAAAAACTTGAATGTAAGACCTGAGACCATAAAACTCCTAGAAGAAAACATAGCCAGTAAGCTCTTTGCCATCAGTCTTAGCAATATTTTTTTGGACCAGTCTCATCAGACAAAGGTAACAGAAGCTAAAACAAACAAATGGGATTACACCAAACTAAAAAGTTTCTGCACAGTGAAGGAAACAATCAATAAAACAAAAAATCAACCTACAAAATATGAGAAGATATTTCCAAATCATATATCCAAAATAGGGTTAATATTCAAAATATATAAAGAAACTTATGCAACTTAATATCAGAAAAACAACCTAATTAAAAAATGGGTAGAGAATTTGAATACTTTGCAAAGAAACATACAGAGGGCCAGCAGGGCCCATATTCACTAATAATTGGGGAAATGCAAATTAAAGCCAAAATCTGAGATCATTTGAGACCTGTCAGATTGGCTCTTATGAAAAACCAAAACCAAAACCAAAAAATAAGTGTTGATGAGGATGTAGAAAGAAGGGAACCCTCGTACCCTATTAGTGGGAATGTAAAATGGTATAGCTGTTAAGAAAGTAGGATGGAATTTCCACAAATAAAACAAAAATAGATCTATTATATGATCCAGCTATTCCACTTCTGGACTTCTGGGTATTTATCTGATGAAACGGAAACATTAATTTGAAGAGATATATGCAGTCCTATTCATTTCAACATTATTTACAATACCAAGATAGGGAAGCAATGTAAGCATCCATCACTTGATGAATAAATAAAGAATACACACACACACACACACATACATACATACACACACACAGTGGAATATTACTCAGCCATTAAAAGACTGAAATCTTGCCATCTATAATAAAGTGTTTGGATCTAGAAGGTTTTATGCTAAGTGAAATAAATCACACAGAGAAAGACAGATATAGTATGATTTGATTTATATATGGAATTTAAAACAAATGAAACAAAGTAGATATCGATTTTTAGATACATGAAACAAACTGTTGGTTATTAGAGCAGGGAGGTGTTGTGAAAGTGAGGGATATAATAGGTCCAAACTTCAAGTTTAAAATAATTAATCATGGGAATATAATTTATAGCATAGGGAATATAGTCAATAATATTTTAAAAACTTCCTATGGTGATAGATGGCAACTAGGCTTATCATGGAAATCATTTTGTAATGTATAAAATATCAAATCACAATGATGTACACCTGTAACCAATAGGATATTTTAAGTCACTTACGCTGCAATAAAATGTATTATAAAGTTGTCTTATAGTGGAAAAGTAAACATTATCATTTCTAGCTTCTACCCTTCAATCTGACTCTTCCAAATTTTCAAGTATATTTGAATCTTCTCTCTGAATTTCTCAACTAATAGGAGATATAGTGTATCAGATGGTAGTTGCTTCATAACAAATCATCCCCAAACTGGTTTAAAACAATGATTTATTATTAACCACAACTCTAGGTCAGTTGGGTGGTACCTCCAATGATTTTAGCCCAGTTCATTAGGGTTCATTCAGTTTAAGGATCATCTGGTCAGGAAGATCCAAATGTCCTTACTCACATATCCAGCAACTAACGTGATGCCAGCTGTGACTCCTCAGTTTTTCTCCATATGACAGAATTCCTGTAGTTTAGACTAAGCTTCTTTATGTGACAGTCTCAGGATAGCATTCCAAAAGAACAAGAGCAGTAGCTTTAAGTTATGTCAGGACGCATGCTCCAGAAACCTCAAAAAAATTTCTTCCTCAACATTTGGTTGGTCCATGCAGGTCACAAGGCTGCCACAGGTTGAAGGTATAGAGAAATGTACTCTATCTACCTCTTGATGGAAGCTCTGAAATATTGTGACCACATTTTCAAACTGTTTTCTCACACACATCTTGTCTACATTGACAGCTATCCTCTTTCTTTATGGTTTTCCAGCTTTATTGAGGTATATCTGACATGTAGCATTTTAGGGTGTACAGCTTGATGATGTGACATACTTATATATTGCAAAACGACTATTAACACCATAACTTCAGCTAATATCTCCATTGTGTCACATATTGTGTGTGTGTGTTTGTGTGTGTTGAGAACATTTAAAAACTACTCTCTCAGCAACTTTCAGGTATTATAATCTATAACTATCATGCTGTACATTAGATTCCCCAGACTTATTCCAGGCATATATCTAAAGGACATGAAAACAGGATCTGGAAGATTTATCTGCATTTCCATGTTTATTGCGGCATTATTCATGATAGGCAAGATGAGAAAATAACCTAAGTGTCAATCAAAGGATGAATGCACTAAGAAGATATGGTGTGTGTATACATACACACACACACACACACACACTGAAATGTTATTCAGTCATGAGAAAGAAGGAAATTTTTTCTGTTTTTTTTTTTATAAGCAAATATTTGAGTCATTAGCATTTGTCACTTGTAGACAGGGGAGGACTTTGGAAAAACAAAACATTTTTTTTCCTTTATCTGGGAATATGAGCAGTGTACCAGGCTTTTTATTACTCACATATCATTGTACTAAAACTCCTTTAAAATACAGAGACTTATTCACTAAAACTGAGTCAATTCCAATCAAAACAGAAGACTATCAATAGCCTCAAACCCAACTGTACATGAGTGCTGAGTATTATTTCTACCACATGTCCAGCATGTGATAACAGTGTATATTGCTCTGAGTACCAATATGCCACAGTTTCTGTCTTAGTTCTTAGTTATCCTTAACAGCTCTTTGTGGGAATAAAAATTTTACCATAAGCCCAGTCCTTTGACTTCGGAACATATTGAGGAAATGCCTACCTAAGTCCTTTTACTATTCTTAAGGGCTATCTGTAAAACAGCATTATATTTTCACCATTGACTTTGTGTCAATTCCATCTACCTACATTAAAGTTTGAAAACTTGTAGATTTCAAGAGAAATTTGGTGTGCAATTGCATTTTGTTTGACCAAAACTCTTTAGAAATAACTGTATGTTAGTAATGAAAATGTGCAAACTGAAATTAAAAGTACAATACTGTTCACAATTGCTTCAGATTAAATATTTACTATCAACCTAATGAAAATGTACAGGATATGTATGTTGAATATTAGAAAATGCAAATGAAGGAAATCAAAGAAGACCTAAATAAACTGACATATCATGTGTATAAAGTTGAAGATTCAACATAGTACAGATGTCAAATTTCTTCAAATTCAGTTGTAGGCTTTGTACAATTCCTATCAAATTCCAGAGAGATTTTGTATATATAGACATGCTTATTCTAAAATTTATATGAAGAGGTATACACTCTAGAATACAGGGGGAAAAAGACTCTTGAAAAATGAGAATAAAGTGAGAGAAATTACTATACCCGATATCAACACCAAGTATAGAGCTACAATAATCCAGACAGTGGAGTATGGTAGGAGAAGAGTCACACAGATCAGTGGAACAGAATAGAGAACCCAGATACAGGCTCACATAGATATCCCCAGCTGATTTTTCACAATGTTGCAAGCACAATTCAGGGAAGGAATGATGGCCTTTTCAAACAATGGAGATGGAAATTAGATAATGATGAACAAAAAATTTTTTGTGCTTTATACAAAAATTAACTCAAAATGGATTAAAGATTTAAATATAAAAAGTAAAACAACACTTAGAAAAGAAAAAAAAACATGGCAGGAAATCTTCAAGACATAGGATTAGTTTATTTGTATCTGAAAATTTCATATTTAAAATACCAATTTTTAGTGTAAACTCAATACCATCTTTAAACACAAATGCTATGCTGCATGAGAAACAGTAACCGTATGGAAAGCAAAAACATGGTGTTACACATCTACAAGTTGATTTACTCATGTTAAATAATTGATAAATATGCATTTATAAATGTCTTGTTTGTGCTACTGCAGAAAAGGTATATACTTTGATAATGTGAGTGGACTATAAAAGCCTGGAAAATCTTCAATAGGTTAAGATGGTGAAGATGGATGGGTATCTAAGTCTAGAAACTAGACCTGGGCATGTGAGAGGTTACTGGTGGACTTCTCTTGATGTTGTTCCTACAGTTTGGGACTTATGTTTTCATTTGTACTTGAGAAAGGGTTAAAATCTTCACTTAGCACATACCAGAAGTTTCTAGATGAAAAAAAAAATATTTTTAATGAGGTTAATTTAAAAAGTGTATTCTCCAAGAAGCCATTGGTGAATTCTGCAAGTGCCTACAGAGTAATAGCTTTTTTTTTTTTTTTTTTGGGTAGGACTTCTTTGATTCTGTGAACTTATTATTTAGGCCTATTATTTAGGCTTAAATTTCTAACTTGCTTTTATTACCAATTTGTAGGCAATGCAAAAAATAATTGACATTAATCTTCAGAGCCTCAGAAATTAAAATTCTAGAATATTAGCTTCACATAAGTTCATATACCACCTTATATTTGCATGGAACTATGCCTAGTACAAATGTTTTACAATATTTAATTGTCTTGCTGAAGGGACTTCTATGAAGGCAGGAACCAAAGTTTTGAAGGTTTACATGACAGCCTAAGATTAGAAGGCTAAAAATTCTCAGCTAATATAAGAATTGTGTTTAAATTTTGTGTGAGAAGATTTTTGATCAGGGATAGAGTTACTATACATTGCCTAAATTGAGACTTTTATTTCAGAGGCAAATCCTGAACGTATGGGCTGGAGCAAAAGAAGTAAACTGGGACTATTTTGTGCAAACCGGAATGTATATTTACTCTACTGGAGATACCAAAAAATATTAAAACCTAGATAACTAGGTAGGGTTTTTATTTTTATTTTTTAATTTTATTTATTTATGAGAGACACACACAGAGAGGGGCAGAAATACAGGCAGAGAGAGAAGCTGGCTCCATGCAGAGAGCCTGATGTAGGACTTGATCCTGGTCTCCGGGATCATGCCCTGGGCTGAAGGCAGACGCCTAACCGCTGAGCCACCCTGGTGTCCCAATAGGTAAGATTTTTAAAACAGAAAAAAATCTTTAGCAAAACTGCTGTATTTTTGATATAGTAACTATATATGTTGCAATTTAAAACAAAGAGGATTCATGTAAGTTGCATAGTTGTCTATGCCAACCCATGATTATGTATCAACTTTTTTTTAGTAAGAAGAATTTTCTGGGCTAAAACTGTCGGGAAAATGGTCTTTCTGACATCCCCCTCTTTAATTATGACATTCTTCTTTTTATATCCATACACAAGATAATAACACTCATTGTACAACATTATGGTAATGAAGTGAAATGAGGAAATTATATATGAGAATAAGTAACAAAAGATTTTATTCTGAGACATAAAGATCCCTCTTGTGGACAGAAATTTTGAGTTATGCATTAAGGCTTTAGATTTTACACAAAGCATGTAAACAAAGAATACTACAAACACTGTATCTTAAACTTTTTTTCCTCTTCTTTCTGAGTAGAAAACCACAGAGCGGGGGCATATGCAAATCTCATCTACTAGTATCTTAGATAAAAAACTACCAGAAGGCAGGAATTGGGTACAGCTGTTCACAATCTCTAACTTTAGGTCAGAAATAAGGCCACTGAAAAGGTTTAAGAGTACGTTAGCTTTCTTGACAAGCCTAATTCCTATGGTTATACAATGCTTGATATGGGGAGATCAGTCAACTAACCAAAATGAATGAATGGATGAATGAATGAGTCACAGTGAGAATGATGAAACCACTCAAGGGAAGCATTACCTGAAATAATCATAGGGAAGAGTATTTCTGGAAGTAGTTAGTAATCAAGAGAATGTATGTTAAATTTTTGTTTTCTCAAGAAGGCTTAAAAATAGACTTTATTGAGGCAGACTATATTGATTATATTTTCTCCAGTTCTGTATTCTTGATTAGGCTCTAGGTCATGCTGCTGCCTTGTGCCCCCCTGCATCCTGAGCAACCCTGATCCTTCTCCATAGGGCCCTGCAAGGCATGGCATGACTCCCATTTCAAGGGATCTCTGAATAGGAAGTTCTTCCTTTGCGACAATCATGTAATGTCTGTATGTCTTACTATACCTGGTTAAAACAGATCCCAAGTGTATTTTAACAAACCAGACACAAAGAAATATAAGTAAATTAAATAACAAACAGGGGGAAAATGACTGAATGAAATAAAAAGATAAAATTGAAATATGCATTGGAAGCTATGTCAAACAAAATTAATACCACAGAAATGGAATTTGAGAATTACCTTGGAAGGTACAATCCTTAATATCATATGGTGCTTTAACAAAGACTAGATCTACTCTTAATACTTGTATCAACTTGCTATAGCTTCATTTCTCTAGCCTCTTCTATAAAATGCTGACCTCAAAAGAATTTTATGTAAGTAAATTTGGCTTATGTGAGTAGGTAACTTAGCTAGATGCTTGGCATATAGCACTTACTCAATAAATTGTAGCTCTATTAATAAAACAATAAAAAGTATGACAGAAATGGAAAATCCACCTATGAATAGTATTTGGGTTCCTACAGAAGAATTTAGAAACAACATCCAAGAGTGTAACATAAAAGTGTTCCAAAATTTAAAATATCTGAGTCTGAAAATTTAAAAGACTTCTCTATATTTCACAGAAGTTTTTTGAAGAGACTCTAATACTTGGATTTGTGAATTTACTTTTTATATCAAAATACAAAAGTTTCCAAATGGTCCAAAGGAATGAAATTTTATAATTTAATGTATATTAAATTGTAATTAGTTAAAACTTTATCTGTTTTAAAATTTCATCTAACACCAAATGCCAGAAGACAATGACGCATTGCTTTTAGACTTCATTTTAAAAGTAAAAACAAACAAAACAAAAAACACATTGTGACCTCTCAAATAATATATAACTGAATCATCTTGTAAACATGTTGAAAGTTATTGTTAGATATACACTGGCTCAGAAAATATATTGCTTGGCTGTGTTCTTGAGAAATTACTTATTGTTCCAGGAAACAAGAAAAGAATTAGAACTATAGACATCTCAGGATATCTAGAAAGTTGTAATCAAGATAGAATAGGCTCAATGAAATGACTGCTATAGAACGGTGCAGAGACAGGTAGATATGTAGCTGGCTTTCTTAATTATTGATCCCGAGGGACATGAGAACTTACACTAAAATCTCTACTTTGATATCAAAGTCTCATTTGGCATGTTGGGTTGCACAGAATTAATATTTAGGCAAAAGACTGTGTAAATAAGTGAAAGGTCCAAGTGTAAGAAACATCAGGAATAGCTGTTACCCTAGCAACCTGGAGAGCATGTATCTTACATAAAAGGGCAGTTGTAATTTAAATCTACCAACATTTGTGAGAAAAGATTGTAGGTGAAGTGTTTCCAGATTTTCAAATTTTATGAAAAACAAAAAATTCATATTTTATGTAAAATCTAATTTGTGTAATTATTTTGCTTTAATTTTTAATAAACTTCTTAAATTTTGAGGTAAGTATATATTCACATGCAGTTATAAGAAATAACACAGAAAGATCCCTTTGCCTAGTTTCTCTCAATGATAACATCTTGCAAAATACAGCACATCACCACAACCAGGTTATTGACACTGCTACAGTCAAGAGGTAGAACAATTCTATATCCTCAGGGATCCCTCTTGTTGCCTTTTTATAGCCATACGTACCTCTCTCTGAGTCCACCCTCCCAGTGCCCCTAACAACTTCTAATCTGTCGTCCATTTCTATAATTTTCCATTTCAAGAATGTTCTATAATAATACAGGATCCTTGGGATTTGCTTTTTGACTTATGATTCTTTAAAGATTCATCTAATTCTTACATGTATGTTTGGTTTGGTATCATTGTTGAGTAGTGTTCTATGTTTAAATATAGTGTAGTTTGTTTTACCATTCACTGGCTGAAGGACATTTGAACTGTTTTCAGTTTGAGGCTATTTCGAATAAGGCTGCTAAGAACATTCATGTATAGGTATTTATGTGTAAGTTTGCAATTCTCTGGGATAAATGTGTGAGCAATCTAGTTTGTCCACATCCACACTTGCATTTATAGTGCTTTATTTCAGTAATTTTGATAGGTGTGCAGTGAGATCTTACTGTGAGTTTAGTTTGAATTTCTTTTCTTTTTTAAGATTTTATTTACTTATTTATGAGAGACACAGAGAGAGAGAGACAGACATAGGCAGAGGGAGAAGCAGGCTCCTCACAGGGAGCCCAGTGTGGGACTCCATCTCAGGACCCCAGGATCATGTCCTGAGCCAAAGGCAGATGCTCAACCACTGAGCTACCCAGGCATCCCTAGTTTGAATTTTGTCATTGAAATTGAGCATCTTTTCATGTGCTTGATATTAGTATATTCTCCTTAGTGAAAGTGTGTTAATAACCTTTGTCTATTCTGTAATTGGTTTATATTGCTAATTTTTGAGAGTTCTTTATATATACTAGATACAAGTCCTTTAACTTGATTATATAATTCGTAAATATTTTTTGAGTATTAGCTTTTTAATATGGTCAATAACAATTCATCTAGAGTTTAAATTTTCATTGGTGAATACATCTATATAGTAAAATCACAACAGTTGTATATTTCCATATTCATGTAAAACAAGAGAGTTTTCAATATTTCATTCTTACATAAAAAGTCCTTTTCTATGTCCTTTGTGCATATGTTAGAAATTCTAGAATTCTCTTTTACATCTTCAAATACTCTTGATTGATATTACCAAATTGTTCTCCTTACTATTGGTACCAAGTCACAGTATCCTCATAACAGTACTCAAAGGCTCCTAGATTCTGTGCAAGCTCAGAATATACTCATTCCACATATACATTTAAGGATCCAATAAGTGACCTCCAGATGGAACCTTAGACTCAGTAAACTCATAATAGCCAAGCCTAGTATAAGATGCTATCTATGTCCTGACTTGCATGTGCTCCCCTTCTAATAGGAAGACTACCATGAAACTCCAGGGCCTTTGGTATCAAGTCAGTTTGAAACCTGTACCCATAAGTCCTCAGAAATGTTTGAATATTCCTTTCTCCTATGCACAGTTAATGCAAATAAATTTCCATAGGTGCCCATGGGGAAAAACTAGACGGATCATTAATGTATATACTTGACGTTGGGGTTGCAAGATTCTACCTTCTGAAAGCTTGGACACTCTAAGTTGGGTTCCAGATCATGAAACTGATTCAGTTTAAGAAATTTAGGAGTCATGCATGCTTGATTTCTTTTGGATTTGTAGACTGAGCATGAACCATGTTATCTTCTCATCTAACTTGCTTCTGGAGACACGTGTCTATTAGCTATCTTCAAAGTTCCCTGTAGTGGTCAGCAGCCACTGCAGTCTTACCATTCATAAGATTATTGTATCTCATTGCTGCTGATGACTGAGCACTAGCCGGTCTCTAGAATTGCGGAATCTTATCCCATTGCTGCAATGTTTCAGTTCCTAAAAGTATCCCTTACCATGAGCAACAAAGGAAAGCCTCACCAAGATTCTAAGTGATCTGCCACCACTCTTACTAGCAAGTTGCTTTCACTTTTCATTACCAGTTTTTCATTGTTGTTGGTTTTTCATTTTGTTTTATTTTCATTTTGCTTGGTAGCAGCAGGGAGGATATCTTATAGTATTTCCGTAGATCTAATCATCTGGTGGTTTTCTGGACCTACATAGCATATTGATTCTAGCCGAATTTTCTAGAATTTCATTTAATGAAACATTGCTATCTTTAAGTTTCTAGGAAACTTGTGGTGTCTTTGCACTCCCATGGGGTCTTTGTCAGAGTATTAGATCCTATATCCTGAGAGAATTTTGCCATATCTGTAAAGTCTCCTCCCCACACAACTTTATATTATTTGAAATACACTCAGAAAACAGTTCTAGCTGCATTAACCTGGCTCTTTCTGGGGCATGTTGATTAGGTCCTATGGTTTCTTTGGGGGTAATGAGTATCCTATACCTTCCATAGGCCAAGCACTTTCTCCACTAGTTACTATGGTTAAATTCTATCACTAATGGACTAGCCAGAAAGGAAGGTGAGAGCAGATTTTAGTAGGATGGGAGTAGGCAGGCATGCATAATGAAGGCAACTGCATCATATTAAAGTCCTTTGGAAGGAAGAATAAATCCTTCTACAAGTTGGAGGATATAGGGGCATATAGGAATTCAAGATTTTTAAGCACACCAACACAGTTATCTGCATCACATTCTGATAGTCTAATGTTTCCCAGACCCTGATCTTGGTATAGGAGATCATTTAGAGTAAGAATTTAATGTTCCCTGGCACTCAGCTACTCTTTATAATTAGTTTTGGTCCTGGTCCTGATCCTTCTCAGCTCTCTATCAACAGGGGATTGGTATCTTTATATACTGCCAAAGAGTCTCTCTGGCTTTCACACATAGCTTTTAACTGATTAGAGCTGTACATTATCTCTCTCAAGCATCAATTAACCCCAATAACTGCTATTCAATTTTAGTATCCTTAGAATTATTATTTCCATCATATCTTTCAAATGCCTGCTACATTTCACTCACTAGTGCAGGATTCAGCAAAGTTTTCTGTACAGGGTCAAATAATAAACAGTTTAGGCTTTGTGATCAATACAGTTTTTGTAGCATCTAGTGCAATCTACCACTATGGGATAAAATCAGTCATAGATAAAACATCCCTGGTCTCAATAAAAGTTTTTACTAAACAACAGATGGCGGGCTATAGTTTTCTAACCCCCATGCTAGTGGATGAACTTCTCTTGCATTATACCAGTTCATGGTGTATGAAAGTTTAAACAAATTCCATACACAGCATGCTAGCATGTTCTCTGTTTACCGCCACTCATACTCACGGATTTCTATCAGCAGGTCAAGAGATGATCCAGCTCCAACATCTCATTTGGCACTAATTCATCAGATCCTTCTTCTGGTACCATTCAGACCCCAGGAAGTAGATTCTAGGATGGAAGTTAATATGCAGGGAATGAAGCAAGATTATGCAAAAGGAGAAGGTGGGCTGTGATGCACTGTCAAAATGCCCAGCCAAACCCCCTGGGGATGTAGAACGTAGTCTTCTCAAAAATTTCTGCATTGTAGTGATGGAGTCAGATATTTATATCTTAGTAGAGATAGACCATGAAATGAAGGCTGTCCCTGGAATCATAGCATGACTTTAGACAAAGTGGCTCTCTTCAGCTTAGGGAGAATCCCAGGGAAAGCTAATAGGTGAGGGCTGTCAGTTAACAGTAGTCCCTATAATTTGAGGAATATGTCTTGATGGAGGATCTCAGTAGCACATTGTGGCTTCCACTAAAGATGGAGCCTCAGACATAATGCAGAGATACTGAGTTCCAATTTGTCCTCAATTTGCTTGATTTCACATCCATGTTTTGCTCTCTGCAGAGTTGCAGAGAGGTAATAGTTTCCCATAGACCACTCTGCATAACCACCCACTCATTGTTCTTCCTTTGGCAACTGGAAAGTTTGCTTTCTCCAGATGAGACTGAAGATTTCTTTTTTGATCCTCTATTTTCCATTTCTAGACCCTTCACCAGCTATTCCAACAATTGGGAAAGTTAAAATTTGTAGGATATATTGCTATCCCATATTCCCCTGACTGAACCTAACTGACAGTTGTAGCAGCTTTGAGTAAATTTTCAGTGCTTCCATATAAACATACATGGATTTCCCCCCTATTCTCCCCCATTTTCCTACTCTCTTACATAGATTTTCTGATTTTGGTTAATTTTACACATCTATATTTAAGTATATATATATACACACACTATAGTGTTCTCACTATAGTGAGAACACTAAACATTATTCTCAGATGGATTAAGGACAGCTTTGGACTTTGTTTAGAGGGCTTACTAGAATTTCTAGTGGTACAAGCTGTATCATGTTAGGTGGAAGTATATTTTTATTTTACATTGAAGATAAATCTGGTTAAAAGAGGTATATATAGATACCACGTGGAAATGGACTCTGGAGTACAATACAGTGGATAACTTGAGTAAAATGGAAAAAACCATTTTTCAGTATAATTTCACTTGCATGCCTCTGTATTAGAGGGGAAATGTGCACAAGATCTAGAATGCAAAAGTGAAGAAACTCATCTTTTCACACTCAGATGAAGTGGCAATAAACAGAGTGACATCACTCTCTGCTGCTGTGCAACTACCTTGGCATAACTGCTGGCCCTACTGAGGCCCTGAAGCCAACTACTCGATGACAGCTACAGAGACAGCAGTAGTGCAGAAACGGCTTCCCACAAACCTCTCTGTATCATCTTCCATTCTGAAGCATGCTAGACCAGATTTCATCACATGGTGGCAGCAGAGTTCTAACAGGGCAAGCCCTATTGCAAAAGGACTTAACTAAGTCTCTGCTCACACTATATGCTGATGTTCCATTGGCCAAAGCAACCACCACCAAGCTTAGAGTCAACGTGAAAGGGGACACAAAAACGTTGAGGGGAATGATTCAGTTCTACCTCAGTTGAATTTTACAATTGTTATAATTACATATAGTTCAACTTTCAGTGTACTATCATATACTGATGATTTATAGTTTTTTAATGTACATGCTGATTTTAAAATGTATTAATTACAGTTCTCCTACCTCCTTAGCAGAGATATCTTCTTGTCTTAAGTTTGTTAGCCCTTAGCACAGTATATTAAACTTCATGGAATTCTTTAGAGAATGTTAAAAAATGAACTTTTCATAAAAGTTATAATAGACTCAACATATACATTTTCCTATCATTCTGTGAAACCAATTAATCTATAAGCTACTTTGCTTATTAGGTATTTCAATATGTGCATAATGAAGGTAATGTTACTTCTGATACACAGAAGGAAAACTCTTTTTTTGATAAGCACTTGAGAAATTATCCAGAACTCGACTGATTCTCACATTTTAACCTAAGGGTTTTGAGATCATTTCTGGAATAGAATTGAGTGCAATCTACAGCTAAAAAATGCAGGTTAAATAGCAGAAATGACAATTTTTTTAAATGTACCCCTAAATGCTCTATAATGAACCACTACAACTAAGTTAAATCTAAGGGGACTATTCAGGACTATTTTACATTGCCATCTACAGTGCTTACCATGAAGGGTTTTTTTAGATTGCACTAAATGTTCAGATTCAAAAGACAGGCAGAGACTATACTTGACATCAGTCTAATGAGAAAGAATTAGGACAGGGAACACCCCTTGCCAGCAGGACAATGTCAGACTTTCTTCTTTTGCCATAGTTCTTGCAGCAGACCAACACAGCATCTCATATGCATCAATTTGGAAAATCTATGGACATAGGTTTCATGGTCCTCATAAGAGTCATGGACAGTTACAATAGTCACTGCAATCAAGGATGAATAAAATAGTTTGTATCTATCACAGTTTGGTAATTTTCCCAGGCCAGGCACAGCACACAAAACAGGAGTCATTTTTTAATCAGAAGCAATGTTGCCTAGCAATTTACTTTTCATTTTTATGTATATTAGGTCTTCTGGGGACCAGGAACAAAGTTCTTTTTTTCCCATGCAGCATGAGAAAGGGTTACCCCTTTACCCACACCGTCAAATGTTCCAAGCATATTTTGTATACAAATATCATAATTAATGAATGGCCTTTAATTCCATGTAGATTTTTTTTTTTATTTATTCATGAGACTCACAGAGAGAGAGAGAGAGAGAGAGAGAGGCAGAGACACAGGCAGAGGGAGAAGCAGGCTCCATGCAGGGAGCCCGACGTGGGACTTGGTCCTGGGTCTCCAGGATCAGGCCCTGGGTTGAAGGCAGGCACCAAATCGCTGAGCCATCCAGGGATCCCCTCCATGTAGATTTTCTTAAATGCAACTTATTTTCCTGAACAACACAGGTAGTCCCTGTGAGATTATAGTGAACGGTCTTCTATTTTCTATTGGTCAAAATGATGGGGAAAAGATGTGCCTTTAGAAAAAATATCATGTGCTGGTTGTTAACCAGGTAACAGGCCTGTGCTCGCTGTTCAATCTGTACTTCATTATCTATTATCTATTGATGACAGTAATCCTGCAAGAGAGGAATTATGTATGAGCAGTACTTACAGATGAGGAAACCACAACTAAGAACATCAGCCAGCTGATCTCTAGATTATTTACCAAGCACACTTTAAGAACATTCATGAAATAATTTTTCATTGGTTTTGCTCTATCATTTAAAAAGTAGCTATTTAAATGATACAGTAAAACAAACAATGTTATTGTTCCACTTTGCCTTTGCTCTAAGACATGATCTTTGTTGACTCCTGACTGGAAATCATTTACAGCAAGAGGAAACAACTTTCTTGAAGAGGCACAGAATGTAAAATGAAATTATTTCATTAAGAAGTTAATTGTTTGCATAATATTTTGAAATTGTTGGTTGAGTATCTGTCAGAGAACATAAAGATCCAATGAGAATCTTCAGTTAAAATAACAGATGTCACTTATTACATCCATATGACCAGACTGGACAGGAGAAATTCAAGAATAGTGAGTAATCTTAATTGAGGCAGAGTGCCTTAAGACACATCTTTTTTTTTTTTTTATCCTTTATTTAAAATAAACTGTGACTAATGTTCTTAAGAGTTATATCCCAGAGTCTCCTGTCTTAATTTTCTTGTAACCAATGAAACTTCTTTCTTCTTTCTCATTTGTGTTCATATGTATTTATTTCCTTTTGCCTTTTAAAAGTTAAAGTGAATTTTATTATATATTCAGATTAAGTCCTTCATTAATAGTCCTATAATTATTGATGAGCTGCCTTAAGTTATAAATATACCATTGTTACTTTTTGTATCCTATCTGTAGTTTATTAAAAATGTTAAAAATAAATTTTATGTCAATTGTAACTAACTTCTCTTTTAAGATTTTATTTATTTCTTCACAGGAAATATAGAAAAAGAGGCAAGGACATAGGCAGAGGGAGAAGCAGGCTCCTCAAAGGGAGGCCCATGCAGGACTCGACCCCAGGACCCCAGGATCACAACCTGAGCCAAAGGCAATCAACTTCCGAGCCACCCAGGTGCCCCATATCTAATTTTCCTTAATTGTATTGACATTTTATACAGCATACTCATTTTAAAATATTATAACAATAGACATGTTTTTCAATGAAGCCCAGAATCATTCTATTTAGGATCCCGTGTTTAATATAATTTCTAAATAAAATCGTACATATACACAATTATTTTTGTTCTGATTTAACATTTTTGCATGGAAATTAAAAAAAAAATTATTCCTAGTGAAGAAGTATTTAGTCAATATTTCTACCTCTCTTTCAATAGTTGATTTTTTTAGGGATTATTGGATTTACAATGATATCATGTAGTTTTAATCATCCATTTCTTGAACACTCTATTTTGTTATAATTACACTGGCTATAAGTCAAACATTTTAGTAATGACAATTATGTTTAAATTAATTTTTCATAGATTTTATGTTGTTTATACGAGGACTACTTCTACCTTATAAAGTTTTCATCAACACTTTTATTTCAAATTAGTAAGGAGAATTTATATATTAAGGGGATATTATGATACAAAAGATTTGAGATATCAAAAAAGTTTTATATGTTCTCTGTTATCTTCCATATTTCTAAAGAGTTAAATAATTAGTGATAATGTTAGTAGTAATGTCAGTATAACTAACACATGTAGAAATGTTATTTTCAGTCAAAGATACACGTAAGCACTGATAGAATTAGGATTTTTTTTAAAAGATTTTATTTATTTATTCATGAGAGACACAGGGAGAAACAGAGAGGGAGAAACACAGGCAGAGGGAGAAGCAGGCTTCATGCAGGGAGCCTGACGTGGGACTTGACCTTGAGTCTCCAGGATCATGCCCAGTGCTAAACCTCTGAGCCACCCAGGCTGCCCAGGAATTAACATTATATTGAAAATGAAACAGGGATCCCTGGGTGGTGCAGCGGTTTGGCACCTGCCTTTGGCCCAGGGCGTGATCCTGGAGACCTGGGATCGAATCCCACGTCGGGCTCCTGGTGCATGGAGCCTGCTTCTCCCTCTGCTTGTGTCTCTGCCTCTCTCTCTCTCTCTCCCTATGTGACTATCATAAATAAATAAAAAATTAAAAAAAAAAGAAAATGAAACAGTTTACTTCCCCCATTGCTTTGTTCACTAGCCAGAAAGTAAACATGCAAAGAAAAACTTGGTGTGAAAAGAAATATATAGTTTATCTTCTAATTTTTATTTCCACTTCTTATCTTTCATTCTGGGTTTATATTCCCATGATTTAGGGGAAAAATAATGTCCTAGAGGCAAGAATTCTTAGCAGCTAATGCCCAGATGAATAAATGCCATAGGCCAACTAAACTGTCATAAATAAAGCAAAGCTAGAGAATGAAATGGACTACTTTTCCCCAGTGATTAGACAGTTATTGATTCACAGTTGTATAATAGGCAAAGAAAAAAAAGAACTAACACTCTCCAAGGTCAAGTAACACTGAAATTACTGCCATTTAAGTTCTAAAGAATAGTCTATTAGTTAATTCTTCTATGTACATTTATATTAATGTTCAGATGTCACATAAAGATAGAAAATCAACATTAAAGCAAATAAGAGAATTATGCAATAAAATAGGCTGGGTTTTTTTCAAATTTTTAGGAACAGTATACATTTAAGAAAATTTTTGCATGACATTTTTACCAAAATTGTTTTGTTTTGAGATAGAAGATTTAAAATGCTTTAACTTTTCATTTTCTATTAGTGAATTTGGTACCATATAATGAAATTATTGTGATTTGAGCTGTTAAAAATCACTCATAGAACCAGGCAATAAGTATTCCTTAGTCTGTCTATGCAAAAGCTAAATGGCATTACATTAATTTTTTCATGTGAGATACGAGGTTTTCTTTAGACTTAAAATTACAATACTCTATCCTGTAACAGTGAACAACAATACCCTTTATGTTCATTGTGTCAACAGGAGTTGTAGCCATCAATTTCAACTTTGTACTTGTAATGGCTGCGTTTATCACCTCAGGCCTTCTTTGACTTTCTTTTCTCCTTTGCCCCATACAATAAAAATGTTTTCAGAGACTGCCATTCTTCTTATCTATAATAGGCTTTTATTGCACTTTTTATTTTGTTTTTCTAGAATTTTTATTCATTTTTCTATAATTGACCTGTATGGTCTTTATAACATATGGGAATACATTCATTTCTTGATTTCCCCAGCTAAAAGAGATAGGAGGAATATTATCTGGATTTCAATACTGTATACCAAATACCTAAAACTGTGTTCTACATACAGTGGAGACTAACTAAACAATAGTTTTAATGATGAATTTCTAATATATTCTCTCCATGAACTCATGAATAATTATTTTGGTATGATATGTGAAGAATTAAACAATTAACCAAACTGAACAATCTCGCATAGCAGTTTTTCCTTATTTGTTTAATGCCCGGAGTCCTTGTTTTCTTTAGTTCTACTTACAATGAAGCAAATATGGCTTATAATTTTATAATGTGGTTGATACCAATGGTGATAGTAATTTTATGTCAACTTGACTTGCTTTCAGGATGCCCAGATATTTGGTTGAGCATCATTCTGGGTGTTTCTGTGAGGATGTTTCTTAATTAGTAGAGTAAGACTGACTGCCCTCCCTAATGCAGGTGGGCCTCATCTAATCAGTTGAAGGCATAAGTACAACAAAAACAGCAGTTCTCCTCTGAATAAGCAAATGAATTCTATAGCAGAATTCCTTTGAGTTTCATCTACACCTTTTGCTTTCCTCAGTATCTAGGCTGCTGGCCCACACTGTAGAATTGGTCTTATTAGCCTCCATAATCATGTGAGACACTTTTTTATAATAAATCTTTCATACACACACACATCCTATTGCTTCTATTTATCTGAAAAACTATAACTAACACTCCATACATCCTGTTGTAAAAACAAAAAGATTTCCTCTAAGAATATTTCCCTGATCAAACAAACCAACCTGTATTTGTTATTAATTATTGAGTGACCTCTCAATACCGCAAAGGTGGCTGTATCAGGAACATTATCTATTGTGGTTTGCTGCAACACCACAAGAAAGTTTCTTCTCCTTTATAATGAAGAGTATGCATATTATGAAGTAAATTGCCTTTTAAAAACAAAATGCTGGTAAGTAAAATAACCAGGAATTAAGCCAAGATCTATCTCACCCCAAACTTTTTTTTTCTTAATGATGTCAGTCAACTGCCGATGGCGCTAACATTTTTTAAAAATAAACTATTATATTGTTTAAGATTTTAAGGAGATTTTAGTCCCACAATTTGTTAATTTACTTTGCAAATATTTGTGAATACCAACCTAAGACATAGTACAAATGTATTAGCATGCATTAAGACTTTGTCATTTCATTGATTTCCTTAACATTGGGGACACTTGGTACTACGTTATTGGAACACTATAAATGCAGTTGACTGATTGACTTTATAGTATGTTAAGTGAAAATAAATTTAGGCATGGCAAAGCAAACTCTTAGAAGTTCTGCTGTTAATGAAGGGATGGCACTTAAAGTGTGATTTTTAAAATGGGAGATACTTCTAAAATGTGATTATTTTGCTTCTTATTTTTACAGTCCATTATTTGTCTGTACTTTTGGACTCAAAGAGAGAAAATTAAACAACTAATTCCTACAAAGCCAACTTTCAGCAATCAAAACCCATAAGCTCTGTCTTCCATTCTGTTACAATGGACAAATTGTTCATGTTCTTTCCAAAGACCAACCTTTCTATTTCTCTCTATTGTATGATAGATACTGTATCAATTGGCTTTTGTTATGTAATAAGTCATCTAAAATTAAGTGGCTAAAGACAACAGTTTTATTATTTTCTTTCATGAATCTATGATATGCTATAGTTTTACTGATCTAAAGTTGCTTGAAGCAAATCCATTGGTACTTGGTTCTTTGTTGAGATTTGAGCTCAGATCTGTTTCACTTGCATTGATTCCAAGGCCCAGGCTGAGGCTGCAGCATCTCCCCAGGGGCATATCTCCTTTAGGTAATGGCAGAGGTTCAGAAGAGCAAGTAAAAACATAGACGGTCTTTTGAGCTACTAATCATTCTATCACTTCTATCTCATTTTACAGATCAAAGTAAGTCACATGGCCCTACACAAATTCAAGAGACAGGGAAAATTTCTTGGACCTTATAGGAAGGGGAATTAAAACACAAAAAGGTACGGTGAAGGACAGTTGAATAATTGGGCCTATGATGAATTTAATTACATTTCTCTTCAACTCTTAGAGATTTAAGTAATCTCCACATATATTCTATTTCAGTTTTGCTTTCTGCAACTGCATCATTCACATTAGCAAACATTATGAAATATTTTTCACATCACAGAGAAACAAAAACAAATAAAAAACATTCCCTTGGTTCCAATCCAACTGCCACTTCATTTTTATGCTCCCTATAGAACAAAATTCTAAAAAGAAATGTCTGTCTCCCATCAGTACTTCCCATCTCCCTCTATGACTGGAACCCATGTGCTTCAGACTTTCATTCCTAAAACCATAATTGCCAAGGTAATCAATAACTTCTAATTGCCAAACCCAATGGCATATTTTCAGGTTTCTGTTTTATCATCAGCACTTGACATAGTTGATCATTCCTTTTTACTTGAACTCCTTTAGTTTTTTAAATATCTTTTGTTTCACTTTTTCTTCTACTTTATAGCTTCTCAGGGTCTTTGGTGGAGCCACTTTAACTCTTCAAATGTTGGTGTTAAGACTCAATCCTTGGACTTCTTACCTACATTGTTACTCTCCATGTGATCTCATTTAGCTTACAGTCTGAAAAGTTATGCCCTAATGATAATGACTTTCTATTAATATCTCCAGACTAATCTTTAGAAATTATACAGTCAAATGACTATAGGGAAATCTTTTACATAGATGCATACTTCTCAAAAGCGACATACAAAGTCAAATGATTTCCTTCCTTCAACCCTCTTCTAATGCCAGTGTTTTCATCTCAGTACACATCTCCATCACTACCACATTAGCTCAAGCCAAATAAGATAATTCACCTGAAATATTAACATAGTTTCCTAAGGATCTTTCCTCTTCTATTTTACCTACTTAGCATCTGTTTTTCTTTCATATCACAGTCAGAGTGATTCTTATAAAATATAGATCTAGTGATATCACTTCTCTTCTCAAAGCCCTTCATTGGCTTCCCTTAAAATAAAGTAAAATGAAACTTCTCTGTATGGCATACCGCCTTTCTACTGTCATTGTACTCTAGTAGCACTGGTCTCATTGTTTGTAGAACATTTCACATATGACATCTCTTCAAGATATTTGTTTTTACTGTCTCCTTTTCCTGGAACATTCTAGATCCAGATTCTGCAGGGATCACTTTCTCACTTTGAGACTTTTTGCTCAAATTTTATTACTGTTCAATCCAATCTAAGATCAATTCCATTTCACCCCATCCACCTTTATCCTTTATCCTTATTTTTTCATTGTAATAGTTACTACTACCTAGCATTACATCCTATATCATATTTATGCCAATGTATACACATACATATATATACATTTACAGATATACATAGAAATATGTAAACATATGCATCTCTCTCACAGATACACATATCAATGTAGATACATATGTATATCTTCATACATCCATACATCTTGAGAAGAGATGCATATAAACATGTATCTATGTATATATGTGTATATAAGGTAGTGTATGTATATGTAAATATATATTTACATACATATTTATAGTCTATATATTCCTATCAGAATATATATTTCTTTATTTTTTTAAGATATAGATGCACTGAAATGCCGGGACACATGCACCCCGATGTTTATAGCAGCAATGTCCACAATAGCTAAACTGTGGAAGGAGGCTCGGTGTCCATTGAAAGATGATGGATAAAGAAGATGTGGTCTATGTATACAATGGAATATTCCTCAGCCATTAGAAACGACAAATACCCACCATTTGCTTTGACATGGAGGGACCTGGAGGGTATTATGCTGAGTGAAATACGTCAATCGGAAAAGGACAAACATTGTATGGTCTCATTCATTTGGGGAATATAAAAGTTAGTGAAAAAGAATAAGGGAAAGGAGAAAAAAGGAGTGAAAATATCAGTGAGGGTGACAAAACATGAGAGACAGCGAACTCTGGAAAATGAACAAGGGGTAACGGAAGGGAAAGTGGGCAGGGGGTTGGGGTGACTGGGTGACGGGCACTGAGAGGGGCACTTGGCGGGATGAGCACTGGGTGTTATGCTATATGTTGTCAAATTGAACTCCAATAAAAAAAATTAAAAAGTAAAAAGAGAAAGAAAGAAAGAGAAGAAGAAAGAAGAAGAAAGAAAGAAAGAAAGAAGAAAGAAAGAAAGAAAGAAAGAAAGAAAGAAAGAAAGAAAGAAAGAAAAGAAAAGAAAGAAAGAAAGAAAGAAAGAAAGAGAAAAAGAAAAAGAAAAAGAAAAAAAAGAATATATTTTTGAAGGTGGAAATTTTTCCTGCTTCCTTACCCATGAAAGGTTTTAAGAACAAATCTTTGCAAAGTTGACATGAAGTGTTAAAATGCAGTGTGTGAGGTACTGAGTAGGAAGATCTTTTTCACATTAAAATAAATATTTCCAACATGCTTTTCCAGAAGCCCTATTTTGGGGGGTATTAAGGGAGAGGATTATTGGCCATCTGCCAGTTACTAATGTAGCTGCAGTTTTGATCCAATTTATCTGCCTGTAATAGAGTCTAGTCTCTCTCTTGAATAGAGATCAGAGAGATAAAAACTCACTAAATCTAATTTTAGTGTTTAATTTTTTCTTGGGGTTTAAATATATTTGTATATATTTACTAAAAGCTATATATTGTGTCATGGTCCCTTGCTTCTTTACTCACAAGGAAATCACACTCTAATCTAGAGTTCTATAGATACATATATGAATAAAGAAATGCTTATCAAGATTAGATATTGGTGGGAGTCTATGGAAACATTTTTGCCATTCTAGTGGGAATAATACTAATACAGCCCTTCTGTAAATTAATTGAACCATTCTTCTTGACAACAGTATCTGCATAACCTATGATCAGCATTTATTTTCTTAAAAATATATTCCCCAAAAAGTCATAAACAGCTTACACAGACTATTCTGTGTAGCGTGTTTTTTGTAATTGAAAATTATGGGTAACCTGGGCATGCATCACTGAGAGAATGGATGATGGTGTGTAGCAAGTACACAATTCAATCTGGAAACAACGTGTTTTATTTGCACATAGAAATAAGGATAGATCTTAACAACATGGATTGTTGTTATGTAATCTTTGGAAAAAACAATAAAGTTCAAAATATGTGAAATATTGTGTATAATAAAAATACACACAAAGAAGATATTCATTTTCCAAGAAAACAGAAAAATAATATTAAACAATTTTGAATGGCCATTTATGAGAAGACTAGGGAATGAAAGTGGAGTATGTGGATAAAAGAAAATGAAAAATATGAAAAAACATTTTAAAGGGCAATATGATAATATGATGTGATCTGAAGTGTATGACTAAATCAACCATAAGAACCTCAGATTAAAAGCTAAGAAATACTCATTCCTTTGTATATTGAATTGTGACCTTCAATTTAAGAAAAGCCTTAAATTTAGACTCCAAGGACCTACGCTTTAAAATTGCTTATCACTTTTTTATTTTACTATAGTAAGAATACTTAACATGAGGTCTACTCTCAAATTTTTTAGTTGCCTACTATAGTAATCACTGTAGGTGCAATGTTATACAACAGATCCAAAGAACTTATCCATCGTGTACAATGAAGACTTCATATATCCTGAAGAGCAACGCTGCATTTCCCTCTTTCCCAAGCTCCTGACAACCGTTGTTCTACTCTCTTGGGGAAAGGATAGTTTCTTCAAGAAATGGTGCTATAAAGTCTGAATATCCACATGGAAAATAATGAAATTGTACTATATTCTACACTACAGACACCAATCAGTTCAATGGATTAAAGATTTAAATGTAAGATCTAAGGCTACTAAACTATGGAAGGAAACAGGAGAAAATTTTCATGACACCTGTCTAAATAGTAGTTTCCTAGACATAACAACACCAACACAGGCAACAAAAGCACAAAAGCAAAGATAGGCAGTAGGACTAGGACTACATCAAATTGAAAAAACTACTGCATAGACAAAAAGAACTTAACAGAGTAAAAAGAGAACTTACAAAATGGGAGAAAATATTTCCAAACAATTTATTTGATCATGGATTAATATATTCAAAATACACAAAGACTCCTACAGTTTGATAGTTAGAAAACAACCTGATCAACAGGCAACAAATTTGAATAAACATTTCTCCAAATATGACATACAAATGGTCAACAAGTACATCAAAATGTTTACAAACTAATCATCAGAAAGATGCAGATCAACCACTTTTTAATCATGAACTTGGAAAATAATTTTAGTTTGAAACTTTAATCTGCCCATTCACAAAATGATACTTTTTTATAGCAATCTTAAAATAGGATAACCAAATGCAAGAATATGACATTTTTTAAACTATCATGTTTTAATGACATAAAGTATTGAATTGCTACTCTAGCTTTATCCTATGATGATTTCTATTTGCATATTTGCATATTTCAATAATTTTCTCACTTGGAATTAGATCACTTTATTTATGTTTAAATATCTGATCATGACAACAGTAAAAAGCCCCAGGAAAGAGTTCTTGCCATTTAATTATTCTTAATAGTCTAATTATTTTTGAATAGTTGGCATTAGTCTTTACCAAACAATTATCAAAACTAACCCACATATATAATTAACTCAGAATGGGCAAAAATATGAAACATATTACATGTTTTCAAGGGGAAGTTGTTTTACCTTGCAAAGATTACAAGCCAAATTACTTGCTGGATACTCATTCAAAGCCCTTTGGAAAATTTCAAGATGAATTTTTTCTAAGGAATCAGAGTATTTAGTTCCAATAATTCCTATAAGAATTATTATTTCTATCTCATAAAGATAACAATTAAAAGCTATTTAATATTATTGCATTGTTTAATGGCATTTAAGAGCAAAGGAAATAATTTTTGGCAAACTTGACTTTAGCCAGATTTTAAATATACTAAAAGGAGATTATTATATGAGTGTAAACAAGTTGATGAAAGGAAATTCCTGCTAATGGTGGTTTTGATAGACTACACTGTATATTGAAGTGAATGAATAGAGATTACAGTAAATGTAGACAGTAAAAAGCAATCAACGTAGAAGTACTTGAGAAGTGTGGATAAGAGGGAATCAGTGAGCTAGATAAATAACTAGAGAAAGATACAAAGGAAGAAATATGTGAAATATATGAATGTGTTCTTAACCATAGATCAAGAAATTAATAGAGAGGCAGGGTTAAAGAAAGAATGGGAATGACTGATGAATTGGGTTCTAGAAAAATGGGGAGGGAAGGCAATCTTTGTTCATTAAAAATTACTGTGATAGAATTTTCATTTGAGGTCGAACTCCTAACTCCTAGTTTAAAGGAAGCAGAAACTTTACTGACTAGGAGGAAACAGTCTTATTATGGGCTGTGGTGCATGACTTGCTGAAAGACTTTCCAGTAAAACACCAGGGAATGTACACTTGAACCAAATCCAATGTTTTCACCTAGTCTGTCTGCAAATCACTCTCTGGACAGAGAGCAAGCCATTTCAAGTCTAGCAGAAATGAATTCGTAAAGAAAAGAAAGAAGAAAGAAAGAAAAATGAAAGAAAGAAAAGAATAGAGAAGAAGAGAATCAACTAAGCAACAAAACCAAACAATGAACCTAAAGAAATTTCAGAGTTTGAATTGTTCAGTAGGTAGTAGTACAGACCTATTCGTGGCTGTGAGATGCTGCCAAGTTGATTCTAAAAAACTTATGAACTGAAGTTGAAAATAGTTAAAAGACTCTGAAGTTATGGCAAACTATAAATTAAGATAAAACCTTAGACGACTAGTTATGGATTTGAAAGACTAAAGAAGGATGGTTCTCAATTGGCTTGTGTGCATATAAGCATGGAATTTATTTTGAAGTAAGGTGTTAGATTTTGGGTGTAACTATGAAACAGAACACTTTTCGAGGTTTTTTAGTTACTAGGAGAAAAACGCATTTTAAGATTCTCAGGAAGTACTTAAGGCAGGAAATTGGAGGTAGAAAGAAACTGAAGATGTGGGATACCAATAATAATACGATTGAAATAGTTAAGATGATAAAGTCCTGAATTAGGAAAACTATAAGCCAAAGAGTGTCTAGTTTAGAGATATTTTTAATGATGTTTCTGAGCATAGGGTGACCTACCCCTCAAAGAGAAATTGAATATCAAAACGCTAAACTGTAGTTCTTTCACAAGCATGAATAAGTTTTCCTGTTTTTTGACTTTATGTCATGATATGCTATCACCCTGTAGTCATGAAAATAATGCAGTTAATGATGCAATTTAGTAGTAACAATTGGTTTAGTTGATAACTTTGGCCAATTTGATTTCATTTTTCTTGCACTTTGTAATGTTTTCTTGTTCAGAACCTCATCATCTGGAATCCCCAATCCTGAAACCTCCTATCCTTTTTAAACACTGAATCCTAACAGCTCATATCTGACTCAATTAAACATGGATAAATCTCCCCTCATTCATCTCCCATGGAATTTGGAGGAATATACAGTATTTACATTGTTTGAGAGCTCTGTCTCAATAGATTAAATCTCCTTAGGAATTCCCATAGTCGTTAGAATGAATCCAAATGCTAAGGCTCTGGTTTCAAGACACTTTATAAAACAATAACAGCTAACTGCTATAACCATCTACCCTAACTCCCTTTCTTTCCTTTTGCCAAGTTGTATCTTTCATAGAATTTAAACTTCTCAGGTTTTGGATCCTCAAAGAAGATACACATACAAAGACAGATGTAGCTCTCATATGGTCAACTCTAGTACAATGTGTATCATATATGAAAGTTATTTTCTTGTCCCACCTAACTGCTGAAAAGAGAGAGAGAAGGGGGAGAGAGAGAGAGAGAGAAAGAGAGAGAGAAGAAGAGAGAGCGCGCGAGAGGAAGCCAGGGCTCGGTATCTTTTATCTTTCCATTACCTCCCACTTCACTATTGCCTGATGAGTGAGTTGTGCTCCAATTTGACCAGCAATCACCCCTCAGCTACTCTTCCATACAGTTTCTTGTAGTTGGGTTTATATTTCATACCAGACAACTTTCTTGGCTAGAGTACCCAAAGGAAAGAAGAGCAAACCTAGCTACTCCTCAAAATAATGACTTAGACCATATAGTGAAAGGGTTTGCAGTGCCTCCTTGTCCCATGTCTTCCTTCTGCCATTTCTATCTACTTCAGTAAGTTCCTGGCCAAAGTTTGCACAAGGGATAGCCTAAGTCCCTTAAAAGTCTATTAAGTAAGACAATATCTATTTCTTCCACCTTCTAGGCACTCTAACTCATCAGCGATGATTACTTTGAAGCTACTTTCTTGCTTACTTCTATAGCAGTGGGGATAGGCAATGCCCTGCATGCCCAGCCTTGGGAAAGAAAAAGAAAAATCCAGTCTCCCACTAAGAAGATAAATACTTATGTCTAGGACTTCTCCTTAAACTCTTACTTTTGTGTGTTTGCATGTGTGTGTGTGTGTGTGTGTGTGTATGAAAAGCAAAGGTAGCTGTGTGTGAAAAATTAGTAAGTACTGATATGATGGATCAATGGATCTGCTGGGTTCATTTTCTTAGTATTTGTCTTTGGTATATTGGGATGTTGAGTGTCTGCTATTTTCAGCCACAAGGCTTTCATTACAATTCTGAAAGAACATGAAAACTATTATTCATTATCCCATTAGATATTTCAGTTTATAATTCCAGTTTAAAATGTTTAAAAAAATTAATCAAATATATAGTCAAAGTTTAAATGCCCAAGAAAAACTGGCTTTCAAAATTTGTTCAATAAGACATATGAATTTAATAAATTGTACATTAAACAATGGAAAATAGCTGTGGGTCTTCTTTTCCATGCATGAACATCTCCTTAAATTTTCAAGAATGTTTATAAACATACCTGAACTCTAGAGCATACCAAAAATCATGCCATGATTACCAGTGGTCTCTTGCTCTAGTATCTGAGTTCTACCTATTTCCTAATAAGGCCTATCTTCTTACTGGTGTATAAATCCCAATTAATAGATGCCTTTGCTTCATAAGCTTTGTAGCTCGACCTTTCTTATCTATTTCTTAATATCTCACACATTCTGCCTTGAATTTCAAACTTTCAGAAGTCTAAAGTTTCTTAAAATAATTAAGTTATATATTGACCCATGAAATACTTGCTTTCATGGAATGCGTGATCCCTTATCTGAAACATAGTGACCTGTTTTTACAACTTTGGACACACTAGCATCTTAAACTGTTGCTATAGCCACTTTCTTTTTTAAAAGATTTTATTTATTTATTCATGAGAGACACATAGAGAGAGAGGCAGAGACACAGGCAGGAGGAGAAGCAGGCTCCACTCACAGAGCCGGATGTGGGACTCAATCCCCATTCCGAGTCTCCAGGATCACACCCTGGGCTGAAGGCGGTGCTGAGCCACCCAGGGATCCCCTATAGCCACTTCTTTTTTTTTCTTTAATCCTTTTTTAAAAATAACTTTATTTTTTATTGGAGTTTAATTTGCCAACATATAGCATAACACCCAGTGCTCATCCCATCAAGTGCCCCCCTCAGTGCCCATCACCCAGTCACCTCAACCCCCTACCCACCTCCCTTTCCACCACCCCTTTCTGTTTCCCAGAGTTAGGTGTCTCTCATGTTTTGTCCCTCTCACTGATATTTTTTTTTTTTTTATGATAGTCACAGAGAGAGAGAGAGAGAGAGAGAGAGGCAGAGACACAGGCAGAGGGAGAAGCAGGCTCCATGCACCGGGAGCCCGATGTGGGATTCGATCCTGGGTCTCCAGGATCGCGCCCTGGGCCAAAGGCAGGTGCAAAACCGCTGCGCCACCTAGGGATCCCTCTCACTGATATTTTCACTCATTTTCTCTCCTTTCCCCTTTATTCCCTTTCACTAATTTTTATATTCCCCAAATGAATGAGACCATATGATGTTTGTCCTTCTCTGATTGACTTACTTCACTCAGCCTAATACCCTCCAGTTCCAACCACATTGAATCAAATGGTGGCTATTTGTTGTTTCTAATGGCTGAGTAATATTCCACTGTATACATATACCACATCTTTTTCTTTTTTTTAAAGGAATATAAAACTATTGACCACTGTTTACCAGTATTTACAATAAAGTAAACAATATACAGTTGGATAACATTCTGACTACAAAGTTATCATTTTTCCTGGTTTCTGCTGAACCAGTAGTTCAAATACTGAGAAGATTGAGCCTACATGTTAGGAATGAGTTGGGGTGAAGAAAAAACATGCAGGTCAAGAATTTGGATTATAGAAGTCTGTCCACCCATTTATTCCAGCAGGTGCTAAATTGTAAACATTTCTAACCACCTGGTTATGATCAGGTTCCCATGAACGAAGTCTTAGACGCTCCATGAATCATGACCTTTTAGTCAATACAGCACAAGGGTTTTCAACTTCTTGAAAAGGAACGGTTCAGGGGATCCCTGGGTGGCTCGGCAGTTTGGCACCTGCCTTTGGCCCAGGGCGCCATCCTGGAGTCCCGGGATCCAGTCCCATGTCGGGCTCCTGGCATGGAGCCTGCTTCTCCCTCCTCCTGTGTCTCTGCCTCTCTCTCTCTCTCTCTCTATGTCTATCATAAGTAAATAAATAAATATTTAAAAAAAAAAGGTATGGTTCACTAGAAGGAACCTTTAAATATCCATTTAACTAAGTTTTGCTTACCTAATTAAAGTACACCAAAACTTGTCTAGTTTTGCCCTTTGGGTGGGGAGGCTGTTGGTGGTGATCAAAATTTTCCTTTCAAGGATTTGGAAATAAACTTGCATTTATGTGACTGTAACTAGGGATATGGATTCTGATATGGCTGCTTTTAAATTGTCCAATTTAAACTCTTTACATTATATTTAAATTGTCCAATTAATTACAAAATTTGAAAGGTTAAGGCTTCAGGAAAAATTTCAATGTAACTTTAAGTGATTTATTTCTTAAGTTGCTGAAAATGATAGCATCCCAGAAACATGGCCTTATCCATGGTTATAAAATGCTGTTTTTGTTTTGGTGAATGTTTCAAAAATAACAAAAAGAAAAGAAAACCACTTATGTATGTACTTTTAAGTATATACACAAAAAGCCCTAAATAAATAACCCAAAATGGTCCTTAGGCATATAGGAGTTAAACACAAATTCTGACTGAGTAGCAACTATGAAAATTTCCCTCAACATTTAGAAAAGGTGTTCTCTGATGCAGGGGGATAATATGCCATGGTCTCAAATATTCTTTTCTGATAAAGGAAACAACTACAGAAAGCTTTTATTTGTTCAAAGTAACCAGTGCTATAGATGCAAAAAACCCCAACAACTCCTCCAATACTACTTCAAAACAAACATATCAAACTTGATTTTCATTAGAATGTTATTTCTTCACACTAATAAACCAAAAAACAAAGACCCAGATTTTATATATATATATATTGAGCTTCATCTTCTGGACAAGAATGCCAAGTTAGTCTCTCTTCATAAAATGCAATTACGATCTGAGGACACTTCATATTTGCCTCTTTTGCCAGCACCAAGTCTGCCTCATCTGAATCTTTCCATTTCATGAGAAACATTAATTCTCCACTGCTGTCTGTGGCACCAATTATTCGTTCAGGATCAAGACCTCTGGCAAAGCCTCTTGGTTTATCAGCCTTTTCACTTTGGCTGCTAAAGCATCCAGAACCAAATTTGTAGTCAACCTCTCTGCTTCTCATAGCATCTCTTTTCTTCTTTAATTTGCTATCATCAGATTCACTGTCAGATAAAGATTTTCTTTTTGTACCATCTTTTTCTTTACCAGCTTTTTGAGAATTAAGAAATGCTTCAATTAACTCTGGACAATCTAAATTTTCTTCAGGTTCCCAAGTATTGTCAGCATCTGTAAATCCCTTCCACTTCAGGAAATACTCCACCTTCCCATTCACTACACGGCGGTCCAGTACTTTTTCCACCACAAATTCTTCAGGCTCCGACTCTTCTACTTTTTTACTCTTTCCATTCTGTTTCTTTCCCATTTTTTGCAATGTAGTTTTATTGGAGGCCATTTTTTATTGGAGACTTGAAGAGCTATTATTCACAGCCTCCGAGCTGAGCTGCTCTGGGTCCCGGGTCTGCGGCGTCTCCGCCCCTGCGCGCCTCAAGCTCCAGCCACATCCGAGGGGGCTACCACATCTTCTTTATCCATTCATTTTTCGATGGACACCGAGGCTCCCTCCACAGTTTGGTTATTGTGGACATTGCTGCTATAAACATTGGGGTGCAGGTGTCCTGGCATTTCACTGCATCTGTATCTTTGGGGTAAATCCCCAACAGTGCAATTGCTGGGTCAGAGGGCAGGTCTATTTTTAACTCTTTGAGGAACCTCCACACAGTTTTCCAGAGTGGCTGCACCAGTTCACATTCTCACCAACAGTGCAAGAGGAGGCCCCTCCCCCAGAAGACCAGCTGGAAGGAAAGGGGAAGAGCAAGTTCTTAGTCACTTCTTTTTAAAGTGAGACCCACTATTCATGCTTGGTTGTTTTTGATTTTCTTTATTTTTAACTTTTTATCTTCATAATTTTGTTTTACAAATCTCAGAACACCCATCCCAAATAGTGTTTTGGTTCCCTAAAGATCACATCTTAGAAACTTGATTTAGTCATCTAGATGATGACACTCAATACTATGCTGTACTTGGAGAACAAGTACAGGCCTTGGAGAAGTTGCAGGTTCATTTCCAGACCACTACAATAAAGTAAATATCACAATAAAGCAAATCAAGTGAATTTATTTTGTTTTCCCAATGGATATTTACAGTATATGAAGTCAATTAAGTATGCAATAGCATTCCATCTACAAGTACAATGTATATACCTTAATCAAAAAAATATATTGTTAAAAAATGCTATCATCTGAGCTTTCAGCAAGTCAAAATCTGATCATAGATCACCGTAACAAATATAATAATACTGCAAAAGTTTAAAGTATTGTGAGAATTACCACAATGGGAGACAGAGACACAAAGTGAACAAATGCTATTGGAAAACTGTTGCCAACATATTTTCTTCCTACAGAGTTGTCACAAACCTTAAATTTGTGAAAGAGAGAGAGAGAGATGTAATATCTACAAAATGAAATAAAGTGAAGCACAATAAAACAAGACATGTATATGCCTGTACTGGGCAAAAAAAAAAAAAAAAAAAAACAAACAACAACAACAACAACAACAAAAAACAACCTCCAGAGTCACAGACGTACTTATGTAAGGCCTAGGGAGGAGTCCAGATCAACCCTCTCCCACCGGACCTGCCCCAGGGAAGCCCTAATAGACTCATGGTTACCACCTGAACCAGCCCTTCTGGTCCAGGTCTGCCTTGTTTTGGCTTCCTGGAATGTTTTGGGAAAACCATGGAGCTTGGGTTCCTATGAGAAGAAGTGACCGTGTCCTATCTTCTGACCTTAGCTCACATACAAGGAAGCAGAGGATAGGCATGACATAGCTTTGCAAAACTGAGCAGCTGGCAGAGGATTTGGGGTTTAGAATCTATTTTACCACCAGGCCCAGTTCTAAAATATTCTCAGACATATAAGGCACTCACCTCAAAGTTTCCAGAGAAGAACCATGTCCTTAATAAACAAACAAGAAGATAGCAACTATCATAGAATCCTTAGTTTGGAATCCACATGAATTATGCATACATACAACATCCACTGTGAGCAGATATTATGAGGTGAGAAACAAAAATGTATTTTGTAAGTAAATCTGGTGATAATGTATAGGAGGATTTGGTTCAGGGAAAACTGAGCTCTGCTATTTTATTATTTGGAAACTTTATGTAATACTAAAAGCACAAGATTTTTTTTATAGTAATAAAAAGATCATAATTTAAGGCAAGGCTGAGAAACTTTCTAGTAAAGGGATATATAGACTGTTCTGTTTCTTCTGTTTTTTAGTCAGTTATGTGCTAGAGAATTAGGATTCTAGAGAGATATTCAAAGGTAATAAGTATTATGATAATTGCTTAAATACCATTCCACAGGAATGCCTGGAAAAAGAAATTAATCTAAAGTTCCAGAAAGATGGGCAAAGGACAATTTGAGGCCTAGGATAATAGGTAGAAGTTTAATAGGACCACATGGATAAATGTTTGCATATCTGTTATCACAAATTATCAATGAGCTGCTCAAAGGCAAGTATTCTCTTTCATTCAACAACAAAGAGACATTAAGTGCTTTATTGGGATTCTAAAGCTGGGAGTGCCTTCAAGGGAGTCACAGTTTAATAGAGAATGAATGAAGAAAAGAAATAATTTGTACCCATGAAATGACTAACACAAGAAGAGATATAAATGACAGAAGTAACATGGCCACAACAGAGCAGGGAAATCCAAGGTAAGCTTTTCAGAAGATTTAAAACTTGAGGTCATTTTTGAGGTCTGAGAGTTTATCAGAGTACAGGAGGTTTTGAGGATAATGTTAGAGATAAATTTGAAAACAGTTTCAAGAAATATGAACACATACGTGTTTTGAAAGAATATATTCTTAAATATTTTGGTGCCTTAAGGTCACACAAAACAAATACATAAACTACGATGCCATAGAATATTGAGGTTAAGTGGAGGAAAGAACCTCCTTTACAGGAGAATAAATAACCTTGGGCAAATTACTTATTCTCTCTCTCCCTCAGTAATCCCTCTATAAGATGGATAATAATGTTCTGCCATTACCTCATAGGGTTATTTTAAAGATTAAATACAATGTCCTTAGATAATGACTCTAACTTATTATTTATTAATATGTAATTAATGTGTTAGATTGCACAAATGGCTACAGATTCTTTCTATCCCTCATATGCATATGCATTTGCAATGTGAAGATGCAGCTTCTTTTATCAAAAGGTGGAGCCTGTGAATTTTCAGCCTCCTTCATTAAAATGTGGAGTGTATAATTCCCTCTACTGAATCTGGAATAGACTGTGATTTGCTTATTTGATGGGATGGTAACAAACATGAATGACACAAGCAGAGACTTGAAAAATACTTTATGCACTGGAGCCTTCTAGAGAAACTGCCCAGTTGAGCTTGGTTCAAATCACCAACTTATTGAACTATGATCAAAATAAATGGTTGCATTAAGCCATCACATTTTGGAGTGACTTATTAAAGAATAAATGTTAACTGAGAGATGATAGATAGATAGATAGATAGATAGATAGATAGATAGATAGATGATAGATAGCATTGGTAGGAGTGTTGAAAAACAAATATTCCCATACTATAAATGGAAGCACATAAGGTGCTAAAATTTTCTTTGTAAAATTGATTACATATATCAAAATTTCAATGCTGTTTTCCAGTAATTCTGTTTCCAGAAAAGTATCCTACAGATAAACTCAGTTCATAATACAAATGTTTACAATGATGTCTACATGAAAATTACTTGTAATACCTGAAAAGGAAGAGATAAATTGTTTATCTAAGAAGTTAATAAATAGGCTATGGTTATCTATACAACAGAATATATCTCTTTTTTTTCTTTTTTAAGTAGACTCCACACCCAGCATGGAGCCCAACATGGGGCTTGAACTCAAAACCCTAAGATCAAGACCTGAGCTGAGATTAAGAGTCAGTCACTAAACCAACTGAGCCATCCAGGTGCTACATATATCATATTTTTTAATATATGTTTTTAAAATTTATTTATTCATGAGAGACACAGAGAGAAAGGCAGAGACATAGGCAGAGCGAGAAGCAGGCTTCCTGCAAGGAGCCCAATGTGGGACTCGATCCTGGGACCCTGGGATCATACCCTGAGCCAAAGGCAGATGTTCAACCACTGAGTCACCCAGGCGTCCCTATATCATATTTTTAATTGGTTAATTAAAGCTTAGGGGAAATGACAAGATGGCAACATAAGAGCCTCCACCCTTTGGCCACTGATACATTAAATGTACAACTATATGCTGAGCAATACCCTCTGGAAGAGACATGGAAACTAGATGAATGACTCCTATATATTGGATGAATGAGAATATACCTACTGAAACAGAAAAGGAAGGCTGAGATACATTCCTGCCATAAACCACAACCCTGGCATGGTGCCATATAATCAGACAGAAACCCTTAACTGTTAGCTTCTTTCTGAGAAGTAAAATATTTAGATCCCACATCTAGCATCCAAAACTTTAAGATTCTCACTTGAGGGACAGGTCCCTCAATACCTATTTTTGAAAGTCAGTGGAGCTTGCATCCATGAGACCCACAAGAATATGGTAAACAAAACATTAGTTGTCAATGAACTCATGAGCACTCACCATGACTATTACCCTAGGGCTTTATGCAGAAGGAGCAAGCAAAAACAACTCATCTCCCAGTTTTAAGAGATTAGCCTGTAAGAGATTAACCTGCATCCTTTTAAAAGCTGCTGTCTGCGGGCCAGGATTCTAATTTAGCAGGCATCTGGGGCCTGGATTTGAACCTCCTTAGAGACTGGGGAAGCCTACTAGACCACTCACCCTCTTTCTCTTTCCAGCCTATTCCAAGTTTCCTTCCCTGGAAAGAGCTTGTGCACACACTGTGCCTCTATTATGGCAGTCACCCAAGGGATATGATCCCTGAATTGCCTGGCTCTCACAGCCAAGGTTCTTCTATTCATGAGTCACACAAAACTGTAGCAAACAAAGAAGCTGTTCTTAGCCAGCTATTCCCCAGGGCTCAGCTCAGAGGGAGCAGGCAAAAAATGTCCATCTCTGTTTCTTGTTGGAAAGGGCTTAATTACATACTTTCCAAGCTGCTGTCTGAAGGTGCAGATTCTAATTAGCCTGCATTTATGTGCTGACTGAAATCTTCCTCTTTGGGACATTGACAGGTTTTGGCACACTCTCCACGCTGGGAACCAGAGAGAGAGAGAGAGGAAGAAGAAAAGAAAGAAAAGAAAGAAAAGAAAAGAACAAAAAAGAAAAAAAAAGGCATGGATGAAAGCAAGCAAGCAAGCAAGCAAGTGGCTTGGAAAATTACAAAGTTTGATAGACAAGTAGGAGCTTAGTCCAGGCTGAGTGAGGAGGTTTACCTCCTCACTGGGACATCAATCCACTCTGTCAACATTGGGAAAGGTGACTGTTTTATGTAGCGTGCAAAGACCAACACAATCATGGAAAAAGAGGAATGTGTTCCAAACAAAATAACATAACTATTCAGAAACACTTAGTGAAAGAAAGATAAGTGGTTTACCTGATAGAGAGTTCAAAATAATGGGCACCAAGGTAGTCACCAAGATCATGAGAACAATACTGGAACAAACTGAGAATTTCAACAGAAAATGGAAAAAAAGATAACAAACAAAATTCACAGAGCAGAAGAATACAGTAATTGAACTGAAAAAAAAATCAATAGAGAGATTCAATAGCAGGCTAGATGAAATGAAGAAAGGATCAGAAACTCAAACACAGGACAGTGGAATGCATCCAATCAAAGAATGAAAAAGAGTGAAAATAGTTTACAGGACATAAGAGATACCATCAATTCGGCCAATAAATGTATCATAGGGTCCCCAAAGGGAAGAGAGAACATGGGGAAGAATCTTTCTTTTTTTTTTTTTTTTTTTTTAAATTATAGTCACACAGAGAGAGAGAAAGAGGCAGAGACACAGGCAGAGGGAGAAGCAGGCTCCATGCACCCGGAGCCCGACATGGGATTCGATCCCGGATCTCCAGGATCGCGCCCTGGGCCAAAGGCAGGCTCCAAACTGCTGTGCCACCCAGGGATCCCAAGGGGAAGAATCTTATTCAAAGATACCCCCAACCTGGGAGAGCTAGACATCTAGATCTGGGAAGCTCAGGGAATACCAAATTAAATAAATAAAATGATTCCAAAGAGACCACACTGAGACACATTATAATTAACTTATTAAATGCTAAAGACATGGAGAGAAACTTAAAAAAGAGAAAATCAAATTGATATGTGCAGAGGAAACCTCAAAAGTATAACCTCAAATTTTTCAGCAGAAACTTTGAGACCAAATAGGAATGGTATGATATATTCAAAATGAAGAAAGAAAAATGCTGCCAGTCAAGAATACTCTACCTGGCAAAACTGTCCTTCAGAATTGAAGGAAAGAAAAGGAATTTCCACACACAAAAAAGCTAAAGAAGTCAATTATCACTAGAAAGGAAGTAAAAGAAATATTAAGGGGAGTTCTTCAAGCTGAAACAAAAGGATGCTAATTACTAACAGGAAAACATATGGAAATATATAACTCACTGGTAATGGTAAACATATAGTTAAATTCAGAATACTCAAATGTTGCAAAAGTCTTAGGTAAATCACTTGTAATTCTAGTATGAAGGTTAAAAAAGTATTAAAATAACTACAATAATTGGTTAATGGATATTCAGTATAAAAAGATGTAACTTGTGACATCAAAAACAAAGTGTGAGGTGGGAGTGTAATACTGAAGAGTTTTATTGTGTGTTTGAAGTTAACTTGCTATTAGCTTAAAAGAGACTGCCATAATTATATGATATTTTATGTATTGCAAAGCTAACACCTATAGTAGATACACAAAAGACGAAAAGAAAGAAAATACGCCACTGGGTGGGAGTGGGGGAAGGGCGGGGGAATAGGCATCATCAAATCACAGAGACCAAAAAGAAACAAAGGAATTAAAAACTTACCAAAAAAACCCATTAAAATAGTAGCCTGCACCTATCAATAATTACTTTAAATTTAAATGGACTGAATTATACAAACAAATGACACAGAGTGTCTAAATGGATAAAAAATAACAAGACCTAATTATGTGTTGCCTATTAGAGACTTACTTCAGTTTTAAGGCTATACATATACTGAAAGTGAAGAGATAGAAAAGATATTCCATTCAAATGTAAACCAAAGAAAGCAGAGGTAGCTATACTGTATCAGTCAGGATAGACCTTAAGCCAAAAGACAAAAAAGTAACTGCATCATGAAGAGGTGAATTCATCAAGAGAATATAACTTTTATGAATAGCTATGTACCCAACATAAAAGCATCTAAAAATGTAGAGTAACTATTAATGAATCTGTAGGGAGAAATAGACAACAATGCAATACTAGTAAGATATTTCAATTCCCAATTTTGAACAATAGATAAATCATTCAGATTTTAAAGTTAATAAGGAAACATTAAACTTAAATGATATATTAGACCAGACGGACCTAACATTTTTTATATTTACAGAACCTTCCATTCAAAAACAGCAAAATGGACATTTTTCTGAAGAATGGAACATTCTCCAAGACAGCTCATACATTAGGTCAAAAAACATTTAAAATAAAAAAAAAGAATTAAAAAAAAACACTTAAAATAATGTAAGAAGACTGAAATCATATCAAATACCCTTTTCAACCATTTTAGGTTTGAAGTTAAAAATGAATTACAAAAAGAAATCTGGAAATTTCACAACTATATGAAGCTTAAACATGTGACTGAACAACCAATAGGCTAAAGAAATCAAAAGAGAAATTAAAAAGAATATCGCAAGACAAATGAAAATGGAAAAATGGCATAACCAAACTTGTGGGATGCAGCAAAAGATGAGGAAGAGTTATAATGAAAAATTGCTATATTAAGAAAAGAGAGATCCCAGGTAAACAATCTAATCTTACAACTCAAGGTACTAGGGGAAAAAATGCACCTAAAGTTAGCAGAAGGGAGGGAATAACAAATAGAGGAAATAAATCAAATAGAGACTAAAGATTACAAAAAAATAAAACTAATGAAACTAAGAGCTGATTTTTTTAAAGATAGACTATTTTTATCTAGATTTATTAAGAAAAAGAGAGACAGGACTTCAATAAATGAAATTATAAATGAGAGGATACATTACAAATGACACTACAGAAATGCAAAGGATCATGAAACTACTACGAACAATTATAGATCAGCAAACTGGACAACCTAGAAGAAATGGATAAATCCCTAGAAACATAAAACCTAGCAAGCCTGGATTATTCTATGGGAACTTCAGGTGAAAATGGTGGGGTAGGAGGATCCTAAGCTCACCTGTCCCATGAATACACTTGGATAAACCCCCATCAGTGCAAATAGCTCAGAAAATGACCTGGTAACTGGTATGAAATAAAATGACCTGGTAACTCTTCTACCAGAAAACTGGTAGAAGAGACTCTCCACAGCTAAATGTAGAGAAGAGGCCATATCAAAAAGGGAAGGAAGGGCCGATATGTGGTCAGAAAATCAAAATGACCAACCAGACCATTCATGACAGGGAGGGACACTGCAGGCACGGAGAAGGGAGAGGAGCAGACTATATACCCCAGGAAATGGGGAGAAAGACAAAGCCCTTGACATTCAGATTTGAAAACCAGAGGGGCTTAACTTTGAGGTTCTTATTATAATAAGTGGTGCTTAACACGTAAACTTTAAAAATCAATGGGCTCTGATGAGGGAACAGAGGACTAGCTGAGGACAAAGCATATTGACAAGTTCTTAAAACAGGGAGAGTGACATTCTTCTGCAGACTCAATTACCCGGATGTTAATACTTTGCTAAGGGCAGAAGGCAATCTTAGCCCTAACTCCAGAAGCCTGTAAGCCTACTTTAACTTACAAAAATTCCTTTAGAAATTTCCTTTATCTCTAAACCCCCAAGATACGGGTTAGCAGTCATCCCCCAAGCACATGGCCCACTGATACACATCGAAGGGTCTCGTGACTCAGGTTTTATTAGACGGTAGTAAGTGACCTTTTCCCAACAATAGCCAGCCCCCTCAAGGTCCTGGAAACCTTGCTTCCAAAATTCCTTAGACAGTGCACCATCCTCAAACCCTTCCCAACTCCCAGGTATATAATCAGCCACCCCTCACAGGCCCAGGGCAGCAGCTCTTCCTGCCCACAGGTCCTGTCCCTGTGCTTTAATAAAACCACCATTTTGCAACAAAGACGTCTCATGAATTCTTTCTTGGTCCTCAGCTCCAGACCTCACCTATATTCCAAAACTTCATCAGGCTTAGCTCTGGGAAGACCCAGAGAGCAGTAGGAAAGGGGTTCTTGTCCTTAAAGGGATAGTATAACAAATAATCCTGCTGAGAAACAGCATAAAAGCAGTACTTTGAAAAAAAAACCTGGGGTATAGGAAGAGGAAGGAGATTTATTTACTAATCTCAGAACAATGCTAGAGGGGCAGGGATCTTTAGCAGAGTTTTCCAAAAACAAAAGAGCTAGCCAGTGCCATTTACCTCCCTTGTACTTCCCCCTCTCCAACTAGTAAATTCTTGTTTATCCTTAAATAATAAAGAAATAGGAAATCTGGACAGACTCATTATTACAAAGGAGACTGAATTAGTAAACAAAAACCTCTCAACAGAGAAAAGCCCAAGTCCAGATGGCTTTACTGGTGAATTCTACATACATTTAAAGAGGGAATACCAATTCTTTTTAAACTCTGCCAAAAAAACAAAAGAGAAAGGAATACTTTTAGATTAATTTTATAAGGCCAACATTACCCTAATCTGAAAGTCAGACAAGGACAGCACAAGAAAAAAATTCCAGGCCAACATGCCTGATGAACCCCCCTCGGAGCAAAAATCCTCCATATTTTCTGTCTCAGTGGAGAGAACTATGAGCAATCTCTCATAGGAATTAGAAAATTGCATGATGAGGTGGGATTTGTTAAAATGAATCCCAAAATGATTAGTATTTTCAATTATCTGTGAAAAAGCCTGATAAATTATCACTTCTTATAAACAGAGTGTGTTTCTTTTTAGAGACTAATTTACCAAAATAAGTAATCATCATATATAAATGTATTGTCTTTTCTAAAAATTATGAAGACTGTCTTTTTCCTTTAAAACATATTTTTCAAAAGGCATAGTTGTACTTGTTAAAATCTCATTTATGCCAGATATATTGATGCTTTCTGATTCATGCCTTTTTGCTTCATTGATTGTATGAAGTTCTCATAACACTCTTTCTAAAAAATTTTAACTAGCAAATACTTATTTACCCTTAAAAGCTATGGGTATTTACATTTAAGTAAATCTGGGGAATTATTAGCTTGGGACAATATTAAATAGGTAGTTGTATGTATTAAATGCTTAAAGTTTCTTAGTGGATTTCCAGAATCTAAAATGACAAAGTCAAAATTCTTAAGCTTAGCCTTTATATAGATAGATTCATCCCTCTCTTTAGGCTTTAGCTCTATTACACTTTTTCAAGCTTTTATTTCCTGGATAAATCTGTTCATAATTGAAGACTTTGTAGCTTAAATCTTCCAGAAAGTCTTATCTCACATTCATAGCTCAATTTAATGTATTTCTTCCACAGCCTATGTCACAATTTCTTGCTTTTGATTTTCCCCATATAAATAGTAAGCTCCACAAGAGCAAGCTCTGAGCTCTGTATTTAGTCATTAATACATATATTTATCACATTACCTACCTGGTAATGCTAGGTATCAGAGAAGGAGTTCAGAGAAGTCAGATATGGATTTTAACCTTCCAGAGCTTATACTTTAGAAGAAAAGAAATAAAATAAATAACATATTTAGTCACAATTCCAATCACAATTGGAATTAGAAAGGAGAAATGTCAACATTTATATATAAATTACATTCTTAAGAGAGAACAGCTTTGGCAGTAGGAGTATGTATTTTAGTGAAGAAAGAAACTCACCACTGCCTTACTATGAACTAGGCTAAGCTCTGTGATAACGGAAACAAAGGACATATTTTGTCTAATCCTCAAAACTATTTTTAAGTAAAGTAATAGTAACTCACTCTTGACCTAAGATTAAATACTGTGTTCCAGGTCATAAAGGAAAAAAAAGTGGTATGGTAGGATTTGAATCCAGGCCTAGTGAATTAGAGACATGGTCCTTTGCCTCCTGAAAGTCTACTATGCAGGTACAATAGGGAAGATTATATAGAATCAACTTTCTCCTGGAGCTGCATTCTCTGTCTCTGTGCCTGTTCCCCAGATATTTGTTTTCTTGATTGTACCTTCTGGCTCCAGTCTTCAGATCCAGATAAATATTGACTTTCAAGTGTCTTTTATTATATAGCATAAAAAGCAGATTTTATTCATAAAATATTAGTTTAATATTGACATTATTAATAAAATTATATTAGTAACATTTTTAATGGATTCCTCATTTATTAGACTAAAACTTTCTTTGAAAGAGGCACTTTTTAAAAAGACATTTGAACCATTTTAAGTGTTCAGTTAAATATTATTCATATTCTTTGGGGGAGAAGAGGGAGAGAGAGAATGAGAATCTTAAGCAGGCCCCACTCTAAACACTGAGCCTAATGTGGGGCTTTATCTCCCAATCCTGATCATGATCTGAAGCCAAATATCAAGAGTCGGATGCTTAACTGACTGAGCCACCCAGGTGCCCCATTATTCATATTTGTGAGCAACATATCTCCAAAACTTTTTAATTTTGAAAACAAACTCTAAACCCAATGAAAAATTCCTCATTCCTACATGCCCCCAGCCTCTGAAAACCATCATCCTTTGTGTGAGGACACACAAAGAAATAATCCACAAAACAGGGACTGAATAGGTATTATGATGACATGAGTTTCATATCTTTCAATAGTAACTCTGAATGTGAATGGGCTTAATGATCTCATCAAAAGGCACAGGGTTTCAGACTGGATAAAAAAGCAAGACCCATCTATTTGCTGTCTACAAGAGACTCATTTTAGACCAAGGACACCTACAGCCTGAAAATGAAAGGTTGGAGAACCATTTGCCATTCAAATGGTCCTCAAAAGAAAGCAGGGGTAGCAATCCTCATATCAGATAAATTAAAGTTTATCCCAAAGACTGTAGTGGGAAATGAAGAGGGACACTATATCATACTTAAAGAATCTATCCAACAAAAGGACCTAACAATCATGAATATTTATGCCCCTAATGTGGGAGCTGCCAAGTATATCAATCAATTAATAACCAAAGTTAAGACATACTTAGATAATAATACACTTATACTGGGAGACATCAAGATTGCACTTTCTACAAATGACAGATCTTCTAAGCACAACATCTCCAAAGAAACAAGAGCTTTAAAATATACACTGGACCAGATGGATTGCACAGATATTTGCAGAACTTCACATCCTAACACAACTGAATACACATTCTTCTCAAGGGCACATGGAACTTTTTCTAGAAGAGACCACATACTGGGTCACAAATCAGGTCTTAACTGATACCAAAAGATTAGGATTGCCCCTGCATATTTTCAGATCATAATGCTTTGAAACTTGAACTCAATCACAAGAAGAAATTTGGAAGAAATTCAAACATGTGGAGGTTAAAGACCATCCTGCTAAAAGATGAAAGGGTCAACCAGGAAATTAGAGAAGAATTAAAAAGATTCATGGAAACTAATGAGAACGAAGATACAACCACTCAAAATCTTTGGGATACAGCAAAAGCAGTCCTGAGAGGGAAATACATTGCAATACAAACATCCCTCAAAAAACTGGAAAAACCTCAAATACACAAGCTAACCTTGCACCTGAAGGAACTGAAGAAAGAACAGCAAAAAACCTACACCCAGCAGAAGAGAGTTAATAAAGATTCGAGCAGAACTTAATGAAATAGAGACAAGAACTGTAGAACAGGTCAACAAAACCAGGAGTTTGTTCTTTGAAAGAATTAATAAAATAGATAAACCATTAGCCACCCTTATTAAAAACAAAAAAAGACTCAAATTAATAAAATCATGAATGAAAAAGGAGAGATCAAAACCAATACCAAGGAAATATAAACGATTTTAAAAATATTTTGTGAGCAGCTATACACCAATAAATTAGGCAATCTAGAAGAAATGGATACATTCTTGGAAAACCACAACTACCAACATTGGAACAGGAAGAAATAGAAAACCTGGGATCCCTGGGTGGTGCAGCGGTTTGGTGCCTGCCTTTGGCCCAGGGCGCAATCCTGGAGACCCGGGATCGAATCCCACGTCAGGCTCCCGGTGCATGGACCCTGCTTCTCCCTCTGCCTATGTCTCTGCCCCTCTCTCTCTGTGTGTAACTATCATAAATAAATTTTAAAAAAAGAAGAAATATAAAACCTGGACAGGCCAATAACCAGGGAGGAAATTGAAGCAGTCATCAAAAACCTCCCAAGACATTAAAGTCCAGGGCCAGATGGCTTCCCAGGGGATTTCTATCAAAAGTTTAAAGAAGAAACAATACCTATTCTACCAAAGTTGTTCCAAAAGATAGAAAAGGATGGAATACTTCTAAACTCTATGAGGCCAGCATCACCTTAATTCCCAAACCAGAAAAAAACCTCACTAAAAAGGAGAATTACTGATCAATATCCTTGCTGAACACAGAAGCAAAAATTCTCAAAAAGATACTAGCCAGGGATCCCTGGGTGGCGCAGCGGTTTGGCTCCTGCCTTTGGCCCAGGGCGCGATTCTGGAGACCCAGGATCGAATCCCACATCAGGCTCCCGGTGCATGGAGCCTGCTTCTCCCTCTGCCTATGTCTCTGCCTCTCTCTCTCTCTCTCTCTCTCTCTCTGTGACTATCATAAATAAATAAAAAAAATTAAAAAAAAAAAAGATACTAGCCAAAAGGATCCAACAATACATTAAGAAGATTATTGACCATGACCAACTGGGATTTATCCCTGGGATGCAAGGCTGGTTCAACACTCATAAAGCAATCAACGTGATAGATCATATCAACAAGAGATAAAACAAGAACCACATGATCCTCTCAATAGATGCAGAGAAAGCTTTTGACAAAATACAGCATCATTCCTGATCAAAACTCTTCAGAGTGTAGGGATAGAGGGAACATTCCTCAGCATCTTAAAAGCCATCTATGAAAAGCCCACAGCAAATATCATTCTCAATGAGGAAACACTGGGAGCCTTTCCCTTAACATCAGGAACACAACAGGGATGTCCACTCTGACCACTGCTATTCAACATAGTACTAGAAGTCCTAGCCTCAGCAATCAGGTAACAAAAAGAAATAAAAGGCATTCAAATTGACAAAGAAGAAGTCAAACTCTCCCCCTTCGCAGATGACATGATACTGTACATAGAAAACCCAAAAGACTCCACCCCAAGATTGCTAGAACTCATACAGCAAAATCTGGCAATGTGGCAAGATACAAAATCAATGCCCAGAAATCAGGGGCATTTCTATACACTAACAATGAGACTGAAGAGAGAGAAATTAAGGAGTTAATCCCATTTACAATTGCACCCAAAAGCATAAGATACCTAGGAATAAACCTAACCAAAGAGGTAAAGGATCTGTGCCCTGACAACTACAGAACACCTCTGAAAGAAATTGAGGAAGACACAAAGAGATGGAAAAATATTCCATGCTCATGGATTGGAAGAATTATTATTGTGAAAATGTCAGGGCTGCCCAGGGCAATTTACACATTTAATGCAATCCCTATCAAAATACCATGGACTTTCTTCAGAGAGTTGGAACAAATCATCTTAAGATTTGTGTGGAATCAGAAAAGACCCCGAATAGCTAGGGGAATATTTAAAAAGAAAACCATAGCTGGGGGCATCACAATGCCAGATTTCAGGTTGTACTACAAAGCTGTGGTCATCAAGACAGTGTGGTACTGGCACAAAAACAGACACATAGATCAACAGAATAGAGAATCCAGAAGTGGACCCTCAACTCTATGGTCAACTAATATACAAAAAGCAGGTAAGACTATCCACTGGGAAAAAGACAGTCTCTTCAATAAATGCTGCTGGGAAATTTGGACAGCTATTTCAGAAGAATGAAACTAGACCATTCTCTTACACCATACATAAAGATAAACTCAAAGTGGTTGAAAAATCTAAATGTGAGACAAGAATCCATCAAAATCCTAGAGGAGAACCCAGGCAACACCTTTTTGAACTTGGCCACAGCGACTTCTTGTAAGATACATTTATGAAGGCAAGGGAAACAAAAGGAAAAAATGAATTATTGGGACATATTCAATATAAAAACTTTCTGAACTGCAAAAGAAACAGTCAACAAAACTAAAAGACAACCTATAGAATGGGAGAAAATGTATGAGATAAAGGGATAGTATCCAAGATCTATAAAGAACTTACTAAATTCAACAGCAAAGAAACAAACAATCCAATCTTGAAATGGGCAAAAAACATGAACAGAAATCTCACAGAGGAAAACATAGACATGGCCAATAAGCATATGAGAAAATGCTCTGCATCACTATCCATCAGGGAAATACAAATCAAAACCACAATGAGATACCACCTCACACCAGTGAGAATGGGGAAAATTAACAAGACAGGAAACAACAAATGTTGGAGAGGATGTGGAGAAAGGGGAACCCTCTTGCACTGTTGGGGGGAATGTGAACTGGTGCAGCCACTCTGGAAAACTGTGTGGAGGTTCCTCAAAGAGTTAAAAATAGATCTGTCCTATGACCCAGCAATTGCACTGCCTGTGGTTTACCCCAAAGATACAGATGCAGTGAAATGCCGCGACACCTGCACCCCAATGTTTATAGCAGCAATGTCCACAATAGCCAAACTGTGTAAGGAGCCTCAGTGTCCATCTAAAGATGAATGGATAAAGAAGATGTGGTCTATGTATACAATGGAATATTACTCAGCCATTAGAAATGACAAATACCCACCATTTGCTTTGATGTGGATAGAACTAGAAGGTATTATGCTGAGTGAAGTAAGTCAATCGGAAAAGGACAAACATCATTTGGTCTCATTCATTTGGGGAATATAAAAATTAGTGAAAGGGAATAAAGGAGAAAGGAGAGAAAATGAGTGAAAATATCAGTGAGGGGGACAAAACATGAGAGACACCTAACTCTGGGAAACGGAAAGGGGTGGTGGAAAGGGAGGTGGGTAGGGGGTTGAGGTGACTGGGTGATGGGCACTGAGGGGGGCACTTGATGGGATGAGCACTGGGTGTTATGCTATATGTTGGCAAATTGAACTCCAATAAAAAAAATAAAATCACCACCCCCCCGCAAAAGATGATTGATTGTTGCACAATAGCAAAAAAAAAAAAAAAATTAAAAAGTTTTCTTACATTATAATGAATTTTTCATTGTAAAATATGTAAAATTGAAACAAAATTAAGATATATAAATATATTTTCAAATAATTTTCCACAAATAGAGCAAAATTTACAAAGCATAGGTGTTTCAACTTAAGTTTTTGCTTCCTTGTCTGTTTCCTACACTTACTGAGGAATCCCTTCAAGGTTAACAAGGTTAACAATCAAAAAGTGGAATAGATTTGAAACTCTGAGGTCAGATAAAGTAGAAATAATTTAGCGTTTCCATCTCTTTGTTGCTTCATCTGATTTATTCTGATCCCCTATTGGACATTTTGTTCCCTGGCTTAAATATAGTAAGTACCTTCAAGGACTTAAAGTAAGTTTGTAATACTCCCTTAGTTCAGCACCAAGTTCCTCAAGGCTTAATTAATCATAAAAAAAAATAGGATTCATGATGTTTGGATCTGAATATTTCTGAGCTTCAATTTCACCACTATGTAAATCATAATGACCTTTGATGTCATTTCTATTACCAATGTCAAGAAAGGTGAATGGGGGTGGGAGATACCTGGGTGGCTCAGGGGTTTAGTGCCGCCTTCGGCCCATGGCCTGATCCTGGAGACCGGGGATGGAATCCCACATCAGGCTCCCTGCATTGAGCCTGCTTCTCCCTCTGCCTGTGTCTCTGCCTCTCTCTCTCTGCCTCTCATGAATAAATAAATAAAAATCTTAAAAAACAACAACAACAACAAAAAAGAAAGGTGAATGGGTCCACTGGAGTCCATTAAGTTTGGTAAACCTAGATATTCTAATGAACTTTGGTGAGCACTGAATCAATGGAGGGTTAACGACAGCAGAAAAATTATACAGTTGGCTGATGATAACTGGGCAGTTTTGAAATGAAGACAGAGAGCATAGATAATTTTATCCTGGTAGTTGAAAGGGAAACACGAAAGAAAGTAGTACCTAGTAAGTAATGTAAGGTAACAGAAAAGTTTTATTTTGGGGGAAGAATAATCTAATTTCATTAACTGAGTATAAAGCCAATTTCAGCTCACAAAAAAAAAAAAAGTCTTGCACAAGTTAAAAGAGAATTTTTAAAAATTAATGATAACCTAAAAATAGCACAGAAAAGAAAACAGGACTATTAATGCACCTGAGGAAACCTTATTTTAAATATCTATTGATACCCTCAAAAGATATAGGTAGGTTAGAAATGTCCCAGGTTCTACATGGAGAAATGAGATTCACATTTCATTGAGAGAGCTGACTTGAGTCCCATTCTATAATGAAGGATGTAAAGACTGGTTTGGTTTAATTTCAAGAGCAGTGAAAAGGCAATGCCTCTTTTACCTAAGCTGTCCCAAGTCCTAATAAGGAGCTATTTATGTATTTGTTCATTTGGCCAAGTAAAACTAGAGAAAAATCTGATACTAGATACATTTGGGTATTTATATATTAAAATTCCAAAGGCTTTATTCTGACAGAAGTGTTAGGTAGTCACCTCATGGTTCTTAATTCACAAATTACTTTCCTTTGGATCCTGCCCCATCCCTTATCACTGTAGTTTTATTACTTCTTTTCAAAATGTTTTCTCTAAAAGTAGTTTTATATTAGTTTTTTTTTTTTATCTTTAAGATACAGAATATGCTAAATGAAAAGTTACTTTGAAATGTTATTTACTGACCAGCACAGATATTTTGACATTCTTTCTGTGTTTGGGTATTACAATAGGTGTAATTACCACTTGGGCAACTGCATCAGTGAGTACCTAAGTTAGTATCATTATGGTGTCCATAGGGCTACTTCTGCCCTCTTTAACCCCCAGAGCCCAATTTGGTCCTTAGGTACAAAGAGATAAGAGAATCGCTTCCATCCTCAATGTAGCATTAAAGCCTAAGTAGCTACCTCCCTTTGGCATGATGGGTTTGCAAATTGCTAACAAACGAATGGCTTAAGTATAAAAAGGGACTCCTCCCCAGGTAAATCAGTTCTATTGGTAGAATTTCTTGAGGTTCTACATAAGTCTTGTGTTAACATCTTAGATCAGCACTTAGTTACACAGGAAAATACATTTACAAAGAAATGCTGTATTCAATGTTGAATGGCGATGTGCTCAGGTAAAACTAAGGGCTCTCTCAGTGAGGGGGACTTTTAGAATAGACATTAGGAAATGCACATTATAGTCTTAATTACAATCCCTCTGTTGACATTACGTTGTTTTATAATTTCCTTCATGCTCTCATTCCCATTCTTGAAAACATACAATAATTTGTGTATTTATTTTTTTATTTCTCATGTGTCAATATATTATTATCTCATTCATTTTCTAATAAACATATTTTTGGTGAGATCTATCATTGTCTCTAAATACATATCTAGGTAATTGGCTATAACTGAACCATAGTATTTTATTTTGTGTACTACATTTTACTCACCTTTCTTCTTAAGGGTAGACAACTAATTTTTCCTCAGCAAAAATTATGTAATTTCTATCCTCTATACACATTAATTATATATGTAATTTTTATCCTATGTAGACACACACACACACACGTACCCTAAAATAAAAAAAAATAACAAGAATGGTTAGAAAATTGTTGAAGAGTTTGAAACTAAAAATTAGCTGAAGATCAGGTAGACTATAAAACATGAAAAGATTCTCAACTACCACAGGGACAGATTATGCAACTTAAAATGAGAAAACTGCATTTCATACTCATTATACCAGAAAATATTAAAGATTCTAACAATAATCAGTCTTGGTATTTATACATTTTACTTAAATACATTCCATGCTAGTGAGATGCATATTAATCATAAATATTTATAGGGTTATTTGACAATATTAAATTTTTCATAATTACCATGGGAATCCCATTTCTAGGTAAGTACACTGGATAATTTCTCAGACACATGCAAAAGGAAACAAAAACAAGCACAGAGATTGAACCATTCTTTGCAATAACAAAAACACTAAAAGAAACACATTTCATTAGGTGGAAAACAGACAAATAAGCTGTGGTACCTTTATACCATAAAATACCACATGCATGATAAATGAACGAGCTACCTGTTCCAACATCAATAAACCTTAAAATCTTCACATTATGAGAAAATAGCAAAATACACAAATATAATATTTCTATAATGTCTTAAACTATAAAACAGTTTAAATTCAATAGTTATATATATATATCTATTTTATTTATATATATTTATATTTTACTTATATATATTTATACATATTTATTTATTTATATATATATTTGACATAAATATGTATTAATGGGGGAAAACACAAAATGTATATTATTACTTCTAGAAAGGAGGGAAATTAAGTTTACAGAGGGTTCTTAAAGTGAGTTGTTATATATAGTTTTAACTTCTTTTAAAAAATCTGATGTAAACATGAGAAAAAATTGATACTTATTAGAACTAAATTATTGTCTGGTACTTTGTTCTATTCTTACCATTTTGCCTTAAGCAATAAACACCGAGAGTGAAGAAATGACTTGTTAAATTTGAGTAAGAACAAAATGACAAAGAAAATACATCTGTCCTGCATTGGATGCAGTATCAGAACAATGTTATTTTTAGATTTATTTTTATTTTATTTTTATTTCTTTTACTGAGGTAAAATCAAATAAAAAACTATTTAAGATGTAAAATATGAGGATTTGATATATACTGTGAAATGATTACCACAATTAAGCAAATTAACATTTCCATCATCTCACTTTCTTTTTGCTGTTGCTAACACTTAAGAATCTACTCACTTAGCAAAATTTAAGCATATAACACGTATTGTTAACTATAGTCACCATGTTCTACAATAGGTCTCCATAACATGGTTATCATGCATAACTAAAACTTTGTATCCTTTCACCAACATCTTACTTCTCCTACTCCCCAGAACCCAGCAATCATCATTCTACTGTTTCTATGAGTTTCACCTTTTTAGATCCCTTTCAGATCACATATAAATGATATCATGCAGTATTTGTCTTTCTGTGTCTCATTTTACTTAGTCTAATGTCCTCCTTATTCAACCATGTTGTTGAAAATGTCAGGATTTCTTTTTTAAGTCTAAGGCTTAGATAAAATATCTAAAAGTCACAACAGTCTACTTTAAGCTAATAACTTCAATTGCATTAAAAGATTATTTTTACTCCTCTACATCATTTCTTTGCTATTGATTTCACACTTTTATATAGTGATATTATATCTTAACAATTTATTGTAGTGATAGTAATTTTTAAATCCTTTTGTCTTAACTTTTAAACTAGAATTAAATGACTTATGCTTCACCATTCCACTATTAGAGCATTACAATTTTGACTATATATTTACCTTTACCTTTAGTGACTCGAATACTTTCATGTTTTCATGTTTTTCACTTAGCATTATTTCAACTTAAACTTCTTAAGCATTTAGTATAAGGCAAGTCTAGAGGGGATGAACTCCCTTAAATTTGTTTGGGAATATCCTTATCTCTCCTTTATTTCTGAATAACAGCTTTTATAGGTATAGTAATCTTGGTTGGCAGATTTTTTTTTTCTTTTTTTCAGCACTTCAAATAGATCATCCCACTCCCTCCTGACTTGTAAGGGTTCTGTATAGATATCCACTCATGGTCTTATGCCCATTCCCTTAAATGTGGTCATTTCCAGCCATTCCCTTGCTATAAAATTCTGCCTTTCAGTTACAGTTTGTTTATAATGTGTCTTCAGATTATTTTCTTTATGCTGAATTTGTTTGGAGGCCTTCGATCATTATGAATCTGTATGTCCATATCCCCTCCAAGATTTGGGAGGTTTTCATCCATAACTTTTATAAGTTTTTGTTTGTTTGTTTGCCTTTTTCTCCCCTCTTTCTTGGAGTCCATACATTTATCTTCTTACTCGAGTTGTATTAGGTCTCATATTTCCTTCACTCTTTATTGTTTTGTTTGTTTTATTTTTTAATTTTTGTTTCTCTAACTGGATAATTCCAGATGACTCCTCTTCTGCATGAAGAAGTGTCACTACTAACCACGTTACTGAAGTAATACCAGTAGTATAGAAATCTCCATCATACTGATTCCAATTACTATCCCTTCTCTCATCCTCAAACTAGTAATTGATAACCATATATTTTTGCTTCTTTTTTGTTAAATAAATTGAATCTTTACTGTGTATCTTTTTTGTGTGTGTGTCCAGCTTCTCTTACACAGCTTTATTTGTGAATCAATCCCAAATTGCTATTCAGAGCTATAGTTTTTATGGCTTATTGCTGGGTTATACTACATTCCATGAGGACCTCTCAAATTATCAATCTACTTTATAGTTCATGAGCATTTGGATTGTTTTTAGGTTTGACTTTTAGAAATACACTGCTGTAGTACATATTTAGAAATGAAATTGTTGGGTCATATTGTGTACATATTGTTTAACCATTAAAAATGGTGCCAAAGTTTTTTTCAAAGTACGTTTCATATAAAAATTTATACACATATCAGCATTGCAAGAGAGTCCCCACTGCTCCACTTCCTATTGTCATTTGGTGTTTGTTGCTCTTCAATTTTTGACATTCTGGTTTGCAGTTTGATGTATCCAATTGCTATTTTAATGTCCATTTCCCTGATGACTGAGAAAGCTGGGGACTTTTTCACAAATTAATGACTTTTGGATATAATTCTATGTGAAACTGCTATTCAAGTCCCATGCCAATTTTTCTCTGGAGTTGTTGGTCTCTCATTATTTGTGCAAGCATGTCAGTTATATGCATTGCAAATATATTTTTCCTATGCATGCATTTCTAATAAAACTTTTGTTTTTATTTCCTCAGATATTAAACATAATTACTTTAAAATTCATGCCTAAAAACACCACTATCTGAATCCTGATCTCTGTTTCTATTGCTTAATGAGGTACATTTAGGGGAAAGTGGGAAAAGAGTCAATGGTTAAACTGACTCAGGCTGCTGAGAGGAATTTCACACTCACACACACAAAATAGAATCAAGGGACAAAACAGAACAACTTTCATTGTTTAAACCACATATTTTGAAGAAAATAAAGCATACCAGAAATATGACCAAGTAGAATTTAAGGTCTGAGTGAGGTTTTCACTGGGACTCCCTTATTTTGAATTATCCTGTCAACAGCACAAATCTTTCATCCCCTGCCCACCTCATGAAAATGAAATTGTTATGGTGGGGTTGGGGTAGGAATTATACATAGATATATAAAAAGCACAATTATGGTGTAGTTTGCTCCATTTGGTCAAAGATCAGGGAGAAAATTGGTAAAGCCTTTTGCTAGAGACAAAAGAAGAATATTATATATTTTTAAGCCTTTTTGATTCTAAGAGTTTCTGGATTTTGTTGGTCTACTGCATTTCCCACTAATCTGATGAAGCTGGGGTGGTTTACAAACAATGAAGATATATATCTATCTTTTCACCTACTAGATCTATAATAACAATTTTGTTGGAGAAACTCATGCCAGAATTTATTGACTTTCTGCACAGTATCATTTTTATTGGATTAAGATTTATTTAAGAAGCCTAATTACAGGTAGCTTTTCCTGCCTTTATTATTCCTTTTGCTGATATGGCCTGTCCAATATAGAAATTACCAAGAGGCATTATCAACAGACTTAACATTTGAACCATCTTATAATATCTACTGTTAACAGTTATTTATCATTTCCAAAAAAGTGATCATTTGTGAAATTATAATTGTGGAATTTAGAATAGTTGTTTCCCAGGAAGAATATGAGTATTAGTTTCTTGCAGAAATGTTTTTATAGATGTGAAGGACAAATAGAGATGGAATTTTCTTTGGAGATTTTATAGTCTATACACAGTGTATGTGTGTTTGTGTGTGTCTGTATATATGTCTCTCTATATATTTATATATATATATTTATATTTCTCTCTCTCTCCTCTCTCTCTCTCTCTCTCTATATATATATATATATATATATATATTTCTTCAAACTTCTCCAAAATATACAGTATATTTTGGAGAAATTTTAGAATCATAGAAAAGTTATGAAGATAATACAGAAAATTGACCTATATCCATACCAGTTCTCCCTCTTAATATCTAACATTAGAATGGTACATTCATTAGAATTAATGGATCAACATTGATCCACATTATTAATCTCTATATATGATTCAAATTTCTTCAGTTTTTTTAAAGATTTTATTTATTTATTCATGGGAGACACACAGAGAGACAGGCAGAGACAGAGGCAGAGGGAGAAGCAGACTCCATGCAGAGAGCCTGACATGGGACTCGATCCTCAGTCTCCAGGATCATGCCCTGGGCTGAAGGCAGCACTAGACTGCTGAGCCACCGGGGCTGCCCTTTGGTTTTTATCTAGTGTTATTTTTCTCTTCAGAATCCCATTTAGGATATCACATGACATGTAGTAGTCATTGTCTTTAGGTTCCTCTTGACTATAACAGTTGCTGATTTTTTCTTATTTCTAGTGCCCTTGATAGTTTGGTAAGGTAGTTTGGACTAGTAGTCAGGTATTTTGCAGAATGTCCCTCATTTACGATGTGTCTGAGATTTAGATTGGAATTCTACGTTCTTGACCAGAGATACAGTTCCATACCTCTTCACTATCAAAGTTATACAGTAAAAACCTAATTTCCACTGTTAATGTTAACTTTGGTCACAACTGAAGGGCCTGATGACATGTTTCTCAGAGTTCTCCACTGTAAAGTAATTCTTCCCTCTTTGCATAATATACTCATTGGAAGAATGTCACTATGTGCAGTCTACACTTAATGAAGAATTATGCTCTACCACCTTGAAGATGGAATAGTTACACCACTAATTTTGAATTCTTCTGCATGAAAGATTTGTTTCTTTTACCTTATTTATTCAATTAATTTCCCTGAAATTAACTCATAGGTATTTATTTTAGAGTTAAAATTTACTGCTAATTTTTTCTTGATCAAATTGCTCCATATTTGAATAGTAGGACTTTTTTAAGTTGTCTCCTATATCTTTTGACATGCTCATGATTATGAGAGAGAGAGGGTTTTTATGTTTCTAATTTTTTCTTTTTATCCTTTTGAATACTTTACTATATCTTTTTGCTGTAACATGCTTCGGGTTCATATTATACACTTCCTGCCTTATTTCTACATTAAGTTATTCCTCCTAAAAGTTGTGGTTCATTTTTTTTTTTTTTTTTTTGGAACATGGTATTAGAAACCAAAATCTGAGTTCTAAGTGCTAGATGTCATCTTTGCTGCTGGGGTATTGTTGCTCTTAGGCTCTCTCAGCTGATACAGCAAGGAAATTTAAGTGTGTATACTAGCCCTTGTATACATAATTTATATATGTAAAATTTATAATATTTGTAAATATACATGGAAGTATACATAGGTAAAGTCTGTATTTAAGTTGATTATGAGTTCATACTCCTACCTTCAACTCTAATCCACTGCCACATGGGTCATTCTACTTCTCTTTCCCTTGCATGTGAATTCCCACTCTGATGGGAATGACTTCTATCATTTACCTTCCATTTACTTACTCAATTCTAATATGCATATATAGCAGAATCAAAATTGTTAACCTAGTCCTCTATGGGAAATAATTTTAGCAACTAAAGTGTTTCTTACATATAATTTATTTTATGTTTCATCTTATAGGATCCACTTGTTTTCAAAATTGCTTAGATCAGCATACACCGCCATTCCCTTCAAGGAAGTTGTTTCACACATTTGTGATACAGTTAGATCATTTTGTTCCATTTAAATTGGGTTCCTTCTAACCCAATTTAAAATGTATATCATGAATGCTTACTCTTTGTGCTGTAAAGGATATGGGTTTTGACAAATGTATAACATATCAATCATTAAAGTATGTAGAAGAGTTTCACCAGCCAAAAAAAGAAAAAAATTCCCCTGTGCCTCAGTTGTTTAACTCTCCCTCCCACAACCTATAAACCACTGATTTTTTTTTTTAATCATCTCTGCAGTTTTACTTTTTTCTAGGATATCATATAATTGGAATCATATAGTCCTAGCCTCTACAGACTGGCTTCTTTCACAATATGCATTAGAGATACTTCAATGCCCACACTACAAATTTTGTTAGCCTTTCTATTATGCAATAATACCCTTATCCCTTATTCATTGTCAAGGTAAATTCATGATCCAGGACAGTTGCTAAAACTCTAGCCACAGTGTCATATTTTCATATTGCAAAAAGAAGAAATGGGTAAAGGGCCAACGGAAGCACCCCAAAGTGAATTGCTTCCCTTTAAACATCCTTAAAGGAAGTGGCACCAACACTTACTGCTAAATCTTATGTTAGAGCTTTGTTACATGGCTGCATATAGTTCCAAAGTGAGGCTGGCAAATTGGATAATTTATTCTGGGTGGCAACAAAATAAGCTAAAAATCAAGCTTCAGTAACTAAAGAGAAGGGAGAGATCTCTCAATGTATTTAATTTTCCCATTCAAATTTATATATAGATATACAGATACACAACAGCGATCTTGAAAGCAAAACAAATGGCACTTCACAAAACCTATTTGTAAAATTTACAGATGGAATAGAGTATATAGGATATTGCAAATATCCTCTCTCAAGGGAAGTATTTATATTCTGAGTTTACCAAAATCCCTTAAAAATCAATGAGAAAAAAGATGAAAAAGCTGACAGAAAGAAAGAGTGAGGCTATGAATGCACGTAAGATAGATGACCAACATACGAAGAGATGTTCAACATCACTAGTAATCAGAGAATGCAAATTAAAACAATTAGAGTTACATAGCTAAAATAATATTTTTCTCTTTTTAAAAATATTTTATTTATTTATTCATGAGAGACACAGAGGGAGAGGCAGAGACACAGGCAGAGGGAGAAGTAGGCTTCCTGCAAGGAGCACAATATGGGACTTGATCCTGGATCCTGGGATCACACCCTGAGCCAGAGGCAGACTCTCAACTGCTGAGCCACCCAGGTGTCCCTGTTTTGTTATTTAAATAATATTGTCCTAAGTATCTCACTTTATCAACAATTAAAGGCTTTATTCCTTTTAATACAGTTAATGTACAATTCATTGGTGTTAATTATTCCATTGTCTCTTAGGTTGCATCTGGATTAATTCTAAATAATGCTGAAATGGACAGTTACAGATTTGAATACCCCCTGATAGTTTTACACATGGTTGAGTGTTTGCTGTACTTGTTTATGAATTTTACCTAAGTATATCTAGGTTGCTTTTACACTCCCAGCATTAATTCACAAACACTCATTTTTCACCTGCGTCTTTATCACTAGACATTATCTCACTTTGTGTGAACAGTATTCATAATTGTGTTTTTTCTCCCATATTAACCTACCTAGTAAAATATAATACCTCAGATAAGATAAAGATTAATTTTTAATGGTTATATTAAGGATTGATTTAAATCTTGGATGAAGTGTACTTAGCAGAAACTAGAAAGCAAAGGTAAACATAGGTTTCTTAGCATTTGATGATAAAAAATTTAAGTTGCATAATTACACCTAAAAAGTCAGGGTCACAGAATGATTATTAGGTGTTATCTTAAAATTATAATTTATCTAAAAATCAACAACTTACTGAAGAAAGAAGGGGATATTGAGTAATAATGCTTCTTTCAGATTTGCTTTTTAACTGTACTCAGAAATCTATTAGTCATACGTATTGGTGACCTCAGGCATATGCAAACACACCATGAATACAGGATAGAAATGATCCAATACCTAAATAAAAAACAAAATAAAAACCTATAACATTGCAGGGAAGGATATATTTAAATGTCATCTGAATTAGACATAAATTCTTTGCCCAAATGTAAACTGGACATGTGATTAACACAGAAAGGAAATAATTTTTGAAACATTGATATTGTTTTTCTCTTCCCCATTCTCCAATTCTACCCTCAGCCAATTTCATGCTTCACTTTATGTCTTCATCTTTCCTATCTTAATAATCTAGAACTATCTCTGTTCCTTGCTCTAGAAAAGCTGATTTCAGAAAAAAACTGACAAATTAATCTTTTTGCATTTTTAAAATTATTTTTTAAGTATATTTAGGTCCTAGAGAAAATATGAAGGAATTTTATCTAGACAAACATATGAGAAGCCAGTTAATGATTACCCCTCTGGGATAGATAGAGCTTTTGAAGTGGAGGGATCAAGAGTTGGATGGGAGAAATGCATGTGAGTGACAAGTAGATTCCTCTTCTTCTTTTTTTTTTTTTTTTTTTTTTAAGTAGACTTCATACCCAACATGGGGCTTAAACTCAAGATCCTGAGATCAAGAGTCACATGTTCTACCAACTGAGCCAGCCAGGCACCCCAGTGACAAGTAGATTCCTAATATATTGATGTGATAGCCTTCCCCAGTCCCAGACCTAGGGTTGGATAATAGTAAAAAATTCAGAAAAGGATCCAAGAACAGAAATATTTTTAGCTAACATTCCACAAAAAAGACCACAGCCAAAGAGATTTAAAAGTGGGCATTGGCACAAGGTGCCTGGACAAAATGAGTCATAGATGGCCTCATAGTTTTACTACCTATTCAAAGTAATGTAAAGAATAAGGCCTATGCTTAATGAAAGACATGTACTATTACTAGGAAACTTTCCTAGATACTTACTATTTTAAACATTTAATATCTTTAATAAATGTGGTAGATAAAGGCTAGATGTGAAGAAAAAAATAACCCTTCTCCTGGAAATATGAATGTAATAACTTTTATAGCTTTTCTTATAAATATGTATTGCTGGGTATTTAGTTCTAGCTAGTGGAATATGTATATAAATAATAAATGACACATAAGACCTACCAATACAAAACCTCTTATATCCTATTTTCCATTTAATTTTCCATTACACATGATAATAAATAAGATCTCACCCAATAAAATTACAGCACACACTGAACGCATGTTAAAGATGGAAAAGTTGTAAGATGGAAGGAGCCTAGATATTGATACAGTAATTGCTTTAAAAGAGAGTCACTTACCAATTAGCAACTCCCTTTGGATAAGGATGGAAGTGAATATATATCACTTCAGTGCTCAGCACATAATACCCTCTGTATTAGAATTCTGTATGCCTCCCTTTGCCAGTGTGTTAGAGACAGCATGATGGAATCGAACCTATGCTTTGATGACAGTGAGGCTCAGAGATAAACAGCCATGTCTTTGAATCTTTGGAGAAATCTGCAAATCAATCACACCAACTTTAAGTTAATGTAAAGGAAAAATAAACTTTATATTTTAGCCATTTTACATTTTGGAGTATGTTTGTTAGAAAAGTAATGATATTTTAACCATATAAATGTATTTTCCTTTAAGGAAATTCATGCAAGATTTAGAAAATTTCATATTATCAGAAAACTAGGACATGGTCATGTATCTTCTCCTTTCTGCCTTCTGCTGAATATCCTGTAACTATCCCGGAAATGTAAGCCTTTCTGCCATTAAGTCAAAAACATAGGAAATTTACTCTGAACTGAAAAGAATCCTTGATGTATAGAGTACTCTTTGATCCTTCCTCCACATAAAACTTCTTCAACAAGAATACCACTGCTATCTCAAAAACGGACAATCCAAAAGAAACAATAGGTGCTATATAAGATTATTATGACCAGAATGGGATGAAACAAAACAATAAATGTCACAAGAGAACATCCATCAGAAAGCAATGCTGCAAAAAAAATCAAATTTTGACTAAAACTTTAAAACACATGGTCCTATATTCATAAATTCACAAAAATTTTAAAAATAACCAGAAGCCTCAAAGCAGATATACACTGGCTCAGTAGATACATGAGATAAAGATGAAAAATTATGGACAGTGATAAAATGAGAAATACAAAGTAAATGCTTCAGAAAAATGAAAAACAAAGAAAAAAATAACACAAAAATGTATGAACATTGCTCAAAGGGGGAAAATTATGACATGGGAGATACATTGATAAAAGCCAATTGAGAGAGAAACAAAGACAATAATTATGGAAGATCAACAAAAGAAGAGAGGATTGAAATGACACTCATATTCTAGGGAAATAAAAAAATATGATAAGGTAGAATATCTATCTTTATAAAAGAATAGGAATCTAAAACAAAAAAGGCAGTTTGGGGTATTATCGAAAGAGAATATAATATTTATAATGCTAAAATAATAAAGTTCATCATAAATGTTAATCATTAATCCAGCATTATACTTTCTACATCAATCAAAGAAAATTTTTCAAGAAAAACAATTGTGGCTAAAGAATTGACTACCCAGGCAAACTTCACTTTAATACAAACTACTGCATTATCAGCACATAATTTTAATCATGAAATAATTCAGCAAATATAGTTTTTATAAACTCTTCTTTAAGAAGCTGAATTCCATGCATTTCAGAGTTGGAGAAAGTATTGAACTCTGTAGTGTAGATTAAAATGATTTGGGCCATTATTATTATAAAATATAATGGTAGTATCATAAACCTGTCAATATGAAAACTATATCACTAACCAAAGTTATCAGGAAAAATGAAATAGAATATGGAATTCAAATAAATATTCTGATTTCATCATCCTTTAAAGACATAAATAAAAATCACATTAATTAATTAATAAGTAATATATTTATAAAAAAATCAAGGTATTGAAGTAAATTCTAGATCAGTTTTATACTGATGCATGCTATCTGGCTAGAACTAGCCCTTCTTTTTTCCTTCCCTCAAACCTGTCTTGACTTTTCTTAGTTCTTTTCCCTACCTAAAGAATTTTAGGTTTGATATTTTAAATTGTATAAAATATTTTAGGTATTTTATTCCAACTATATTTAATGTATCAATGAAATTTATAAGAGTAAATATTTCTATGATATTGACCAAAAATCAATTCATAATCATGTTCCATTTTGATAAGTATGGTATAGGGTATGTCTAGTATATGTGAATATAAGTATAGAGATCACCAAGAGCAACCTGGAAATATCTATTACATTTGAATATGTTATGTCCCATAAAACAGGTAAAAGCATCTTAGATGCAGTATGGTTTGTAAGGAAAAAAGATAGAAGCGATCTAACAATATCTCACTGAGTAAAATATTTATTTTATTAATGCGTAAAAATAAAAATGTATCAGTCAAGTGAATTTATTCCTGTTTTTGATAGTGTTAAGTACTTAAAAATAATGAGTGAAAACAGTAAGTTTATGGAATTCATGGAACAGAAACCATTTAAAACAAGAGAATAGAGAGGCACCTGGGGGGCTCAGTTGGTTAAGCTTCTGGCTTTGGCTCAGGTCATGATCTCAAGGTCCTGGGATTGAGCCTCACATTGGGCACCCTGCTGAGCAGGAAACTTGCTTCTCTCACTCCCTTTGCCCCTTCCTCCATGTGTGTGCTTGCTCTCTTTGGCTCTTTTAATAAATAAACAAAATCTTAAAAAAAAAAAAAGGAAAACATAGATTCTTCAATAATTCAGGAAAAATATACATGAACAAAATGAAATTCAATGAAGAAAAATCCTAAGAAGACACCAAGGAGTTGAAAGAGTCAATGAATGAAATTTTTAAAAACATATAATAAAGAGCATTGGCAGTGGAGTAAAGCAATTAAAAAAAAATAAAGAATGGAGAGGACAGAAACTCTGAAATAAGCCAATCAGAAAAGAACAAAGGAAAAAATGAAAAAGAGCAAAGAAAGCCTATGAGATCTATGGGATTTAATCAAGTGTAAATATATTAGAATAATAAAGATTCCAGAAAGAGAAAAAACAAGACAGGGCAGAAAGTTTATTTAAAGAAATAGCTGAGAATGTCTCAAACCTGGGAAGAGACCTGAACATCCAAGTCTACAAAGCTAAGAGATCATCCTGCAATCTCAATGCCAAAAGACCTTCTTTAAGACACACTATAATGAAAGTGTAACAAATCAAAGATGAAGAAAGAATCCTAAAGATAGGGGACATGGGATGGTGGTGGTGAGGGAAAAAGTACCTGTAGTGGAACCTCCATTAGGCTATCGGCATATTTCTCAGCAGACACCCTATATGGCAGGAGAGAGTGAAGTGGCACATTCAAAGTATTAGAAGATAAAAATTGACAGCCAACAATATTCTATATGGCAATTATCCTTCAGATATGAAGGAGCTATAAAGACTACCAAACAAAGCCTGATGGAGTTCATCTCCACTACATCTCTTTTGCAAGAAATGCTGAAAGGAGTTCTTCAAGCTGAAATGAAAAGATACTAATCAGTGACATGAAAACATATGAAAGCATGCAACACAATGGTTAAGGTAAATACACACTCAGACTTAGAAAATCAGTTCTGTAAAAGGATGATTTGTTAACTGTTTTAGTATGAAGTTTAAAGGAAAAGAGCATTCAAAATAACCACAGCAAGTATAATTTTTTTAATGAATACTTAGTGTAAAACAGGTAAATTGGGACATCAGAAATATAAAAGGGGGCAAATGGGTAGAGCTCTTTAGGCAATTAAAATTTAATTATTATCAGCTTAAAATGAATTATTTTGTCTATAAGATATCATATGTAATCCTCATGGTAACCACAAAGCAAAAACCTAGAATAGATTCACAAAAGAAAGGGAGAAATAGAGAACACTACCAATTTACAAAGGTAGGGAGGAACAGAGGGACAAGGAAATAATGTAAGTACAAAATAAACAGAAAGTAATTAATAAGATGGCATTAGTAACATCTTACATTTAATAATAACTCTAAATTTAAATAGATTGAACTCAACAATCAAAAGGCACAGACCACCTGGATAGGTGAAAAAAGAAGACCCAACTATATGCTGCTTACAAGAGATTCACTTTAGATTTAAGGACACACATCGTTTAAAGTGAAGGGATGGGAAAAGGTACTCCGTGACAATAGAAACCAAAGGAAAGAAAGTATACTTACACCAGACAAATGGACTTTAATCTAAATCAGTAACAAGAAACAAAGAAGTTTGCTATATAATGATAAAACAGTTTATCAAGAAATATGTAATAATTATAAAATAGATGCATATAACATCAGCACACCTAAATACATGAAGCAAATATTAACATATACGAAAGGAGAAAGACAGGAATTAAACAAAATTAACAAGGAAACATTGTACTTGAAACATACTTTAGACCAAATGGATCTAACATACACAGAATATTACATCCAGTAGCGCCAGAATTGCATTCTTTGGAAATATTCTCCAGAATAGATCACATGATAGGACACAAAACAAGTCTTAGCAAATACAAAAAGACTGACATCACATCAAGCTCTTTCCTGACTACAATGGTATGAAATTAGAAATTAACAACAAGAGAAAAACTAATAAAGCTGTAAATATGTGGAAATTAAACAATACACTCTCGAACAATCATGAGTCAAAGAAAATAAATTAAAAGCAAAATCAAAAATATTTTGAGCAAACAAAAATAAAAACAGAAATTATCAAAACCTATGGGATGCTACAAAAGCTATTTTGAAAAAGAAGTTTATAGCAGTAAGTGCATATATTAAGAAAATAAAAAAAATCTCAAATAACCTAACTCTAGACCTCAAAGAACTAGAAAAAAAGATCAAACAAAACTCAAAGTTAATAGAAGAAAGAAATAACAAAGATCAGAGTGAAAATAAAGGAAATAGAGACTAAAAGAACATAGAAAAGATCAACTAAACTAAGAGCTGGCTATTCCAAAACAATCTCCCTTTATAATTTCCCAGGAGAAGTTACAATGATTCTACTTTCTAGCTAATCATTAATGGGCTTTCTTCATTTTTTTTTTACCTTTCAAATTGTCCAGACAGAAATTATCATTACTCTGGTCAGCTATAATAGCATTCTAATAGAAAAAAATTGCTTGTGTTTCTTTCAGTACAAAGAAATGCAGAGTTTGAGAAATAGTCATCATCAATCAGATTTTAACAAGTATTCTTCCCAATATTCATGTTTCAACCATTTTGTTTCCTGAGCATATTCAACACATCCATTGCTTCTTTTTCTGCCTGATATGCTCTTCTCCCATTTCCTATATTCCATTTCATGTGGATAATTCTCATTTATTGTTCAGATCTCACTCAAAATTACCCTTCTTAAGAGAGATCTTCCTGCCAAAGACTCTCATATAGGTTTCATTGTATTCTAGCCTTTACTTTAATCATCCTTATTAGAATTAAAAATAAGTTAGGAATTTCTAGCATTTTCATGATCTTTGTCAAACTAAGAATTTATTGCAGTATAAATATAACCTTTAAATTAACAAAGCCCACCTGAATTGAAGTGTTTCCTAAATCATTTCCTTACAATGAACGGCTTAAGGGAGAAAATAGCTTTGCTAACTTTAAAGTAACCAAAATTCCTGGTAGACACTGTATTTTGAGAACCTGACAGAAGCATACAAGAAGCTATGATGCCTGAAGCCAATTATTAATTCACAAAGAGGATTTAGTTCCAATTCACTGTTAATACCATTAGACAGACTGCCTCAGAGATACTGCAAATAACTTAAGCTAGTGCTTCGTAAACTTTAATGTGCTTATAAATCACCAGGAGGGCTTGCTAAACTGTAGACATACTCTAGATCAGGGTGGAACCTGATTTTGCATTTCTAAAAAGCTCTCAAGTTAGGCTAAAGCAGCTAGCTTCATACTACTCTGAGGTTTGAGTAGCAGAATCTTATACTGAATTTCTTGGGGAAGAGGGAACATTATACAATATGCTTTTGAGAAAGTGTAGATTAAAAGGAAAGTCACTTTTATACTGATTATGGCTGCTTTTATTACCAAGGAAGGATATGTGGGAAAACTTGTATGCTAGTATGTTTATAGAAATTCTCCAAGTAGATAGAATTTTCCCTAGGATGAATAAAGAACTTCATTCATTCATGAAAATGTACACACTGAATGTGTATACAAAGAACATAAAAAAAAGAGATGAAAAATATTTAAGATGTAGCAGGGATAAAAGAAAAGCTGGATACCTGTATGGAAAAGGGGGACAAGAGAAAGATTAGCCACTGGGCACTATGGCTTCAATGATGTCTCAGTCATAAGTTTCTGATAAGTATTAGAAATAAGACAAAAGTTTGTTTTTTGTTTTTTAATTTAAGTTGGCAACAGGAAGTCATTGCAGCCTCTTTGTTGTCCTAAGTGAATTCTTACTGTAGGAGATGTTATTTTCAATAAACACAGTTTGGAAAAGGGATAGACTAATGGAGGGGAATAACACATACCAATTTTAGCCTGAGAACAGAAACATGTACTTGCCTTTTCCTAACAGTTTGGACTTCGAGAACTGAAACTACATGCTCTCCAGCAGATCTTGCAAACTACATTCATATGACCTCATTAGTTTGTCTTCTTTAGCAAAACTTCCACATTCTAGGAGACTCTTGCCTGGGAAAATAACTTGATCATCTGCTACAGAGACTTCCTAAAAGTTGCATCAACTTCTCCGTAGAAAGCATCAGCAAACAGTATCTGGCCTTTGTGAAATGCCTCAAAATCTTCATCTTGCTATGACCACTAATGGTAAACCATTATATCATGAATCTTGTTCATTCTAATCAATCCTCTGAATTATAAGACTAGTCTTTGGGGGCACCTGGGTGGCTCAGTAGCTGAGCATCTCTCTTCTGCTCAGGTTGTCATCCTGGGGCCTGGATGGAGTCCTGCATCTGCATATGACTCTGCCTCTCTGTGTGAGAGATTTTAAATCTTTAAAAATAATAAAATAAAAGACTAGTCTTCCAATTTACAAGTTTAGCTAATAGACACTGGCAGGTAGATAGTTACGTCTACAGGTCTTTTTACCTAATAAAAGATCAGTCTTAAAATAAATTTCAAATTCCCAATAAATTCTGACTTGTGCTTTCCTTTATGATACACTACCAAAATTCTGTTGAATCATCAAGGTAAGCAGCAAACAGATTTTTCTCATCAGCATGTTGTGCTGGTGATATTCAGGGAGCAATTGTTCAACAAGTCAAACCCATGTATAAAGAGCAAATGTGTAAGCAAAGAATGATTGGAGAGGAAAAGAGATTATAAACATATTTTTATTTTTTATTTTATTTTATTTTATAAACATATTTTTAGACAGTATTAGCACTGGTTCAGCAGGGAACATAGGGTCTAATTGGAGGAACCCTCTAGATTTATTTATGGGAAACCAAAACTCAGTTGGGCTCTGTATCATGAGATGTTAACTAAGCATTCAAAAGAAATCCTTTCCTGGAGTCCTTTGCTAATTTATTCAAAGGGCAGGATTTTAATTCTTTAAGTTTTATTGAGCTTTATTAAGATTTTCATTTATAAGGATCCCTGGGTGGCGCAGCGGTTTAGCGCCTACCTTTGGCCCAGGGCGTGATCTTGTAGACCAGGGATCGAATCCCACGTCGGGCTCCCGGTGCATGGAGCCTGCTTCTCCCTCTGCCTATGTCTCTGCCTCTCTCTCTCTCTCTGACTATCATAAATAATAAATTTTAAAAAAATTTAAAAAAAAAGATTTTCATTTATAAATGCATAGTCTGATGAGTGTTGGTAAATGATTGTAGATGGGCAACTACAGATGCCTTCAAGCCCAAAGTACCCGAAATACAACTGAAGTTGAAAAAACATAGTTTCATACACCTGGGGAACAACAGGGTGTCTCAAGAAGAGGGTATAAGAGCTTGTGCCAATTGAGTTTGTGTGGGCTTTAAGGGAATAAGGCTTTGTTCTGGATCGGAGGCTGTCAAGAAGCAGAGGTAAGCCCATGCTTGGGTATCTTCAATCTACAAAAGAAGGGAAAGCTAGACTGAATGAGGATGTAATGGAGAAGGTACATCTTTGGATAGAGGAATGTTTGGTGATTTCTCTCTCAAACAATGTTCATATTTCAAACATTTCAGGTAAGGATTACAGATTGGTTTTATTTTCATCTTGGTCCTTCATGGTCACAAAGAAGTCTTTTTAAATTTAATGTTGATTGTCTGTGAAGCTGTTTAACAGAAGCACAATAGCTAAGCTGTAAGTGGTATGCCAGCTCCTGGTAACACCAATTCCTGGCTGACTGCACCAGGCTAGCAGCATCTGGGTGTCAGGAGCTGCTTTCTCCTTTCTCACAACAGCAACCACACAGAGACTTCAGAATATTTCCATCATATCAAGGCATCCCTGTCTTTTTGCAGTTAGTTCCCACTCCGCCCACAACCAAGGAAACTACTGATCTGCTTTCTATTGCTATAATTTTGCCTTTTCTAGAATTTCAAAGAAATAGAATCTGATATAGTCTTTGTCTGTCTTCTTTCACCTAGCATGATATGTCTGGGATTCATCTCTACTGTTGAGTGTGTTACTGATTTCTTCCTTTTTTACTATTTAACTTTGCATGCATACACTATATTTTGTTTATTCCCCAGCTGATACACAGCTGGGTTCCTTCTACTTTTTGACTATTATGAGTAATGTTGATATGTATATTCATTTAAAAAACTGGGTACATGCTTTTTTCCTGCATAATTAAACAGGAATTAGATTACTTGGTTATAAGGTAACTGTTTGTGTTACTTAGAGAAATTGCCAAATTGTTTCCAAAGAGGCTGCATCATTTTTAAATTATTTCCAAAGAGGTAGCGAGTGAGTTCTAGATGTTCCATATCTTCAACAACAGCTGGGATCATTAAGTATTCTATTTAGTATATGGTGGTAACACAATGTGATTTTAATTTACATTTCTCAAATGACCAAAAATGTTCAGTAACTTTATGAGCTTGTTGACTATTTATATATAATCTTAGTAAGATGACTGCTAAAATTACTTGTCCATCTTTGTATGCAATTGTCTTCCAGTTTTAAAGTATCCTATTAACAGGATATAGCTCCTTTGTTAAATACAAACTTCAAAAATACTTTCTAATAATCTGTGGTGTGGCTTTTAATATTTTAACAATGTGTATTTAGCAAGCAAGAATTGTTAATTTTGATAAAATTTATTTTCCTTTTTGAATTTTGAGCTTTATATAAGGAATTAAAAAAAATCTTTGCCTAACAAAAATGTCACAAAATTTTCTTCTAGAAGTTTCAGGTTTTAGATCAAAGACCTAAACACAATACCTATTTTTGTTAGAAGTTACGCTGTGTTTAATGTTTACTGTAGCTGTAGGTGCCAGAGGCTTCAAGTGTCCTTGTTTTTGCCTCTCCTTTAAATTTTGAGTTATGCTAAGTACTTCTCCTCAGAGAGTTTGCATCTTGCAGTTCTTTCAACTATAATTCACAATTATTATACTGGAACCCTGTTGGTGTTGTAGTAAGGTATGGACAGAGGAAACGTTCTATAATCATACCATTAAATCGCAGTCTTTTAGAGGGTCTGTTCCTGGGCAGTGACCTTCACAAGTGTTTCTTCAGTGTTATAGAGCTTTATTTTTTTTCTACTTAGGTGAGAAAAAAAAAAAAAGTTTTTCTATCAAGAACAGGGCTTTGTTACGGAGAATGCTCTGCACATACTTTAACCATAATTATTCTGCTCCTTCCCTTACTGACGTTTCATGAGTTGATCTTTCCTAGATTCTCACCATGAGAACTTGGTGGATATCCTAAAGATAAAACACATTGAGGTATTGCCCCTTCCCCAAGGTCTATGTCCCCCAAAGTCCATTTAAGTTTCTACTGATTTATGGCTTCAGAGCTTCTTAGCTGTGACTTTTTGAATTAAACTACTCCCTCACCAAATTTCAGAGTAGAGATTTGCCCTGAAAATTCAGTTCTGAGGAGTCCAAAATTTTTTTCTTGATTTAGTTTGTTCTGCTTTTTCTTGACCTAAAGATGAGGCTGGTGACTGCCATACTCTAATGTTAGTACTGAAACCAGAAGTTGGTATTTTTTAATATATGCTGAACTTGACTGTACACTGAAGATCTAAGCAAATAAATAAAAAGAACATCCTGGAAAATGTATACTATTCTCAAACTTATGAGCCAGAATTTTTCCAGTGCATCTCCAATGCAAAGAATTGATTTTTTTCCATGATACAGGTTGTATTGTAGGAATATTAATATATCTATATAAGAATGTTGTCATCCCTAAGCAATTATTCAGCTCTACTCTAGTTTCTTCCTGCAGTGGTCCTTTGTGAACTGTAAACTGTTACTAGTATTCACAATAAAATTTAAGTCACTACTGTAAGTCATATATTGCTTAAGATTTATCACTGGTATTTCTAGAATAATGTGTCTATTACATGAGAAAATTTCAAGATGCAACATGTAAATGTATCTCTATGTGCTCTACTCTCCTAAAAAAAGCAAATACATAAAACAAAACTTACATTAAAAAAAAAAAAGTGGAAGGATCCCTACCTCAAAACAACTGGACAGCCAATATCATACTCTAGATTTATGAAAATTTTTATAAAAATTACTGCTAGTATGAGTTAACATTATACTTGACAAATGACAAACAATAGTATCAAGAGTACTTAATTTAACACCTTTTGGAAAAAGCAGTAATTATATGGCTTCAAAGAAATGAAACTATTTTAAGAATGGAGAAAATTATAGACTTAGAAAATGTCAGAACATGAAAATTCTGAGAAAATTCTGAGAAAATAAGAGCTTAATAATTCTTCTGCTTATAAGTTAAATATACAAATTAATTGTATTTGTGATACAAGTGAGGAAGGTAAGGAAAAAGAAGGGATAGGAGTCAAAATAATATTTTCTTAATTATCTTTGTCAAAACTAAAATGTTTCTAAAGAAGCTAACTTTTACAAGAAGGTTTGACAACCAAAAAATAATTTTTTAAATTAAATTCTAATAAACAAGCTTTGCTGCTGTAGGATTCTTTCAGTAGTAAGCATGCTGATGTGCTTTCAGGATCCCTACCTTGGTGTTTAGAGAAGTAAAGTTTTTCTAATATAATTAGATCTTTGAAAAACATGTTGACTCCTTAATAAAGTCTAGTGTTGCCTGAAGTACCATTCAGAAAATAATTATTTGCAAGATACAATGTTTAAAAGTTGAATATTCTTTTATAGAATATCATCTTAAAATAGTATGACCCTTTCAAATAATGTATAACCCTATAACCCTATCAAATCTCTTCAAGTTTCATTGAATTTCTTTACCTATCTTCAAATATTAAGTCATCTCTCCCCTTACTTTCCACTGAATATAGACAGAGGTTTTGTATCAGTTTAAAGGAAGAGAGTCATATGAGAACTGAAGAACAATAAGTGTCTAATTCTTTACCTCTGATGATAAGCTAACACCAGTATGATCTCTATCATCATGGAACTTAAAGTCTGACAGGAAAAGATGCATTGGTAAAATAATTTAAATATTTATTTAAAGTTGGCTTCAAATACTACATGCTTAATTATATCATGGATGTGAGGTGATAACTTATGGAAGTTTTGATTTGTATTTTCATGATGATAAGTGATGTTGATCATCTTTTCATATGCCTATTGGCCATCTATATGTTTGTTTGTTTTTTGAAAAATGTCTATTTATGTCTTTGGCCCATTTTTAAATGGGATTATTCATTTTTTGGGTGTTGAGTTTTATAAGTTCTTTATATATTTTGGATGCTAATCCTTTATTAGATATGTCATTTGCAAATATCTTCTCCCATTCTGTAGGTTGCCTTTTAGTTTTATTGATAGTTTCCCAAATATCCATAAACTGATGAATGGATAAAGAAGATGTGGTATATTTATACAATGGAATATTACTCACCCATAAAGAATGAAATATTGCCATTTGTAATCACATGGATGGAGCTAAAGAGTATTATGCTAAGCAAAATAGTCAGAAAAGCAAATACCACATGATTTCACTCATATGTGAAATGAGTTTAAGAAACAGAACAAATGAGAAAAGGGGTAAAAAAAAGAGGCAAACCAAGAAACAAGACTCTTAACTACAGAGAACAAACTGATGGTCACAAGATGAGGTGGTAGTTAAATAGGTAATGGGGATTAAGGAGCACACTTGTTATGATGACTACCATGGAAGTATTGCATCACAATATTATACACCTGAAACTAATATTACACTGTAAACTGAAATTAAATAAATTTAAGAAAAATAATTTTTAAAAAAAGAACGCATTTGTCTAATCCATCAAAAACCAAAGAAAAGCCAGTGAAACTACAGTTCATGGAATGTACATAAGATGGTATGTTATATAGCTGATTGAGTAATAATTCCATCCCCTTAAGAAAATAGTGAACCAGGATGCCTGGTTGCCTCAGTGATTGAGTGTCTGTCTTTGGCTCAGGGCATGATCCTGAAGTTCCAGGATTAAATCTCACATCAAGCTCCCTGTGAGGAGCCTGCTTCTCCCTTTGCCTATGTCTCTGCCTCTCTGTCTCTCATTAAAAGGTAAAATCTTTAAAAAATAGTGAACCATGTTTTAATGAAAAAGAAAATCATAGTGACCATCTAAATGGAGATATCAAAAAGGGGACAATCCTACATTTGATAATGTGAGCTTCTATAAGCTTTCAGAGACAGAACTCAAAAGCCCAATATCTTAAACTTTACACAAAACAGATTCAATTTTGGCCCAACTATTCTGAATTCTTTACGTTGGTCTCTAATCTTCTCTGGGAGATTGCTCATTAATCTTTTTCTTTGTGTATAAAACTTTCAAAAGGTTTTATCCAATTGTCACTTTACGTTCTTACTTTAAGACATGTGTGATAAATCTGACTTCTAATTATTATCAAATTATCCTTCCTTTTTGATGAACATGAACTATCAAACTCTTCCCTTTTTGTGTTCTAGATATATAGTTCTAGTTAACTATACTAACTGCACACTTATAAGTTGCTGCTGAGTTCCAGGACTTCAAATTATAGTAGCATTCTCTAAATCATCTTTCTTTTAGGCTTACTGTGGTGTTTGGTTTGACTCCATTTCTTAAAATCCTTTTCTCCTTTTTTACAGCACTATTATATTACTCTATTTATTAAGTTAATATCTCTGGTTACTCTTTCTTTTCTTCTCATACCCCCATCCCCACACCCAACCTTTTGACTTTTAACATATACGAAGACTCATTCTTGGGCCATGTATTGATTAGGATCAGACTCCTATTAGTTAAGAGTGACCTCCAAGAAAGATATTAAGAAAGAAATTAGTTTCTCCCTCATATAAATAAAGTCTCCAGAAGTTAATAAATCCAGGATAATCACAGTGATTCTATAATCAGAGACCAGGATCCTTGTATGATTTTTCTCTTCCATTTGTGGCTCTCATTGCCAAGTCTCATCATTTAAGAACATGGCTGATTCTCTGGCAATTCTGTCCACATTACAGCCATGCACAAAGAAGAGACTGAGTAAAAAAGGGCATTCATAACTTTAAATTACTTTGCTTTGATGTGCTATACTCACTTTCTATATATATTCCATTGTTCTAATTTAGGAATATGGATACTTAACCTGAAACAGGATTCACCATAAGAATAATAAACTACTAATTCAATAGGGAAAATGAAACCAAAAGACAGACTTTGGAAAAAAAGAATTAATACATCTTTACTAGACTAAGATGACAGATGACTTAAATTAATAAAATTCTACATAAAAGAGGAGACATTACCTTATACCCGAGAAATACAAAGTATCATCAAAGACTATGTACTAATTAGATAATTCAGAGAGATTTTGAAAGAGTCCTAGAAACATAAACCTTATCAAAACTGAATTATGACATAGAAAATCTGAACACATCAGTAAAATGCAAGGAGATTCGATCAGTAATCATTAAAAATCTCCCAACAAATGAAAGTCCAGGTAAATTCTACCAAATATTTAAAAAAGGATTAACACAGATACTTCTCAAACTCTTCAAAAAAATAAATAAAGAGAAAGGAACACCTCCAAACTAACTTTCAGAAGCCAGTACTACCCTACTCCAAAGCTAAACAATGATACAAGAATATAATATGATATGCCAATATCTCTGATGAACATATGTGCAAAAGTCCTCAACAAAATATTAGCAAATTAAAAACACATTAAAAGGATCATACACCATTGTCAAGTGAATTCATTCCAGAGATGCAAGGATGTCTCAACATATGCGAGTCTAATAAAAGTACTATACCAGGATAACAGGATGAAAGATAAAAATCATATGATTATCCCAATAGATGCAGAAAAAGCATTTGACAAAATTAAACATCATTTAATAAGAACTTACAAATTGGGTGTAGAAATAATTCTCCTAGCACAATAAAAGCCATGTATGACAAGCCTGTAGCCAACATCATACTCAATGATGATACTTTAAAAGCTTTTCCTCTCAAATCAGGAGTAAGACAAGAATTCTCACCATTTCTATTCACCTTAGTACTGAAAGTTCTAACCATACTAATGAGGCAATAAATAAGTAAAGACATCCAAATCAGAAAGGAAAAAATAAAATTATCTCTTTGCAAATGCCAGGATCTTACACATAGAAAAATCTAAGGACTCCACCTAAAAACTGTTAGAACTGATATATGAACTCAGTGAAGTTGCAAGATGCAAAGTAAACATGCAGAAATAAGTTAGTTATATTTCTATACACAATTTGAAAAATAAATTAAAGCAACTCCATGTACAGTCACCAAAACAATAGAAAACCAGAAATAAATTTGACCAAGATCCATATACTGAAATCTATAAGACTATTTTGATGAAATATCTTATGTTCTTGGATTGAAAAAAAATTAATGTGAAAATGTCCATACTATCCAAAGTGAGCTACAGATTCAGTGCAATCTTGATCAGCATTCTAATAAAACAAAAGAAACTATTCTAAAGTTTTGTATGGAACAAAAAACCCCAAATAGCCAAAGCAATACTGAGAAAGGGAATAAAGTTGGAGGTATGCAACTTCTTAATATCAAGGTATATTACAAATCTATATTAATCAAGACATTATAGTATAGAAATAAAAATAAGCACATAGACCAGTTGAACAGAATAGGGAATACAGACATAAACTCACCCATATATTGTCAAATATTTTAGATGAACATTTCAAGAATACAAAATGGAGAAAAGAAGTCTCTTCAATAAATGGTGTTGGGAAAACTGGATATCCATATACAAAAGAATGAAACTGGACCCCTACCTTTTACAACTTAACAAAAAATTAAGTCACCAAGTCTTTAACTTCTAAAGACTTATATTTAAGTCTTTGAAACCATAAAACATCTAGGAGAAAATATACAGAAAAAGATCCTTGACAGTGATCTTGGCAAGGATTTTTCCAATGACACCAAAAGCACAGACAGTAAAAGGTAAAGTAAACAAGGGGGACTACATCAAATGAAAAAGCTACTGCACAGCAAGGAAATCAGTTTGAAAATGCAACCTACATACATAAAGAGAGAAATATTTGCAAATCATGTATCTAATAAGGGGCCAATACCCCAAATATATAAAGAACCCATACAACTCAATAGCAGAAAAGCAAATAATCCAATTAAAAATTGGAAAAGGACTGGAATAAACATGTTTCCAAAGAAAACATACAAATAGCAGTAGATACTTGAAAAGGTGCTCAACATTGCTAATCACCAGGGAAATGAAAATCAAAACCACAGTGAGGTGACACTTCACATGGCTGGGATGGCTATTATCAAAAAGAGATAAAATATTGTTAAGGATGTAGACAAAGTGCTCTTTTATGCACTGTTGGTGATAACGTAAAACAGTATAGCCATATGGAACACAGTATAAAGGTTCCTCAGGAAAAAAAAAATTAAAATTAAAATTAAAATACCATGTGATCTAGCAATTTCACTCCCTGGTATGTATTTCAAACAACTGAAATCAGTATATCAAAGAGATAACTGCATCTTAAAACTTATTGGATATTATTCACAATAGCCAAGATATGAAAACAACCTAAATGCCTTTTGCTGGATGAATGGTTAAAGAGAATACACACACACACACACACACACACACACACACACACGTGTATCATTCAACCATTAAAAAGAAGGAAATCCCGCCAGGTTTTTATCATTGCCTTCACTACTACTCTCTCTTTTACAGTTTTTGATACTTTCCATGTTTACCTTCATATTGAAAGTCTAGAATAGATGAATTTGACTTTTTAGCTTAGGTTCTGTGCCTATGTCTGACATACAGGAAGAAATGAAAAGTGTTACTCCAGTTTCTACTTGGAAATTTTTATTTTAGTTGCAGCCATAGGTGATAGCTCCATGTGAGCTCAAACTCACCCTGGGCAGGCAACATCCTTTTCTCAAAATGCGTGCACTTCTGTTTTTCTACTTTTTTTGTCAACATGTAATTTGACACTCGAAGAATCTTCTTGGCACAAGGAAGCAAGCTTTGGAAATACAGTGAAATTAATGATATGCTTTCACTTTTCATCCTTCATGAGACAGTTCTGGACAACATTCTTTAAGCTTCTCAGAAGTTCTAAAATTTTGAATTTGAGCCTCTATTTCCTACATTGGAGAGTTCTGCAATAAATACACAGTTATAATGTTTTTCTCTCCCTCCTGTCTCACTCTTATTACTGTTCATTTTTTTTTAACTGGAATCTTCCCAAATGATCTGCATTCACTTTCTCATCTTTTTTTTTTTGGGGGGGGGTGGATAAGAAACTAAGTCTCTATGATTTTTGTGGTGGGATGTAGGATCAATCTTTTTATGAAGACTTATATAATGCAGAGTTTTCTTCATTTTTCCTCTTGGTTTTAACTATCATTTCCATGAGGTCTCCCTGAAAGCTTTCCTATCACTTATCTCTATGAATTTGGATATGTACATTTAGATATCACACTTCAAATACAGTAAAACTAAAATAAGCAAATATGATGTATTCCTAAAAATAGATCCAATAAAATATTTGTGCAAACATAGATTGGAATTCTATAATGTGACTAATTCTAATGAGAATTGCATGAAAAACTAGCATTTATGAGTTTTTCATCATCTTCCTCATTTAATCAGCTTTATTTCTGAAAACTGTAGCTTTACTTTCCTAGACATTTGCTTGCACAAGTAAAGAATAATCACTGGCCTGTGTCTTGTTCTCTATATTTAATTTCACTATGTTCTCTCCCATCTTTTCCATTTTTAATAGCATTCATATTTAGTGTTTTCTATGCCTACTATAATGGCCTTGCACAGATAACTAGGTTTTATGCTTGAATTACTGCTACTAGAATTGTATCCTTTTTGCTTTTACTTTTTAAAGATTTTATTTATTTGACAGAGAGAGAGCGCGCGCGTGCACAAGCAGGGGGAGCAGCAGAGGGAGGAGGTGAAACAGACTCTCTGCTGAGCAGGGAGCCCAATGTGGGGCTCGATCTCAGGACCCTGGGTCATGACTCAAGTTAAAGGCAGACACTTAACTGACAGAGCAACCCAGGTGCCCCTAGAATTTTATCCTTGCTTTCAAGCATTTGCTTTCTATATTCTACATACCAAAACCATATTAATTTTTGGAAAACATGTCTGCTTATGGATACATCATTACCATGGTATAAAAAATAGGTCTTTTCAGCAATTTTAAGGCTAGCTGTTAAGTATGAATTACTCCATGAGGAAAACAATTTCAGGACTTCTATACCATGGTATATTTATCTTGAGGGTACTGTATTTATCAAAATTTTCTCCCACATAAGGCACATCTCCTTCCTTCCAAAGACTGATTATGAAATAGTATTCAGTCAAATTGTGTTAAATTCAATGAAATGACTATGTTGAAATACCTATGTGGAAATAAAGATCATGTCTTTATGGTCTTTGAATTTTCTCTTGCCAGTTCATTTCCCTCACAATAAATCACACCATCCATGAAGCAGTATAAAAGGACACCTCCAATAGATGAGGAAAAAAAAGAAGGAAAAGAAATGGTTTGCTAGAGATTATCTCACACCTCCCGACAAATGTATATTTCTCTAAAGTCTAAGCTACACGCTTAAAATCATGGAGAATCTATCCAGTTAGAGTTCTATATACACAAGGAGAGTTTCTCTAATGCTTAAAATTGCTACTAGCTTACTACTTATCTTTTATAACACCATTTTGGTTCAGAGAGTACTCATAAAAACCTCTAAAGCAGCCAAAAAGACCAGGAACTTTATCAGTTTGTTAAGTTATATCCTCAGACCTAGAGTCTGAGGGACCAAACCTGGTCCCCGTGTGGGCACTCAAAAAACAAAACAAAAACACTCCCGCTTTAATGAATGCATCAACCATTAACAAAATAAGCAGTTACTAAAAAAGGCTTATTCCTAATGAGGATAATAGTATGCCTCTATTCTTAAAAAGTTCTCAATTCTACTTTAACGATATGCATAATAAAGTATTGGCAGGTAGGGGGAACATGTACTAATGTCTATAACTCACTTTGAAATGAAGGGAACTAAAGGAACTAAAAGGAACTAAAAGGAATAAAAAGATGCATGATTATAGATAACATAGCCATAGCAAGATATTCATTATAAAATATGGGCGGTGTTACACAGGCCTAGATTTCTTTCAATTTTTTAGTAGGTTTGAAAATTTTCATAACATGTTAGGGGGAAAACTGGCAAGAGTGAGGCTTCTTTTTTTTTAAGATTTTATTTATTTATTCATGAGAGACACACACAGAGAGAGAGAGAGACAGACAGACAGACAGACAGAGGGAGAAGCAGGCTCCTTGTGGGGAGTCCGTTGCGGGACTTGATCTCAGGACCCTGGGATCATAACCTGAGTTGAAGGCAGATGCACAACCACTGAGCCACCCAGCTGCCCAAGAGTAAGATTTCCATTATTTATTTATTTATTTATTTATTAAAGATTCTACCTATTTATTCATGAGAGACACACAGAGAGAGAGGCAGAGACACAGGCAGAGGGAGAAGCAGGCTCCATGCGGGGAGCCCAATGTGGGACTTGATCCAGGACTCCAGGATCATACCCTGGGCAGAAGAGTGGCACCCAACCCCTGAGCCACCCAGACAGCCCAACAGTGAGATTTCTAAAGAAATCTATTTGTATCCTCAATGTTCTCTTTATTTGGAAATTCCCAATGACACCTATAACATGTTTATTAAGAAAAGAACAGTTAATCAGGATGCCTGGGTGGCTCAGTCAGTTAAGTGTCTACCTTCAGCTCAGGTCATGATCCCAGGGTCCTGGGATGGAGCCCCTCATCCGGCTCCCTGTTCAGCAGAGAGCCTGCTTCTCCCTCTGTCTGCAGTTCCCACTGCTTTTGTTCTCTTGCTGTCAGATAAATAAAATCTTTAAAAAAATACAAGTTAAATATCTAGACTTCTCTGAAGAATCCACAAGTTTGAAAACTATATTTTCAAAGATAATTCATTATTTCCACATATTTCAACACTAAGATACAACATTAATGGGACAGGAATATAATCCTTCATATAAAATAGTTTCATTATTAACATTTACATGTTTATAATCACCGTTTTCCATTGCTTCACCAAAGTACTTAAAGGAGGTCATAAATATGCAGTTTTCTTTGGTATGTTTGTGCCTTATTCTTATCCAACTTTTAGCCTTACTCCAGCATTTCCTCATGCAAGTACTACCACAGAATTAAGAATTATATCAAGAGTACTAAAATCATTAAATGAGTGAATGAGTGACATTTCTCATGCCCCTTGTTTTCTCAGGATCAGCCATAAGGCCATTTCTTCTTTTTCTTGGCATTCTTCTTCCACATTTTTTAAAGACTTTATTTATTTATTCATGAGAGACACAGAGAGAAAGCGGAGACATAGGCAGAGGGAGAAGCAGGATCCTTGCAGGGAGCCCAATGTGGGACTCCATCCTGGAACTCTGGGATCATGCCTTGAGCCAAAGACTCAACCACTGAGCCACCCAGGCATCCCTCTTCTTCCACAATTTATACCATACTTCTGAGGATCTCTTGAAAAAGTTATAAAACTTGGGCACCTACGCAGTCACTCCCAATGTCCATTCTAGGAGTACTTTACTATAATAGAGTCTAATTACATATTTATTTTTACATGTTTTCCTCTACTATATATATAATACTTGAGTTTATGGCTTTTGATTGGCAAAATTGAGTTAATCTTATGATAATTTTTAATTGTCTTTCAGTTGTTATGACTCCTACCTCACCTGTCCAGCTCCACAGTTTGACTTCTTTGCACTGTTATCCCCATGGGCAAAAAAGTAGCCAAAGGACTGCCTTAGAATAATACATTGAAATCGTCTTTAAAATTCACTCTGAACTTCTGTTTCAAACTTAATACTAATATTTTCTTACTTTGCTATTAAAATGTCATTTAGTACCTATTGAAATATGTATTTCTCTCAACACAATCACAGAAAACTGATTCTCAAAATTTTATTTTCTGCTTAAAAAAGTATATAGTACTCATACGATAACAATGCTACACCAGTGTTCTCCAGCCTTGCCGTCTGAAGCCAGGTATTACATTGTCATCACCTGCTCTCCTAGCTATCATTTTTTGTTGAGATAGACTGGATACAGTGATTGAGAGATAAGAAATGATCTTAATGTTTATATCAGTTGAGGGGTTTGGTGTCAGGGCTGATAATGAAACTGATTTCTTAGTGCTGGATGAATAGAGTCAGAGTGTATGTAGGTAAAAGAGGTTGTTTCCATACACAAATTTGAGAACCACCTCTACCACTCTCTGATTCTAAGATTCTAATCCTTGTCTAGGACAACTTCACAGATACAGACAAAATAATCTGGTGGACAATACCTTTTTTTTAAGATTTATTTACTCATGATACACATGGGGGGCAGGGAGAGAGAGAGAGGCAGAAACACAGGCAGAGGGAGAAGCAGGCTCTGTGCCGGGAGCCTCACGTGGGACTCGATCCCAGGACTCCAGGATCACACCCTGGGCCAAAGGCAGGCACCAAACCACTGAGCCACCCAGGGATCCCCTGGACAATACTTTATATCTCTGCAGTTGTACCTTCCAAATAAGCAGATAGGATCCTGAAATAGGATCCCCTACTTCTTTTTTCCTTGGTTCCTATAACATTCTCAATCAGCACCCAAGATAATGGAGGAGGGGTTAACTTACTTTGCAACCGTAAGTTTAAGTGTTACAATGCCTATAATTAGGGAAGTAATTGGATAGGAGTTTGTCTCTGAGTGTATATAATGATTAGATACAGCTTTCCAATCTCTGAGTCATTCATTCTGCAGCATCACTTACTGTACTTCTTAAAAATGTAATTTCTTACCTTTCTTTCTTCATTCTGACTTTTTATCTCCTCAGACCTTATTCATCTTCTAAGACTCAAAAAATATTACCTCTAACTAAAGGTTTTATTTTACTCTTCTAATTTGATAGATTTTTTCTACATCTTCAAATATTAATTTGTATATTTTACTATTATTTCATTTAATAAAATGTTATAATCTCTTCACTCATCTACATATGCAGCATGTGTGACTCGAAGGTTATATTTAGGCCAAGGTTATTTAATCCAGATTTCCTACTACACCTGTAACAGACAAAGCAGTTGGTATTTACTTAACACATTACCAGGGACTGTACCCTGTGCACTAATTCATTTAATGTTCTAAACAAAATTATGAAATAGGTAGTCTTATTATCCTCATTTCACAGGCAAAGAAGCTGAGTCATAGAAAAGTAACATAATCTATTCAAGAACAATAGTAAAGAAATACCCCCTGATTTCTTAGTTGTGCAACATCTGTCACTTCAGTGTATATTGAAGTCTATTTCAGTACTGGTAAAGAAAGAAAGAATTTTAAAACAAATATGACCAACACTAGGAGAATTACATTAGTACAGAAGGAGATATAAGACATCATTAAAATAACATTTTAAAATGATATTTTTAAACACAAATAAATGTCCACATCTTAAGTTGAAAAAAAATACATTAAAATCAAAGACAGTGACTTTGCTCAGTGTACATCAGGTACTCAATGAGTTTGCTAAATTGTATTTTACCTCTAAATACAGAATATATTAAAATACATGCAAAATTTGAAAGATTACAAAGAAATAAACCTGCTAATGGCTAACATTAAGCATTTCCTAAGATGTAGTTTTTATATAGATCTTTTAAGTAATTACCACCTTGATATTATGTAGAGCTTTTCTATAAAGCTAATTTCCACATACTAATGTATAAATGTGTATGAGGAATGCAGATACTAATATAGAAATGTGGCAGAAGGTCTCCATCTCCCCATTATCAGTAGTGTATTTAAAAATTTAAGCTTTGTATTAAAAAAAAAGGAAAGTACTGAAATTATAAGCTCAAGATCAAGAACTATCTTCCAAAAATCCATGCGACTTAGCATTTTGGAAAACATAAAAACCTAAAGCTACCACAAGCTATGTTTGAAGGTATCTTTAAAAATTTGTACTTCTATGGGTACTTCAAAAAAATGAAATAAGTAGTTGCAAAGGTCTTTATATCTTAAGGTTAATATTATCATTGTTTTAAAAAAAATGGCATTTGATTTAATTGGTTGACTTTAAGGGGTCTCTCCTAATCATGCTCCAATTTCTTTTTGACTGCAAATGCTAAAAATAATGTAGTTTTATTTGTTGGGAAATATAAAATCAAAATCTTTTCTCATCTCAGAAAACATCTCCACAAAAAAACAAAAACAAAAACAAAAAAAAAACAAAAAAAACAATTATATTGAATAAATGTTAAACCAGATTGTGTTTGCATCACAAGTAATCTACTAAGAGATTTTAAAGACAGGAGTCTCACCCTTTTGTATGGACAGTAAGATAACAATCCATTACATATATATTCACAAGATAAACAATAATTAGTCTTCAAATCAGAGGACTTGATAGCACAATTTGTCAAAACAACTTACTGTAAATGTACTTGGTAATTGGGATGACCATTTGTGTTACTCAAATGGCTTTCTACTAACGCGAAAATAAATTTCTCATATGTCTAGTGTAACAGGGAGTTCTGCAATGTGGCATCCACTACCATTAGGCTCCTACTCTCCTACAGAAACTGAGAGAGAATGGTACTTTTTCAAAGAGATGGTTCCCAGATTCTTGAGAATATCATTCCTGGGTTAAAGCTGGTAAAAGGCTAAATTCACTTTTAAAAGATGTAATACATTTCTAAGAGATTAGATAATTTAAAATTTTCTACAGTAAATGCTATGAAAAGGAAGTGTCCTTTCTTATTTTCAATAAGAATTAAGATTATTTTGATTTTGTGTTTGTCCTTATTTAAAAAATAATACATATAAATGTGATAGAGTTAGCAACAATACTATAACAAATGACTAGATGAAGCCCGATTTTAATTAATACCAAAAAGAACCTAGTTGAGTCTTCAATTCACCTGATTGCTGTCATTACTTAATGAGTATACTAAAAGATCCCTGGACTCTTCAATTAAGTCTGCTTGTACAAGTCAAAAACTATTGAAATAAACCTTTGCATGATTTTTGTTGAGCATTCAGTGAAGTTTTTCCAGGAATAAGAAAATTTCTTTTGAAATTTGTTTGCAAAAATGCTCTGTTGATATCAATAACACTATTGACTGTAGTATAATCACCTAATTAAAACTAAGCAAATTGACCTACCAAATGCCTAGAACACTGTAAATCTGAACAAACTAAAAATGAAACATGTTGATATGGCCAATAAAATTAATCTGCACACAGAATAAAACAATACTCAATGAGCCTTAAATTAAGTAATCATTTGAAAAGGCTTTTAATTTCTGCATGGTTTATATTTCATGGTTAATTTAGCTTAATTTATTATTTTAAACCAGGTTCATTGTCAAATTCATGTGTTCCTATTTGATAAAATGTCTGTAGTATGACCATGGAAATAAAAAGAAAGCCTCTAATTTTCTTTTACAATCTTCAAATTAGCAAAGCTGCTCATAAACCCTGCCATACAGGTGTAATATTTCAGTTAGCAGTATGTACTTGTCAGTGTTACAGAATTTCTTTTCCTTTTGTGCCTGCAGTTCTTGGTCACACCACTTCAAAGAAAGAAGAGGTAGACCAGATTAAGAGTGGTGGGCAGCAAAGCAGTTTATTGAGCAATAATAAGTTTTATCAAAGGATAGTGCAAAGCTCCTGAAGAGGGAGGGGACCCGAGAGGGCTCCCACCAGAGTTTCTAAGTCTAGGGGTTTTTATGGGCTTGTTGGTGGGCTGTTTTGATTTCATTAACTCTCCACGAGCATGTCATTTAATCAGGTTTTTGTCATTTATCTATCATTTGGAAAAGGGTGGAGGGCTCCTTCTAGAGTGGTGTAAAATCCTTAAAGATGGTTTCCTTTTAGGGTGGGGGCCTTTATCCCTGCCTACCTTTCTTCCAATTATCCCTCATTATCAGTTGGCAATCAGTAATGAAAAAGGTACCCAAGTAATACTGTCATCAGGAGATTTGAAAAATCCAAACACCAAACCAAACATGGAAAAACAACAAGCATGTGCTGGTAAGCTGGTATTCAGTACAAGAAAAGCCTAACAGGACAGAATGCAAAAGTCTGGAAGTGAATAAAGCATGTTCAAGGGATTTCCAGTTTCTGGAAGGAGTTTAGAAGTCACCACTCCATCCAAACAAATAAAAAGCTCTAAAGACTGAAAAGTCCATAATGTAGGATCCATAAAGGAGGTGAGGATGCAAGGCAAACTGTTGCCCCCAAGACTGGAAAGACAGGCATATTGTTAGGATGGCTGGTGCGATGGGCAGCAAATAATTGCAGAGAGTAAATTAGCAACAAACAGGGCAGAGTTTATTCACTTTCTAAGGGAGGAGAGAGGCCAGACATAAAGAGAGATGTTGCCCTGAGTTTTTGTCAGGCTGGGCCTTTTAAGACTTTTTTTTTTTTTTTTTTTTTTCTGGATATGAGAAGGTGGGAGCTGTACCTATGGTGGGGGTTGGGGAAGGGGCCGAAGAGTTGTGTTTTGTAGTTGGGGTCTACTTTCCAAAATGTAGAGCACTATAACCTAGAAAAATGAAGATTTAGGGCCAAGTGCAGACCCTTGAGAATTTTGTCTGCAAGTGTGGCTGGGCAAGGGACACTTTGAACAGATTCCTTTCACAAATACAAGAAGTCATGGCTTATCTTACTGGAGCATGAACTCACCAGCAGAAACCTCCATGGGACCCAGCGCCAGAAAACTTGAAGTGTAATACAAGAATTATTGCATGCTCAGAGTGAACAGCTCCGAGATAAAAACTGCTGGAGGAACTCAGTCATAGAAGACCCTTTGAAATTCTGAGAGATTTTCCTCTGGGAACCTCACTAGGTTCTCAAAATAAATACTGGAGACAAATCTGTTCTACCCCCAACTCCAGCTTTGGGTAAGGGGAGAAGAAAATAAACTATTTTGAAATACACTAGAGCATTCTGTTTTTAACAAGGCCTACCCTAAGGAGAAGCTAGTTTTGTTTTGTTTTGTTTTGTTTTGTTTTGTTTTGTTTTAACCAGGACCTCTTCTGCAGCGGTATTGTATCAGAGCCTAACTGACCTGGGGGAAGGGAAATAATCAACTCCAGCCCACTCTAGACCTTCTCTCCTACTAAAAGTGGGAGGGAGGAGGAGGAACCATGAGAGATAAGAATCTCAAAGTGAAAGGACCAGTTTCATGCTATCAGACGCTGAGGACCACTGCAAGAAAATCTCAGTGTGAGGGTTCTAAGATTTGGGATTGTTTTCAGAATAGGATTCGCAAGTGACTGGCTGATTTGCACAATCCTTCTGAGACTGTTAAACAGATTATCTTCATCAGTATTGAACCAGGAGTGACCAATGAAGATGCTTAAATTAACCCTTTTTAATAAGTTGATTATCAGTTTTTAAAACAACAACTGAGAAACACTCGAACACTTGTGAAGTTTGTAGAACAAAGAGAAGGGCTCACTAAAATTCTTTAATGTTACCATTGCACTGTAGAATGCTTCCCCTCCACTCACACCTCACCATCACATTATTAAAGTACTATTTAGAACATTCATTTTACCCAATATATCATTTCTGCCTACCAGGAAAAAAAATTGTGAGGCACACTAAACAGCAAAAACACAATTGAAGAGATAGCAAGCATCAGAATGAGAAATGGGGGAAGGGAGCATGTCACAAAGATCAGGGAATTTAAAGCAGCTATGATTAACATATAAAGGCTCTAACAGATAAACAGCATGCAAGAATTAATGATCAAGGAAAGCAGAAGAGATAGAAAATATGAGAAAGAACCAGAAAGACAATAGAGATAAAAATCATAACAAAAATGAAGATTGATTTATGGGATCCCTGGGTGGCTCAGTGATTTTGTGCCTGCCTTCAGCCCACGGCATGATCTTGGAGACCCAGGACTGAGTCCAACGTTTGGCTCCCGGAGTGGGGCCTGCTTCTCCCTCTGCCTGTGTCTCTACCTCTCTCTCTCTTTCTGTCTCTCATGAATAAATAAATAAAATCTAAAAAAAAAAAAAAATGAAGATTGAATTTGATGGGCTTAGTAGACAGAACCGCTGAACAAAGAGTCTCTGAGCTTCAGAATATCTCTTTAGAAACCTTCAAAACTAGGGGCAGCCCAAGTGGCTCAGCGGTTTAGTGCTGCCTTCAGCCCAGGGTGTGATCCTGGAGACCTGGAATCGAGTCCTGCATCAGGCTCCCTGCATGAAGCCTGCTTCTCCCTCTTCCTGTGTCTCTGCCTCTCTCTGTGTGTCTCTCATGAATAAATAAATAAAATCTTAAAAAAAAAAAAAAGGAAAAGAAACCTTCAAAACTAAAGAAGCAGATAAAACGAAGACTGAAAAACAAAACAAAACCAGAACAGTTGTTCCCTTGTGGGACAATTACAAAAGAAGCAACAACATATGCCTAATGGGAATCCCAAAAGGAAAGGGAGAAAAGAACAGAAGAAATATTTGAAATAATAATGACTGAGAATTTTTAAAATTCCTGTTAAACACCAAACCACAGATCCAGGAAGTACAGAGAATACTATGCAGAAAAACAACAGCGAGACATGTTATTTTCAAACTCCATAAAAGTAAAGATAAAGAAAACATCTTAAAAGACACAAAAGGAAACAAACTTTACAGAAAAATAAAGGTTAGGATTACATCCAACCACTCAGAAACCATGCCTATAAGAGATTGGAGTGAAGTATTTAATGTTAAGAGAAAAACAAAACCAGAGGTCTGTATGCTGCGAAATTATCCTTTAAAAATGAAAGAGAAATAAAGACTTTCTCAAACTAATATTTGTTGCCAGTAGACCTTCCTTGTAAGAAATGTTAAAAGAACTTTCTAAGAAAAATCAACTAATAAATCAATCATGAAAGAATAATTGATAAGATGGGCATCAATAAAATTTAAAAATTATTCTCTATGAAAGACAAAGTTAAGAAAACAAGAAGAGAGACCACTGATTGGGATAAAATATTTGCAGGAAAACACATCTGATATAGGACTGTTATTGAAAATGAAGAAGACTTAAAACTCAACAAGAAGAAAACAAAAACAAAACAATTTAAAAATGGGCCAAAGGCCTTAACAGCCACTAATATATATATATATATATATATATATATATATATATATATATACAAATGGTAAATAAAATGCTCCATATTCTACATCATCAGGGAAAGGCAAATTAACCAGCAATGTGGTCCCACTATACACCTATTAAATTGACCAATATGAAGAACACTGAAAGCATTCAAGTGCTGGCAGGGATGTATAGCCACAGGAACTCTCACTGATGATGGAAATGTAAAATGTTACAGCCACTTTGGAGGACAGTTTGGTGTTTTGTTTTTTGTTTTTTTTTTTTTTTTTTTTTAGCAAAATTAACATACTCTGCCATATGATCCAGCAATTATATTGCTTGGTATTTATACCCAAAGGAGTTGAAAATTTATGTCCACACAAAAACCTACACACAGATGTCTATAGCAGCTATATTCATAATCATCAAAACTTGGGAGCAAACAAATGTCCTTCAGCAGGTGAATGGATAAATAAATTGTGGAACATCCAGACAATGGAATATCATTCAACATTAAAAATAAATGAGCTATCAAGCCATGGAAATACATGAAGGGTTGTTTAAATATGTATTGCTAATTGAAAGGAGTCAATCTGGAAAGCCATAATGCTGTATGATTCCAACTATAGAACATTCTGGAAAAGTCAAACTGTGGAGAGAGTAAAAAGATCAGTAATTGCCGGGATTTGAGGATTGTGTGAGGGGTAAATAGGAGGTAAACAGAGGAGTTTTTAGGCAGTGAAGGTACTCTGTATGATATTATAATAATGAATAAATGTCATTATACATAAGTCCAAACCCATATAATGTACAACAGCATGAGTGAACATAATGTAAATTATGAATTTTGAGGGATTACAGTGTACCATTGTAAGTTTATCAATTGCAATAAATGTTCCTCTCTGTTAGATGTTGATAATTAAGGAGGCTCTGCATGTATGGGGGCAGGGGACTTATGGCAAATCTCTATACATTTTTCTCAGTTTTGCTGTATCCCTACAACAGCTCTAAATAAATAAAGTCTTAAAAATATAAAATATGCCAATATTTTGAGAATTCTAGGTAAATAGAAAGGATGGATTTTTCAGTAAAATACAGTCATAGAAACAGATTCAAGAATTTTAAGGATGAAGATGTAAAGACAAGATTCAAATTTTCATGGACAGAAAGCCATTTTGGGGACAAAGACAAAGGTTCAGCTCAGTGCCAGTATGCGATGTAATGTTCAATCTAATACAAATAAGAGAAAAATCCAGGAACCAAGTTAAGACTCTGTGACAAAGCAGAGTCATTAAACTATTGACAATGTGCACTACTTTGCCTCTGTTTCTTCTCTGTGTTTGAAATCCTGCCAGTGTTGGGAGCAGGGCTATATCTTATAGATTAGTGTGAAAAGGTTCTTGTTTATAATATGATCAAAACAATGCACAGATAAAACCAGAAAGCACATCATGAGAGTTTATAATGATGATACAATAACTTATTCAAAAGTATAGCAGATAAAATTTAGTTACATTTACTCTTCAGTATGGAAGTGTTCAAATTATGTCAGATTTCTCCCATGTGAAATAAAAAGACACATATTAACCGAATTAATATTTGTGTGTCATCTACTATCACTCTGAAATGGAATATTAGAAAAAAGTTAATTTATAAGTTTTTTCTAAATATTAAATGAATAAAATAGGTAAACTATTAGTAAATAAATATATATATATATATATACACTCATGAGTATGTGTGTGCCATTATTATTAAATTGACATTTTAATTACATCTCAATAAAAAATTGACATATTCTTTTTGCTAAAAGAGATGTGACTAAACAGGTTGCATGTGAAAAGAAAAGCATCTTTGCTTTCTCAATTTACAATAAACATTGAAAATGTATCTATTATTCTTAGAAATCACTAAACATACCATCAAGTTACTGAATCTTCTATTAAAATGTATGTATAACTAATTTAAAATTTTTGAATATCTTAAAAAGATGTGGCTGTTTTAATGTGTATTCTTTGAGACATTAGTCATTTATTTAAAATGTTTCTGCTTGAAGCATAGTTATTTTCATGTGTAGTCATCTTTCAATGGCCAGAGCAAAATGGGAATACATAGGTATCCTATTAAATATTAATGAAATGAACATTTTGAATTACACAATAAAATATGAGTTACTCAGATTTGCAATGAATTTTCTAAAACTGTATCTTTTCTTCATATAGAATCAAATATTGCTTTTCTTTAATCTCTCACTTTTTTCAAATGCATTATTTTTTAAAAAAATAAGAATGCTAGCTCAGAGACCCACTTTAACAACAGCAGGTGAAGAATCAGCTTTGAAAAAAATCTGATTTTCCAATGTTTCTTATTAAGTAGCAGTTCTTCAACATTTTATTACTTCCAAATTGCAGTTTCTTAAAGATGTTCTTAACTGAAATCTTGACCAGGTATTAAACTTACCCAGAAAAATGATTCTGAAATTACTATAAACATGCTATTGGCCAACTAGATTAATAATTAATATTATTAATCATTAATTAATTAATAATGTTAACTACAGACCTTTTATGAAATTAATTAAAAGAGTCTCATATTCACCCTATTAAGTTGATTTCAATGCTTCCTATTGCAATATGCATTTATAATTTGGAGTAAATGACATAAATGAAATTTAATAAACAAATAATGCAACATTTTGTATATAATTACCTCACATTGGTTTAAATGACACTTGTAAATATAATGATCGAAAGTAGGTCTATCTTTACAGACAATTTACATTTTGATAACTGATATGCATCGCACATTTAATGTAATACCTTCTCTTTGGTTTATTTAATTACCTCATGCATTCATAGTGTTTTTTTTTTTTTTTTAATAACTAGTGTCTTTAGGCATTTACCACACATGGATTGAGTGAATCATAAAAAGAAAAAATAATAATAAATCCATTGTTATGTGAAGCCATATACTTTTATAACATTTAAGCTAAATCATTTAATAAAATTGCTGTAGGTAAGATTACTAATGAACCACTATTTCCCTGTTTTTCTTCCCTCTTTGAGTAGGCTCAGAGGTCTCTAGTAGCAGGAAGAGTCAGAGAAAGCAATCAATCTACCTAGTTACCACTATGTACTATCACTAACTGAAGAAAGCCACCAAATGAATAGTCTTTGTCAGAATGGGAAAGACAACAGTGATTCATGTGTATTTAGTTCATCTACCTTGATTATAACTATTTTTTTTTAATTTTTATTTATTTATGATAGTCACAGAGAGAGAGAGAGAGGCAGAGACATAGGCAGAGGGAGAAGCAGGCTCCATGCACCGGGAGCCTGATGTGGGATTCGATCCTGGGTCTCCAGGATCGCGCCCTGGGCCAAAGGCAGGCGCCAAACCGCTGCGCCACCCAGGGATCCCTACCTTGATTATAACTAAACCATCTTCTTCAGCAACAAAAATTAGTAAGTCAGTGTGCTTGTCAAGATACTCATTTTCAGGAAAGCTAGTCATGTTCATTTTTAAACCACTTGTATTAATTTTCTAGGGCTGCCATAACAAAATACCATGACTGGGTGGTCTACACAACAAAAATTGATGTCCTCAGAGTCTGAGAGGAAACAAGTTCTGAGACCAATGTATTGGAAAAGTAGATTTCTACTAAGACTTCTCTCCTTGACTTGTACATGGCCAACCTCGTCTGATATCTTCTCATGGTCATCTCTGTATGAGAATGTGTTTTAACCTTTTGTTCTTATAAGGTTCTGGGTCATATTGGATTAGGGTCTACCCATAGGACCTCAGTTTAGCTTATTCTCTTCCTTAAATCCCTATATTCAAATACAGTCATCACATTCTGAGGTACTGGGGTTAGGACTTCAACACAGTTGAGCTCATATCAGCCCCTTAAAAATTTTTCCTTCTTATAATTGGATTCCTAGCCTATATCCAAAACTCTCCCAAACTACATCACAATTTCCCCTTAAAAACTACTTAAACAAATTATGTGATGCTTTGCACCTGCTTCCTCTTTTCTTCTTATTTTATTTTAATCTCCAAAAAATGGGTTCTTAAAACTCAGGAAAATTTGAGTGGTGCTTACACTAGTCGTGGCGGGACCTTACGTTATCTTATTCTATTTTTTTTAAGGTTTTATTTTATTTACTCAGGAGAGATACAGAGCGAGAGAGAGAGGCAGAGACACAGGCAGAGGGAGAAGGAGGCTCCATGCAGGGAGCCCCATGTGGAACTTGGTCCTCAGGCTCCAGGATCAGGCCGTGGGCTGCAGGCGGCGCTAAACCGCTGCGCCACCGGGGCTGCCCTCTTATTATAATTTTGATCTAGTTATACTTCATTTGTAGTTACAAGAAAAAACATTTTTTTGTAGCCACTGACTCTATTTTAGAATTGTTCTAATACTGTAATCCTACTTAAAATAGTATTCTCTATCAAGTATTTCTAAGGACAACCACATGGTTGTTACTGTACAAATCTTCCACATAATTTTTATAAACTTATCCTTAGTATGTGTATTTCCCCTTTAATGTTTTAATATTAAAATACTATTTAATATTATTTAATATTTTCCCTTTTAATAGTTATCCAATCTTATCAATAATACCCAACACTGAAAATCAATTGATGTGAAATAGGCAAGAAATGTATAGTATATCAGTTGATTCTAGTGTATAGTAGTTTGTAGCCATGAAGCCAGGTTGCTATGGCACCCTTTAAGCCTTGAATCACTTTTGAGATTTAGGGTCAGGCATCTGGAGGTGAGGTTAACTGAGTCTTTTCAACTGAAAAGGCATTAGAGAAGCAAAGATGGAATTATAAGGCAAGTTCTGGACAGAGATAACCCCATGTGGTAGCAACTGGAAAGTTAAGGCAGCACAGCAATTATTCAGTATGGTTGAGATATGATGTTTGTGGCAAAAGATGAGGATCAAGAACTATGCAGATTCCAGTCCATTAAGGGTGTACACTTTGTCCATCCTGAAGATAATCAGAGCAATTTAAAATCAAGTCAGGGCATCAGTGAGAAAATAAAAAGAAAGGAAGAAAAAAAGTCTATTTGTTATGATAGCATTTTCTCAATGTTGAGAGTTTTCTCTCAGAAGAAGCAAGCCCCTAAAATCTAGTGGACAATGAGCAAGTGTTTATCATACTGTAAAATTTGTTGGGTGGATGTTCAGGAAGGTAGCATCATAGAAAAGGGAGTTGGCCCAGAGATTGCTCAAAATAAATAAGACCAACATTTAAAGACAAGATTTGTGAGTTCTGCATATTCCCAACAAAACCTCCACCCTTAATGCCTATCAACCACTAAGTTTCATCATTTTGTCCCTATCATGGAGAGTTTTGATTTACCCTTTAACTTCATTTTCCTCAGGATCCAAGGAACTTAAGGGTCTTAAGAGATCCAAGTCGTTTCTTACCACTGACTTCTCCATTCAGTTCTATAAACCTTTGCTCTGACTCCATTTCTCAACTCCTGCCATGCTCCTACTGTGTCTTTTGTAAGTTCTCAACTCTCATAAGCCAAATACTCCTTTCCCTCAAATTCTTTTCTATTTTTCCATTTCCTTCTTGCTGTTAGGAATATGAGCTCTTTTCTGAGAACATTCTTTGTCCTTAGTTGTCTCCTATGGTGGCTATTACTCTTTCACACTGTTCATATCATTGGACCACACTAGCAGCTGGATAGGCATCATCTTTGCTGTCAGCTTCTCACTTGTTTCCACACCATTTTTCTTCCTTCCTTTAATCCCTTTCCTAAATGCTTTAAGCTTACATCATTAGATGATACCACTCAATGTCTTTGTTTATGTATTTATTTTATTTAGTCTTCTACATAAATCAATTTAGTTTATTTATTATAGTGAGATAGATATAGATAGATTAATAGGTAATTGATAGGTAGATGGATATGTTCTATCACTTTAATCAGCTTGTTCAAATCTTCTATATATTTATTGAATTATTAATCTTGTCTTATCATTTATTGAGAGACATATGTTGTCATCTCCCACAATGACAGTGGGTTTTTCTAATACTTCTTTTAGTTCTGTTAATTTGTGCTTTGATATAGCAAATATCTCTGCTGCAGCCTTAGAACTTATTCTTGTAGGTCCAGTATGGGTTTTTAGGAGAAGCAAAGGTGAAAACCTAAATGAAACTTTGTAAACAGTGAGTGCACCTTGTTTAAAAGGCATGATGGCCTTGAAGAAGATGATGATATGTTAAGGGGATTATATGTAGAACTACGTAATGAAGAAACCTGATTTATTTTGATATCTCTATCTTTGAGAAAATATCAATGTGAAAGGAGCAACACTCAGGGATTCCATATAATTAATGTTCCTATTATATCTTCAGACTTGCCATTTCACAATTTTGATTTGAAAAATCAAAGACCCAACTTCCCAATAACTTATAATTAAACTGTAAAAGTATAGGTAAAATATTATAGGCTTAGTAAAAATACAGAAAGGTATAGTGAATTACAGTCCTTTTCTAAAACATTGATGATTTATTAAATAGTATGATTTATCTCAAATTAGTATGCAAAGGATATATTTGATTACTAAGCAGCAATCCCAAATATTTCAAAGAACTTTTTCACACACTTTGTGGATGAGATTACAAGTTATTTAACAGTAGTTTGTTTTAGGAGTTAATTTTTATTCCAACTAAGTAATTAGAAATTCAATTTCATTTTGCTGAATAGACAATCTTCTTTAGAAGAAAATACAAAACCACACCTCTGACCCTTTACAGATTCTTCAGTACTTTTCACCAAGCAGGATTAATACCATAGTGTCATCACAAATTTGATTAATTGCACTCTATAAATCCAAAATTGTCCTACAACTCCAATTGGTTTTGACATTATTTTTTTCACCACCCTATTATATAAATAGGCTGCTAATGATAAGTAATGAAACAGTTCATTCTCCCATATAGAAAAATGAACAAATGCTGTCATAAGAATGCATTCTCATTTTATGTTTGAATATGTGAAAAATGAACAATGAACCAGCTCATTTCACAATTTATTACAGAAAACAAATATAGAAACTGGTTGCTTAAGTAGTTCAGTAGCTCAAGTTTTACATAAAGAGGTATAGAATAGCAAACCCAATCCCTAACTGTTCATGCAGAGTTCAAGCAGCTGTAGGATAAGCCAGCCCTAGAGAATGTCAGACCTCTAATCACAGTTAGCTTGGCATTGACTGTAAGTCTGAAAGTCCACAAAAGATATTGTTAGTCATGATGATGCAATGAGAGTTTGAGAATTAATTAGTTATCTACGTTTCCTCAGTAAAATTAAGCCCCCAAAGAGCAAGATTGATTTTTGTTCCTTCTGATAGTCCAGGGGCCAGTATTATGCTTCACAGAATAGGCACTCAGTATTTGCTGAAGGAATGGATAAATATATGAATGAAGTGATGAAAATCCACTAAGATTCTTTTAAAAAGAGTTGATATGCAGTATTCGTGAAAGCTCAGGCTACATTTATAAAGGGCTATCTACCAAATAAAAATGGAAGAGATCATCAGAAGCAATGCAAGATTTAGGTAACTTGCAGAAGTTCATATGAGCCAGGCAAACAGGCCAACATAGATTCTGGAACACAAGGACAATAACAAACGTGCCACTGCTATTCCTAAAATACAAGGAGAAAATCAGGACATTAAGTGTGCATAATGAAGATTCATATAAGAATATGTATTTATATGTTACACAAGTTAATTGTTGGAATATTCCTCTTCTTTTTACCATTGTTATATCATGTGAGAGTACAGATAAAATATGAGAATTAATGAGTGAATGTGTGAGATCAATTTGGGAAAATCAATTGTATCTCTATATATGGTGAACAAAGTAAAACTGAAAAATAATGTCATTTAAATAGCATTAAAAACTTATGATAAATAATGTGTAAGGACTTTACCGAATAAACTACCTACATAAAAATAAAGGACTTAATACATGGAGGATTATACTATATCCTGCTTTTGACAAATTAAATAGTATGATATCAAAAAATTCTCTAAAATTAATCCATAGATATAATGCTACTTTACTCAAAATATTAGCAAGTTTTTATTGTAAGCAAGTAAGATGGTTGCAAAATTTATATGGAAGTACCATTAGCCAAGAAGAGCCAATAAAATCTTGAAGAAAAAAGCAGCAGGGCCTCCTATCCATACTCATGGCTTATTTCAAGTTTATTATAATTGAGATTTTGTGGTTCTGACAGAAGGCAGAAAATCATTTTGTTGAAGTAAATGGGAAAAACTCTAGAAATAAACACCTTAGATTTTTTTCCCCTAGAAGCAGACCCTGAGATAAAAACTCAAGTGCAAGCTATATATTTGGAAAGTGCAAGAAATCAACCAACCAACTAACCAACAACCAAAACAGTACGAATATGGGGAAGAACAAGAGGGAAGTAATGATGGCCTATACAGAATGTCTTTTTAAACCAGATTCTGCTGTTTCCACTGCATGTCCAAACAACTGCGCCTTCCAGAAAATGGACTGTAAGGGTGCTCTTCTGTCTTCAGGGATCATCTTAAAATTCTCTCAAACAGAAAATACTACTTACAATCGCTGCAGTTGGAAGTCTAAAATAGGAAGTTAGAAAGTCACGTTTATTGTTGCCTATATTTTCAACATATTACAGAGTATCTGGATCATAATAGATACTCTATAAATAATGATTTTAATAAAACAAGCTAACTGTAGACCCATTTCTATCAATGTATACCCATTTATCAATCATTTCCCTTTCTAAACTTCAACTGGACCATCTTAAAATTATAGGCAATCACAATACTCTTTGTGTTAATATTAAATTGTCAGGAGATAAAGTAAACCCCAAACTATATTGGGCATTAAAATTTGGAAGTATATTCTTTCTCTCATATGAAATATATCAATATTTAGGGAATGCAGTTCAGGTCTGTTCTTCTATGGGTCCCAGGGTCCCTCTACTTTATTATTCCACCACTCTCTTTAGAGTCTCAACAGGAAATATAGGGATAACTCGAATTAGGATAACTTGAACAGTTTACTTATAAAAGTATTATATTAAAGGGTATGATTGAGATACACTAAAAACCCAAGGCTAGTAGCAACAGAATCATTAATAACCATATGTGAGAAGGGACAATTTCAGGGAAAGAGTTACCTAAATCAAAAAGAAGATAGTCTTGTGGTGTAGGCCACCTTGAGAGGAAATGAGATTCTTAGATGATGAGCACTGTTAGCACAAGATGGTGCGATGGAAAGATGCCACTGGGAAACAGTCTGAGCTCACACTGATTTCTTTCTCTAATATTCTGACTAGGTTTCCCATTGCCTAAATCCAGTTCCAAATAACAGGGAAAGTGAGCAGATTAGGGTTAATGAAGCCCATACATATCAGCCTTCTAGGACAGCAAAGAAGACATAGAAAGATGGAAGATCAATAATGTCTAGGGGCAAAAGGATGATACTAGCTCAGCCATCCTCAACTTAATCTGTCACTGAGAAAACTCTCAAATTTCAGCCATATATTTCCATTTCATTGAGCAGGGAGTATTCCAGAAATGAAAGAAGATATGCTCATTTCCTTTAAGGATGCATCTCAGAAATTGTCCTCAACACTCCTACTTTTGTTACATCTGTCAGAACTTAGTTATATGACCAACTCATTGCAAGGGAAGTGGGAATATTTCATTTGTATTTCTGGCAGCAATGGACCAAGGTAAAAATCAGAGATTTCTTAAATGGGAGAATATCTAGGCATTTACTCTGTGTTTTTCCCCTCCTGGGCTACCTTTCTATAAGTGAATGAAGTCCTCACGATCACAGCTCCTGTTGAAGGGGATCTTCTTCAGGCTTCCTTTTCTCACTTGTCTGTGAACATACTACTCACCCCCTATTTCTCTTGGGGGTCCTACTGGTCAGACTGGCTTCTTGTTGTTGCTGATATCTGGGTAATTTGTTACCCTGTTACTGCTTGAATCTCCCTATATTCCTACAGTAGTTCCTTCATTGAAATCATGTGACAATTCTGAGTTGAATATTTTTTTTTATGATGACAAGAAAAGAAGATTTATTCCAAACCCAACTCTTCTGTTAACATTTTATTTTGTGAGTATATAATCACATATGTGATTATATCTGGTGAATTCTAAAATACTATACAGATATAATATGTATAATTGGTAAAATATTATAAGAACCTTAAATAAGAACATTTTAATGATTTTAAAATTGCATTTTTTTTCTATTGGTCTTTTATAAAATAGGTCTTTTATAAAATATAAAGTATTTTTTATTATTTTCCTCAAGGAACCATATAAATTTATTTTTATTTTAAAAGAGAAAAATTAGGGCAACTGAGTGGCTCAGTGGTTGAGTGTCAGCATTTGATTCAGGTCATGATCCTGGGGATCTGGGATCAAGTCCCACCTTGGGCTCCCTGCAGGGAGCTTGCTTCTCCCTCTGCCTATGTATCTGCCTCCTTCTGTGTTTCTCATGAATATATAAAAAAATAATTTAGAAATAAATAAATAAGTAAATAAATAAATAAATAAAAATTATAATGAATATAATTTTTAATGACCAAATAATTTGCTCACCACTGAATTATATATATTAATGCTTATTTTACAGATGCCACAGCAACATAGTCACTTTTTAAATTTGGAGAGGGTAGTAAGTGAAATAATTTTCTTTAAGTAGAAAAAAAAATTTTTTTTTTACTATTTTACAGTAAAACTGTTGAACTAGAATGTCCACATGAATTGGAATATCCTGAATATGGAAATACATTCTTAAAATTTTCATGTAGGTTTTGAAGACATTTAGGTCATTTCAACTGTTTTACTTACAGAAAGAGAAAATCTGATAAATGTGTACAATTAATTATACCTGATTTCTAGACTATTTCCATACATACTTTTTGAAAAAAATAGATTTTGAATAATTGTTTGTTCCCTATAAAATACATATTAGAAAAGAGAACACCATAGAAAGAAATGTAACTATCTCAGTGATAGAAAAAGTGCTTAAATAAAGAAAATAAAATTTCATATATATGAATACATGCACATATATACTTATGTACTTAAATTTTCACATATGAAATTAACCATGTATGTAACAAATCTATCTAGAGAAATGACAATTTTAATTTTTGTTTAAAGGACTCAAAATGTGTAATACAAATTAGGCAATAGAATTAGGGAATAGATTCCCATAGCAAAACAACATTTTTTATTTATTTATTTATTTATTTATTTATTTATTTATTTATTTATTTATTTAAAATTTATGATAGTCACACACACACACACACACACACAGAGAGAGAGAGAGAGAGAGGCAGAGACACAGGCAGAGGGAGAAGCAGGCTCCATGCACTGGGAGCCTGACGTGGGATTCGATCCTGGGTCTCCAGGATCGCCCTGGGCCAAAGGCAGGTACTAAACCACTGAGCCACCCAGGGATCCCCATTTTTTATTTATAGATTTTCTTTTTAATTTTTATTTATTTATGATAGTCACAGAGAGAGAGAGAGAGAGGCAGAGACATAGGCAGAGGGAGAAGCAGGATCCATGCACCGGGAGCCCTTCTTGGGATTCCATCCCGGGTCTCCAGGATCGCGCCCTGGTCCAAAGGCAGGCACTAAACCACTGCGCCACCCAGGGATCCCCAACATTTTTTATTTTTAAAAAAAGTAAAGATATTCAACATTCATCAAACATCATCAGTTAGGTGTTCTCTCACCTTCTGAATATGTATTCTATTCAATTGCACATTTAAGTTCCTAAACTAAATATCAGAGATGATGTGCACTCACTGTCTAGGTGTTAGTTTCTATACTTGAGAACTGAACAACTTATTTCCTTTTTTTTTTTTTAACAACTTATTTCTTAGCTTTAAATACAGTTTAGTCGCCTTTTATACTTAGACCACTCTATTCCTTCCATTCCCTGACAACACTCAAAGTAACTCTATTAGGATAATCACCATTCAGTCAAACTCCCCGAATCTGTAACACTGTGTGCTTTGGGTTCTCATTGCCATACAGAGACTTAAGTGAAAAGTAACACTTTTCTATTTCTTTTAGTCTAGTCTCCTTCAAGGGTGGACCTTAGGTCAATTTGAGTGGCAGCCACCATTATGTGTACAAAACTCCTTTTAAAAGGCGTGTAGTTGGTGTAATTCAATAATAATATAACATTTTTCAGTTATGATCCATGAATGTAAATAATAACTCCTAAGATGTCATTTTCTGATATCATTGTGGTAATGGTAAGCATTCAGCTGAATGAGATATAAAACAAGTTGACTTAATTTAGTAATTCAGGAATTTCATTGCTTTTGAGAGCATAAGGGAATTATGAGACAAGAGGTTTTTTTTGCAAATTTTAATTAATTTTTTCTTATAGAAGTCAGAATAGTTATTTTTGATTTACAAAGAAACTTTTATATTAAAGCCTTGGAGATGTAATAAATATTGTGCTACATAATACCATTTGAATATTAATGTATTTAGTTCTATGGTGCCATACTTGAGCAAGCAAGTCTAAGAATTGCTACATGATGGATTATTCAAATTTATTATTTAATTGGATACATCAGATAAATTATAAATGAACAAAGTTGGTGATTGACAACACTTAAGAAGATGCTATTATCATTTACAAAATCACCGTAATTTGTGACCAACAAAACTATACCTAAAGAATTCCAACATTTTTATGGTTTCTCTAAAATCATAACCTAAAAGAATAATTTGTCCAATACATATTTCTGTAGATACATACGCATACGAGGTGGGAGGTTATGCACACAGATCAGGTAAGATTTAATTTTTACTTTAAAAGATTAAAGGAATTTTAATATATTAGTAAATGTGAAAGAACATTCTGAGTATAGGGAAGATGTTGAGTAAGCTTCCTGATGTGTAAAAGTATGTAAAATATTCTAAGTTCATCAAGGTTAGTGAGTTCAGAACATAAGATATTAAAGACATAATAACAGAGGTGATGAGATAGAAAATATCAGAATCTGAAGGGCCTAAATATCAAGATATAGAGCTGGAACTTCATTTAGTAGCAAAAAGGTAACCAAAGTTCTTTGTATGAAGCAAGATGTGGACAGATGTGCTTGTGTATATGTGTGTGTGTGTGTGTGTGTGTGTGTGTGTGTGTGTTCAGGCTAATATGACAGCTTTGTAGAGTTAAAAATTAAAATTTGAGGTGTATTAATAATGTGGGGACAATAGAAACAGGAAAGAGATTATTTCAATCATACAGAGAAGAACTAAAATGAATAATAGTGAATATAGAAAAATTGAGAGCAGTGGTTTATTCAGGGGGCATTTCAGATTTAGAAAAAAATAGGATTTTGTGATAAAAAGCAAAATTTCAGTTGAGTAACTAGAGAAATTGATAGTTGATGAAGCCAATATTTAAAGTTTGAAACAGCTCTGACATAACAAAGCCAATAAGTGGAAACAATATGTTTGAGAATGTGAAGCTTAATATCTTGGACAGCTGTTTATTATGCCACAAATAATGGGGATATTCTGGAATTCAGGGGATTGACAGGGCTGAAGTTGTTAATATGGCTGTTATCAATATGCAAGGCAGAAGTTGGAACTAGGTTAGATGAAATATAAAATAGTGTGAGATATAAAATGGCTGAAGAACAAATTCTTGAGAATACTTACACATCTATGCAGGGTGCATGACTTTAGCCTTCTTTTATGTTTGTCACTTAATTGAGATTAAAAGGAATCTACAGTTTCCCTTGTCTCTGGAGATGTTTCTAGTAAGAATTTGCTGCAGCTGAGGTCAAAGAGGTTGCTGCCTGTTTTCTCCTCTAGGATTTTTGATGATTTCCTATATCACATTTAGGTCTTTCATCAATTTTCAACTTATTTTTGTGTATGGTGTAAGAAAGTGGTCCAGTTTCATTCTTCTGCATGTTGCAGTCCAGTTTTCCCAACACGATTTGTTGAAGATTTTTTTCCATGGGCTATTCTTTCCTGCTTCTCAAAGATTAGTTGACCATACGTGTGTGGGTCCATGTCTGGATTCTCTATTCAGTTCCATTGATCTGTGTCTTTTTTTTTTTTTTTTTTTTTTTTTTGCCAGTACCAAACTGTCTTGATGATTACAAATTTGTAATGCAGCTTGAAGTCCAGAATTGTGATGCCTCCCACTTTACTTTTCTTTTTCAACATTACTTTGGCTATTTGGGATCTCTTCTGGTTCCACTTAAATTTTAGAATTGTTTGTTCTAGCTCTGTGAAAAGTGCTGGTGCTATTTTGATAGGGATTGCATTGAATATGTGGATTGCTTTGCGTAGTATAGACAGTTTAAAAATATTTGCTCTTCCAATCCAGAAGCATGGAATATTTTTCCATTTCCTTGTGTCTTCTTCAATTTCTTTCATCAGTGTCATATAGTTTTCATAGTTCAAATCTTTTACTACTTTCATTAGGTTTATTCCTAGGAATCTTACAATTTTTAGCACAATTGTCAATGGGATTGATTCCTTGCTTTTTCTTTCTCCTGCTTCATTACTGGTATATAGAAATTCAACAGAATTCTGTACATTGATTTTATATCCTGCAACTTTGCTTAATTCATGTATCATTTTTTTTTCTCCATCAAGGATGATAAAGCAAAAATGAACTATTTGGGCCTCATCAAGATGAAAAGCTTCTGCATAGTGAAGGAAACAACAAAACTAGAAGGCAACTGATGGAATAGGAAAAGATATTTGCAAATCACCTATTGGACTAAGGGTTAATATCCAAAATCTATAAAGAACTTGTCAAACTCAACACCCAATAAATAAATAATTCAGTTAAGATATGGGCAGAAGACATGAATAGACACTTTTCCAAAGGAGACATCCCGATGGCTAATAGACACATGAAAATATGCTCAACATCATTCATTATCAGGGAAATACAAATCAAAACCACAATTATATACCACCTCCCACCTGTTGGAATGGCTAAAATGAACAATTCAGGAAACAACATGTTGGTGAGGATCCAGAGAAAGGGGAATCCACTTATACCATTGGTGGGAATGCGAACTTGTGCAGCCACTTTGGGAAACCATCTGGAGGTTCCTGAAAAAGTGAAAATTGAACGACTTTATGACTTAGCAATTACACTAGTAGGTATTTATCCAAAGGATATAAAAATACTCTTTCAAAGGGACACATGCACCCCAATGTTTATGGTAGCACTATCAATAATAGTCAAATTATAGAAAGGGCCCAAATATCCATCGACTGATGAATGGATAAAGAAGAAGTGATAGATATAGATAGATATAGATATAGATATAGATATAGATATAGATATATATCACAGATAGATGAAAGATGATAGATACACACAATGAATATTAATTGGAATCAAAAAAGGAATAAAGTCTTATCATTTACAACAACATGAATGGAACTAGAGGGTATTATACTCAGTGAAATAAGTTAGTCAGAGAAAGACAGGTATCATATGATTTCACTCATATGTGGAATCTAAAAAAGAAAACAGATAAGTATAGGGGAAAGGAAGAAAAAATAAAATAAGATAAAAACAGAGAGGGAGGCAAACCACCAAAGACTCTTGAATTTAGAACAAACTGAGGGTAGCTAGAAGGGAGGTGCTAAATGGGTGCTAGGCATTAAGGAGGGCACTTGTTGGGATGAGCACTGTGTGTTATATGTAAGTGATAAATCACTAAATTCTACTCCTAAAACCAATACTATGCTGTAAACTAATTTGAATTTAAATTAGAAAGAAAGAAAGAAGGAAAGAGAGAGGGAGGAAGAAAAAAAAAAGGAATCCACAGTTTTACATACAGGATAAACAGACAACAAATAAATAAAAAACGTAAGTGAAATAATAATTGAAGAAAGTGCTTAGTCATACTTCATTGCAGATTGTGGATTTTTGAAGTTCAAACAAGAATAAGTTTTCAAACATATTGACCTATGAACATCAAATATGTACAGCTTTTTACATGTTAATCAGGTCTCCATAAAGTGGTATAAAGTAATTTTTTTTAAAAAGCTCTGTATCTGATATGTCATTTGCAAATATCTTCTCCCATTCTGTAGGTTGTCTTTTAGTTTTGTTGACTGTTTCTTTTGCTGTGCAGGAGCTTTTGATCTTGATGGAGTCCCAATAATTCATTTTTTGCTTTTGTTTCCCTTGCCTTCATGGATGTATCTTGCAAGAAGTTGCTGTGGCCAAGTTCAAAAAGGGTGTTGCCTCTGTTCTCCTCTAGGATTTTGATGGATTCTTGTCTCACATTTAGATCTTTCATTCATTTTGAGGGCTAGTATCCAAGATCTATAAAGAACTTATTAAACTCAACAGCAAAGAAACAAACAATCCAATCAAGAAATGGGCAAAAGACATGAACAGAAATTTCAGAGGAAGACATAGACATGGCCAACAAGCACATGAGAAAATGCTCCACATCACTTACCATCAGGGAAATACAAATCAAAACCACATTGAGATACCACCTCACACCAGTGAGAATTGGGAAAATTAACAAGGCAGGAAACAACAAATGTTGGAGAAGATGTGGAGAAAGGGGAACCCTCTTGCACTGTTGGTGGGAATGTGAACTGGTACAGCCACTCTGGAAAACTGTGTGGAGTTTCCTCAAAGAGGTAAAAATAGAACTGCCCTCCCACCCAGCAATTGCACTGATGGGGATTTACCCCACAGATACAGATGCAGTGAAACGCCAGTACACCTGCACCCCAAAGTTTATAGCAGCAATGTCCACAATAGCCAAACTGTGGAAGGAGCCTCAGTGTCCATCGAAAGATGAATGGATAAAGGAGCTGTGGTCTATGTATACAATGGAATATTACTCAGCCATTAGAAATGACAAATACCCACCATTTGCTTCAACGTGGATGGAACTGGAGGGTATTATGCTGAGTGAAGTGTCAATCAGAGAAGGACAAACATTATATGTTCTCATTTGGAGAATATAAAAAGTAGTCAAAGGGAATAAAGGGGAAAGGAGAGAGAATGAGTGAAAATATCAGTGAGGGTGACAAAACATGAGATACACCTAACTTTGGGAAATGAACAAGGGGTAGTGGAAAGGGAGGTGGGCAGGGGGTTGGGGTGACTGGGTGATGGGCACTGAGGGGGCACTTGGTGGAATGAGCACTGGGTGTTATGTTATATGTTGCCAAATTGAACTCCAATAAAAATAATAATAATTTAAAAAACAATAAAAAAACTATAATTGTGGAGAATTGATGCACTGTTAGTTCAGTTACAGGCTGTAATAAAGTTTAAGAAAATGAATTAGGAATAATACAGGGAGAAATTACATTTATTCAAAAAATTAAATATATCTAGGGTGAATAATAAGAGTAGTCAATTATTTGGTCTAAGAGAAAGCTCATTAATAACTCCTGTTTTTTGAACTTTTAACATTTATCAAGCATTATGTAAAAGTCTTCTGTATATAGAGAAACACATAGGTATACATAAATGCATATATGTATTTAAATAATCTGCATATGCTATGTATATTATATCATAAATATTCATATTTTATTTCCTTATATAATGTTTTCAAGATCAATTTACTCATGATTAAAATTTACAAATTAAATATAAGCCCTTTCATTATGCAGCTTCCACTTACAAACCTTGTAATGCCATATTACTCAATGTAGAAAAGAATGACTAATTTTCTTTGTAGAATGTAGAAAAGAATGGATTATTTTCTCAACAATGAGTTGCTTATTCACTTAATACAACTTATTTTGCGGGAGTAAATAAGCATATAGATTTAAGAGAGTTTTGTTTGCCTTATATGAAAAGAGAAAATGAATGAACTCATAATTATTTTACCAATACATAATTCTACTCTTAGAAAATATTACTTGAGTTTCTATAATGTAAGTCCCATGCTAGTAATTCTATAGAGGGTGAAATGAATTAGAGAAAGTATTTGCTGTCAAAATATTTATAATGAAAGGCAAGTATACAAATTACTGTAATACATTTTATACTCCCCAAGAAATTCTAATAGATGTTTGATAAAGTTAGTCGAGTTAATCATAAGAATAAGAACGGTAGTGGCAGAAAACAAATGTCCCCCATATCATGCAGATTCTTGGAAAAATGAGATCTGCACACAAATTATTTTGAAAATAATAATGGCTCTATTTAACAAAGATATGAAGAAATTCAAGAGAGATGTATGAATGGTACATCATTGGCCCTGTTCTAGATGATAGGTGAGAGGAGGGATCACATGCAAAAACATAAAAAAAAAAAGAACAATGTGGGGAGAAGTTCTGGGTTTGGGTGGTGTAAAAACACCACACTTCACCACACTACAGAGAAGGAGCAAAAGGAATAAAGAGCCGAATTTCAGTCTTTCCACTCCTGAACACTTGCTATGTCTCATCATTAGCCAAACCCAAAGAAAAGCTGGTGGGCAAAATTGCCCAGTGAAGTGGTCTAGTTATTTCACACTCTTGACAAAGTAGAGAAAAGGAATGGACCCGAAATGGCAAGAAAAAATATCCCACACGTTCCCACATCTTCAACTAATCATATTACATTTGGCCTGAATTTATTTCCCTTAAAACAGAAATGAAAGCACGCCATTATATCAAAGACAGTATTTTCAGAAGAAATTCTAAAATATCAACTAAAACATAAATCAATAAATGTTTATATGGAAGATATTTTTAAAGTAACTATGTAGATCAAGATGGAATGGGGATGGGTGATACTCTTACAAGATAAGGTTAATCTGAGTCAAATGATAGATATGTGGTGGGTTATATAAATATATGTGAGAATTTAGACTGAAACTGTGTTCCCATAAAAATAATACCTGTAACCTTGACAATGTTAAGCACATATTGGTTTTCCTAATGTAACAATGTCTCTCTTTCAGAATAGGATATTAGTTTTCCCACACTATTACAAGAAGATGTCCATGTCATCCTTCTAAAAGAAAAATACTTGTTTATAAACAATTTTCATTGGGTATAAAATTCTGTGAGCAGAATCCATGTTACTAAAGCAGATATAAAATTGTGTGGGAATAGAGGGCACACAAATTTTGGAGATTACATATATTTATCATTTGTTTGTTTCAGCAATTTTCTGGAATTGAGGAATCAGAGTGGGGAAGTGGACTGTTTCTGTCTCATTTCTCCCTTCCATTATGGCGCTAGGGACATCAATTAGCCACAGTGGTACCCTGAAAAACAAACTGCCAATTAACACCAAGAGAGTTTCCTCTAAGCCACTGTGGACCATTGCACAGGAAACCCAGCTGGTTCCTGATAAATCATGCTCTACATGTATTTGAACACACTCAGCATGGTAACAATGTTGAGGGGGAAAAAAAACTATGAAAATGATAAGTATTCTGGGATTTCTTTTTAAAAGATTTATTTGAAAAATTTAAAATAAGTAGTCGGATAAATTGAGTTATTACATTGAAGTTTTCTAGACTATTAGGGTAGTTCATAATTTAATAACCTTGATTATTAATAAGACATATCTTTATTTAAGCCAATATTTAAAACACTAATAAAATTAATGTACTATTAGCTCTTAAGTCCCCAAAGCCACTATCCAAGTAAAGAGAAAGACTTAGTTTACATTGCAATATTATAATTGCTGTTTCAAAAGATGACAAAATACTTCTCTGCTACTTTTGCAGTGAAATATCCTAATTTCTTGGGACACCTGGGTGGCTCAGTGATTGAGCGTCTGCCTTGGCTCAGGGGTGTGATCCCTGGGTCCTGGGATGGAGTTCCACATCTGTTCCTCATGGGAAGCCTGCTTCTCCCTCTGCCTCTGCCTCGGCCTCTCTCTCTCTCTGTGTGTCTCTGATGAATAAATAAATAAAAATCTTAAAAAAACTTAATTTTTCACTTCTTATTAAAATATCTCACATCATCTAGGTTTAAATGTATATAAATTCAATATATTATGTTTATCAATATGATCATGTAACTACTTACATATTTTCAACAGTAACAGAATTTTTCTAAATGTATAGTTATTTTAAATAACTATTTATATTGCCATCCCACTACAAAGCCTCACATAATCTATTTAGTATCATAATAACATTTATTTGAAATCCCCAGTGGTATTTATTGACAATAATGTGGATGATAAAAATGTATGAAGATAACATCCATAAATTAAAAACTATTTCAGTCAATTCTCCTGGCATTACTTTTAATATACTAATTTATAAAGGGAAGATTAATTGTCAAGTTAAATTTCTTTGGCCAGTTTGATTTGCTTCAGGACTTATTGAGTCTTTGGTCATAGGGTGCTGTTACATTGCTCATGTTGCTTATGTGATGTTGCTTATGACACTGAGTATGCTGCAAGGAAAATACTAATTTTAATCTTAATTGTGTACCTATGGTGGATAGTAGATAATGAATATTCATAAAGTTTTCAGTTTTCTTAATATGTATTGCTTTCTACATTTTTTATTCTTCCTCTGCTTAACTCTCTCCACTGAAATGTAATTGAAATGAGAAATATTTGATTCATCCCTATAACCCTGGTTCTGAGAATTTTTTGAATGACATCATAGGGACTCAATAATGTTTGTTATATAAAAATGCCATTATTTGTTGATTTCATTGACCCATATTTAGTCATATATGTAATATATCCCATTTTTAAACACTGTCTCTTTACCAATACTTAATGAATGTTCTATCATCAAAACCCAGAGTAAATACAATTTCATTCAAGACAATGATCTCTGATCTTTTTTCATCTGTTTTGGACCACCTGGAATTAATCTTCTTGCTTTACCTCCAGACTACTTCGCTGGCATGTTTCATATGGCAATCACTATCTATTAGATTTTTATCATAATTACATATATATATATACATATATATGTGTGTATATATATATATATATATATATATATATTACACTTTACAATAGAATTCAAGTCCTTGAAGATAGACATGAAACCATTTTATTCCTTGTATTTTTTTAAAGATTTTATGTATAACTTGAGAGAGAGAGAGAACGAGCAGAGGAAGGGGCAGAGGGAGAAGCAGACTTCCGGAAGAGTACCCAACCCAGAGGGAGTAGGGGTAGGGGGTGGAGCTCTATCCCAGGACTCTGGAATCCTGAGCCACCCAGGCCCCCTTCCTTGCATTTTCAATATAAGGCTTGACACGGCAAGTATTTGAGTGGTCTGTTGAAGTTTACCTTTTTCTTTCACTCATCTATACATTCACTCATACACTCAAGTCCTATTTTTGACCTTTTTGCCAGCCACTTAAGTGGCAAAAAAAGAAGAAAATGTCTTCTGATTTTTATTCATGAATTCTCTATCGCCATTCCCACACAATATAATTCTTAACACTCAGGGCAGTTCCATCTCTTCTACCATTTGTTCTTAAGCTATGAATAAAAGTATTTTTCTTTTTCTTTCTGAATACCATGCAAGAGACATCTACTTTCGTTACCTTAGCATCTCTTCCTTTTGAAAATACCTTTCCCACCACATGTCTACTTGTTTCACCTTCCTTGCTACAGGTATAATAATATAGTTAAGTCAGCATAAACCATTTTTAGAGATCGATATGAATGCTGGAGGAGAGAGACTTAATCTTTCTTTCTCTAGAAGCAAGCACTGGTGGTAAAAGTTAAAAAAGCCTAAACCATCAATTACCCCATTAATACATGGAGAAAATATGCTTGAGATAAATAATAATAAAGCAAAGCAGACAGAGGGACAGTGAAGATGGAAATATTACCTGTTATTTTTTTAAAGGAATGCAGCTTACTGGTGACCAGGAAAAAATATATGTAAACTTCTAAAAAGTTCTGTACTTTTTTAATATGCCACACTATGTAATTGCTCATAAAACCTACCTATGTTCTTGTTTAAACTACTTGATAATTGCTCCTAGATGTCTTTATCAATTTTCAGTATTCTGCCAAAGGTTATTTGACTATTCACACTGCATCTTAAATCAAATCCAAATTTCCCAGCCTAGTTAAAAAAAAAAAAATCTCTATCAGCTTAGTAACACCTGAACTAACTGTTAGCCTGTAAGCTCAATGATGATAGTTAGGTTTTTTTCTTCCATTATAGCATGCACACACTTTAAAGGATGTTTAATCAGTGGTTGGTGAATGATTGACATGAATAGTCATTTAGATAATATTCTGGGAAAATTATTAATTTTAAATGATTAAATAATTAGAGCACTGAAAAAAATAAGAGTACTGGGAAGATAATCTCTGTGAACAGAACACCATGTACATGGCTTATTTCATTGGGCCATATGAAGACTTTATTATAGATAATTAAAACTTAAATAACAGGTGGTAAGTAATTGACATTGGTTTTAATGAATTCTGTTGTAACATATATTTGGAGACATATCATTTTGCTTTCTAGCAATTAGTGTATATAAATATTTATAGTCTATTTCGTATAGCTCGTATAATTGGAACTATTAGTTTCCTACTTGGCATCCTTTCCTTGTCTCTTCCTTACAGAATCTAAACTATTCATGTCTATAACTCTTCCCCCTGCAGCCTCGTATGGAGAGTAGGCTGAAAATCTGGTCCCTGTTATATCAGGTCTCAGGGTCATCCCACTTATGTTGTTGGGGATTATTTCAGAAATGGGCACATTTCATCCTGTCCAGTGAAATATGAAGGGAAATTTGGGTGCCTGGGTGGCTCAGTCAGGTAAGTATCTGCCTTCAGCTCAGGTCATAATCCCATAGTCCTGGAATCCAGTCCCACGTTGAGCTCCCTGCTCTGAGGGAAGCCAGCTTCTCCCTCTCCCTCTGCCTGCTACTCCCCTGCTTGTGCTGTCTCTGTCAAATAAATAAAATAAATCTCAAAAAAATATATATGAGGAGAAATTTGCTGGGAAGGTCTCTTGATCCTATGAATTCCGCATGAAAACATAGTCTAATTTCCTCACCTGGGCGAGGTGCTAAATTCACCCTAACACCACTGTGATGATGAAGCCAACACAGGAATGGATAAGGAGATATTTAGAAGGAAAGCAACAACAACAACAACAAAAAAAACACCTAGGTTTTTGACTGCAGTTCTGTGCATAGGTACATTGACTTCCTGTAATAAAGTTTCATCTAATATATAGCATGCTTGGTAGGCACTTTTATAACATTTATATTCATTAAGTGTCAGAATAAACCAAATTCATCTCTGACTTAAAGTGAAGGTAAAAGAAAAATAAACATAAACTAGATTGCAAAAATTTCTAACTCATGATGCCTTTCCACAAGAACATGACTTATTTTATAAAAATAGTTCCCTAATTACTCTCTTCTCAATGAAAACATGATTTGATCATTTGCATGGGCATCAGGGACTCATAACATTCCTGCTGACTAGAGCCATGTGAACATAACTGTCAGTAGACAACTGTTCCTTCTGTTTTATTTGGTAAAAGCAATATTTCTATAAAATATGATAGCTTTGGGAAATTTCTTTATTCTCTAAATATCTAGATTGGGCTTATATTTATGATTTCTCTAATACCTGAATTATTGGCTTTTTCGGAAAATATTTTTATTTAAAGGAATAGGGACCTTTTTTGAAGATTACACATCTTGTATAATAAAATGTAAGAATGTGGATAATAGGTGATTTAATTTTTCTTCTGAGGTTCATAAAATCTTACCTAAACTCTTCATAATGTGATTCACAATAAAATGTATGCTGTTATGATACAGAAATGAATGATACAATTTTGTTATAGAAATGTGAATGAGAATATTTACTAAATGTTATGATTTAATAGCTTTCCTCAGATATATTTAGAAAAATAGACATGTGGCATGTTAAATATAATGATAAGTATATTGAAAGTATTAACCAAAGATTATAGACCAAATTTAGTTTGTTAGGCAAAGAGAACATTAACTCTTTCTCATCAATACTGGAGATTTACTCTGATGTTCTCTAAGAGGAATTTTCTAATATATAAACACAATTTAGCTTCCTTTGCTTATTATTTAGAATTCCATATCATTTTGATTTTAAGGCATATCTCACAAAAACCGTGATGTCTTAGGATTTCTGGGTCCACTACTCTTTGAGAGTAGTTTAGCATATTTCGGCAAATTGCATGAATCAAGTCTTGCAAATTTTCTAATTAGACATGGCATTAAGTGGTTTTTTGTTCTTAGGACAAGCATGGGAATACATATTTCAATCGATATATTCTTAAAATTAATAATTCCATTGATAAATAACTGAAGTATATAAAATATACCTAAGGTGACTCCCTATTTCTATTTTCCAGTTTTTATATTTGGCTCCCTTAAATGTAGAGACTTACTCTCGTCTTTAAGTGTGTAATTAGATTAATGGCTGCTGTAATGTCCCTCAAGTAAAAATATCTTTAAGTATGATAAATTTGAATGGGTTTAAAAAGGTAAAATCTATATGATGTGCTCCTATTAATTTCATAATTGAATTAAATGACAGTAAAATTTTATGTAATTATTTTGATTATATGTATTAAAATGAAATGTTACCTCCTATAATATCAGTAGAGAACATTTGCTTTTTATCAAAATCTTTGCTTTAGAACCAGTGTCTCTACTATCAATTTGCACTCTGTGGTGTTATAGCAATAATCCATCAGCCCATAAACCTTTTACTCCGAAGCCAATTTTTTGCACTATATTCTATATGGAAGTTCAGAGAGTCAAATATATATCATTTGTGTGTTTAAATGTAGAATAATTTTAAAAGTATGTAGTCTACATTTTCTACTTTTAAATATATGTGATACCACATACAACTACATGTTTAACTACTCTCTTTCAGTGTTTCTAGTATTATGCATACCCTGAAAAATCAGGAATAAGTAACCTCTTTGATCTAATAATTCATGAAATGCTATTTGATATGCCTTAAAATTCTGATTGAACATTTCAGTTAAAGTAACTATGAATTACAGTGATAATTCAAAATGTATTCTTACACTTGTGTTCACAAAATTGAATTGCTGGTGAAAAGTGTTTTATTTTATTTATTTTATTATTTTATTTTATTTTATTTTATTTTATTTTATTTTAATTTAATTTTATTTTATTGTATTTTTTAAAGACTATTTATTTATTTATTTATTTATGAGAGACACACACAGAGAGAGAAATAGAGAGAGAGAGAGAGGCAGAGACACAAGCAGAGAGAGAAGCAGGCTCCATGCAGGAAGCCTAATGCAGGACTCGATCCCAGAACTCTAGGATCAGGCCCTGAGCTGAAGGCAGACGCTCAACCACTGAGCCACCCAGGTGTCCCTGTTTTCTTTTTTATATTACTAGATTGTTTATTAATTAAGGCATACCACAAGACAATTTAAACAGTTCTCACTATGCCTGAAATGATTTATACATCTATATAATAATTAACTAAATTTATTTTATTGAATAGCAATGCATAATTAATAATCTTGACAACACCAGAAAATCTAACTATGCAAAATACCATCGAAGCTGTTAAATAGGTGTTCAAATGTTGCACTACTTTATTATTAGGCTGATTATTGAAATCCTTATCATTTGGGATTGCTGGGCTGGGATAGCAGGTGGCCCAGGGCTAGTACCTTCAGCCTTGAGAACACCTTGATCTTTTTTACTTTAGTATTTTGTGGGGAAAAACAAGACATTTCCTCTGTGTGCTAAAAAGAGAAAATTGTTGGGATACCGAAATGATAATGCAACAGAATTAAAATCTTACTTTTAATCCCTTATCAAGTTAGGGGGATTTCTTTACTTCTCTATTTCTATTCTTCTGTTACAGACTAATAATAATATTTATAATTACCTGAAGAGTTTGTATGATGAAAATGCTAGCTTACTGATGTGAAATTTCTTTAAAGGGCATAATATTCCACTTGGTATTATACATTCTGTGAGAATTGAATTAGTTATGAATTAGTTTGCTAACATACTCCAATATATTCCATCAACTTAAGACACATTCAACATTTGGCATTATTTATATGATACTCATTCTTGAATCATGGTTTAGAGTCATCAAAAGGTCTAGTTTTCTGGCAAAATCACTTGCAAAACTGTTCCAAATATAACCTGCATTCCTTATCTACTTAGTATCTAAATGCTTAGGCCAATCTCCTAATACCTTAGAAAATGTAATAGAGGGGGTGGGGATCAAAATAGCTATTAGAATATTTTTATGTTCTTCAAAAGACAAAAATATACTATTTGATAGAATCTACTTGTTCATTTAAGCACTAAAGGTATAATCATCATGTTTATTTTATTATTGAAGCCATATATATTTCCAATCCTATCCAGAAGTTTTTTTTCCACTAATATATTTTCTAGTATAGTGTGCCTAATTAAGGTGATTTTGAGAGAATGTGATGTTTACATATCTGCAATTTTTTTTTTTTAAGAATAAAATATGTTGGGGTGGCTCAGCATTTGAGCATCTGCCTTCAGCTCAGGGCATGATCACGGAGTGCCGGGATCAAGTCCCACATCTGGCTTCCTGCATGGAGCCTGCTTCTCGCTCTGCCTATGTCTCTACCTCTCTCTCTGTGTGCCTTTCATGAATAAATAAATAAAATCTTAAAAAAATAATAGTAATATATATTGGAGTGCACTCTAACACATGCCCTGATTTGGGAAACTATTTATACTTACATAATGTGTAATGTGTTATTAGTTAAAATGATACACAGAAGCCATAAAAGGTTTTTTATTTCCTTTGTATTTCAATTAGTTCTTAAGAATGCTTGGATTTTTAAAAAAATATTAATTATAGTAACCAACATCTAATATCTGACATGCTTTGTTTTAAACTCTTATGTGGATTATCCCTTCTCCCTCAAAATTATTACCTTCAATTCAAATGTGATTCTAAGCTATTTGAGACAGAAAACAAAAGAAAGATCACATAGGAAATGTAATATAACTTTTCTCACTAATGAAGATGGATGTAAGTGTTATGGTGGCTAAAAATATGACAACAAGGTTGCTTATACCCAACATGCCACCTGAGGGAAAATTTAAGTTTACAAGGAGGCAATTAATATGACAGATTTGAGATATTTGATAGATTAGCAACACTAAGTTGATGATTTTTCATTAAAGTTTGTCTTCCACATATCAAGTAACTCCATAGATGGTAGTTAAGTATAGGTCCAATGGCTAGAGGTAGAGAGGGAAACACTGGAATGGGGGAATGAGTTTTCCCTCCATAATAATAAGATAAACTAATAATTCAGCTCTATAGGTAGGCCAGGATCTGTGTGAAGTCCTTTACTTACTTTATTTCATTTCACCTTTAAAACATTCTATTTTAAATGAGAAAATTGAGATAGATAAAGTTAATTTCATCCTAAGCAAACAAATAACAAATTGCAGAGCCAGGATTCAAACCTTGGTTTTCTTATTTTAAATTCTTATTTGTTTTCTTTCTTTCTCTTTTTCTTTCTCTTTTTCTTCCTTTCTCTTCTTTCTTTCTTGTTTTCTTGTGATGAGTAGTAATTTAGTGAATTGGCTACTACAAAGCTTCTTAAATGGGTTGACTATTGCTTCAACATAATCTGTGCTTTGAGAGAATTAGCATCAATATTTTGATATTTTATCTTATTATTTCACAAATTTGCCATTATGTTGATAACCACCAAAGATACCAGCATTGTTTACCAGCTGTTCACATTATAGCTTTGGCTCAAATTTGAGAAACTGAATTGGAAACTCAAAACAATGTAGATAATTCTTCTACTATGATTCCTGCAATAAAGAGATTTAGGGCTCATTTACCATCTAATATTCAAATAATTCCAAGTCAAAATCAAATGCCATGAATCCTTTCTTCAAAACAAAGCACAAAGTAAATAGAACAGTGATGATCTGAATTTTTGCCTTAACAAAATTAAGATACCCTTCATGGCTAAATTTATTATAGATTTGAAAATCTAAATAAAACAACTAACTAAAGAAATTCTAATATAAAGATCTCATACTTGATTTATATTTTATATTTATGCATTTCAGATTCAAGCTATGAATACATTGGATTGTTGTAGAATTTTGTGTAAGAATTCCATTCATGAACTGTAGGGGCAATTTCATAATGAACTTTCACTACCTCTTGTAAGGTGCCTTTTCATTTTTCTGTGACTAGTTGATAATATTTTATTTACATAGTATACTATGCCTGGTGGTGTAGGCTTATGTGTGTGTTTAATCTGAAGATTTATGAAATTCCTATGGTGGACTGGTTTTGGGTCTTGGTTAGGTTGTACACTTACAGAGACTTGTTTCATAATCTTTAAGCAAAACTTGATATAGCAAAAAGAAAAATAGAAATATTAAATAAAATGGTATACTTTATATTAATCATTGATTATATTCCAAACTAAAAGACAAAATTACTTATTTTGATTATAATATATATCTTACAACTTAGCCATTAATGTCAGGAATCATTTTTCAATAGCCCTAAAGAAAGAAAAAGGGGGAATGTGTTATGTAGTGATTTTCTTTTCTCTGAAGTACTCTTTTCTTTGAAATATAGTATGTTAAATGAAGAAGCATAGCACCAGTGCTTAGTGAACTCTTGATATGTATCATTCTCATTTAGCTATGTATAATTTTCCTCTTAGGGAGAATGAGAACAGAAAACTTTTTTTTTGCATGTGAATTATTTAAGACACTTTTTTCTTCTGCTATAAATAGCCCTAAACCAAAGTTAGTGGCCTGGGAAAAGGAGCTCTAGAGTTTGGAAAACTGTAAACTTGTGTCTGCTGAAAGCAGAAAAGCCAGTATTAAAACATTTAAACTGTCCATGGGATGTTGAAACAAGACTACACCTAGTTTGGTCAACTATAAACTGTTATATATTACGAATGCTGCAGTTCATGAATTAGACATGCAAAACTCCACAAATAGCAAAGAATCAAGGATTTGCCACAACCATCCTATATCCCACCACATATTGTACCACCAAACTACTGATCTGTTGCATATGCTTATTTATATCTGGACTATATCTTAGGAGATTTGATGAAGTTGAAATTGATTCTGCAATCTCCATTTCAAACTGAAGTGTTTGGGCTGATGCCATATTCTGGACTACCTGCAGGAAGTGGATGAGGAATATATACTTAAATGCTCAATTTATTACTCAGTATACCGGGGCTTGCTGGAAGAAAATAGATGCCTAATATATGGGATCATCACTGTACAAAACCTCAGCTTTATAATTTTAGAAATTGAATTTAAGAGCCTACTTATTTACTAAAGCTTCTGTTCACATTTATCAAAATAAGGTGATTTAATAAAGAGGAAACAGAACAGGCTTTCTTGTGTGTAGGTGTGGGTGTGGGTGTGTGTGTGTACTTACCTGTGTATGCGGTTCCTAGGAGTCTATATTAACACACAAACGCACACTTGGCCATGGGCAAATGGTTAAACTTTGAAGCTGAATTCTTCCTTCCTGCTCCATTGTCCTCCTGTGGCTACAAGGTAAGCCAGTGCTTATATCTGTCCTCTCTGAGGCATCTGTCTCTCCTTAAGATTCCGTACTACTTGGTAGCTCTGTGATATATAATAATGTGGATTATCCAACTTTTTCCTATCAAAGTGCAAGAGATACTCTTTCCACCTTTCTACATGGGGAGATATTAGGAAAGTCAGGAATCACATCGTTTCAATCTAATTTCCTCCAAGTTTCCTTGAAAGCCACAGGCTATGTATATTTGGTTTCTCACTATAATCTAACATAGCAAATTGACAGAGCCATGCATTTATTCAGAAAGATACTATATTTATTTGTTTAATAACACATTATTATACAGTCTATTAATATGGTTGTAAATTGTTGTCTTGACAGTATCCCTATGAACGAAATCTCTTACCTTACACCTTATTTTTTCACCACTATTGAACTGTTAGTATGTTTCCAACACAGCATCCTTTTCAAGTTAATTCCCTGTTTCAGTTAACAACTGATGCCAAATAAAACACCATAAAACTCAGTGGTTTGAAAGAGCAACAATTTAATATTTGTTTCACTTCTTTTGTGTGAATTTGATGGGTCCTTTGCTCCATGTGTCAGCTGGGTCATCCATATGGCTACATGTAAATGAGAGAAGGGCTGGATTCTCAATTTTCTTCCATGGGTCCCTCTCTCTTCATTTGATATCTTACACTTAGCGGGCTCTATGGAGCTTATCTATACAGGAGGGTTGTCTGGACTTCCATAATATTCTGTCTGGGTAGCAAATATTACATTCCAAATCATGTAAATGTGCATGTCTTGTCAGTTTGCACTACCAACTAACTAAGTAGCATAAACCGGGTGACTTAAACAAAACAACTACTAACTAAGTAGTATAAACCGGGTGACTTAAACAAAAGAAATTTATTTATTGTGGTTCTGGAGGCTAGAAGTCCAAGATCTAGCCAATTCACTTTCTGTGGAGAGCCCTGTCTTCCTGATTTGCAAAAGGCTGCATTCTTTCTCCACCTTCACATGGCTTTTCCTTGGTGTTTGTACGCAGAGAGAGACAGTTTAATGTTTCAACATATGAACTTGGATAGGGATGCAAACTTCCCAAACAGTGCATGTAAACTTTTGCTGACATCACGTTGCTAAGACCTCACTGGTTATATTTAGAAGCCATGTAGCTGAGGTCAGATCAATGTGGGCAGGACTCCACAAGGGTGTGAAAGAAGGACAACCATGGTTCATTGAGACTTGCAATGTGACTTCCCAGCTTACTGCTACTGAAAATGAAGACCATGTCTTCTTTGCTTAGATCATTACTGCTTTTCAGGAAGATTTATCTTGTCACCTCCATGAAAAAGTCTTCTTTAATCAATGTTATTAAAGATCCCTCTTCTTTGTCCCCATTCCTTAGTATAGTCAGACTAGCACAAAGAGTGGTACCCAGTAGTCTCTGGAATGAATGAACTCTAAAGCCAACATTTTTAATAAAATTATGAGAATAACAAATATAGAGATTGAAAACAATGTCTCATGCTTTTGTGTTTTTTTTCTATTCACACCTTGCCAGTATCCATGTGCTCATAAAAGGGGTGAGAGCAAATTACAGTAATTCTTGCATTCATAATATTCCACTCACTTGAAGAAGAGATCTCAGAACCAGTTTATTCTATCCATTTAAAAAACTATCTGTAAAAATACCTAAAGACATTCTTCATTTGGACAATGTGTAAAGACTATAGATGCGTATGTTCAGAAACATACACATAATGTACAGGTAACACCACAGTGTGAGCCTGATGCTAACCCTTGGTGCCTCTTAATGAGGGTTAGGTGATACTTCTACAAAGTTAGTGTATCTATTACTGACTATAGCCTTTTGTTCTCATTATATTACATACTATATTCCTCTTCTACATTTCATTCTAATCTGATATCTTCTGCTATTGCACTTAATAATCTAATTATGCTGGGCTTTTCCTTTTATTTCCCACCAGTCTTAATATGCAGAAATTTTCTGACTTACTTGCTCAGAATTCAGCAACAGTATACTTATTTTTCTCATCTTACGGTTGCTGCTTTTATCTGTATATTAGTCAGCATTTGAGATGACGTGACTTTCTGTGTGCTACTTTGGAATACAAATGTATTCTTCAGATGCCCTCTGCCTGTGAATGCCCTTGGCAAGTTGCCTGGCATTACTACAAATGATGGGGCATTTGGGGAAGGCAGTGGGGTTCATAAACACGCTGGCCTTTAAGTAACTAAAAAAAATAACCGACAGATGGATTATTGCATGTAGAAGAACATGACTCAAAAGGCTTCTCATATTTGGCTGTTTTCTGAATCTCAAAATTTAAAGCGTACTTGCCTCTTCATATTACTTTCACCGCCCATTCCCTCCTATCTTGTGGCAACCTCTCACCTTCAGTAAAAATTGCTACTTGCCAACAGAAAGTTACCTCTCTAAGCTTGCATGATTTAATGCTCCCATCATGTGGATTGTGATATCCTGCAATGGTCTTTATTTGAATAAAATTCTGTTTGGAGACATTCTAAGCAGCATAGTAGAAGATTTTTTTTTTTAATTTTTAAAATTTTTAATAATTAATTTATTTTTTATTGGTGTTCAATTTGCCAACATACAGAATAACACCCAGTGCTCATCCCGTATAGTGCCCCCCTCAGTGCCCATCACCCATTCACCCCCACCCCCACCCTCCTCCCCTTCCACCACCCCTAGTTCGTTTCCCAGAGTTAAGAGTCTTCATGTTCTGTCTCTCTTTCTGATATTTCCTACCCATTTCTTCTCCCTTCCCTTCTATTCCCTTTCACTATTATTTATATTCCCCAAATGAATGAGACCATATAATGTTTGTCCTTCTCCAATTGATTTATTTCACTCAGCATAATACCCTCCAGTTCCATCCACATTGAAGCAAATGGTGGGTAGATTTTTATTTTAATGACTGATCAATACATATAGAAATTCCTGGAATAATTATATCATCCTCCATCTGTGAAGAAGTGGTTACATCACTGTAATCCAGATGTCTGCTCCCTCTTTTCTATACTCACGTTCCTCAATGTATTTGAGGAAAAGAGACCAGCCTTTGTAATGTCCTGAATTATTCTCAAGCTGCATCCTCATTATAGTGCTTTAGCTCAGTGGGAGATAACTGTTCACCTTGATGATGGTCATCAACCAAAACCTTCAGGATCCACTTTCCCTATGGATGAAAGGATGTTACATATGCATAAACATCAGAAATAGAGGGCTGAATACAGAACCTTCCACTAGTCCTCTTACTGCCTTATGCCTTTATGCCCCAAGTCACCACAATTATGAGTGTCAGACTTACTGAGAGTTCAGAGAATTGGAGTTTACAGGCAATGCAGCAAATTAAAATTGCCTATTAAACATCTGGAAATCTCCTTAGATTCCAACTGTCAGCAAATCACCTTATCACTAAATTTAATTACAGCTTTTAAAGGTTTCTACTCTATTTTAAAATTCACCTTTCTAATGGACTCTTCCAGGGATTGTTTTTGAGGTGGAATAAAAGTATTTTCTTTAAAAAAAAAGTATTTTCTTTAGAAAAAAGGTTTTAGTTTTTCAAACAATTGTACAGATGTTTCATTTGTTTATTTAGTGGGTAAAAGAATCCCCAAAGACCTTATTCAGAGTTATATGTGTAGATAGAGCAAGAGTTATTTGGATACATAGAGTAATAAGTTCAGTCTTTAGTGTTATTTTTTTTTGCAATAATAAATATAAAAAATCATATAGTATTATTTCATGGGAATAATTTCCTTCCACTTAATATTATTTTTATATACAGAATATAGTATTTTTATTTCCTGGAGAAAAGAAATATTTTTCTCAAAAATATATTTTAGTTATTTCTTTAGAAAATTTAAGTTGTGTAAACATTTGAATAACTCAGACATTACACATTAATTATTATCTTCAATAAATGCAATTTATTTACTGTTTTATATTTAAGAGAGTACTTATTTTTAAAAATATATATCGTAAAAGGCCATAACCTTTAGGAATTGGGAATTGTTCTGAAAATACTTGTCTGATCTTTTTTTTGCCTGACATTTTTAAAGTAAAGTATATTCTATGGATTATATGGATTTTCAGTAGTGTCACAAACTCCCAAGGCTTTAATCGTATTCATTAAAACAAAAAGCTAAGAGCTAGAGAATAATATTAATCTGATTATGTGGCATCCCAATTCCAACCTCTTTATTTCCAGACCAGAGGTAAATGATGACTTAAATTCCATGCTCATAATTCCTTGCTTCATTTCCTAAAAACTGTGGAATTGTGTGTGTAGCTTCTTCTAATTTGATAAATATATCATGATGCATATAGATCTTTAGCTTTTAATTATTTCACTGATATTATATTGTTGCAAGTCATTGGAGTTCATTTCTTAGTTTTTAAACAGCTTTAGTGAAGTATGTTTGAAATGTAGAAAATATATATATTTAATGTATGTCAAACTTGATGAATTTGGGAATAAGTATACACTCATATAACCTTGTCACCACAAAGCCATAGATGTACTCATCAGCTCCCCAAATTTCCTCCTGTTGCCATTATTATTATTATAACTATTATTAATATTGTTGGATAAGAATACTTAATGTAAGAACCACCTTATTAGAAACTTTAAGTATACAGAGCAGTATTATTAGCCACAGCCACTATGCTATATAGATCTCCAGAGCTTATTTCTTTTGCATAAATATAATTTTGTACTCTTCACCTATCACATCATTTCCTACCACCCATCATTTGATGTCATCATTTGACTCTGCTTCTATGAGTTTGCTTATTCTATATTTCTCATATAAATGATATCATGCAATATTTGTCCTTCTATGGTTGGCTTGTTTTACTTAGTATAACATCCTCCAGGTCCCTCCATGTGGTCACAAATGGCAGTTCATTCTTTTTTAAGACTGATTACTCCATTGCATGTGTATATCACATTTTTAATCCATTTATCTACTGATAGACACTAAGGTTGTTTTTATATTTTGGCTATTGTTCATAGTGCTGCAACGAACAGAGAAATGCAGGTATTTCTTCAAGATCCTGCTTTTAATTCCTTTGGATAAATATCTACATGTGGGATTACTGGACCTTATGGTATTTCTATTTTTAATTTTTTGACAAACTTCCATACTATTTTCCATAGCTGTTGTTCTAGTTTACAGATCTACCAACAGCATACTAAGCTTTATTTCTCTCCTTGCCAACACTCTCTCTCATCTTTCTGATAATAGCCATCTCAACAGGTATGAGTTGATACCTCACTATTGTTTTGATTTGTATTTCCCTGATGGTTAGTATATTGAGCACCCTTTCACATGCCTGTGAGCAATTTGTATGACTTCTTTGGAGAAATATCTATTCAGGTCCTTTGTCCGTTAAAATCAGGTTGTTTGTCTTGTCTTTTTGCTATTGACTTCTATAAGTAACTTATTATTTTAGGTATAAACCTCTTTTCAGATATGTGGTTTGCAATATTTGAAATCTGGTTTAAAGCAAATTACAAATTAGCAAAAAACTTGTACCCATGAATTGTCTTCCAGTTATGGAAATAAACAAAAGTAACAGCAGAAGGTCTTTCTCTTCATGCACCCTCTACAGCAGTGGGAGAGACAGGCAATTGGCAAGTGAAAATACAACATGTAATATAGTTACAGGTTGTGGTAAGTATAGAGAAAGAAATCGATGATACTGGAAGTCATTGAAGGAAGCTGTTTTAGATAGGATGATCATCGATGTTACCGTTGGAAATAGAATATTTGAATTGAGTCCTTGCAGTTGATCTGACAGTTACTGTTTCTCTCACTTGGAAACCCCTCTGATTTGGAATTGCGTATCCAACAATTCATATGTACTGAGGGTTGTTATCAGCACCTGAGAACAAGGCAAATAATATAAGACTAATGAAAGCAGTTCTTGGTATTTCCTGTTCTATAGGTCTTGATTTGGGAAAGGTTGTGAACTCTAGTTTTGGAGAATCAAGTTGTTTTTCTGAGGTTATTAGAATACCTACATCTTGACTTAGAAGTAGCAGAAACAGAATTTTCTCTTATATATGATATTATGGCATGTAGCTATGAAGCCTGGAGATGCTGTAGCCATTTGTAAACATGTTGAGATCAAAGCCACTCAAAGACATGTTGAGAAGTAACCCTAAGGGAATCACAGCAAAATAGAGCTAATGCCACTGGATTTAAATTACCTAAAGTCTGTATTCCATCTGGACTCGCAGTACATGGGCCAATACATATTCTTATTTTATAGGCCATTTTTAATAAAGCTTATACTATCTGCAGGGGAAACATTAAATGACAGAGACTTTAAGGAGAAAAATTAGACAATATTGTGAAGAGCTGGAGGAAGAATAATAGCATTAGAGAAAACAGAATGCAAATGCTCTAAATTCAAAAACACCTTGGCATGTTCAAAGAAAAAAGAATCTCCCAGTGGTAGAGCATAACAGGTAAAGAGAGATGTGGGATTACATGGGGTTGGAGAGCATGTTGCCACTTTATACAAGCAAGATTTTGTAATCTATGATAAAGAGCTTAGATTTTATCAATGATAAATCATAGTGGGTTTTTTTTTGTTTTTTTTGTGTTTGTTTTTTTATTTGTTTTTGTTTTAATAGATTGGTCCTATTGCTTTGTGAATAATCTATAGATTATAGAGAAGTGAAAAATAACTTGAAGCATAAAATAACTGAAGAAAATGATAAATTTGGAGAATAATAGATGATAGTGACTTGGGTTAAAGTTAGTGCCAGTGGAAATGAATAGAAATGATAAGAATCAAGATATATACTGGACACAGAAGGAGCAGAACTTTACAAAGAAGTAGACGTGAGAGGAAAAGGAATGGAAAGAATCTCTTTATGAACTATCAGGAGGGTTGGTGGTGCCATTTTCAACTGTGGGAAGCAGGAACCTTGTTTTGGATACATTACCTTTGTGATTTTCCTCACAGTTTCATCTGACTGTGAAGATGAAAAAAAAAAGTGTGCAACTAAATTGAGGGATATTGTCTAACGATGCATTTGAGAAATGCCAGTTTTTAACACTATTTCAAGCTATGGCATTTGCAGCAATCTCATAAGGAAAGATTTTTGGACAAAGCAAAGGAGTTGTTCCAGGATATTCCTTGAAGAGCTTCACTGTACAGAATTAAGAATAGATGAAAAATCTAATAATGGGGGCAAAATAGATGTCATTATGAGAGGATGAACACTAGAAGTGTATGGTTCCAAATGAAGAGGACTTTCAATAGAATGAAGTGACCACTAATATTAAAAGCTGCAGACAATTCTAAGAAGCTAAAGAGATATTTATATGTAGTACTGTGGAAGTTGTTTGGTACCTGGAATAGAGAATTTTAGTGATAAGAGGCAAATAAGAAAGAGAGAGAGACTAGTGTATGTTTTTGTTTGTTTGTTTGTTTTAAGCAATAAATGTATGTAAAAAAAAGTAGAGACTGCCAGTACAGAAAATTTATTTGAAAATTGTCTGGAATGGGAGCCAAATTAATAAGTAACAGGAGATATGTGGGATGAAATTTTTCTGTTTTGTTTTCAAAGATGAGAGTTAATAGAGTATAATGGCATGTTTATAAGAATATTGGTGTATGGAAGCGATTGGCTACACGTGGGGACAGAGGAGCTGAGGGAGGGGGTCACTGGGAAAATAGGAGTGGCTGAGATCAAGCTCAAAAGGGCTGGTCCCATTGTAACAAGAGGGATTGCAGAGAAACCGAGTAAAGAAACAAGTAGGTATTTTTGCAAATGATGTTAGGAATATCTGGATAAGTCTATCTGATAGCTCCTTTAATCAAATATGAGGGAGATAAAAAAAATTAAAAAAAAAACAAATATGAGGGAGATTGTTGAAATATATGTAACTGGAAATTTGAAAAAAAACAAAGAAGTAATAACATAGATATATCAGATCATAGGAAAATCAGCATATCAGGAAGCCAATGTAGAATTGATGTTCAGATAATGAATTTAAAATAAAATCACTGGAACCTAGTTGTGAGAACTACTTCACAAAGATCATCCCCTAAGGCAAATTTATGGAGAATGCATAAAAAATTTTATCCAGGATTAGAGTTTCATCTTGTGAATAAAATGGGAAAGACTTGAGAGATGAAAGAAAGGGAGAGAGATAAAGAGAGGATATTTGCAAGGGCATGCTTAGAATTATGTGCTCTGAAATCTAAACTTGATAAGAAAGAGAATGAAAACAAAAGTAAAGCACTAGATACTAAAAGGATATGGAGCAAATTCAACTGAAGTCCCAATAAGGTTAATTACTTGTCAGGGGGCTCCAGAGAGTACTGAGATGATGATCAGAAAACTGGAGCTTGAAATTATTTCAGAAGTGATGTAGTTTTGGGGGAGAAAGCAAAGTATTGGGTGTTATCACAGTAATGGAAATATTTTTGTGGTTAAGGAGTTAATCTTTATTCCTCCAACGTCTTTACTTCACACTCCTTTTCATTGTATAATATTCCATTGTATGGTCTTACCATAATTAACTTCACTAATTCACTATTTTGGTGCTTCTAGATTTTTTCCTATCACACACAATGTAACTTTTGTTATAATATCATGACAATTTGCTATTTTATCTAAAAGAAATATTTTAAAAGATATTTTAGCTGTACATTTTGGTTTCCAAGAATGTCCTCTAGACGATTGAATCAAATTATACTCCCCCAAATATTATATTAGGTTTCTCTAGACTCTCACTTTCAAGGAGTATTACAAAATTTTAAAATATTCCAACTGAAAAGTGATACATCACTTTGTTTCAATTTGTGTATCCTCAATCATGAAAGAGTTGAGGTATTTGCTCTCTTTTTACAGTGAGATTGTTCATAATCTTTGTCCATTTAGTCTTTAAGTTATTCTTCATTTAATTATAAATATGATTTTTAAAAGATTTTATCTATTTGTTTTAGAGAGAGAGTGTGAGTGGGGGGAGGGGCAGAGGAGGAGGGAGAGGGACAAGCCAACTCTGAACTGAACTCAGAGTCCCAGTGGGGCTCAGTCCTAGGACCCATGAGATCATGACCTGAGCCGAAATCAGGAGTCGCGCTTAACTGATTGAGCCACCCAGGAGCCCTTATTCTTAATTTTCTTATTGATTTTTAAGTGTATTCGGATAGTTTTCATTTTCAATATACACTGTTGGCAACACTGAAATGTTGTCAGAACTTAGAACTTTATGGTTTAGGATTTAGATGAGCATTCATTTTTGTATACCATCACTTGCATTAGATAATTTCAATCCTTATGTTTTCCTATCCGATAATAAAATATATTCTACCACCATTAAGGTTTGTCTCTTTGACATTTAAAATTCTCAGACAATGCACGCTCTTCTATATATGGTTACCAAATAAAAATAATATTTTATGTAAAATGACCCTACCTCTAACGACATTTTCTTGGTATGGGGGAGAAATTGGACAGAGCTCAGATGTACAGAGCTCTTTGTGTGTGTGTGTGTGTGTATACACACACACTCTTATGTGCAAAGAGCTCTGCACATCAGAGCTGTATATATATATATATATATATATATATATATATATGTCAATGACTGAAAGTAGGAGACCATTGCATTTTTAACTATGTAGACATATCAGAATCACAAGAAAATCAGAGAAGAGAGAAGAACATGCCCTGAAAACATTCAAATCTCTTGTTCCAGGTATTATTGACTTGCTGCAAAACTAACGCCCTTTCCTTAGTTGAGTGTGTCCTTTGAGAAAAACCAGCAACATTCTCAGAAACTCTCTGATTTACTAAGCTATCTCTGCATTCAATAAAAATAATCCTATATAGAAATAGAAATACACCCTTCTAACATATACACTATAAACTGAATTCCCACCTGTGTGCCTTGACTGACAAACTGGTAGATCAAATGGAATAGGGGATTTGTAATGATTGGAAAGGTCTTTTCTGAGGCAATAGAATGTTAAGTCCTCCTACATTTCTTAAATTGTGCAAGATATATGTATGACATATATTCTACCACAGTTTTTCTAGAATCTAATTGTATTGTATATTCTGTGAAGCAGGAGACATTTTGTTTCTGTTTGTCTTTATTTCTTAAGTTCCAAGTGATCCTCTCTTTTTATTTCACTTGAATTTGCTTCAGCAATATACCTGGATTTTTAACATTATTTTCTAAACTTCAAACTTGCCCTTCTTTTTTTTTTTTTTTTTTGGTATTTATTTTTTCTATTTTTTTAAATTTATTTTTATTGGTGTTCAATTTACTAACATACAGAATAACCCCCCGTGCCCGTCACCCATTCACTCCCACCCCCCGCCCTTCTCCCCTTCCACTACCCCTAGTTCGTTTCCCAGAGTTAGCAGTCTTTACGTTCTGTCTCCCTTTCTGATATTTCCCACACATTTCTTCTCCCTTCTCTTATATTCCCTTTCACTATTATTTATATTCCCCAAATGAATGAGAACATACAATGTTTGTCCTTCTCCGATTGACTTACTTCACTCAGCATAATACCCTCCAGTTCCATCCACGTTGAAGCAAATGGTGGGTATTTGTCATTTCTAATGGCTGAGTAATATTCCATTGTATACATAAACCACATCTTCTTTATCCATTCATCTTTCGATGGACACCGAGGCTCCTTCCACAGTTTGGCTATCGTGGCCATTGCTGCTAGAAACATCGGGGTGCAGGTGTCCCGGTGTTTCATTGCATCTGTATCTTTGGGGTAAATCCCCAGCAGTGCAATTGCTGGGTCGTAGGGCAGGTCTATTTTTAACTCTTTGAGGAACCTCCACACAGTTTTCCAGAGTGGCTGCACCAGTTCACATTCCCACCAACAGTGTAAGAGGGTTCCCTTTTCTCCACATCCTCTCCAACATTTGTGGTTTCCTGCCTTGTTAATTTTCCCCATTCTCACTGGTGTGAGGTGGTATCTCATTGTGGTTTTGATTTGTATTTCCCTGATGGCAAGTGATGCAGAGCATTTTCTCATATGCATGTTGGCCATGTCTACGTCTTCCTCTGTGAGATTTCTCTTCATGTCTTTTGCCCATTTCATGATTGGATTGTTTGTTTCTTTGGTGTTGAGTTTAATAAGTTCTTTATAGATCTTGGAAACTAGCCCTTTATCTGATAGATCATTTGCAAATATCTTCTCCCATTCTGTAGGTTGTCTTTGAGTTTTGTTGACTGTATCCTTTGCTGTGCAAAAGCTTCTTATCTTGATGAAGTCCCAATAGTTCATTTTTGCTTTTGTTTCTTTTGCCTTCGTGGATGTATCTTGCAAGAAGTTACTATGGCCGAGTTCAAAAAGGGTGTTGCCTGTGTTCTTCTCTAGGATTTTGATGGAATCTTGTCTCACATTTAGATCTTTCATCCATTTTGAGTTTATCTTTGTGTATGGTGAAAGAGAGTGGTCTAGTTTCATTCTTCTGCATGTGGATGTCCAATTTTCCCAGCACCATTTATTGAAGAGACTGTCTTTCTTCCAATGGATAGTCTTTCCTCCTTTATCGAATATTAGTTGACCCAAACTTGCCCTTCTTCAGTTTTGCCTTTCTACATTTAATTTTATCTAATCATGTCTCCTTTCAAAAATAAACTCTTCCATGCCTTTTACTACCCTTCTTGATTTTTATAGTTATCTTTGGTTTTTATTGCTCATGAAAGGTCTATTAATAATTCTATTACTATAAATGTTTTTGCTTTGATTTGCAGCATTGCTTAGTCTAGAAAGAAATGGGGGTAACATGGTCAAAGATAATATGGACACCTAAATATAATATGTACTGGAAAGTTATAGCCCTAAATATAAATAGAGGGAGATTTACATATGGGTTTTTGACAAGTGAAAGCCTGTTGCTTTGTGTGTGCGTACCTCAAAACAAAGAAAAATATAAAATAATTTAATTATAGCATCTTGGAACTTCATAACTGTTTGGACTATTAGGGGTGATACTGTCTGGGAATACTAACAATAACTTAGATCTCATTATCAGACTACTAGGGATCCAGTGCGATAAGCATGATTTGCAATTTAAGTAAATTAACCTCAGTGCCGTGGACAAGCATCCCTTTAAGATAAGAAACCTTCTTTCTGGTTGTTTTTAACTGAGCATGTGTTATTAAGGAAAGTGTAGCATTGCCCATGCAGCTGTTTTTCCAATACTTGGATTTGTAAAAGGACAAGTTAAAGCAATGAGCTACAATTTGGCCACAGTTGGATATAAATCTTTTTATTTTTGTTTTTGCTTTGAATTTGTGTTAAGTACGTTGTTGGCTGAGTTATAGGAGTCCTACAGAGGCTCTATGGATGACACTCTACAGATCACTGTTCAGACTGAATAGAAATTTTAAAGATTACTTACTCCAAGCCAGTAACTAGTGATAAATCCATGTTAAACAGATGGTAGAATGATGAATTAGACACAATCCAGAGCTTTGCCTTAATCTTAGAAAATGTGCATGTTCTACCATCAGGCTTATGATTTCCCAGCACGTGAGCTTCTGTAGAATGGCAGCTACAAACAACATATAAAAACCTATGAATATGTCAAAATGCTTATGTGACTGTCATCATTAATTCTTAGAAAACTGTCTACCCCCAAATTTTAATTCATTTTTGCCATCTTAAAATTTGGATTTGTTAAACAGTTCAGCTGCCACCTGGTAAATGAACTTTGAAACTTACAAATTTATCCTTTTTTTTTTTTTCCCCAGAAACCCCACAGATACTTCATGGGGCTATTGACACAAAGTATCCGCCAGCTGCTTCTCTAAATATAGAGGAGAGGAAGCTGCTTGAAAAATGGAAGGGCAAAAAGTAATATAGGCATGAATCTGAGGAAAGCTCCATATTTTTAATCCTAACTTCCGTTTCCTCCACCAGCAGTAGAGAAACCAACTTGTATCTTGAGCATTTAAAATAAATCATATGCTGTAATGTTATACTCGTATTGAAACATCCTCCTTGCTTCTATGATAAAATTCTGAAGTCAGTTGAGACTTTCATTATCATTTAATATGTGTATGAATGTTCAAAGTGCACTGAACCTTTCATGCTGGGAAGCTTTTGTTGTCCATCTTCAGAAAAAATGTTATTGTGTTTCAAGCTGGTTTTATGAAGCTGGTAATTGGAAGTAACACTGTGTTAACTGAATTTAGATCAGAAATTGCTACTGGTTTTTCCCACCCCAAAAATACTTTGAGAGATAAGGAAGCTATTGAGTAAGACAGAAATATTAAAAAATAGGATCTATAAAGTAAAATAAAAACATTACATTATTTTTGTTCTTTAGACACAAGTTGAAATGTCCACTGGAAATACAGGAATATAGTAATAAAATTAATTAAAGAAGTTATTTAACAATCCTTCAAAAATTAATGGCAGTTAGTAGATCTATCGATTATTTTCAAATACAGTGTATCAGAACTTCTTGTTTTCAGGCAGAAATAAGTAATAGGTATATTTTGGAGTGGGGGCTCTTCTGGCATAGGTTTAGAATTGAGGTTTACCAAAATAGCAAATAAAGTTATTCTATCATTGGGATTATTGGGAATGAGGTGTTAAATTATAGGTTTGCTAATACTTTTTTCTAGTTTTTTAATTTTATTTATTTTTTAAAGGTTTTATTTATTCATGAGAGACATGGAGAGAGAGGCAGAGACATAGGCAGAGGGAGAAGCAGCTCCACGCAGGGAGCCCGATGTGGGACTCGATCCCAGGACTCCAGGATCACGCCCTGAGCCAAAGGCAGATGCTCAACTGCTGAGCCACTCAAGCATCCCTTCTTTCTAGTTTTGTTGTGTGGAAACTGAGGTTACTGATTTCAGATTTTTTTTTCTAATGTATGCATTAAATGCTACAGTTTTCTCCCAAAGAACTGCTTTAGCAATGCCTTACGAAGTTTGACAGGCATGCTGCATTTTCATTTTTATTTAGTTCATTTTTTTCAAATTTCCCTTATATTCCACTTTGACTCAGATTGTTTAGAAATATGTTGTTTAATTTCCAGAATCTTGGAAACTTTCCAAATATTTTGTTACTGATTTCTAGTTTATTTCCACAGTAGTCCAAGAACATACCTGTTATATCTATTCTTCTAAATTTCCTAGCATTTGTTTTATGGCCCAGAATATAATGTATCATGGTGAATATTCTGTTTGTACTTGAGAAGAACGTGTATTCTGTTAACGATGGATTGAGAGGCCTATAGATGTCCATTCGGTCTAGGTGGTTGATAATGTAATTCAGGTTATCTACTTGGATAATTGACCTTTTTATCAGTATATAATGTCCCTCCTTATCTCTAATAATATTTTTATTCACAATATAATTTGTTAGAGATTAATAATACTATTCCAGCTTTCTTTTGATTAGCTGGCATCCTACAAGATAAAAGCACTTGAATTATTTGAAAGTTTGAATAGGTATTTGCACTCATTCTATCTATTCTGGGCTGAATTGTTCAAAGTTTCAGGAAAATGTCTAAATGAAATATCAATAAGATTTAACCTGAATCCTTTAGCAACAGACAAGGTCATTAGACTAAGCTGGTCCTATTTTTTTTGAAAACTTTCCAGCAAAGTACAGTGCAATGATGAAAATTCAGAACTACAACACTGAGTAAACAAGACTGAGTTATACTTTACATTTAAAAGAAATTTAACTTATATGGTGTGTTTTTAATAGCATTTCATTACTCACACTAAAATAAATTATTTTGTTTTGTTTTGTTTTCCCTAGAAAAACTAAGCTACAATTTTTGGAATGCTTATGCTGACAAAATTCTTCCTTTGACCAAATCTAGTCAGGCTTCTCTGAACTCTTTTTCACCTAAGACCTATCATTGGGCACATTCAATTTTAGCAAGAATTCTGCTAAGATGGTTTAGCCAGAATATCCCACTGTTGATATCTAATCACCTTCACTATCTGACCAAATCCCTAACTCCCAACCTTACCCCTCAGATGATACCCCTCAGACACCCTGGCATGCCTTCAGCAAGAATTCTATTAGGTCAGTTTAGCCAGACTTCCCTTCTAACCATGATATTTCCTGCCAGTAATTTTCAATCCACCAACTCTTTCTACTCTGTTCCTTGGCTATAAACTCCCAGTTTTTCTTGCTGTTTTCAAGGTTGAGTCTATCTGTCCTACTTCCAAACCCCATTGCAGTAGTCCATATACCTATCCTTACAGTCTTACTCATCTTCAAAAGTATCATTGAATAAGTTTTTTTTAATAATATAAAACATTTTATCCTATGATAGATGTTGTTGATGTTTCTTACATTTTGGCTGGTTTCATCCTGCCATGGTATGTGAAATAGAGGCAAACAATCTGAACGCAATGAGGTGGAAACTGCATTCTACACCATACTGAAAATCAAGCTGAGAAATTCACCTCATATGTGCAGTGCGAAGGCAATTATGTGAAATTCAAATGTGACACAAAGCATGTTCTAAACTTCTACCACTCAAAAGGTGACAGAAAAATTAGACTTTCCTTGTTAAATTAAATAGGATTAGATGCTTAGCAGTCATCATCTCCCTATGCTTTCTCTTGGTTCCTCCATAGCTGCATCTTCCTTTAAACACCAGTATTGAACTTAACCAATATTTCTCTATTCCTCTCTCTCTTCTCCCCACACCCTTCTCTCTTGTCTGCTTAAAATGCTTGGAGTAAATTCTCAGTACTGTGAAGAAGTACTTTACTTCTGTGAGAAGGAATTGCATGTTGGCAAGAATAGATATTTGTACAAAAGTCGAAGTAACTGCTGTGACTCTTAACTAGCTTGAATATTTTCTATTTTTAAAAAATTTTATTTATTTATTCATGAGAGACACAGAGAGAAAGGCAGAGACACAGGCAGAGGGAGAAGCAGGCTCCTTGCAGGGAGCCCGATACCGGTCTCCATCCCAGGACCCCAGGATCAATACCTGAGCCAAAGGCATTCGCTCAACCACTAAGCCACCCAGGTGTCTCTGAATATTTTCTAAATGAGTTCTAAGTCTAGTTATCTCAATATTATTCACATTAGTAAGCAAAACCTAAAAAGCAAAAAGGACAAAGTTTTCTCAAAACTAGAAACATTGCTTTATAATTAAAAGTTATTCTTTATGAATTCTTTCTTGATATTGGTAGGTTATATGCAATCTCTGTGTCCTCATTTATAATAAAATGTAATATAAATATAAAAGTCCTATTTGCTTTGTTCTTTTAAAAATAGCTAAAGAAATATTTTTAAAAATCCTTGTATATAATACAATTTTCTCTAAGGAAAAATCCACAAAAAGGTATATCAATTACTAAAAAATTATTTGTTATAAGTTATAAATAGTAAAGTAATTAGATTCTGCTGAACATTTCTGTGACAGTCATCACTAACATGAAAAAAATAAGGCTATCCAGAATATTCTCAAAGGATATCACTATGTGGTTCTTACTTCTGAAAAAGAAAGAAAAAGACTGAGGAGAAATATAAAAATAATTCTGAAATTGGGATCCCTGAATGGCTCAGAGGTTTAGCACCTGCCTTCAGCCTGGAGCATGATCCTGGAGTCCCAGGAACGAGTTCCACATCGGGCTCCCTATATGGAGCCTGCTTCTCCCTCTGCCTGTGTCTCTGCCTCTCTTTCTCTCTCTCTCTGTGTGTCTCTTATGAATAAATAAATACAATCTTTAAAAAAATAATAATTCTGAAACTATTTACTAATCCTTTAAATACCTGCAGGAATGTGTTAGTATCCAAAATCTATGAAGAATTTATTGAACTCAACATCCATAAAATAATAATCCAGTCAAAAAATGGGCAGAAGACATGAACAGACCTTTTTACAAAGAGGACATCCAGATGGCCAACAGATACATGAAAAGATGCTCAACATAACTCATCATCCAACACAAATCCAAACCACAATGAGATACTGCCTCACAACAACACAGACAACAGCAAATATTGGTCAGAATGTGGAGAAAGGGGAACCCTCTTACACTGTTGGTGGGTGTGCAAACTGGTAGTGCCACTCTGAAAAAAAATATGGAGGTTCTTCCAAAGGTTAAAAATAAAACTACAGTACAATCCAGCAATTGCACAAGGCATTAACCCAGAGGAAACAAAATACTGATTTGAAGGGGCACCCACACCCTGATGTTTACAGCAGCATTATCAACAATAGCCAAACAATGGAAGGAGCCCAAACGTTTATTGACTGATGAATGGATAAAGAAGTGGTATATATATATATATATATATATATATATTGTATATATACATACAATGAAATATTACTCATTCATAAAAAATGAAATCTTGCCATTTACAACAAAGTAATGGAACTAGAGTATATTATGCTAAGCAAATTAAGTCAGAGAAAGACAAATACACTTTTCACTCATATGTGGAATTTAAGAAACAGATGAAAATATGGGAAGGGGAAAAAGAGAGAGAGAGAGAGAGGGAAGCAAGCCATAAGAGACTCAACTATAGAAAACAAACTGAGGGATGATGGAGGGAGGTGGGCAGGGGATAGGCTAAATGGGTGATGAGGGGCATTCAGGGGGTATTAACGGAGGCATTTGTGATGAGCATTGGTGTTATATGCAAGTGGCGAATCACTAAGTTCTACTCCTGAAATCAATTTTACCATATATGTTAACTAATAAAAACTTGAAATCAAAATAAATAAATATCTGCAGGACCTCAAGTGTTATCAAGTTTTCTCTTTTCAAACCAAAAGGTCTTTATCAGTGTTAAGCAAGTTTAAATGAGTAAATTTTAAAGATCCTAACTGGCTTTATTCAGTTATTTATGAATCAGGCAGCAACAAATCTACAGATATACAGGAACTCCAGTGGCTCAGGTGGTTAATGGTCTTCCTTTGGCTCAGGTCATGACCCTAGAGTTCTGGGATCAAGCCCTCATGTTGGGGAGTCGGCTTCTCCTCCCTCTGCCCTCCCAGCCTATCCCTGCCTACCCCACTTGTGCTCTAGCTTTCTTTCTCTCCAACTCTCTTAAATAAATAAAATCTTAAAAACAAACAAGCAAACAAAAAAAAGGTCCTCTACAGAGTTGCATAAAGTAAGAGATTTTATAGGCAGAAGGAAGTAGGAACAAGGAAGCTATTCTAGGCAGAAAGCAAATAGATCTATTAGTGCAAAGGTACTTTTCTTAGAGGGATAGCAGAGGTCTATCAGGCAGATTGCCTTACTAAGGCTGATCAGGCCATTCCTGATTGTGTTTGGCTTCATATTCCATTTCCAGGACAGCCAAAATGGAATTAAGTTAAATCTCAGTTTCATGACATGGGGCTATATAGGTGACTCAATTTTGGGTCTACTGTCTTGTCTTTAACACAGACTAAGGGCAAAAGAAATAATAAAATAAACTTATAATTATATGGAAACAGTAAAGGCTTCAGGTATCCAAAAGGAAAGTTGTTCATAAAAATAGCTCTAGATACTACCCTGATTTATGACAGACTGTGGATCATCAGATGTGATTTATAGTTTTCACACAACCCTCAATTATCACTCTTTTACATATGAGGACATTGAGACTTGTCATGCTTAATTGACTTGCCAGATAGTTCACAGCTCGATAGTGTCTGAGTGAACTTCAAATCAACGTGTCTGTAACACTCAAGTCTCTTATATTTCTGCCTTATCATCATAAATTCTCATTATCTGTATTTTATAAATTCCCTTAAGCAATTCATCCTGGAGCCAAACTGTCTTCCACAATCTGCTCTGCCATTTGCTTGCTGTGTGACCTCGGGCAAATTACTTTGCTCCTCTGCAGTCCTGTTTCGTCATCTCTAAAATGGGGATGAAAATGATAGTAATTGCCTTACACAGTTTCTTTGAGGTTCAAATGAGTTTATTCAGCAAATACTGAGTTAATGCATATAAAGCATATAGAACTGTGGATGGAGCCTGGTAAGTGCTATTTCGGTGTTGCTATTGCTCTAACTTTTCTCATTGGGTCTTGATTTCCTTATACAGCTTGGCTAATGAAGGTAATAATAACAGAATTTTAATACTAGTTAGCTATACCATCAGATTTAATGACCTTGAAAACATTAAGGGTCAATTTCTGCATAACAACCATAATATATAATGTTGAAAGCAGGAAGTGTTTATGTGTGTTGTGTGTGTGCACGTGTGTGTTTTCTGATATCCAGGATCAGGAGGATAATTTGGATAGTGAGTAATATTGAATTTTTATATACATACCTGAAAATATAGAAGAGGCAATAAGCAAGGAGAAGTTTCCTTTCCCTTGTGAGGATTAATTCAATTAATAGAAGCAAAGTACTTAGAAGGGTAACTGGCATGTAGTAAATACTCAATAAATTTTAGCTATTATTTTGTGCATTATTCACCATTATACTACTCCAGTGTCTAATAAAACACCTAACATTAAGCACTCAATATAAATTTGTTAGGTTGTGTTACAAAGATGTAACATTAAACCTACCTGGGGGATAAATAAATCAATGTCCACATCTTTGCATTTTCTAATCTAACGTAAAAAAATGGAAATCTACCTAGGGTAATTATTTTAATTTGGAATTTGTCACAGATACAGGCATTCTTCTGACACTAGATAATAAACTGAAACACAGATTTTGCTAAGAAATTAGAATCCCTGGAGTGGGGCTTTAGTGATTATCATGAGTATAAACTTTTTGCTTTTAGGTAGGCTAATCTCAATATCTAAAGCCATTGAAATATTCTTTTAGTAATAATCATTGTCAATATAGTCTCTCATATTCAATATTACAAAAGTCTTCATGACTGTAAGCGTAAAAAATTAACAGGAAAATATAGTTGGCCAAAATAGTAGTTAATTGTATCATATGAAATTATTTTAGAGTATTTATTTTTATTGAATATACAGGGGATTAGCAGATAAATGAGAGGTTATTTTTGTTTTTGTTTTTACTTTTGTTTTAACTTTCAACTTGGACAGGAAGTTAATTTTCTCATCAAAAACAGAGACCATAAATAATCTTAATTGCTTCAACAGTACAAATAGTCACAAAATGCCTAACATGAGAGACAAAGAAAATGTGAAAATTAGAATAAAAAGGGTAGGACAAGATATGTCTGAGTTCTCTCCAAAATGGTATATATCTTTTGGTTAAAAAGTATTTTGCAGATCACATTAAAGAAAATTTTTCCTATCTTCCTACTTCCTAACTTCCTACTTTCCTTCCTTCTTTTCTCTTTCAACAATCTGTTTCAACAATTTGCTTGGCAGCTATTACTTTCCAGACACTCCTTAAGCATGAAGAATACTATGAACAAAACAAAAATCTCAGCTCTGGTAGAGCTTACATTCTAGTGCAAAAGGAATAAAAAAAAAAAAGAACAGTTAATAAATAACATAATGTCTGTTTGTGATGCATGATACAGATAAATACGTCAGACAAATAGGACAGAGAAAGATAGGGGAACATAGCAGCTTTGAGGGTGCCTGGTCTGAAAAGTCTTCAGAAGGATGCCCGAGTGGTTTAGCAGTTAACCTTTGGCCCAGGCTGTGATCTTGGTAGTCCCCCATCGAGTCCCACATGGGGCTCCCTGCTTGGAGCCTGCTTCTCCCTCTGCCTGTGTCTCTGCCTCTCTCTCTCTCCTCTCTGTGTATTCTCATGAATAAATAAATAAAATCTCGAAAAAAAATAAACAAAAAATAAGAAATAAATAAGAAATTTAAAAGTCTTCGGAGGTAACACTCGAGTAGAAGAACATGATGAATAGCGATATGAAAATCTAAGGCAAAATAATTCTAGATGGAAGGAAAAAAGCAAGTTTATCGTGCCCAAGATCGCGAATCCAAGAAGCCACCAAGGAGCCGACACCCATGCAAACACACGAGGGTTTATTACAAGCTCGAGCCTGGATCCAAGTATACCCGACACAGCGGAGCAGGTACTTGGACCCCGAGACTAAGAGGCTTAGCAACTTTATAGGGGCCAGTGACCAATGGGATACGCAGAAAGTTGCACAGTCATGCTGGTCCACTGAGCGGGATTTCCAATTAGGGTGTGTCCTGGTCTTTGACTAGGGTGGGGCAGTGCCCTAAGTAATAAGCAGGTCAGCACAAGGCGGGTGCAGCCCAAAATAGAGTCAGTCCTGCTCTGCTTGTCCAGGGGTAGGGGATTTTGTTAAATTTCCTGGGTCCCACACCTTTAGGTAGGTCTGATATTTTCCAGGAACAGCAAGGAAGCCAGTGACACTAGAGAAGTGCTAGGATAGAGGGTGTGGAATGCACAGAAATAGGAATAGGATTGACATATTAAGGACTATAGATGTTATTCTAAACATTAGAAGAAGCCACTAAAGGAATTTGATTATATCTGCTGTATAATTTTAGAGTGAAAAAAAAAAAAAAGATTTGTTATTTTGGATGATTCATTTTTCCTAAGTGCTGCTTAGTTTCCAGAAGGCTGCAAGTCTTCCTATTTTGGAGTGGGTCCAAACTCTTGAGTGGCAAATTATTCTTATAACAGCTTTATATCATTTTTAAAATTTAAAGTTGATGTCTCCATGCTAAACTAAATCTTAAAATATTATTTTTAATAACCCAAGTCAAAGGATGGAAATATTTCAAGTCACTGTTTAGGTCAATATTCTATGGATTTAAGGGTGCTTAACATCATCTTTTGCTATCCTTTCTGAACAGATTCATTCTCAAATGATTGATAGCCCAAGGAGATGCACTCAACTCTGACATTTGAATACTATATTAATGCCATATAAAGATTGTGTATAAATTTTTAATTAATAGGCAATATTTACTTAAATATATGTGACATTTATTTTTATAATTTATAGCAAATATTCTTAACATAAATATTTTAAAATGTTTTTCTCATACAGTGATGGGCTAATAAATGTTTCCTCTGTAAGAAAAAAATAGATGTATATAAACTTACACAAATTTGTTATAAGTTTTATCAATAAGTGATATGCAGTACACAATTTACAAATAAGAATAAAGTATACAATATTTTTCATTGTAAATTCCATATGGCTATTGATTCTTACAGAAAGGTTTCAATGATTTTCGTTATACTCAATCTTAACCAACTTAGTCTCATACCTAATTACTTGTAGCCAACCTATGATTGGTTGCAATTCAACCACGACTTGTGTTGTAGTCCTATCAACTGACCCTTTTTTCAGTAGACTTATTGTTAGTAAGTCTGACATGATCTGCTAGGATCTACTATTTAGCTATTTTTCATCATCATAAAAATTTAATTAAACTAAAACTCCTTTCAGCTTTCAACATATGTAGAAATTTATTCATTCATTAATGATGGGAGAATTTTTTGTCAAATCAAGTAATAGTGGAAGAATATAGCCTCATTTTTTTCTGCTATAGACCACTTATTTTGTCCTATATATCTGCAAGAGATATGACACACTTTTATATTTAATCTACATTGTTAATGTTTTCTTCATCGCTTTAACTCTGTACCAGAACTTGATAAACTTTTTCAGTAAAGGGACAGAAAGTAAGTATTTTGGGCTCTGCAGATCACAAAATTATAACTCACCTCTGTCTTTGTATTTCCAAAGCAACCTTAGACAATATGTAAGTAAATGGGTGGGGCTGTGTGAAGAAGATATGTACAGAAGAGGCACTGAGATAGGTTTAATCCACAGAATGTTTTTTATCAGTCTCTGTTTTAGATAGTAAGATAATAAATCAAGTCCTGATTTATAGTTTCTGCCAATTGCTGAGGTGTAAATTACCTCACCATAGCTGAGTTCAATCTATCAATTAGACATTGCTGAACACAGAGTTGAGAAGAGATATGCAGTAGCATATCATTTTGTAATAATTCTACCAAGCAGATATAATAGACATAAATACCTCAAGAGCATAGATAACTATAAAATGCAGTCAGGTAAAAAGTAATGAGTTTTGAGTATTTATTACTTTAGTTTTTTTTTATTACTTTAGTTTTAATATAATTTATTTAATTGCAAGTTTAAATAATTTCACCATTAATAATGGCTGAGTCTAACATATCCTGAAATTTTTCTGAAAATGTAACAGTCATAAGTTGGAAGCCACTTGCAAGATGGTTCTAGAATACTATTCTGTAAATAAGCATTTTGTGTATTTTTTTTTGGATGGAAATACGAATTGATAACATACATAACTGGTCTGATTAAAAAAATAGGAAACTAATACTGGTAAAAAAAAAAAAAGCATGAATAGAATGATTTGATTTCCATGATCTATGAAAGAAAAACTTAATATTTTAATTTCCTACCTTAGGCAAATTACATAACTTTCAAGAGTTATGTATGCTATTAATTAAAATGGAGATACAATATATGCCCTTCCTGAAAGAAGAAAAGACAAAATTTGTTATTGCAAAATTTTTTCAGGCTTGTCAAAATGATTCCATACGTTAGGCATTGATTACAGAATAGGCTTGATGAGGCCAGTTTATAGTACTAACCAACCGCTACACAATTCAGATCACAGCCTTCAGAATTAGCATGGAGAACAGATCAAATACAAATTACCTCTCAGTAAATTCAATTTTGTTAACTCTCTTGATTTAAATTGTGCTTGAGATATTCTGTAGAGCTCTTATCTTTCAAAATTTTATCTTTGGACTATTTCCTTATGGTCTGGAAAGTCAAGATTCAGTTTCAGACTTTGAACAGATGAGATGATTGAGTTCCACAATCTGGCATGTACTTGATATAACATAAGCTGCCAAAATTTCCAGCATTTGTTCTTTCATTGACAGAGAGGAAAGTGATTGCTACTTCAGTGCATGCAGAAAAAAATACCAAGTTGTACTATATCTGTTTTCTTCGTGCATTAAGTCACTTAGATTGTCATGATATATTAGTTATTACATTATGGCTTTTCACATCCAAACACAACTTTCTATACTCATCTTGAGAGGTTGCAACTAGAGCTCTGCAAACCATTTTTTCTGCTTTGCCAGCTGTTTCCTCTTAGCCTTTGTCAATAGGGATACTAAAAGGAATTGAATCAATAGGGATACTAAGGAAATGAAAAAGCTGAGGAAGGAAGAGAGTATTCTTTTTTCCTTTTCTTTTCTTTTCTTTTCTTTTCTTTTTCTTTTTCTTTTTCTTTTTCTTTTTCTTTTTATTTTTGGCTTGCTTCTGGTTGACTTTCTCTTCCTGTTTGTTTTCTGTTTCAGAGAAGCATTTCTCTGGCAATGCTTCTTCACCCTGGCATTGACAGTTTGTCATAATAGTTAAATCCAGTTTTTGTTTTGTTTTGTTTTCTCTAAAGAGAGAGAAAGAGAGAGAGAGAGAGAAAGAATCCTCATGCGCACACATGAGCAGGTCAGGAAGAGGGGCAAAGGGAGAGAGGGAGAGAGAATGTTAAGCAGGCTCCATGCCCACCACTGATCCCCATGCAGGGCTCAATCTCACAACCTTGAAATTATGACCTGAGATGAAATTGAGAGTTGGACATTTAACCAACGGAGCCACCTAGGCACCCCAGTAGTTAAATCCAGTTTGTATTAAAACCATATCATGCTCTCTAGGAGATACCAGCCCCAGCCAGCCAGCACATTCTCAGCAAACTATGGTGTCCTGGTCCCACCGAATTCCTCCTCTAAACATGGAGACATCATTCATAGCTGAGTTCTGCCCCTTCTCAGCTGTTCTAGCCTCAGCTCTATGAGGCTCCTCCAAACTTTTAAGTTGTAATAATTCCAGTATTTCCTCCTTTTATTCCCTAGCCCCTTGGAGTGGAAGCTGCTTCTTATACTTGCTAACTCTATGACATTGTAGCGTTCTTTGTATTTTCAGTTACGTAGGTATCATTCAGTTCTCATTAACCATTTTAATATTAAATAATCTTTTTAAGAATAATAACTGGTGGGATTTCTGTTTTATGTATGCATCCTGGTATAAAGAAACACACACCATGATCTAGTAGGATTTATCATTGTGATACAAGTATTGTTCAACATATGCAAATCAATACATGTGAAATACCACACTAACAAAGTGAAGGATAAAAACCATATGTTAGTCCTGATAGATGCAGAAAGACATTTGACAGAATTCAACATTTCAACATTTTTCATGACTGAATACTCTCAATAAATTAGATGTAAAAATGATGTACCTAAATCTAATAAATGTCAAATGTAAGAAGCCCACAGCTTACATCATACTCAGTGGTGAAAAGTTAAAAGCTTTTCCTTTTAAGATCAGCAATAAGACAAGATTGCCTACTCTTGCTAGTTCTATTCAACATAGTACTGGTAGATATAGCTAGAGGGATGAGATAAGAAAAACAAATAAAAATGCATCCAAATTGGAAAGGAAGAAGTATATTTGTTTTTCCTTCAGGTGACTCAATCTTATATACAAAAATTCCTCAGACCCCATGAAAAAAACTGTTAGAAATAATGAATGAATTGAGTAAAGTTGCAGGATACAAAATAAACATATAAAAATCAGTTATATTTATATATACTAACAATGAACTACTGAAAAGAAGTTAAGAAAAAAATCCCATTTACAATAGCATCAGAAATTATAAAATAATTAGTAATAAATTTAACCAAGGAAGTGAAAACTATGTCATTGAGAAATTAAAGAAAACATAAATAAGTGAAAAGACATCCTGTGTTCATGGGCTGGAAGACTTTGTATTGTTAAACTTCCGTATAACCTCATTTGGTCTACAGTTCAATGCAACTTCTATCAAAATCCCATGGGAATAGGGCAGCTGAGTGACTCACTTGGTTAAGCATTTGCCTTTGGCTCAGGTCATTATCCCAGGATTGAGCCCCACATCAGGCTGAGCAGGGAGCCGAGCAGGGAGCCTACTTCTCCCTCTCCTTCTGCTTGTGCTCTCTTTCTCTCTGACAAATAAATAAATATTTAAAAAATAAATTCCATAGCATCTTCTACAGAATTAGAAAAACAATCCTAAAATTCATATGCAACTACAGAGTACTCCAAATAATCAAAACAAAATTGAGAAAGCAAAATAAAGCTCTGATACCTGGAGTTATCAAGCTCCATAATTTCAAAATAAATTATAAAGTTACTGTTATTAAAAGAGTATGGTACTGGTGTGTAAACAGACATATAGACCAATGGAAGAGAGTATAGAGCCCAGAAATAATTCCACATATAAACAGTGAATTTTTCTTTGACAAAGGTATCAAGAGCACAATGGGGAAAGAATGATCTCTTCAATAAAAGGTCCTGGGAAAACTAGATATCTACACACAAAAGAATGAAACTGGATTTCTATTATGTATCAGTCACAATAATTAACTCAAAATGGATTAAAAACTTAAGTGTAAGATCTAAAGTTTTAAAATTCCAGGATCCCTGGGTGGCGCAGTGGTTTAGCACCTGCCTTTGGCCCAGGGCACAATCCTGGAGACCTGGGATCGAGTTCCACGTCGGGCTCCTGGTGCATGGAGCCTGCTTCTCCCTCTGCCTATGTCTCTGCCTCTCTCTCTCTCTCTCTGTGTGTGTGTGTGTGTGACTATCATAAATAAATAAAAATTTAAAGTTGTAAAATTCCTGGAAGAAGGGAATTCTCCTTGTCATTGGTCTCAGCAATGATTTCTTTTCTTTTTCTTTTTTTTTTTTGCATGATTTCTTGACTATAATATCAAAGCACATACAACCAAAGCAAAATACATAAGTGAAATAAAAGAAAATTAAGAAGTTTCTGCACAGTGGAGGAAACAATGCGCAAAATGAAAAGGCAACCTATGAAATGGGAGAAAATACTTGCAAATGGTACATCTACTAAGGGATTAATATCTATTAATATCTAAAACATACATATACAACTCATACAACTCAATATCAAAGACTAAATAATTCAATTAAAATTTTTGCCTTCAGGATAAAGACTTGAATAGACATTTTTCTGAAGACATATAAATAGCCAACAGGCACATAAAAAGATGCTTAACATCATCAATCATCAGGGAAATGCAAATCAAAATTACAAGGAAATATCATTTCACATCTGTTAGGAGAGCTATTATCAAAAAGATGTGGTACAACAAGAGTTGGTGAAGGTGAGGAAAAAAAGGAAACCCTTGTACACTGTTGACAGGAATGAAAATTAAGACAGACATCATGGAAAACAGCATGGGGCTTCCCCAAGAAATTAGAAATAGAACTACCATAGGATCCAACAATCCCACTTATGGATATATATCTGAGGAAACAAAATCAGTATCTGGAAGAAATATCTGTACTCCCGTATTCATTGTCACATTACTCACAATAGCTAAGATATTAAAACAACCTAAGTGTTCCTCTACAGATGAAGGAATAAAGAAAACACAAAATATATTTGATATATATGGTATATGGATACATAATATTGATGAATACACACACACACAAAGTGGTCCTCAGCTGTAAGAAATAAGGAAATCCTGCCATTGGTGAAAATATGAATGAAGCTGGTGAACAATATACTAAGTGAAAGAAGCCAGACAGGTAAAGTTAAATACTGTATGTTCTCACCATATGCAGAATCTAAAAGAAATATAGTCAAATTCAATGATACATAATAGAATAGTGGTTGGTAGGGTCTGTGGGGTAAGGGAAATGGGGCCATATTATTCAAATGGTATAAACTTTCAGGTATAAGATAAGTTTGGGAGGATCTTAAGTATACCATAGTGGCTACTGTTGATGATATTGTATTGTACACTTGAAATTTGCTGAGACTAGATGTTAAACATTCTTACCCCCCCCCACACACACACACAGAAACACACATAATGGCATGTGAAGTGATATATGTATTAACTAGTTGTGGTAAATATTTCACAACGTATAAGTGTATCTAAGCATCACGTTGTACATTCTATTTTTTAAAGATTTTATTTATTGATTCATGAGACACACACACACACACACACACACACACACACAGAGAAAGAGAGAAAGAGGGAGAGGCAGAGACATAGGCAGAGGGAGAAACAGGTTCCATGCAGGGAGCCCGATGTGGGCTTCGATCCCGATATTCGGGGATCACGCCTTCAGCTGAAGGCAAGTGCTCAACCGCTAAGCCACCCAGTGGTCCCTCTTCATACATTCTAAATAGATACAGTTTTATTTGTCAAGTATATCTCAATACATTGAGAAAAAATATTGGTTCATCAATATTATGTGTTATGTATTTCTGCTTCTTTTGAACTATATTTAACTTATCTGTACTGTATGACAAGATATTCTATAATAACTAGTTCTTAGATAGAGTTGAATAAGTAATACCTCAAACCCTTAACCAGTCCCTCCAAAATCTTTCAAAGATTGATATATAATTTTCATGATGACTTCAAGAACCTCTCAGTACTATTTGTGAAGAAATCTATGGTTAACACCCAGGAGTGAATTTGAAATTAGAAAATTGAGTTCAAATCAAAATATGCTCTTACTTTGATAAAAGAGAAAACTCAGATCATTATCAATCAATAAATGTCTTAACATTTTCGCCTCAAACTTCAAGATAATTATGTTAAAGGTACTTTAGTTTTTCTTAAAATAACATAGATGATTGCTACATTTTTCACCTTACTCTGCCTAAATTCAACTCTTGTCATGGAAAACATGTCCTGGTTTTTGTATGTATGAATCATATGAATTTATACATTGTTACAAAGTTTTCCTCTATATTAAAACTTTTAATTTTAATTTCTTTTTGAGATTTTAATTTTTATTATTTAATTAGTTGGCTCCCAATCACTGACACCATTTGTTCTGTGAACTAATTATATTGTCAGATTATACAAATATTTCACAAAAATGTGACAATAATTTTAGTAAAATTGCCATTTTCAAGCTAAAACTATGTAAGAGTTTAAGTAGGAAAATGATTTATGTACAGCAAAATTGGCCCTATTGATTTATTTTTTAACACTTTAATTGCTTGCTGCTTGGGGCACCAGGGATATTATACTTTTACTGGTATGAGTATACTCAAAAAACAAACAAGCATACCCACTTATTTACATAGGGCCCTTACATTTTGACTATGAAATCTGGATTTTTGTTTTATTATGTTTATGTGAAGTTCTAAAAATAATCATTTATATTTTGTTTTTTGTCATCTCTTATTATGAACTTAGTATTGGTATAATATCTCCAGATATATGAAAGTTACTGATAAAATAATCATTATATGTATTGCCCTCTAAAGCCTACCAAGCTTATATTTTCAATGAACCTCTCTGAGCTCTTTTTTCTTTTTTTGAAAAATTTTTAACTATAGGGCTTGTCTTAAATAAGAGATGTGTTTTCCATGACCCATGTTCAGTGAGTTCAATTACATGGTTCACATTTGCATATCAGCCAGTTTTGTGCTTGTCTTGTTAAATTAGGAATACAGTAACACTCCAATGCTATAGTTTCTCAAAGACATGTACTGTCATCTAGCAATCAAGGTATTTTACACATGCTTTATTGCAGTAGTAACAAAGTATTAATATAAATCATCAGAATTTATAGAACATAACATTTAAAAAACTTTTAAATGAACAAATGCAAAAATAAACCTCTAAAACAATTAGATTTAATATCATTGAATAAATCTAATGTTTTAAATTGATCTATTTGTGATACCCTGTTGACATTCTTCATTTCTGAATCACCATTTTTCTTTTTTATTAATATATTTTATATTTTTAAAATGCAGTTTTATGTTCACAGCAAAATTGAGAGGAAGGTACAGATTTCTTATATTCACAGCCTCACCATTTATTATGTTTGATGAAACTATGTTGAAATATCATTGTCTCCCCAAATCCATAGTTTATATTAGGATTTGCTCTTAGTATCCTATTGTGTTTGGACAAATTTACAATGACATTTATAGTATCATACAGAATAGTTTCACTATCTTTAAAATCCCCTGTGTTCTATCATCATTCCTTTCAACATTAGTGATGGTCACATTTCTATGAAGCTACCTGTTTTGGAAATTTTGGTACAAAAATGAAGACTTCCTTGAAGTTATTGAGTAGTCTTGGAGAATCTCAAGATTTCCCCTCTGATGTAACATTACTTAAGCATTATCTACTGATTTTGTGATTATAGTGTAACCTATTGATAAATTAAAATTATCTTTTTCAAAATGTAATGCCATTTATACTTATAAAATTTTGGTAAATATAGAATCCTAAAGAATAATATCCATAATATCTGGCACAGAAAGAACTACTGCTAACATATTAGTGTCATGTATTGTCCTCTCCAAACTGAATATTCTTCATAAACACTATTTTTGATAAGTGAAAAATAATTTGCTGTTAAAATATCCATTTCCTGTTTTTAAGGTTATGGTAATGATTACCTTTAGACATAAATCATCCACACATTCTTGCATTTTTGTTTTTATTTTCTTTACTTAGATGTAATTCCTACCAGTGGAATTTCTTAATTATGGGTTTAGGTTCAAACCAGTTTTAAGCTTCTGGAGTTCTTCAACTCTTCTGGAGTTCTGACAACTCTTTGGAGTTGTCAATATCAGATAAATATGAACTCTGTAGCATGTCTGAATTTAAGATAATACCTTGATTGAAAGGGAGGAAGTCATTTATAATAAATGACTCTGGGCACTATTTTATATTTATTTTTTAGCCTCACAGTTTAATGTGAAGGCACAAGGTTATCTCAGCTTCTCTGACCAACTCAAATATCTGAAACTGATTCATTGGTGAGATGTACTTCATTTTACTCAGAGGAGTATTTTCAAATTTTAGTTTGTGTATGATATGCATGAATAAAATAGATTGATGAAAGGGCAAGTAATCTGTTTTTTTTTCTTTAATGGATTCAACAATGGTTCTGATGTTTTCTCCATGGCCTATACCTGTTGTTTATAAATTTTATTCTGAACTAGTTCTCTTCATGAGTTCAGTGAGAAAGAAAGAAAAAAAAAAAAAACTTCTTTGGTTGGTATTATAGGCTACAGGACTCTCTGCTTTTGGGATCAGAGAATATAAATCATAGTATTTAAGTCATTTGAAAATGCTAGAATTCTTGTAGCCCAGAATTTGGTATTTTTAATAAAACTTCTTGTTCATTAAAAAATGAATACTGTCATGGTTATATTTGTCAAATGAGTATCAATCACATTGTTCAAATATTCTATAAATTTGCTGGAGTTTGTTATTTTTTTATCAGATATTGAGAGATATGTTAAAATATACCATTATCCTTTAGGATCTATTTCTCCTTTTATTTTTGAAAAGATTTGCTTTATGTATTTTAATCCATGTTAGCATTTGTCATGACTATGGCATTCCCCAGAATAGCAAATCTGTTCAAAGAAAATTGGATTAGTCTGTCATGATTTATTTTCCTTGCAGAGGTGCTCAGAAATTTAAATAATAAACAGAAAATTCTAAAATAATTTTATGATTGTGAACAAGGGAGTTTTAGATATCTCAGTTTTAGGTATTTCTGATTTTCTTTGCTTCCATATATTTCTCTTTAAGATTCATTCGTTTTAGAGTGTGTGTGCATGAATGGAGGAAGGGGGGGGTAGGAAGAGAAAGAGGGGAAGCAGATTCACACTGAGCTCGGAGGCCTGCATGGAGCTCTATCCTAGGACCTGATCTGGAGATCATGTCCTGAGATGAAATCAAGAGTCAGATGCTTAAACGACTGACCACCTAAGCACCCCTCTTTGCTTCTATATTTATTTGATTATTTCTACACAATTGTCTACAATCAACTTATCTCCTGCAATTCTTGGGGTATTTATATATATATTAAAAAAAAGACAAAACAAAACAAAAACACACACAAAAAAACCCAGGTCATTTCTGTTTTTCTTTTTTTCCTGTCTCTTTTCTGTCCTTCATTATAAATATATTATGCTGTAAAAGAGTGATAGATAAATCAGAAGCCTCAGATATCTCTTGTCCTAGTATTAGAAAGTTCCAAAACAAATCCAATATCAAATCGGTTACATCGAAGTAGCACCTGAGCTCAAAGTGTTGTTTTCACCTTTGAAGTCCTTATAATACTTAGCCTTTGAATTTATATTTACTTGAATCTGTTTTGGTAAGTTACAAAACATTTTGGAATACTCTGTAATCATATTGACTAGAAAAAATAAATTATGTTAGGCTATTTTATTTGAAACTTTCTTTGTGACCTAAAATAACTAAATTACATCAGTTTTAGTTACATTATGCTGTGTTGTGAGTGATGAAGACACATAGTCAGTGGAGATATTTGAACTCTGGAGTTCTACAGATCTGGGTTTCAGTTTAATCCTCCACCACTTACTGGTTCTTTCAAATTGAGTCTTAGCTTTCTTAGGTACAAAAATAGGATAAGGATATCTGTTATATCAAATAGTTGCTATATTAATTAAATAAGGTAATTGTTAACTATATTGATTTATACTACCAGTTGTTTGACATAATAAACAGGTGATATATTTAATGCAATTTAATGATAAAGATATGTTCAGTTTATAATACATATTTAATGCAATTTAATGAGAAAGATATGTTAGGTTAAAATACACATAAATCAATTAAAATAGGACTCATCTCTCTTGTGCTAGAAAATTATATTTTTATTAAAGTTTTTATAATATCAGAAGTATATTCTTACATAAAAATATTTTCTATTTATATTATTATAATATTCAGCAGGAATTAGTCATGTTTGAAGTAGGCTTATTGTACTAATTATGGCTTTTAGGAGAAAGGAATTTAAAGCCCAATACCAGTTTAGTATATTGGAAGAGAGTCAATTCTAGTGGAATGTAAAGTGTTTGCTAATGCCTACTGCCAGGATGATAAGACATCTAATTTTGCTAGGCTTAGTTCCCTAGGATAAATATTTGGAGTATCTGTCTTGAAGTTAAAATATTTATTTTTCTACTTTAATTTTAAAACCACATTAGATGTGTTCAATAAGTATCTGAGAGACTTTCTTTTGGTACACAAAGGGAAATCCATCAATTAGTGTGTCTCATTTGCAGTAAATGAAAGTGGAAGAAAATCCTAATTACTGTATATTGTATGAAAACCTTCAAACCACAGCTGTATCCTACCAATGATTCATTTAAAAAATCTCTAGTAACCAAATCTGTTCTTGCTAGTATTTTAAAACCTTAATATGCACAACATATTCCTCTCTCTGATTGGTAAACATAGTTAGAGATTACTGTAAATTAAATCATCATTGGAGACATCAGAGATATTTATAAAGTTTTATTTGTGAATGGTGACATTTCCATGATACCACATAAATAAAATAATAGGTAACTTGACTGAATGATAACTCTCTGTCAGGTGATTATAGTCCTTCATTGCATTACCTCATTTTTTCTTCATAAAAACATTTTAAGACAGGTGTCCTTAAGCCACCATATTGTCCTTAGTGCCATTACAGATGATGGAATTGAGGAAGAACTAGGTAAGGAGTTTTACCATAGCTGCAGAGGATTCCAGTCAGCTACTCTGACTTCACAGTACCAAGAGCTTGACCATTTACTTCACTAATATTGAAAGAAAATATGGGGATCCCTGGGTGGTTTAGTGGTTTAGGACCTGCCTTCAGCCCGGGGGTGATCCTGGAGTCCTGGGATCAAGTCCCACATCTGGATCCTGGCATGGAGCCTGCTTCTCTCTCTTCCTGTGTCTCTGGCTCTCTCTCTCTCTCTCTGTTTCTCGTAAATAAATAAAATCTTTAAAAAATATGATTTAAAAAATTAAATATTTGAATATTTA